>NW_028243976.1:0-727642 GCF_964263255.1 Lissotriton vulgaris
TCGTTGTAACGAATGCCTACACATTGAACAGCCAGGTCTCTAGTATCCTCCTGAAGGTCAGCAGGTCTTGGGTCTGTCTTAGGCTCAGTGGGAGGGTGTTCCATGGCTTGGCGGTGAGGTGGGAGAAGGATTTCCCGCCGGTGGTTGTTCTTCGGATGCGCGGGACGTGGCAAGTGAGGGGTCGGCAGAGCGTAGCTGGCAGTTAGGGGTGTGGAAGGAGAGTCGTCTGTTGAGGTAGACTGGGCCGGTCTTGAGGAGTCCCTTGTTTCTGTGGATGAGGAGCTTGAAGGATATCCTGTTGTTGACGGGGAACCAGTGCAGATTTGTTAGGTGGGGGTGATGTGGCCGTGTCGTGGTACATCAAGGATCAGTCATACCGAGGCGTTTTGGATTCATTGTAGTCGATTGATGAGCTTGGTCGGGGCTCTCACGTAGAGGGCATTTCCGTAGTCGAGTCTGCTGCTAACGAGGGCCTGGGTGACTGTCTTTCTTGTGTCTGTCGGTATCCATCGGTAGATCTTGCGGAGCATGCGGAGGGTGTTGAAGCAGGATGAGGAGACGGCGTTGACTTGATTGGTCATTGAGAGCATTGAGTCGAGGATGATTCCCCGGTTGCGTGCGTGGTCGGTGAGGGTCGGGGCTGCCCCCAGTGCCGCTGGCCACCAGGAGTCGTCCCAGGCTGATGGGTTGGAGTCCAGGATGAGGACCTCCATCTTGTCCAAGTTCAGCTTCAGACGGCTGATCCTCATCCAGTCGGCGACGGCTTTTATTCCTTCATGGAGGTTGGCTTTGGCAGTGATGGGGTCCTTGGTGAGGGAGAGGATCAGTTGAGTGTCGTCGGCGTAGGAGATTATGTTGAGGTCGTGCTGTCGGACGACGTGTGCGAGCGGGGCTATGTAAATGTTGAACAGTGTTGGGCTGAAGGAGGATTCTTGGGGTACACCGCAGATGATCTCAGAGGCTTTGAAGCGGAACGGGGGAGGCGGATGCTCTGGGTTCTGCCGGAAAGGAAGGAGGTGGTCCTTTACAGAGTCTTGTCTCAGATCCCTGCAGCGTGGAGGTGTGCGCTTAGTGTGCAGGGGCAGACGGTGTCGAAGGAGAGGTCTAGGAGGATGAGTGCTGCAGTCTCCCCGTTGTCTAGCAGGGTCCTGATGTCATCGGGGGCGGCAATGAGGGTGGTTAGCTAGGTGGCGGTGTAGGTCATAGATGCCACGGAAAAGAAAGGCAGGTCAGGCAGGAAGGGAAGTCTCCAGCAGGTCAGGCAGCAGGCGAGGCCAGGAAGGGAGGGCAAACCGCGTCGATATCCGGATCCGGTCACATCCAAAAAGGAAACGAGCCAGAGCAAGAAAATCCTGAAAAGTAAAGGGCATGGAGCCCGAGGGCGGGACTGCTGAGTTGCAGATACACCCATCCAGTGACGTCTGCTATGACCACTGATTGGTCGCATATCGTCTCTGTTCTACTGGTAGGTCTGACTCCCCGGCAAGGTTAAGAAGGGGTGTGGGCAGCTTCAAAGAGCAAGAGTTGCGATAGGCCGTAGTGCTAAATATAGGCGGGCAAGTTAACCTAACACCTAGGTACAGGGGCGTGGTGATCGGCAGTCTGAGGCAATCACCCAGAAATGCGTGGTTTGGTAGGTGCGTGATGTGCGCGCTTTATCACGTTTTGAAGAAGCAGCGCAGGGTGGACGGCGTTTTGATAAGCAGGGGGGACGGCGTCCACCCTGGAAAATAAGTGGGGGGATGCCGTCCACCCGCGTGGTACCCCGACTCATGCCCTGTTCTGGGTAACAGAGCCTGGTGAGAGCCACACAAATGACTGTTACCTTGAATGATCCACACAAATTACCTCTTGCTGAATTCAGAATGTTGTCTACATTGCAGAACTGTATAGCTTTCCGGCATCTATTGTTGCTTTCATACCCATTCCTGCTACAAACTGGAAGGAGGTTGAAAGCACCACAAATTGGAAAAATAGTCTGTGTCCCAGTAAAATGCAAAAACTGTGTAGAACATTTTGGTTTTATAACAAAAGTCTGCCTGTTCCTGAAAGCTGGGAAGGTGGTGAATTTAGCACTACGAACCCTTTGTTCATACCATTTATAGGGAAAAAACAGATGCTTTCTTCTACAGCACTTTTCCCCATTTTTCCCTCCAAAAACAAAGATTAGCTGTATTTTCGCTAATTTCTCTATCCCCTCTGGAGGAATCCACAAGCCCTGGGTACCTTTAGAATCCTCAAATTGGTAGAAGAAAAGGACACAAATTTGACATAGATACCTTACGTGAGCAAAACGTTACAGCGGCCTAAGCTTGAACTATCCAAAATATCAAAAAAAGGCTTAGCACTGGGGGAAGGCTTAGCAGCAAAGAGGTTTAAGGAAATATGGTACGATAACAAGTGGTACAAGCCTCGAGTGCAGTGTTCTGTTTGGTTTGTATTGCTTGAATTTAACTTATAGGTTGTATTTGGTACATTCCATCTCCCCTCCTGTACCATGAATGTTATGACCGGAAGATTCTACAGCTGACTCCAGCTGACTGGAACCTGTGGTGGTGGAGAGGTGAATACAGTTTTCTCTTGTACTGCTCAGAGTTTTTGTCTTTGTAACACTTGGGGCGATCTACTGTGTGAAGACGATTTACCACCATCCTCAACTTCTTCTCCAGTGAAGGTTCTCCTTCGCCTGCAAGTTGGTTAAAGCAGAGCTGCAGACTGTGACCTGTCTGCTGGGATTTGTCTCCTGTGCCCGAGACCAACGCTACTGTTCGCCAGACCCGCTTCGCGGGTCCTGCTTCACCTGGACACTCCGAGGGGGTCTGTGGCAGTTTACAGGGCTGCGAGCATGACAGCAGGGACTCCAACTACCAGGAGTCCCTGCGAGGCCAATCGTTGACACCGGGCCCGCTCTCCCTGTAGCCACGCCCACACTGCACCGGCTATTGGTAGAAGCAGCCTCATCTCCCTGCACTGGTGGGTTCTCCTTCACCTGCAAGTTGGTTAAAGCAGAGCTGCAGACTGTGACCTGACTGCTGGGATTTGTCTCCTGTGCCTGAGACCAATGCTACTGTTCGCCAGACCCGCTTCGTGGGTCCCGCTTCACCTGGACACTCCGAGGGGGTCTGTGGCAGTTTACAGGGCTGCGAGCGTGACGGCAGGGACTCCAACTACTAGGAGTCCCTGCGAGGCCAATCGTTGACACCTGGCCCGCTCTCCCTGTAGCCACGCCCACACTGCTCACGTATATAACCAGGCTAATAATCGCGCATGCGGAACGCGCGCGGGACGGCGCCAGGCAAAGCCCGGGCCAAGGGCGGGCCCGTTTGTGCCCGTTCGTGACCAGCAGTGACCGGACCGGGCCACCCCCCTAACCGCATTTTCAAACCGCCTCCATGCGCTACCGGACATCCATGGCTGGACGGGAAACACGGAGTAAGACCTCGATTGCTGGAGGATCTGCAACCGGAGGTATGGAAAAATTTCTTGTCAGGGCGAATAACATCATTGATACGGAAATTAACATTCTCGAGAAACGCCTGTCCAAAGAATCGATGTCTATCAAAAGATCATCCCTGGGGATATTGGCTAATGCCAAAACACCAGAAAGACATGTTGACAATGCTACTCTCGTGTTGGCTAACCAACCCCCCCTCCCTGATGCAGATAAACTGTTACCAGTGGACCTTGACATTTTGGTGAATGAAATTTTACCCGAAATTAACCAAGTTCTTGATATTAAAAATGTTAGCACTGTTTCTGTTCATGAAGAGAGCTCTATTAATTCTATGTCTCAGGGGGTCAGGGAAGGGGCTATTACGAAACGGAAAAGATAATATAACAAGAAAGATAAAAAAGCTGGAAGCTCTTCAAAAACAGCCAAGTTACACCACGACCCCACCCCTCCTCATACCACCCGGCAAACAGCCCCCTCTAGTAGAGAGGTTTCTATCGAAAGTATAGCCGCCCTATTTAAATCAATCTTATTCCCCTTAGAGGCCAAATTGGAAAAGTTGGATCTTAGATTGTCTACTATCGAGAAAGCCACTGCCACCATCCTAGCTAACTCCACTAAATCCAATAGCTCGAGCACCCTACAAACTGTTCCCACCATCCCAGTCACACAACCAGCAACTGTGACCCAACACCCCATTTGCCCAGTACCAGGACCCCCAATGGTCCATCAACCTCCTAGCCAGGATAACAATGCACCCTCATATCAACTCCCTGGTCACCAAGCCTGTAGGTCTAATCCCTCCGGACCAATGGCCGATGGGATACAAGGGTCCCCAATCAAAGAACTTAGAACCCCTAGACTACGCCGGCCCCTCTTCCCCCGGAAGCTAACCGGTATATGGTAGTTTTAGCTGGAGCTCCTCCCCTGGAAACAGGGGAATCCGAAAACCTTTAGCTCCTTGAAAGGTAAAGTCGTTAAGTGGCTCAATTGGAACAGACCCCTCCCGGCCCATCTCCACAATGAAATCATTATGGTAAGGAGGGTACCATGGATAGGTAAGACGCCCAAGTCCATTAATGGGGACTGCATCACGGTCAGCTTCAGAGACCCCCGTACGGTATCCCATATTTGTGCGGGATTTAATAGGTCTTTTGACTCGACCATTCAGACCCTCCCAGTGTCTTTCTTCTTCCCACCCAACAATGTAACCCACTACAAAGGAAGGTATGACTGGACTAGGGTTGAACAGAGGGGTAGACAAAGATATTATGAAACAAGACCACCTATGCACCCCAATATACCCCACAGCACAATCCCTTCTCTGACTATAACCGGTATAGCTGCCTAGAGGGAGTCGATTGACTACTGACAAAACGCATCCTAGAGTCCCCCCCCACCTGAGACGATTAATGATATAGTAGACGGGGAAGTCGCGGGCAATGTCATATGTCCAGATGAATGTTTGGTAACTCCGTTAACACTAGAAATGTTGCCCTTGGTACCCCCTCTGCATGATGAGATGGCGGATATCCACCCTCTACCTTACGCCTCGGGTTTGTCTGAGGCGAGGTGCGCTAGAACAGTCCCCTCGCCTAACCCCGTACACACAGAACCGGTATTGACATCTAGTCCCTCAGGTTGTTTAATGGCGAGCTGGAATATTGCCGGGTGGCGACAGATGGTGTCAGCCCTGGGCTGAAGGGAATCTATCTCAGGGTTTGATATCCTCTGCCTACAGGAGACCTGGTCTACTATTGATATTCACTATGACGGCTTTGTCTCCTATAACTGCCCAGCACAAGAATCTCCCATGGGTAGGGCAAAAGGTGGCCTGTTGATTTATTGTCCGTGTATTTCCCAGTACGTGTAAGATCTTACTCCACTGTTGGTTCACACTCCCAAATACTGAAGTTAGAAAATAGAGGGTGCCGGAACATCCTGCTGATCAATCATTATAACAACACATTTGACCCCACAAGTACCCTTGTTGTAGACAAACTTGAATCAGATATAAATAAAATCTGTAATGATACCCACAAACCATTTGATATTATCTGGGGGGGGGGACTTTAATATCAGATCCTGTCCGTATTCCTACACTAAGGCATGCGGCTTTGATGAGAACAACGGGGAGAATCTGGCTCATTTCTCCCATACCCCTTATGGTGACTCCGTTAATACCCTCCTGTTAAAGCACGATCTGGTCATCCACCAACCCGCCCTGGATAAAGATGGTAATATTATCCCGATCTTCACAGGGAGGAATATTGCATCTGTTATCGACTACCTGTTGATATCGACACAGATCGCTCCACTCTGTACGGTCATGATTATCGTGGATTTCGGTATTAGCGACCATATCGCCTTAACGATGTCAATTCTCATATGGGGTCCTAAAAACCAATTTGTCTGTAGGATTGTCGATGAGATTACCCCATGTAGGCAAAACGGTTTCCGGATCAAATGGTGTGGAGCTAAATCTGATAAATTACTACGAAAAATTGTGGGAGCTGGTACTAAAGTGATATCTCGATGCCTCAAAGTTGATGCCACCCCAAGTTGCATTATAGCTGATTTCAAGGAATTTGGTATTATAATTAAAAAATCACTTACCATTACTAAGGGCATAACTAAGCGGGCCACGCTAGGTTAGTTTGATAGAGCGTGTACGTCCGGGCTACAAGATCTTAAGAAGGCACGATCTAACCACCCGAGAGACAGGGATGCTGTTAAACATCTGAGGGCTTCATATAAACTTGAACTGAAGCGTAGGAAACAGGAACTAAGAGAACAAGCATGGGAGGACCTGACCAAGGCAGCAGCCCTACGGGATAGCAAACTGTTCTGGAGTAATGTTAACAGTCCATTCCTCCAGAAGGAGGAATTCCCAGTCCTTACCGCACAAGTTAGCGAGGATAGTTGGGTTCTACATTTTAGCGGGATTTTTGACCCAAACGGGGAGGTCCAGGATAGCTCCCATAATAACCCTACTATATCCAACCAGCCGCTGGGGATCACCCTTCAAGAAGTTGACATGGCAATCAGTAAAAGCAAAGGGGGGAAAGCCCCAGGTCCAGATGGAGTCCCGATTGATCTTTATAAAACGGATCTGGCCTTGTGGAGCCCCCTACTGACCCAAGTATTTAACGCTGCTGTCAACGATACTACTCCCTCAACTTGGAGTGAATCTGTAATTATACCAATCTACAAGAAGGGAGATAGAGGAGAGGCCAAGAACTACCGCCCTATCTCCCTTCTGGATTCCTCACTAAAAATTATGAGCAGGGGCTTATTGCTACGTTTGGAGGAATGGGCCGAAAGCAATAAGATCCTTGCTGTCTCCCAATACGGCTTCAGGAAGGGCCTTGGCACTATAGAGCAGTGTATTAATTTAGATCTCCTAATAGGAAAATACACTAAAGCCAAACAGGGCTCATTGTTTCTCTGTTTTGCGGACCTCTCTAGCGCCTTCGATCTGGTTGACCACACCCTGTTGTGGTCAACCCTACTCGAAATGGGTGCACCGGCTGCGATTATTCATTTCCTGGCCAGACTTTACATCAATTTATCTGCCCAGATTCGCTACGGTCCTGAGGGGGAATGTACGAGGAAAATCAGGGTTAAATCTGGTATTAGACAGGATTGTGTCCTGGCCCCGCTGCTTTTTTCCCTCTTCATAAACTCCATTGAGCAAAAATTGAAAAATGTGCAAGCTGATGCCCCGCAAGCTGAAGGACAATCTATCCCGGTGCTGCTTTACGCAGACGACACCGTTTTACTCTCAAGAACCCCCATAGGCCTCCAGAAACTTATGAATTGCTTTTATGATTTTATACATGGGGAGAAATTAAAAATTAATAACTCCAAAACTTTCATCATGGCATGCGGTAAGAAGGTAAACCAACTTATATCATTTTATTTCAAGGAAAACCGCATCGAGGTTGTGAATAATTTTTGCTATTTGGGCATTACTTTCAACAATGGTGGGTCTTGGACCCCAGAGCAACACAATGTAAAAGCTAGGATGGGTAAGGCTTCCTTAAGTGTATTTCGCTTTGCTGCTAAATTGGGAAGCCGGCGTATACCGGATAGGTTGAATGTTTACAGACACAGGTGTGCATCTATTGCATTATATGGTTCAGGGGTTTGGGGACAATGGACCCAAATGGACCTGCAAATACTGGAGAATCTATTTCTAAAAAGACTTCTTTGCCTACCTTCTTCGGCATCCATTGAACTGACCCACAGAGAACTAGGGTTGGACTATATATCTGATTTAATCGGACTGAGACACTTAATGGCATGGAGATCTATTTGGTCCAAGGATGAAACCAGCTTTACCAGGGAAATAATCATAGACTGCTTACGCTTGGATAACGCCTACCAGATCCCATGGTTAAAGTATGTCGTTTCAGCCTTTAAGGAACTCTACGATTTGGACGTACATGAAGACCCAATGTGTGCCATTGCCTTATCGAAACAGGAGGTTAAAGGGGTCTTTTTGAGGCAAAAATATAATAAGCGTAGAGTCCAAACCAGAGATTACTCAACCCATGCTTTCTATTTTACTAATAAGGAAGACGGGTTTGGTCTCCCTACGTACCTTAAAGTTATCACTAGACAGCCCCGTCAATATGTCCTTACAAGGCTGAGACTAGGTATTGTGCATAACCTGGTGGCATTTCCAAGGATGAAAATGTATTATGTCGCCCCTTGTCCCTGTGATGGAATAACTAAGCAAAGCACATTGCACTTTATGTTAATATGTCCCCTGTATAAACCTTTGCTATTTTCTACCTCAAACCATTGTTCAAGAAATATTCTGTGTCTACAACTGGTAATGCTATGAGATTCTTATTTGCAATTGCAACTCCGGATATATGCTTTTTTATTGCAACCTTTATTTTAAAATCAATCTCGGTTAGAAAAAGTATGGTTTTTTAATATTATGTCTATTCTAACCTTTTTGCTGCTAGTCCATGTTTTTTTACGTCCTGCACTTCCCTATCTTGTGATAATTCATGTATGTCATGTTTTAATCTGTATACTTTTATGATGTTTTTATGAACAACCGAATAAAGTCTATGAACTGAACTGAACTGAACTGAACTGAATGTTGTATCCTGCTATTTCTTCTTCAAGCAGTGAGACTTTTTTACTGTAACCTGTGCCATCACTCCTGCTCAAGATTTCTCTCAGCTTGTTATATTAAGCACCATCTTACTTTTTTTTTGTTATTCTCCTGGGATTTGTTTGTTCCCCTCCCAGCTTCTTCGTGCATATTTAAGCTCTGGGCAGGGGTCCTCTCTTTGGCTTTGAGTTGCTGCAGTTGGAGGTGCACACCTTTTTTTCATCTGCCATTCTCCTGTTGTACATTCGGATTACTATCTTTCACTTACCGATGTGCTTTTGTTGCTCTCCTTCTGCTCGGCACTGATGAAGTGAACTCGCCTCGCTCCTCCTGGTCCTACGGCAAGCTTCCAGCGTGAAGCCTCCCGTTGAGGAGTCGTACCTGGCAGGCGCGGTGCGTCCATTGGGGCGTTTGGGCGTAGCCCCACTAAGCCACATGGACGTACGCACGCTAAGCAGGCAAAATGCAATTGTATTTGCCAATGCTCCTTACTTTGACCTTCCGTCCTCGACTCCTTCCTCACCTCACGCTGATGAAGCCTGGGGGTGGGGCGACACCGGCTGGGCTGCGGCAGCTTATTTGAGTGGCACAGGGTTATAACCAGCCCGAGCATGCGCAGAGCACCGGCTTCCACCTTTACAAGGGACCCAAGGGTGCTGCTTCATTCCGCCAGGGCGATCAGGGCGAATACTAACTGTGCCCCCCCCAGGCGCAGTGCAGCCACGTCACCGGCGCACACAGTCACGCTAGACCTTGTGCTGGTGCGTGTAGTGAGTTCAGTGACTGTCTGCTGAGTCTGACTGCTGGCTGGCTTCGTCACGTCGTCACTGTGACCACCTCAACTTTTCTATCTTGCAATAAACTTCACACTTGAAGTTATTCTATTTATGTCCTTCAGTGCAACACTCGCGCAGACTAATTGCCGGCTCGCACCTCTTATGATAAAACTCGTGTCAGCGCGAAACGGAACATTAGGAGGAGGCCTGGAAAACTGACTATGAGGCCTGCGAGACGACTGCCAGGGCCCCTTCTGGAAACGGGAAGAAAGGAAGGGAAGAGGAGGAGAGCTGAGGAGGGGAGGGGACAGGATGGGAGGGAGGGAGGAGAAGGTGAGAAGAGAGAGAAGAGTAGAGAGAGGAGAATTGAGGGGAGGGGAGGAGAGGAGGGTAGTGGGAAGGGTAGAGAAGGGGAGGAGAGTACATGAAGGAAGTGGAGCTAAGGAGAGGAGGGGCGGGCTGGGCTGGGGAGGGTGACCGGCAGAGGAGGAGAGGAGAAGAGGGGTAGGGGATGGGAGAGGAGAGGAAAGGAGGAAGGAAGAGAGAAGGTAGGATGGAAAGGCCAAGTACAGAAAGAAGGGCAGGTTGAGCAGAGAATGAAGGGAGAGATGGAGGAATTAAGGCACCCACTTCTACAGTCTTTAAATATTACCATTCTACATACTGTGGTAATTACTGTGCAGTAATACCTGTGTACCTGTCATTACAGATTTATGGCCAATCACTGTGTGACTTCAGTGAAGCCATGCAGTAGCGACTGGCCATGGCTGTGTGTGTGGTGACGTCCCAGGCGCAGCACAGCCCACGTCACCGGCGCACACAGTCACACTAGACCTAGTGCTGGTGCGTGTAGTGAGTTAGTGACTGTCTGCTGACTGCTGGCAATTGCTTTATTAACCTTCCTGCTTTCTCAAATTTGCTTGAAAGTGCACCATTTTTCTTCTCTTTTTTCAAAAATGTTACTTATGGTGTTTCGGGCTCACGGCGCAGTATTCAAATGTCACCAGCCGCCCCTGGTGCTGGGAGATATCATTTTCCCCCTGAGGATTCCTGTTTTGGTGAGCAGCTACCCTTGTTGTGCGGGCTTTCTTCTGCAATGAACACTGCTTCCAGCTGCGGCATGACATCCCATAATTTGAGTCTTCCTGACGGAGGGCAGCCTTCTTGGAACAACTCCTTCCTGCTTTCCGGCCCCAGAGCGGATTTCCTGGGAAGAGCCTCAGTATTTGGGAGGTCCCTGCCTGCTTCGGCGATTTCCTCGCTCCTCATCACCTGAAAGGTCTTTTGAAATCTTACTTCATAGCTATTGGAGGGGAACATTTTTCTCCATCGCGTAAGCTACACACCTTGCTCCACAATTTGGGTGTTGAGGGTCGCAAAACATATGACATTTTAGTATCTTCTCAAGATGATGTGGAGGAAAGTGATGACAATGAGAATGTTTACAATGTAGTGTTAATCAAATTAGGAAAGAATGTTTAGGAAAATATAAATGTTGTGTTGGAAAGACACCAGTTGTTTTCGAGAGTACAAGGGAAAAGTGAAAAAGTAAAGTAATAAATTGCTGCTTTGAAGTGGTTAGCTAACATGTGCATTTGAAGGTTTAATGGATTCCCTCATTAGGGATCAGTTGATAATGTTTACCAATAACTCCAAGATTCAAAAGAGACTTTTGGTGGTCAACCCGGATCCCAAAGAAGCTGTTGACATTGCTGTTGGCATTGAGCATACCGCTGACTGCATGAAGGAAATTAAACAAGGCTTTGGCAGTCATACTGCGATATATGTAATTAATAAACAAGTTACCGGGAAAGAAAATAGGAATACAAATTTGAATAAGGTATCGTGTAGTAACAAACTCAAATGCTATTATTGTGGGAGTCCAAATCATCTGGCCAACAATTTTTCCTGTCAAGCCAGAGCAGTAGTGTGCCACAAGTGTGGCATAAGGGGCCATTTAGCAAGAGTGTGTAATGAGCAGTGCCCCAAACCAGTTTTAACTATTGAAAAAGACAGTTCACTTGAAACAAAACAAGTTTTCCAATTGCAGGTTGGTAGCAATGAGTTTCCCTTCTTGTAGTATCAACTTAGACAACAAACCAGTCATGGTGTTGGCAGATTCATGCTCCTCTTATACCTTGGTGGATGTAAATTTGTTTGCAGAGTTATGTAATGGTGACCCTATGCAGTTATTGAGTACGACAACAATGGAATTCGGATTTACAGGTAGGAACATTGCGGGTAAAATCTATGTCACAGAGAAGGGATCTAACTTACTAGGTTGGAGGCACCAAAAGGAGCAAGAAATAAAATTAGAACCTAACAGTCCTGATCAGGTACTTTTGGTTGATCCGTCGGTGGGTGGTGAGGATGTCTGCAGTGATTTGCCTGATATATTCACCGATAAGCTGGGTTTGCTTAAGAATGATCAACATTGCATCAAACTCAAATCTAAGGCAAAGTCCATTGCAACATAAAGTCAGGCCCATTCCTCA
Source organism: Lissotriton vulgaris (assembly GCF_964263255.1). NCBI lineage: Eukaryota > Metazoa > Chordata > Amphibia > Caudata > Salamandridae > Lissotriton > Lissotriton vulgaris. The sequence continues at coordinate 11,857 of NW_028243976.1, forward strand.
TTTGATGCATGTCCCTTTGAGAGAGGAGTTAGAAAGGTTGTTGGCCTTGGGAGTTAATAAGCTTTTTGAAAGCTCTCAGTGGTTTGCTCCTATTGTCCTTTCTGCCAAGGCTTTTAACAATGGTGTACGGCTTTGCATTGATTTAAGAGACCTCAATAATAACATATGAAAGGACAGGCATCCCCTGCCACGCATCCATGAAATACTTACCTTGATTAAGGGTACAGGTTGTTTTAGTGTTTTGGATCTCTCTACTGCGTACTACCAGGTAGAGTTGCATCTGAATTCATGCCACCCAACTTATTTTGTCACTCTTCTAGGTGCCTTCCAGTACCTACGCATGCCTATTGGTCTGGCGTCTGCTGCGGCCGCTTTTCAGAGGATCATGCAATATGTTTTCAGAGACATCCCTAGAACTTTATGTTTCCAAGATGACATCCTTGTCCATGGCAAGGATGTGAAAGAACATGGAGGAAGGAATTTCCAGGTAGTCTGATCTAATCAGAATAGCCAAGGTAGGCAGGAATGTTGCGGATCTCGAAAATGGTGAAACCTGGGGTATGGACAAGATTGTTCCTCACATGCCCACTGTTTTGCCTGGCGTACACACAGGGGCAGAGTTCCAAGGCCCCTGTGCCACCAGTATATCACTTTTTGTGATGTACTGGTGGCGCAGGGGGCTCCTCCATATTTACATGGACAGGAAAAGCCACCCTGCGTGATTTTTCCTCTCCTTGTAAATACGGCCCCTTCACACGCAGCACTTTGCGTTGAAGGGGCGTTCCATGGGTGTTGCTGTGGGTGTTCCCATGCAACACCCATGGAACAAGACACATCTCCAGATTTACGAGATGCCTCTGAATGTTACGCCACCCTATATATGGCGTAGCGAGGCGCAACGAGGCGAAATGTTTTAATTTCTTCTTGTTTTTTCCTCTTTCAATGCATGCTGCATTTTACAGCATGCATTGAAAGAGGAGAATGCCTGTAGTGATTGTTTTTGTGCAGGAAGGTGCCTCTTCCTGCACAAAAACAATCTCCCCATGACGCAGGCATCCTTGCACCATAGTTCAAGGGTGCCAGTGCATGGCTGCAGTTTGTGTGCCAGTGCAGGGGGAAGCACAGAGATGCGACATATTCCTGTAAATATGTTGCATCCCTGTGCTTCGGAAGTGCTGCAGCGTGACGCAGGCAAAGGGCTTGCGGTGCCACGCTGCGGCACTTCCTTGTAGATCTGCCCCTAAGTTTGTGGTAATGCTGATATGGCGCAACTTCTAATGTTCCCAGGAGAATCCAGAGAACAAAATGTTCTCCTGTTTGGCAAAATGGCTACTGTAGAAAGTGACCTCTTTTTTCTTTTCCCTGTTACTTGCCGTTCTTTTCTTTTCTTTCTATTTCCTGTTTTTCCTTAGCCCCCTGGCTCCATTCCCTTTACTTTTCTTTTGTGTCTTTCTGCATGATGTTTCTTCCCTTGCATGGGAGGTGTGTTATAAGCTATGTATTTAGTACATTCCATCTCCCCTCCTGTCCGAGCCCTTTTGGAATGTACCATAACTGGTATGACATGAAGATTCTACAGCTGACTCTAGCTAACTGGCACCTGTGGTGGTGGAGAGGTGAATGAAGAATTCCATTGTACTGCTCAGAGTTTTTTCCTTTTCCTTGGAAGAAACTGGACAATGCAGAGTGCCTTGGACATTGCCCCTCTCAGCTATAGGTAGCCATGGGAGCGATTACAAGACTGGACTGGAGTCAGACATTCTCTTGTGTGAAGGTGGAGAAAAAGTCTTGCAGTAGCATTTTCGATGGGTGGTTTTTTGTATATGATGAAAGGGGTTGTAGGAAAGTATAGGCTGGTGGCATAGTCAACCTTGGAGATTACGAGTGTGAGGATGGCTTGCAGTTTATGCTGCCATTCAAGGTATGGGAAAATGGGACATAGTGTTTTCATCATGTAGAAGGCACTCTTTGTGACGTTGTTAGCATGCAGTATCAAGGATAGGTATGAATCCATAGTTTCTCCTAGGTTTCTAACTTCTCTTAATGTTGTACGGGTGGCTTGATGTTCCTTAGGACATATGGCGGTAGGCTGTTACTTTTGCATTGCCTGCAGGTCATAATCTCTGTCCTTGTGGTATTGAACTTTAGATGGTTATTCATCATCCATGTGTTCACGACACAAAGGCACTCATCGAGATGTGAATTACAGAGGTCTTCAGGGCTTTCCATTTTTTAAATTATTTGTAGATCTTGTAGATGGCTTCGGGCCAAGCAAGACCTAAAGAATTAAGAAATACTGTGTCATTGCAGCCCAAACTGGTTGCATGTAACTTTTTAGGAGAGTACATGGAACTTTCCTTATGAATTGACATGTTACAGCAATATGTGAGGCAACCGCATCCTATGCTTTCTTCAGGACTTAAAAGCATCTCACCCACCACATTATCCACACAGTGAGATGCACTGCGTCCTTCTGTCAGGTTTCTCTAATAATATTAATCATAATTAATTTCCTTTAAGTGAAAGATATTTCAGTCTCTTGCAGTAATCCTTATAATAAATACAAAATCTACACATGTGAGTATGTATCCACATCTCTGTTTCAAACGTTCACCTCCCCATATAAATAATAAATATTTTTTAAGGTAGAGCAGTGCAGCCTACCTTCTATTGCTGAGCAAGAAACGGTGTGATTTGCACTCCCCTGCTTGCCTAATATATAATACAACAGTCTACTGTAAGCCAACCATAGGGATCATAACATTCTAAATAGCTAATCCATTTAACTTTTTCAGTTCTGCAGCCATTTATTCATTTTAGGATGAATGCCTCTGTAGTAACAAATAAGCTGATGTCACAATGTAAGATTTGATTAAGCGTGAGATGCTCTGAATCCTTCCGGGTAACTTGTTGTTTACTAAATCACCAAAACAACTGTCTTTGGTTTAACAGCTTTGCAAAGATAAAATGTTTCTTTCCTTTTAAACGTCATCACTCTCTCTCTCCCTCTCTCTCTCCCTCTCTCTCTTACTCTCTCTCTCTCTCTCTCTCTCTCTCTCTCTCTCTCTCTAACTCTCTCCTTTAACTCCTTATTAGAACTGTGGTAGCACCCCACATTTCCAATGTAATTTTTTTACCAAAGGAGGACTCAGGTGTTTCCATTAAACATTCAATTTGAATGGTTTCTTTGAGCATCCTATTAAATCTTTCCACTGTGCCATTACTTTCAGGATGATAGAGAGAGCTCTTTTTGTGCGTTATTCCCCTGTCACTTAGAAAAATGTCTATCTCCCTAGAGGTTAATTGCAATACATTATCTGTAAGTATGCATTTGGGATTACCCTCTCTGGCAAAAACCTTGGACAGAAGTTTTGTCAGTGCAGCAGTGCAAATTTTGCTAGTGACTCCAACTTCTGCCCACTTAGACAATATGTCCATGACTACCAATAAATACTTACTTAATAGATATTTTATCCTTCAGTCAGGTTGCACCTGGTAACTGCCAATCACTGAGGGCGTTTGTTTTATATTCCCACCTTCACCCCACGTAATTTCCTGATGTGTAGGGTGCTCATGCCTCCAAACCAATGAGTTAACGAACTCAGTAACAAACATACAAAAAAGAAAAGGACAGCGGTGTGGGAATTTTCGACCTGCATCCTACAGACAACAGGTAAGATTCTGCATATCATACTCCATACTCTTCAACATAAAGTGTTCACAATAGGAAGTGGGGTACTATGTTGTGCAATGTTTGTTCGGGACGTAACAGTACCTCTCCAAAGGCCTCCCCAAAGGACGTGGCTTGGATGGATTGCGGGAATGGAGCAATCGCACAAGGCGTAGGGTATGCACATGAACAGCTGCTTTCCAAGTACGCTGTTCAGGAGGATAACCCTTCCAATCCACAAATTAGAATAACTTACTCTGACGTCTTCTTGAATCTAGGATATGGTTAACTACATATTCTTCCTATCCATAAATCATCAGAGGGGGTGGAGGAGGTGGTGTTTGTTAGTAGTCATAAAAAGTTTAATGAATGAGGTATGAAACACAGGATGGATTCAATATTCCGGAGGTAATTCCAATTTCATGGCTACAGGGTTTATTATCTGCTTGATGTTATAAAAAGTTTAATCAATGAGGTATGAAACACAGGATGGATTCAATATTCCGGAGGTAATTCCAATTTCATGGCTACAGGGTTTATTATCTGCTTGATGTTAAAAGGTCCTACATACTTGGTTGCAATTTTTTGTACCCTTCCATGTGTAGATTTTTGAGGAAATCTGAGGAATTCCTCTACCCTTCCAATTCCCAGAACTGGCCTCATGCAGATGTCCTGGCTCAACTCTCCCAGGACTGGTTGGATGTTCATCGGTATAGTGTCTGTGACCTTTCCCAGAGCCCTCCCCTGAACCCTCACCAGTGGGATTCAGACAAGGATTCTTCCTCCTCTCATTCTTTTCACTCTGATCCCCTGCTGAGCCCTCGGGAAGAAGAACAATTAATTCTGTGACCTCCTCAAAGTACAACCAGGGCCCTGTGGTTCTAAACCCTTACGTTTGCCCATCCCAGGTTCTCTGATTGGACTCCTGACTGTGGCAGAGTATATGCAGCATAATCTCAGAAAAATAGGTCCATAAATGACTGTCTGCCAAGTGTCCCAGACATGACCTCCCGGGCAAGATGGTATGTACCCTCAACATGGACCCAAGCATGCAGCAGGTATGAAGAAATGTGCCAGACACCCAGAAAAGGTTGTTGATCAGGCATGGAAAGTATGCCAAGGTAAATTCTTGGACCTCACTGGTCCCACTACAAACGTTTTGGAGATGCTCCTGAAGCGCAAGAGTGCCGGGATAGATCTGGAGATCTCGGCAGGTGGGTGGCAAAGGGTGGTTTGCCTCCTGGGTAGCCGCCAACTGTGCTATCCCCATGCACCCCAGAAATCCCTGCCTTTGCGCATTGATCCCAAGTTGGTAGACTTGGCCACTGGTGATGCTAGCCCCACCGCTGATGGCCTCCTCTCTGGAAAGAAGTTTGTCAAGGACATAGACAAGTTTATTAACACCTTCACAGACCTTGACAATGTTCAGGTGTTTCCTATGAAACTTTTCCAAACAAACATTTTTGCCAGAGCCAGGCAAAGTGGGGCCACTTGTCAGGCCAGGGATTTGTTCAAGACTCCCTTTGAGGATCTGGGTACCTTAGGAGGAGGAGCGGGTAAGATGTTACCAGGGGGGCAGGCTTCTCTCTATATCAGCCGCACTTTGCCAGTGGAAGACATAGCAGGGGCTCTTTCAGGGGGTCAGTCCAGGTCTCCACATCCTCAAGTTTCATTAGCAAGCAGTATCCCTTTATCTCAAGTGTGTCTAGGGGGCAAAACTGAAATGTTTGTTCACAATTGGCAACAGATCACCACAATCTGTGGGTTCTTTAGACAGTTATGGGTTTTCATTTGGAACCAGTAGGTTGTCCATCCCAGCTGACTCCCATTCAATCCCTCCTTTTTTCCCCAACAAGAAATGACTTTCATAGATTCAGAGAATCAACCCAGAAAATAGAGTTCCTGGGGTTCCAGGTAGACTCAGTCAATGTACTTCTTCAGCTTCTCTCCCAGAAATTGTAAGACATCAAGAAGGTCTTGAGGTCTATGTTAAGAAAACAATTGATATCTTTGCGGACGATGGGGAGGATTGTCGGGCTTCTGGCATCCTCCAGTCTGGCCATATTTCTGGGCCCTCTTCATCACAAGGCTCTTCAATGTCTGTAGTGCAGGCATTTCCGCAACTGCCTCTTGTAAAACACTCAGATTTCCCTTTCCGAAGACACTAGGTAAGAATTGAACTGGTGCCTGATGTGCATGGATGTGTGGAACGGCAGGGCTATCTTTGGCATACTACCAGATGTGGTAATCGAATTTGACACCAACAGATGGGGTTGGGGCACCAGATGCAGAGATATTTCCACTGGAGGTCATTGGGCTCCTCACAAATCGGATTTTCACATAAATTGTCTGGAGAATTTTGCAGTTTTCTTTGCTATTCAAATGCTTTCACCTCAGAAGAACAATTCTTGTATCCTGCTGCCAATGGATAGCATCTCTGTGGTCAGGTATATCAACAAACTAGAAGGCACCAAATCCAGGTTGCTAGCCGAGAAACATCACATTTTGGTGATTGCACAGTATCGTAGCAGACTGGAATTCCAGGTTCTTCACTGATGGAAGCAACTTAAAGCTGCACCCTCTCATGTTTCAGTGGATTCAGACTCTTCTCAGGCCTTGTGTGATTGAGGGGTTTGTGTCCCAACTAAATCACTAAATTCCGTCTTTCTTCAGTTGGAGGCCAGAGTCCTTTGCAAAAGTGATGGACTTGTTTCTACAGGACTGGTCCAAGAGGCTCTTGTACACCTTTCTCCCCTTCGCCGTGATCGCAAGAGTGGTGGTGCATGTAAGTGATAGGGGTTAACAGTGGTCCCGGTGACCTCAAATGGGGCACAACCATGGTTCCTGGATCTTCTTCAAATGTCGATTGCTCTGCCGATGTTCCCAGAAATCCTGCAGGAACCTCTAGGGGACCTTCATCCTATGAAATTGCGAAACTGTTTACTTCGCATGGAGTGGAAGGTTACCGGCAAAGTTGTTTTGTGCCAGGAATTTCTGGACAGACTTTTACATACCTCCAAAGAGCATGGCCCCCCCCCCCACCCATAAGCAATATAAGGCCACTTGGAGGATATGGAAGGGTTAGTGCGTGGAAAAATATTTGGATACCGTAGCAGCGGATTTGATGGACATCTTGAATTTCCCAGCTGTGCACACTGGAAGAGGCTTGTTGATACAGGTCAGTAAACAATTTCTGATCAGCCGTCTCAGCTGGTCAGTTCCATATTCATTATTATGAAAAACAGCGGTCCATAGGATTGAATTTTCACAAGAACAGATGCAAATATAGACTCCAATCAGTGCTATATTGACTAGTATTTTCAGTACCCAGCCGGGCCTGAAATTTTATTTCAAATATCAACAAATTTAAAAAGACCATCAAAGAGGTCTAATGCGAAAGTTGATAGGGTACAAGCCTGGACCTATCCAAAAAGTACATTCAGAAAAGAATTCAAGGATGGGAAAGAAAGCAAGGAGAAGAGGGTAAAGGATATCAGGCAAAAAGAACATGGGAGCCAATTGTCCCTTGCATCAATAGCATATTCGCCAAGCAAGTTCAGACAACCAATTCATGTAACAGAGTCAGCACAATGGGAACGTTACAAGATTGGACAAAGTGTCGACGGCGTTTCGATCCCCGGCTCCTAGTGAACTGGGATCATCATCAGGACATAAACAATGTATTGCCTGTATGTGCTTTTTAAAACCTGTTGGAAATAAGATTTTACAAAGATGGGAGAAAAAGAAAAAGAGAAAAATCCGTTTAAATACAGCACTATTTACAGGTACAATGCACATAGTATTCCCTTATGTCATGCCATTGTGATCATGCTGACTTCATTCAAAAGTCTTCCAGTGTTCCAATCTCATGCTACACGGAATGGTGCGAACAGTTTATGCTGAAACCGACTTAAATTGTTGCACCGTGAGCTTTTAGACGCTATCGTGGTTGTGGCTACATGTGTCGCTTTCGAGAGAGGTACAGTGATGATGGCTCATGTGAAGTTCCTACTTTTATGGTGTGCTTAAAAACGATATCGGACACTTAGAGCTGTGGCTGAAGTGTTGTCTATCAACCTGTGATTAACATTGTTGTGACTGCGCCGTAAACATGCGTTATGTGAGCGTGGCGGGATTCTCTAAGTGCCTAATGAAGTAATAGTAGGTGAATTGCACACCTTTTCGAATGATCTTCACGTTGAGTTGAGGCTCATTCATTGGTTTGCAAGTTGCTCAAAGGTATTAGAGTGTCCAATCCTCATTATGATCCGTTATGGGACGTCAATTTGGTTCTGAGGTTATTTCACATATAGCCGGACAATGAGTCCTTGTCTAGGAAGCAACTGCCTGCTAAGCTTGCTCTGTTGCTTTGTCTGGTTTCCTGTCGGAGTGTTTCAGACATTTATGCATTGGATTTAACATTTAGAGTATTAACTTCAGAGGGAGTTTCTTTTGCTATCTCTAGACATACAAAAACTTTTTCGAAGTCCTTTGATATCTGGCTTTTCCTCATGATGAGAAGTTATGTGTGGTACAATGTTTAGGACCTTATGAGAACTGTACTAGATTATTGCACTCTGATCCTAAAGGTTAACTTTGAACTGCTGTGCAAAAACCTTATAAGCCTGTGGCAGCGTGATGCTGGCTGGGTGAGTACGATGGGTTATGCTGAGGCGGGTATTGATGTTTGCACATTTCGGGCACATTCTGTTCCTGAAGATATGGCCTCTAAGGCTCTCTCTTTGGGTTCACAGCTTGCAGACATCTTGAGAGTGGCCGACGGGTCCTCTGACTCAACATTTAGGCAGTTCTAAGTTAAACCATATGCTTATATGTCAAATGCGGTTGAAAATCGGCCAAGAACTGGCAACATCTGAGACACAAGTCCTGAAATAGAATAAATAATATTCTAGCTTTCGGGACAAGAACTTTTGATTCTATTAAGAACATGGAGGCGAGGATTTTCCCAACCTGTGTTTATGGTGGAGAGTATATTATTGATAGATTGATTTATATGTGATAGTAGTAACAAGCTTTATTTCGATATAATTCATATATCTTAAAAAGCGGTACAGATAGATAAAAATGATAAAAACTACAGTGCATAGATATGAACATACAATTCATAATAGGAATGACATAGGTATTATGCATAAAAACAAACTAAAATAAATTTTAGACGAGATACAGGAGCCTAGAGGATCTAACACGCCATGCCCAACCTAGAAATTTTGCCAGGCCACATGCAAACAGGGGACGAGGATCTGATTTTAAGATTTGTAAGGCCTCCTTGTGCGATCTAGTACCAAGCCTCCTACAGAGTGGCTTCAGCCATTTGCGGCGTGGAGCTGCATAGGCTGGGCATTCAAACAATAGGTGGGGAACTGACTCGGACCTGTTCACACAGAAGGGGCAAAAGGGAGTCGTCTGCGCCGGGACCTTCCAACTGGCAGTCAATTGCCCCACTAGGAGTAGGCCCACCCGGAATTTAAAATATAAGGCCCTGTCCCAGGTTTTTGAAATCATATCCAGGTATGGTTCACAAAAGGGCACCTCCTTGACCAACATAAATTCCACAGTAGTTTTACAAAGGTTGGCCTTGCTATTTCTGCCATCAATCACCCAACTCCAGTATAACTTTTTCAGAATTGACTTGGACGGGGCAGATCTATTAAACCAGGCATCTTCAAGGCCCAGGTCAAAAAGGAGGCGCTTAACTTCCTTTAGCCAATGAACCTCGGACCAGGTGTTAAAAGAAGTTCCTTTAGGCCCTCTGCATAACTGGACAGTTCTGGGACCCTCCAAATGCGTGCCCACAAAAGAAGAGGGTGCAGCCTCGCCAGATCACTAATGGGCCGAGTGCCCGCATCTAAAAGAAGTGGAAGAGATGGTGTGCTATACGGGAGGCCCATAAGGTCTTTATGGAATTTATTTTCTGAGCGGGACAAAAGTCTACATTCTGCACGCCCCACAGTTCTGCCCCATACAAAGCTGCACTCACCCCTCTTGCCCTATAGATGTCAAGTACCGGAGCAATGGGTTTAAGTGATGAAGCACGTTGTTCCTTGAGGAGGGCGCCCACCACCCTCTTGTGGGTCAACAGCATCTTTTGGTGGTGGGATTTCCAACTCATAGAATCGCAAAGGCGGATGCCTAAGTAGTCAAATTCCTTGACCCTCTCGAGTGGGACAGAGTCCAAGGAGGGTGGATTGACGGTCTTCTTCGGAGGGCTTAAGACCAGGAACTTGGTTTTCCCTGTATTGATAGCGAGTCCCCTTAGATCACAAAAGGTCTTAAAACTAGTTAGGAGACTCTGCAGGCCTGCTGGGGTTTTGGAGATCAGGAGGGTATCATCTGCAAATAGGAGGGTAGGTATTTTCCTGCCAGCCAGGGAGGGTGCATCTGCTGGATATTTTAGCAAGTGCTCCACCACTCCGTTAACATACAATGAGAACAGAGTGGGGGCAAGCACACATCCCTGGCGGACACCCCTATTTACAGGAATGCGTGATGTTTTTTGTCCCTGGTTACCCCACCTGATCTGCGCAAAGTTATCTTAGTGAAACTTTATCAGCATGTTAAGTAATTACGAAGGGATACCCAGTGCATCAAGAACACTCCAGAGTTGGTTGCTTGGGACCAGGTCAAAGGCAGTGCGAAGATCTATAAATGCAAGGTACAAGTCAAGTCAAGTCAAGTCAATAAATTTATATAGCGCGCTACATACCCAGAGGGTCTCAAGGCGCTTCTCGAAGGGTGGGGAATTACTTGTCAAATATCCACGTTTTAAGTTGCTTTCTGAATGCTAGGTGGTTCTGAGTAAGGCGAAGGTGAGTGGGAAGTGAGTTCCAGGTTTTAGCTGCCAGGTAGGAGAAGGATCTACCTCCCATGGTGGTTTTGTTGATGCGAGGTACAGTGGCAAGGGCTTGGTTGGAGGATCGTAGCTGGCGGGAGGGGGTGTAGAAGGACAGTCGTGTGTTGAGGCATTCGGGTCCGATTTCGTAGAGTGCTTTGTGTGCGTGGGTTAGGAGCCGGAAAGTAATCCTCTTATTGACGGGGAGCCAGTGGAGGTTTTTCAGGTGACCAGAGATGTGTTCTTTACGCGGGATGTCTAATATGAGCCTGGCTGAAGCGTTCTGGATGCGTTGGAGTTTTTTCTGGAGTTTTGCGGTGGTACCGGCGTAGAGGGTGTTTCCGTAGTCCAGTCGGCTCGTGACCAGAGCGTGGGTGACCGTTTTTCTAGTTTCGGTGGGGATCCAGCGAAATGTTTTTTTGAGCATGCGAAGAATGTTGAAGCAAGATGAAGAAACGGCGTTGACTTGTCTGTTCATCGAGAGTGAGGAATCCAGGATGACGCCCAGGTTCCGTGCGTGGTCCGTCGGGGTGGGTGCTTTTCCAAGGGCCTCTGGCCACCAATAGTCATCCCAGGCGGAGGGGGAGGTGCCTAGGATGAGGACTTCTGTTTTGTCTGAGTTCAGTTTCAGACGGCTGTGCTTCATCCATTCGGCTACTTCTTTCATTCCTTCATGCAGGTTGGTTTTGGCAGTGTTAGGGTCTCTGGTGAGTGATAGGATCAGTTGAGTGTCATCGGCGTAGGAGATGATGTTGAGGTTGTGTTGGCGTGCGATGACCGCGAGGGGGCTCATGTATACGTTGAAGAGGGTGGGGCTGAGTGAAGATCCTTGTGGTACGCCGCAGATGACTTCAGTGGCCTCTGACTTGAATGGTGGAAGGCGGACTCTCTGGGTTCTTCCGGTGAGGAACGAGGTGATCCATTCCAGTGCTTTTTCTTGGATTCCGACGTTTCTGAGGCGTTGTAAAAGGGTGCTATGACAGACCGTGTCGAAGGCTGCGGAGAGGTCGAGGAGGATGAGGGCGACTGTGTCTCCATTGTCCAGTAGAGTTCGAATGTCGTCTGTTGCTGCGATGAGGGCGGTTTCAGTGCTGTGCTTGGCTCGGAAGCCGGATTGTGAGGAGTCGAGGGATTTGTTGGTTTCGAGGAATGCGGCGAGCTGGTTGTTGACCGCTTTCTCGATGACTTTAGCCGGGAATGGAAGGAGTGAGATAGGGCGGTAGTTTTTGAGTTCGGTGGGGTCAGCTGTGGGTTTCTTCAGGAGGGCGCTGAGTTCGGCATGTTTCCAGCTTTCCGGGAAGGTTGCGGAGTTGAGGGAGCAGTTGATGACATCTCGGAGGTGCGGTGCTATAATGGAGTCTGCTTTGTTAAAGATGTGGTGAGGGCATGGGTCTGTGGGGGATCCTGAGTGGATAGAGTACATCAGACGGATGGTGTCCTCAGTGGAGATTGGCTTCCAGTCATTGAGGATGTTCAAGGGGGTGGGGGTCCTGCAGGGGGTTGGGTGGGTTGGTCTTCGGGTCGGTTGTCGAAGCTGTTGTGGATGTCTGCAATTTTGTTGTGGAAGAATGAGGCTAGGGAGTCGCAGAGGGCTTGAGAGGGGGTGATGTCGTTGGAGTTGGCTGAGGGGTTGGTAAATTCCTTGACGATGTTGAATAGTTCCTTGCTGTTATGGGCGTTGTTATCTAGTCGGTCCTTGAAAGCGGCTTTCTTGGCATTCCGGATCAGTTGGTGGTGTATGCGGGTGGCGTTTTTGAAGGCGTCCTTGGTGCTGGTGGTTGGGTCTTTTTTCCAGGCCTTCTCAAGGGAGCGACAGAGTTTCTTGGATTTCTTAAGATCATCGTTGAACCAGGAGGCCTTCTTGCTGCCTAGTTTCATTTGTCATTTTTTCAGTGGTGCTAGGATGTCGGCGCTGTTGGATAACCATTGGGTGAGGTTGGTGGCTGCTTGGTCGGAGTTTGAGGAGTGGGCTGGGGGGTTTTGAAGAAGCGATGAGGAGATCTGGTCGATGGTGATTTTGTTCCAGTTTCTTTGCAGAGTGGGTTGGGGGTGGTTGTTGGATGTGGGCTTGTTGTAGGTAAAGTGAACGCAGCTGTGGTCAGTCCAAAGGAGAGCTGTGGTGTGGCTGAAGGAGACATGTTTGCTGGAGGTGAAGATAGGGTCGAGTGTGTGACCTGCGATGTGGGTGGGGGTAGTGACAAGTTGTTTAAGTCCGAGGTTGGCGAGGTTGTCCAAAAGGGTGGTGGTGTTGCGGTCGTTGTTCTTTTCAAGGTGAAAGTTGAGGTCTCCCAAAAGGATGTAATCCTCGGAGGGGAGCGCGTGTGGAGTGATGAAGTCCGTGATGTCTTCACTAAATTGTGCGCGGGGTCCTGGTGGCCTGTAAAGGAGGGTGCCTCTGAGTGTGGTCTTGGGGTCGATGTGGATCTGGAAGTGAAGGTGTTCAGTGTTGGCGAGATTGACGTCTGAGCTGGTTGAGATGCGGATGGATTTCTTATGGACGATAGTGATGCCTCCTCCTGTGTGGCCGGTACGGTCCTTGCGAATGATCTTATAGCCTTCCGGGATGGCGATGGCGATGTCTGGGGCTGATGTGGCGTTCATCCATGTTTCTGTTAGGAAGGCGACGTCCGGAGAGATGGTGTCTAGTAGATTCCAGAGGTCGATGGCGTGCTTGTGGACCGAGCGGGTGTTGAGCAGGATGCATTGTAGGTGGTTGGGGTCGGATATCTGTTGTGTGTTCGTAGATGAGGAGTTGTTCTTGGTGCCGTCGAACTTGCAGGAGTTGTAGGAGAAGGGTCCATGGGTGTGTCCAGGAGCGGCTTGGACGCAGTTGGGGGAACGGCCGGGGTTAAGGGCGGGAGGGGTGGGCATTACGAGGACCAGGGGGTCTGGAGCTGGGCGCGGTACCGGCACGGACGGGCGTAGACGGGCTTACCTTTGGCGCGACTGGGGCACGACCGCTGCGCGTGAACGCTGCGCGCAAATTCATCTGTCATATGAGGATAGTGGAGGGGGAGGGGCGAGGGAGGGGCGTCTGGGAGGCGGGTGCGTGCTGGGGAGCCTCGCTACGAGGCACAACAAACAAAATGGCCGGGAACTTGTAAACAGACAAATAGCTCAACAGGCGGGCAGTCCGATGTACAATGCAGTCCCTCGACAAACCAAGCACTTAGCAGATGCGAGCGCACTCACATTGAAGGCAATCAACAGTGCTAATGGGCAAGTGCGAGCATGCACACCATTTAAACATAAAGTGATTCTAAAAGTCAAAAGCGATCGTGCAGACAATATGAAAATAATTAGCTATGCAAATTAGTCAGATGCGAGTGCGCAATTAACAGGTCTGAAGTAAGGCAAATGTGAGGCAGAGATACAGATACCAGGCAGCCAGAGCGAGCGCTGCGAGGTGAGTTCAGGGAGCGTGGTGGAGCGACCTCTTCTCACGAGGATCGGGAGGTCACAGGTCTATGGACACTGTGGGAGCCTTAAGGCACTTTGTGGGAGGGAGGGGCGTCTGGGAGGCGGGTGCGTGCTGGGGAGCCTCTCTACGTAGGGTACAGACTGCCCTTGCCCAGTACAACCACTTTCCAGTGGAGCATCATTAACCGAAATGACTGTTCAATGGTCCCCATGCCGGTTCTAAAACCAGCCTGGTAGTCTGAGAGAATTTGCTTCTCCTCTACCCACTGTAAGATCCTTCCTAGGACCACCTTGCCTGCCACCTTCTGTGTGGAGTCTAAGAGGCTTATAGGGGGATAGTTAGCAGGGTCGTCCCGACTCCCTTTCTTAAAGATTGGGATGGCCTCTGCCCCCTTCCATGTGTCCGGAAGAGTCCCACCATCCAAGCCAGTGTTCAAAAGGGAAGCAATAAGTCTCCCCCACTCTTCTGGATTAACCCGGAGCAGATCGCCTGGGATACCATCAGGTCCCGCAGCCTTGTTTGCGACAAGGCACTTAATCACCCCCACTACTTCCTTAGGCAAAAAGAGCTTGTCCTCATTGGGTTCTGTGCGTTCTATAGGGGGCTGTACCATCAGGCTAGCAGCAGGACCCACAGATAATGAATAGAGCTGGAAAAAGTGGTTAAACCACACTTCGCTGGTTATGTTACATGCTATTAGTGAGTCTACGGGTTTATCCCTTGCTCTCAGCAAGTCCCAAAAGCCCTTGGAGTCTTTCCTAGAGCTAGCCGCCTTCAGATCGTTCAAAAACTGGTTCTCGTGCTCAACCCTTGCCTTAGATAAAGCCCTTCTATATTTTCTCCTAGCAAGGCTAATCTGGTCGCCATCCTTGGCTTTCACCGCTTTAATTAACTCCCGTTAAGAAGTGCGGCAGGCAGAGGAAAACCAGCTCGCATTGCCCATAGGTCCACCTCTTGCGTTACCCCTAGTGCCTACGGGGCGGGCCGTAAACAATTCGCCTAATGCATTGCTGGTTTCGGAAAACAAGATTGGAACGTCATGCTTACTGAGTCCCGGGGAGTCTAAACGCAACATAGCATTAGACATTATGGATTTTGCTTCTAAGATCTTTCCCTCATTAACAGCAATTTTGTTCCATTTCAGCCGCCTGCCACAATTGGAAGGGCGTACTTTGTGCTTACTTAAAACGTGGATATTTGACAAGTAATCCTCCTCCCCCTCCTTAGCGCCTTGAGACCCTCTGGGTATGTAGTGCGCTATACAAATTCTCTGACTTGACTTGACTTGACTTTTCCATACATGAGAGGTAAGGGCTGAAATCATACCCTTCCAGGGAGTGGACAGGGTCAAGGCTAGGGGATTGTGGTCACTGTTGGTAGATGATAAGACCACCATATCTATAAGGTGAACCCGGAGCCTGTAGTTCAGGAGTATATAATCGATTCGTGAGTAGTGGCCCACCCTATTAAAAGTGTGTGCCCCAAAGGGGTCGGACTTAGATCTACCATTAGTTGCCCTGAGGCCATATTCCAGGCTAAGGGCGTTAAGGTCTATGGCACTTTGGGTCCAACTTCTAATGGGTGTTAAAGTGAGGGGGGTGATACCTCTCCTAACATCATCTTCCCTGGAGCCTAGTATATCCTCGCTAGCAAGTGGTTCAAATGAACAATTAAAATCCCCAGCTAGTAAGACAAAGGAGTCTGCATTACAGGATCCGAGTTCATCCTCAATTCCTGTAAGTGACAGCATGGATGTACCACCCCTTGCCCCTCTGACATAAATATTAAAAACTTCTAGCTTCCTCCCCCCTGGCCCTTTAACTGATATTCTCTGCAGGTCCGGTGATTTTGTTGACATGGACCTGATGTTTAAACCCAGGGAGATACTAGCCCAAATTAATAGGCCGCCAGACGGACGGCCCTTCCCGCCAGGTGGTTGTGCCGCGGGCACAAAGTAGGTGGAATAACCCACCTTGTGGCGTGGTTCCAAGCACCAGGTTTCCTGGAATAGGCAAATCCCGAAGGATTCCACAAATGAATTCCATTCGGGAATGTCGATATTCCGTGCGAGGCCCGCTACATTCCAGCTGACCACCTTCACTGCTGCACCACCAACGCCCCCCAACCCTGACATGGGGACAGTCACAAGGGGGTCAAAGGTGGAGTTAGGATCCCTAACCATAGGCGAAGGCAGAGAGTCCCCCTCAGTGACCACCGGGGTGGGCTGAGTAGTCTCCGCCCCTGAGAATGGCATTAATGATGAGTTGGAACTACTACCAAGATTGCCTTTATTTCGGATTGCTGCATCCGATGGCAATGGCATCGGGAAAGTCTGGGGCAGACTGAATGGTGCATGGGCCGCCCTTTGCTCGTCACGCCCTGTTCAACTGGGGCTGCCAAGGCTAGCTTCTCAGTAGGATACTTTGGGACTAGGTTAAGATCTAAGGTGCTGGTCACTGTCCATTTCTGTTCTTGCAGGAGGAATACTCGGTATAGGGGTATATCTTCGGAGCCAGTCGGACATGGCATTTTCGTGGAAAGTCAATCGACCTCTTCTAGGCAACCAAACCTGTTGGAAGTTGGTGCCCCATTCCACCAGCTATTGGTGCCTTGCCAGCCATCTCTTGTCGCTCCCCGAACAGGGTGTCAGACCAGTGACCAGTTCCCCCCAAGATTGGGACGTGGCCACGGAGGGTAGAAGAAAGTGAGTGGTCTAACTACAATAGACGTGGTCTCACCACATGTGTTCCATGAACATATGTGATGTGCCGTGTGTGGATCTTCAAATGAGACGACAATACAATCGCCAGGGATGGATTTGAATGATGGACCTTTCCAAGGGACCCTTCACACCATTAAAATTTTACTTCCCAAGTGATTAGGTAGCGGCCTATTTACGTTCAGCCAGTGGATTACCTTATTTTTAAGTGACCAAAAATGTTCTTGGTATTGGGTGTCAATTTCAGGTACCCCAGCGAGCACCACAACATACGGCCTTGCATCTGGGGGGAAATCTATGAAGCCCCCACGATAGTTCTCAATAATTTGTGGCCCCTGGACGTTAGTTTTGATGGACCTTACTTTCTTTCGTCCTCGGGGCAACAGCTTCCTTTTGGGGTGGCAACAGTTGTGCAGGCGGTTGTTTAAGTGCCTTCACTGGGGATTTGGTAACTTTGGGAACGTAAGCCTTTGTGCGTGGTTTGGGTATTGGTTTAGTTGGGAGTGGTGATGGTGGAACAGCAATAGGTACCAGTGCAATTTTATCAGCTCCGAATGGGATATTAGATTTATTTTCCTTTAAACTAAGGCTTGCTAACGTTAGAATACTCTTTTCTACCTCGAGCAGGTGGGTTTCTATGCATGAAAGTCTGAGTTCTAGGGGAGTTAAGAGCTTTTTTAAGGTCTCCAATACTATTTTTAAAAATTCCTCATCTCTTCCCTCTGCCTCACATGTGGGTACCCCGACCTTCACAGCACCAATTTTTGGGTCATTCTCCCCTTCTATGATATCTAACTTGGCCTCATCTGTGATCGAGCAGTTCTCTTCGACACTTGAAAGCGCCTGGGCTGGTTCTCCAACGCCGCCTACCCCACCTTCTACAATAGACTTTCTGCCATTAAAGTATTGTGCCCTTGCAACTTTAGCCTTCTTCCTAGAATAGGCAGATCTGGTGTTACGTTTCCTTTTTTGTACTACACCCTTATGGCTAGCAGACAAATTGTTCCCACACATCTCATTAGTTTTGGAAGATCTTTCAGTAGGTGACCCCAATTCTAAGTCTGGAACATTCAAGGTGGGACTCTGATTGGTAGGAGAATGGGCCAACCCTGGAGTAGTGACTGACGCGGGTGAGATTATGTCTATAGTATGGTGGATATCCGCCTGTGTGATAATTGGCACTGGGCCAATCAAACGCTCGGGGGGTTTAGCAGAAGCAATATGACCCAGGGATGATTTCTTAGTCATAACAAGATCCTGGGACAATCTTCTAGCTGCATCTAATTCTATAGAGACTCTTTGTTGCATTTTAGTGATTTCAATATCTATGGCTGTATTGGTCCTAGTTATAAAGTCATCGAGAGTCCCATTCAACATCTTCCCTCCTTTAGCAGCCCTGCTACTGCTTACACGCGAACACATGATTTCTAAGGGGCTCGCCAGAAGCTAGTATACAAAATACCAATAACGATGAAGCAGGATTGGCAACAAGGGGGAGGCCCAGTCCAGTCTCTTCCATCCTCGAACGGCCTCAAACAGCCCGCCCTTAGCCCGGGCTTCGCTCCGCGCTTCGACCCGCTCGCGTCCCGCGAACGCGGGCAATGGGCTGGCTAAGTACGAGTGCACGATGGCCGTGGCTTCCGGGGAGAGCGGGCCAGGTGTCGGGAAATGGCCTCGCAGGGACTCCAGGTCACTGGAGTCCCTGCCGACGTGCTTGCAGCCCCGTTGAGCCTCCGTAGCCCCTGATACAATCTCAGTGGAGCGGGACCCGCTGAGCGGGTCCGGCGAACAGTTTCTCAGGGCAGAAGTGATCCGGAACAGGTCAGTAGCAAGGGATCTTGTCTTCCTGCAATATCACCTCGTAAAGGCTTAGAATCCCACCTGAAGGACGGAGGAGGGCTGGTTTTCAGGGTCCGGTGCACGGTGGGCGTGGCTTCCGGGGAGAGCGGGCCAGGTGTCGGGAAATGGCCTCGCAGGGACTCCTGGTCACTGGAGTCTCTGCCGACGTGCTTGCAGCCCCGTTGAGCCTGCCGGGTCCCTGATACAATCTCAGTGAAGCAGGACCCGCGGAGCGGGTCTGGCGAACAGTTTCTCAGGGCAGAAGTGATCCGGAACAGGTCAGTAGCAAGGGATCTTGTCTTCCTGCAATATCACCTCGTAAAGGCTTAGAATCCCACCTGAAGGACGGAGGAGGGCTGGTTTTCAGGGTCCGGTGCACGGTGGGCGTGGCTTCCGGGGAGAGCGGGCCAGATGTCGGGAAATGGCCTCGCAGGGACTCCTGGTCACTGGAGTCCCTGCCGACGTGCTCGCAGCCCCGTTGAGCCTCCGCAGCCCCTGATACAATCTCAGTGAAGCGGGACCCGCGGAGCGGGTCTGGCGAACAGTTTCTCACGGCAGAAGGGATCCGGAACAGGTCAGTAGCAAGGGATCTTGTCTTCCTGCAATATCACCTCGTAAAGGCTTTTGATTTATATGTATTGTTGGCATTTCTGTATTGTTTCAATTTACCAACCCTGATTATGAGCGTAGTTTTGGCTATAGTTAAATGTTCCTCTTGTTGCAAGTTCGGAGCAAAAGTAGTGATTCCTGTGGGTGTCCTGCCGCTTGTTATGTAGAGAGGTAGTGGGAGTAAACGTTGTTGCTGTCCTGTAGACTGAAATCCAGACAGTTATTGGTTCTGATACTGTTCTTGGAGTTGTTACTTGGCTTCATCTTTACTGATGATTAGACTGGCCTGGAGAAGAAAGAGGTCGCAACAAGGTCTTTCTCGGTTTTATGGACATAGAGAAGCTATGATTAGTGGACTGGAAAGGAAGTTGGAGTTGTGGGTGTGTTCAATACTAATGGTATTCATTCTTCCGTTTATAAATGTTTTGACTGGCTGCTGGGGTTTTGGCAGTAAAGAAAGAGAGCATACCCCTTGCCTCCATGTCCTTAACAGAATTGAAAATTCTTTTTTGCGAAAGCTAGAAATGTTTGTATTCGCTGATTCTGTTGTAGGTGGAGCACATACTGCACAGAGTAAACAACAAACGGGCTAGAGATCCCGAATTTTCCTTCAGCGTATGAGAATATATAACAACTACCCTATAAGGACATAAGCTTTTTAAAAAGTTACTATTGGATAATGGCAACGAATGGGACCTAGAGTCTTCAGCAAAGTGACTGGCCTTGTCTGTATCTCTGACCCAGTCTGTTTTTTATGTGGCAGGCTACTTAGAAGACTTTAGAAAGGTCTGAGTGACCTCCCTACTCCCCCTGAGTGGAGAAAAATGTCTTCGAGAGCCACGACTTAGGTTCGGCTCACAATAAGGGGGTTCTTAATGGATAAGTATACCTTCCCTGTGAAGAAAAGAAAACTAAGTTGAGTCTCTGCTTAGAAGTGATTTTGTACTCCATGTGCAATTACACCGGCAGACATTTCAATACTCAGGCATAACTAAGAATTCAGGGCAGTTTTTCAGAAGCCTTTGACTGGCACAGCTTCAAGACCTCCTGCAGGTAAACCCATGAATTCTCACATGTGGTACATTTGGGTAGAGGTTAGGTTGTGGCCTTATGGCCAGAGCTGCCGACTTTGGAGCCGGGGAAACAGGTTCGAGCCTCAGCGTCAGCTCAGCTATATGTGATTCTGGGAAAATCACTTACAGCCCGATTCATGAAGCTAAATAGCGCTCGCAAAGGGCCAGATTCTGAGAATCTGGCCCTTTGCGAGTGCGATTTTTAGGTCTCGCCTCTCAATACGCATGCGTATTGAGCAGAGCGAGACTATAGGCACTTATACAGACTTTAAACAACTGGCGATTTGGTGCTGTGCCCGAGCGCTTTTAGGTCAATGCGCAAGCGCATTGACCTAAAATGCGCGTGCACAGCATCAAATCGCCAGCCATCTGTTGCCCAGCTTGGTGCCGCTCCACCCCCTGCCGGATCAAAGGCTTTCACGGCCGGCCGGCCGTGCTTTCAGTTTCACGGCCGCTCGGCCGGCTGTGTCTCCTTATTTGACTTGTTTTGCTTGTTTGCAATGTTCAGACGGAAAGCTTACAGGTGTGAAACATTTATTGCTCATTTAACTGCTGTGTCCCGTGTCCTCTTGCCCAGGATGTATGGAGTAGATTCTTTTTAGATGTACCAAGATGTTTTTATACATTTTATATGTACTTGTTTGTACTTTATGATCCTTGTTGATCGAATAAAGTTAAGACTAACTGAATGGCGCAGTTCCTTAATGCACTCACTCGTCACTCCACACCCCTCCTTCCTTTGGGCCTATCTTCTCCATCTATACCGTCTCCTCCTCCCTCACGGGGGCCCGCACTTCCTCTTTTCCCCATTCTGCCGTCCATTGTTATTTTTGAAAGAAAACGTGCTTTTCCAGCTGGCATCCAAGACTTTCTACACTTGATCTGCAAGTACCACCAGGTTCGTCGCAGCTAGGTGTAATGGATGCCAGGGACAGATCCTAGTGCCTGTTTTTTTTCGGTGCATGTTCTAGGCGCAGAAAACACTCAAATCCCTAAACCCATTTGGGGAGGGATGGGGCTGTGACACTCTCTGAATAAAAGTTTATTTGTTTAATGAGCTACCAACCAATCTCCATACAGGAGTGGCAACTGTAATTTCATACTGATGCCCCCGGCTCGTGATTTTTATGTTTTTTACGTTTCTTTGCTTTTCTTGCCACGTGCTAGCATTCCTGCGGCCTGACAGCTGAGCAGCACCTCGCTAATGCATTACCTGATTACTGTAAGTACTCTCGCATGTGGAATTTTGCACATCATCAAAGGCTTTCAAGGCCGGCTGGGCGTGCTTTCACTATCACGGCCGGCCGGCCGTGTGAAGTGCACTTCAAAGGCCGCTCTCCCTGCTCCGCCCCCTGCTGCGGCCGTGTCGCATTTCTCCTCCCCCCTCCCCACAGCAATGCCCTCCGTCTTGTTTCTTTCGAGGTAAGTGTTACAGACTGCACCCTTTATTTACAAAGCTTTACCTCGATAACCTTTTTTCCACCATGTGTACGCTTGTTGTGTTTACCAATTAATTCAAAAGTATATATATTTTTTTCTGGGAGGGTCGTTTGAGAACTGCTCCGATGGCTTTTTCATACCAGGTTTCTAATGCAATTCGCAACTGTAGTCGGGCGTTTTTGCTATACAATTAACACCTTTACAGACAGACTCTGGGCTACAAAACGTCATTTTTTTCTGCCACCCGGCTTTCTTCCTATTTCGAATTGCTGAGACATGTAAAATGTACAGGAAGTGCATTTTAATGAGTGGCTGATTTGTTAGCTTAAAAAAAGAACTGTAGATTTTAGAATGATTACACCGTTCCATGGTATTATAGATGGATGAATTTCCCAACCGATCTAATAAAAAATATTAAGCCTCAAAATTATCTTAACACTAGTGCGATGGACCTACTTATCAACCATGTCTTCTGAGGCAATTGAAAATGCTACCTTCTCTGCCTGCAAAGCGCCTCTTATTATAAATTGTATCTGAAATTATCCAGTTTCCATAAATCCACCCATTCACACTTTCATCCATCTCCGTGTGCTGCCACTCCTACCCATCCACCCTTGCATGCAGGCAGGCCCATCCAACCATATATTCATCCAAGTATACACCTATCAACTATAAACGTATCCATGCATCCATTCACCCACCCATTCACATTTGCATCCATCCATGTGTGCATCCATCCACCATTATTATTATTATTATTATTATTATTATTATTTATTTTTATAAAGCGCATAGTCACCCGGAAGTATCCCAGCGCTGAGGAACCTAAGAGACATGACTGAGGGCTGAGTTAACGGGAGGAGCATAAGGGCTAGGGGAAAAGATGTGTTTTTAATCGTTTCCTGAAACGGAGGTAGTGGGGTTCCAGACGAAGATCTCGTGGGAGGGAGTTCCAAAGACGGGCCGCATGAACCGCGAACCGTCTTCCTCCTGATCGTGCTTTCCTAAACCTTGGGGCATTGATAAGGTTTTCTGCATTAGAGCGAAGGGTTCTTGTGGCTATGTAAGGGGTAATGAAGTTTCGGAGAATTGGAGGGCCTTGGTTATTCAGGGTTTTGTGCACCAAACACAGGGCTTTAAATTTAATTCTCTCCCTTATGGGGAGCCAATGCAGGAGTTTGAGGGCAGGCTTGGCCGAAGATCTGGCCGGGGTGTTGGTAATGATCCGAGCAGCGGTGTTCTGGATCCTCTGCAATTTAGTCAATGTTGCTTCCGGTGCACCCAAATAGATCGCATTACTATAGTCCAGTCTAGATATAATAAGACCCTGGACTAAAAGTTTTTGCGATTTCGGAGGAAGAAGGGGCAGGACTTTCCTCAAGGATTTAAGCAGACCGAAACAGGTCCCTACGACCTTTTTTGCTTGTGGGGCGAAGGAGAGCTCCGAGTCGATCCAGACACCCAAGCTTTTTACCTCTGTCTTTGGGTCTGGGGGGGGACCTAGACATGTTGGCCACATGTCCAACGGAAATGAGGTTCCTTTTGGGCCGAGTACAAGGACCTCGGTTTTTGCCCCGTTTAATTTTAGCGCTGATGTATTCATCCAGTGATGGACCTGCGTGAGGCAGTTAAGGAGATCGGCTTTCTGTTGTTGAGGGTGGGACAACGACACCACTAATTGGGTGTCATCAGCGTAGTTGATGACACTCACTCCGAAAGGGGTAATGACTTCCTCCAATGTGGACATATATATGTTAAATAATGTAGGGCTCAGGGAGGAGCCCTGAGGCACACCACATTGGAGGGGCATTTCGGAGGAGCGGGCGTCTTTCTCCCAGATCTGATAGGATCGTTGTGTCAAGAAGGATGAGAGCCAGGATATGGCTGTGCCTTCTAGACCAACTTTTGCCAGCCTTTCGATGAGGAGCTGGTGGTCCACGGTGTCGAACGCTGCACTAAGGTCGAGGAGGATCACTGCCACTGATCCTCCACCATCTAGCAGCGTTCTGGCTTCCTCTACCGCCGCCAGGAGGGCGATGTCCGTGCCCTGTCCTGGTCGAAAGCCCGTCTGGGAGTTTTTTAGCTTGTTGTTGGCTTCTAAATACTCTGAGAGTTTCTTATTGATGAGTTTTTCCGCAATTTTGCTTACTCCTGGGAGTAAGGAAATGGGCCGATAATTTGCCAGGTTATCAGGGTCCAGAGTGGGTTTCTTTAATAAGGCCTTTACCACTGCCTTCTTCCAACTCTGGGGCACAACTCCCTGTTGAAGTGACGTATTAATCAACTGGGTGAGGGCGGGGATGATGGAAGGGGCTACCTCTTTAAGCATCCGAAGAGGAGCAGGGTCTCTAGGGGAGCCACTTTTCATAGAGTTAAGCGTTGTTTGCACTTCATCTGAGGTGACCTGGCCCCATGTGGATAGGCCGGTGAGAGAAGTCGAATGAGGAGAAACGGTTTCTTCCCTCGGGTGCAAGGGGGGAATTGAATCCAGGATTAATTGTATTTTGTCCTGAAAAAAGTTAGCCAGTTGTTGGCATCTCTCTTGATCGGCTATAGGGTCAGAGGGGGGTCCATGATCTTGTACTGGTGGTTTTGAAAGTTCTTTCAGGATAGCGAATGATTCCTTCCCGGAGCCACCTGCTCTCTCTATTCTCTCCTGGAAGAACACGCTTTTGGTAATCCGGATAGCGGTTTTATAATTGAGAAGAGAAATGGAGTAGATTTTTTTATTCGCTCCTGTTTTCTCACGTCTCCATGAACGTTCGGTCTTTTTACATTCTTGCCGTAAGATTTTAAGTTCCGGAGTGTACCACGGAGCAGGGGATATCTTTTTTGGTTGCTTGAAAGTGGTGATTTTTGGAAGCAGAGTGTCCAGAGACGACGTAATCCAGTCACTGAATTGTTTATCTGCCAAATTTGGGTCCGAGGAAAGCTTAGGAGTGGACTCGGTCAGAGAACGGGCCCAAATATCCAGTGGCAATTTATGCCATTGGCGATCAGTAACCTGGGTTTTAGGCATAGAGTAATTAGACCTGGGGGTTTCCCAGAAAAAGGGGACGAGGAAATGGTCAGTCCATGGAAGGGTCACCGGAGGCTCGGTGGTCATCGTTGGAATATTGGAGAAGATAGGATCCAATAAATGGCCCTTCTCGTGGGTGGGCTCGTTGTTCATCAGATCTACCTCTAAGGCTGTGAGGTCATGTCTAATGTCCGCGGCCACACGATCCGTTGGGTCAAGGAAGTGGAAATTGAGATCACCTAATAACAGGAAGTTGGAGGTGGAGGAGGCTAGTTGAGAGATGGCTTCAACTAAGGAGTTGGGGAAATTGCCTGGGGCCCCCGGGGGGCGATAGGTCAAAAGTCCCGCTACAGTGAGGGCTGGAGTGATTTGAATGGAAAACTGGCCGCACTCACAATCTTCAATGTCAGCGTTCGTCATCCTGCAAACGTATCGTTGCCTGTGGATTATGGCTATCCCGCCTCCCCTCCCTTTAGGTCTATTTAACGTTTGGCAGAGATAGCCTGTGGGGAGAGCTGCGACAACATCCGGATCAGTGCAATCCGAGAGCCATGTCTCTGTGAGGAACATTAGGTCGTGGTCGTGGTCCTGGATTAGGAGGTTTATTTCGGTGGCGTGTTTCGGGAGGGAACGGCAGTTGAGGAGCCCGGCTTTCAGGGCCGGTGTAATGCTTTTGGGGGGAGGGACCGGATTGCAGTATGGACAGGTCAGAAAGATTTTACCTTCTGTAACCGTGTGGTGGCAGGGCAGGGTGGTTTTAGGACGCAGGGCTCGTAATGTGTCAGCTGTATACACCACTCGCTCCTGAAGGATGCCTGGCAGAGTAACGGGGCCAAGGGCCGTCCGGGTCCGGACGGGCCCAGACGGGCTTGCCTTTGGCGCGCCTTCGGCGCGCTGACGGCACGCCCGCTGCGCCCGTCCGCTGCGCGTCCGGTGATTGCACATTGTTTTAAAGGGTTAAGGAGGGGGTGGGCGTGGCCTCAGGTGGGCGTGGCCTTGCTTCCTCGCCGTAAATGGCGGCGGGAAATTGTTTGTCAGGGGTTTGCTCGTTGCAGCGAAGGAGTCGCTGTTTCAGCGTGTCTCTAGCCCGCTAAGCCTGTTTGCCGGGTGAGTGCGCTTTTTAAAAGGTACAATTTTAACGTGACACAGAAAATACAAAGGTGATTGTTTTTAAAATCAAGTTTTTCAGCGTGCTCCCGGCTTCCGCCTCAGGAGTGTTTCAGGTTCTGTCAGTTACACGCTTCAGAACGCGTATATATACTGAGGGGGGTGGGCGTGGCCTCAGGTGGGCGTGGCCTTGCTTCCTCGCCGTAAATGGCGGCGGGAAATTGTTTGTCAGGGGTTTGCTCGTTGCAGCGAAGGAGTCGCTGTTTCAGCGTGTCTCTAGCCCGCTAAGCCTGTTTGCCGGGTGAGTGCGCTTTTTAAAAGGTACAATTTTAACGTGACACAGAAAATACAAAGGTGATTGTTTTTAAAATCAAGTTTTTCAGCGTGCTCCCGGCTTCCGCCTCAGGAGTGTTTCAGGTTCTGTCAGTTACACGCTTCAGAACGCGTATATATACTGAGGGGGGTGGGCGTGGCCTCAGGTGGGCGTGGCCTTGCTTCCTCGCCGTAAATGGCGGCGGGAAATTGTTTGTCAGGGGTTTGCTCGTTGCAGCGAAGGAGTCGCTGTTTCAGCGTGTCTCTAGCCCGCTAAGCCTGTTTGCCGGGTGAGTGCGCTTTTTAAAAGGTACAATTTTAACGTGACACAGAAAATACAAAGGTGATTGTTTTTAAAATCAAGTTTTTCAGCGTGCTCCCGGCTTCCGCCTCAGGAGTGTTTCAGGTTCTGTCAGTTACACGCTTCAGAACGCGTATATATACTGAGGGGGGTGGGCGTGGCCTCAGGTGGGCGTGGCCTTGCTTCCTCGCCGTAAATGGCGGCGGGAAATTGTTTGTCAGGGGTTTGCTCGTTGCAGCGAAGGAGTCGCTGTTTCAGCGTGTCTCTAGCCCGTTAAGCCTGTTTGCCGGGTGAGTGCGCTTTTTAAAAGGTACAATTTTAACGTGACACAGAAAATACAAAGGTGATTGTTTTTAAAATCAAGTTTTTCAGCGTGCTCCCGGCTTCCGCCTCAGGAGTGTTTCAGGTTCTGTCAGTTACACGCTTCAGAACGCGTATATATACTGAGGGGGGTGGGCGTGGCCTCAGGTGGGCGTGGCCTTGCTTCCTCGCCGTAAATGGCGGCGGGAAATTGTTTGTCAGGGGTTTGCTCGTTGCAGCGAAGGAGTCGCTGTTTCAACGTGTCTCTAGCCCGCTAAGCCTGTTTGCCGGGTGAGTGCGCTTTTTAAAAGGTACAATTTTAACGTGACACAGAAAATACAAAGGTGATTGTTTTTAAAATCAAGTTTTTCAGCGTGCTCCCGGCTTCCGCCTCAGGAGTGTTTCAGGTTATGGTCAGTTTTCCTTGCTACTCCCGGCTGTGCCTCAGGAGGGTTCAAAAGTTATCTAAGGCGCTAGTAGTCAGTGCTTCTTTTATAACTTTGAAGAGGGGGGGCGTGGCCTCAAAGTGGGCGAGTCCCAGTCAGGGAGAGGGGAATGAGGTTGGCGGGAAAACGGCGATTTTGCCCTTACCAGTGCTCGTTTTTCAGCAGGAAAGGGTGCCTGCACACTGCAGTGATGTGACAGGGAAGGTGAGTGATTTTAAAAGCAAAGTGAAAATTTTCAGTTTTAAAACAAAGTTATGCTCAGTTTTCCTTGCTACTCCCGGCTGTGCCTCAGGAGGGTTCAAAAGTTATCTAAGGCGCTAGTAGTCAGTGCTTCTTTTATAACTTTGAAGAGGGGGGGCGTGGCCTCAAAGTGGGCGTGTCCCAGTCAGGGAGAGGGGAATGAGGTTGGCGGGAAAACTGCGATTTTGCCCTTACCAGTGCTCGTTTTTCAGCAGGAAAGGGTGCCTGCACACTGCAGTGATGTGACAGGGAAGGTGAGTGATTTTAAAAGCAAAGTGAAATTTTTCTGTTTTAAAACAAAGTTATGCTCAGTTTTCCTTGCTACTCCCGGCTGTGCCTCAGGAGGGTTCAAAAGTTATCACCTCCAAATCCACCTCCACATCCACCTCCACATCCACCTCCACATCCACCTCCACCACTACATCCACCACCACATCCACCATCACATCCACCATCACATCCATCGCCACATCCACCGCCACATCCACCGCCACATCCACCGCCACATCCACCGCCACATCCGCCACCACATCCACCATCACATCCACCACCACATCCACCACCACATCCACATCCACCACACCCACCACCACCACATCCACCACACCCACCACCACTACATCCACCACCCCATCCACCACCACCACCGCATCCATCAACACCACATCCACCACCACCACATCCACCATCGCATCCACCACCACCACATACACCACCACATCCACCACCACCACATACACCACCACATCCACCACCACCACATCCACCACCACATCCACCGCCACATCCACTGCCACATCCAACGCCACATCCACATCCACCACACCCACCACCACCACATCCACCACATACACCACCACATCCACCACCACATCCACCGCCACATCCACCGCCACATCCACCGCCACATCCACCGCCACATCCACTACCACATCCACCACCACATCCACCACACCCACCACCACCACATCCACCACACCCACCACCACTACATCCACCACCACTACATCCACCACCCCATCCACCACCGCATCCACCAACACCACATTCACCACCACCACCACATCCACCACCGCATCCACCACCACCACATCCACCACCACATCCACCAACACTTTAACCACACCCACCACCACCACATCCACCACACCCACCACCACTACATCCACCACACCCACCACCACTACATCCACCACCCCATCCACCACCACCACCACCCCATCCACCACCACCACTGCATCCACCACCACCACCGCATCCACCACCACCACATCCACTGCATCCACCACCACATCCACCATCACCTTCACATCCACCATGACATTCACCGCCACATCCACCACCACACCCACCACCACTACATCCACCACCCCATCCACCACCACCCCATCCACCACCACCACTGCATCCACCACCACCACCGCATCCACCACCACCACATCCACAGCATCCACCACCACATCCTCCACCATCACCACCACATCCTCCACCATCACCACCACATCCTCCCCCATCACCTTCACATCCACCATGACATCCACCACCACATCCACATCCACCACCACCACATCCACCACCACATCCACCACCACATCCACCACCACCACATCCACCATCACCACATCCACCACCACATCCAACACATCCACCACCACATCCACCACCACATCCACCACCACATCCACCACCACATCCACCACCACATCCACCACCACATCCACCACCACCACATCCACCACCACCACATCCACCACCACATCCACCACCACCACATCCACCACCACCACATCCACCACCACATCCACCGCCACATCCACCGCCACATCCACCACCACATCCATCATCACATCCACCACCACATCCACATCCACCACACCCACCACCACCACATCCCCCACACCCACCACCACTACATCCACCACCCCATTCACCACCACCCCATCCACCACCGCATCCATCAACACCACATCCACCACCACCACCACATCCACCACCACCGCATCCACCACCACATCCACCACCACCACCGCATCCACCAACACCACATCCACCACCACCACCACATCCACCACCACACCCACCACCACCACATACACCACCACACCCACCACCACCACATACACCACCACATCCAACACATCCACCACCACATCCAACACATCCACCACCACATCCACCAACACCACATCCACCACCGCATCCACCACCACCACATACACCACCACCACACCCACCACCACCACATCCACCACACCCACCACCACTACATCCACCACCCCATCCACCACCACCACCACTGCATCCACCACCACCACTGCATTCACCACCACATCCACCGCATGCACCACCACATCCACCATCACCTCCACATCCACCATCACCTCCACATCCACCATCACCTCCACATCCACCATGACATCCACCGCCACATCCAACACCACATCCACCACCACTTTCACCACATCCACCGCCACAACCACATCCACATCCACCACCACATCCACCACACCCACCACCACCACATCCACCACACCCACCACCACTACATCCACCACCCCATCCACCACCACCACCGCATCCACCAACACCACATCCACCACCACCACCACATCCACCACCGCATCCACCACCACCACATCCACCACCACATCCACCACCACATCCACCAACACTTTAACCACACCCACCACCACCACCACCACATCCACCACACCCACCACCACCACATCCACCACACCCATCACCACCACATCCACCACACCCACCACCACTACATCCACCACCCCATCCACCACCACCACCGCATCCACCACCACCGCATCCACCACCACCACCACCGCATCCACCACCACCACATCCACCGCATCCACCATCACCTCCACATCCACCATGACATCCACCGCCACATCCACCACCACTACATCCACCACCCCATCCACTACCACCCCATCCACCACCACCACCGCATCCACCACCACCGCATCCACCACCACCACCACTGCATCCACCACCACCACATCCACCGCATCCACCATCACCTCCACATCCACCATGACATCCACCGCCACATCCACCACCACACCCACCACCACTACATCCACCACCCCATCCACCACCACCACCCCATCCACCACCACCACTGCATCCACCACCACCACCGCATTCACCACCACCACATCCACAGCATCCACCACCACATCCACCATCACCACCACATCCTCCACCATCACCTCCACATCCACCATGACATCCACCGCCACATCCACATCCACCACATCCACATCCACATCCACTGCATCCACCACCACCACATCGACCACCACATCCACCACCACATCCACCACCACATCCACCACCACATCCACCGCATCCACCACCACATCCACCACCACATCCACCACCACCGCATCCACCACCACATCCACCACCACCACCGCATCCACCAACACCACATCCACCACCACCACCACATCCACCACCACCACCACATCCACCACCACACCCACCACCACCACATACACCACTACATCCACCACCACATCCAACACATCCACCACCACTTCCACCACCACCACTGCATCCACCAACACCACATCCACCATCGCATCCACCACCACCACATACACCACCACATCCAACACATCCACCACCACCTCCACCACCACCACCGCATCCACCAACATCACATCCACCACCACATCCACCACCACCACATACACCACCACCACATCCACCAACACTTTAACCACACCCACCACCACCACATCCACTACATCCACCACCCCATCCTCCACCACCACCACTGCATCCACCACCACCACATCCACCGCAAGCACCACCACATCCACCATCACCACCACATCCACCATCACCTCCACCATCACCTCCACATCCACCATGACATCTACCGCCACATCCAACACCACATCCACCACCACTTTCACCACATCCACCACCACCACATCCACCACCACATCTAACACTTCCACCACCACCGCATCCACCACCACCACATCTACCACCGCATCCACCAACACCATATACACCACCACATCCACCACCACATCCACCAACACTTTAACCACACCCACCACCACCACATCCACCACACCCACCACCACTACATCCACCACCCCATCCACCACCACCACCACCACTGCATCCACCACCACCGCATCCACCACCACCACATCCACCACCACATCCACCATCACCACCACATCCACATCCACATCCACCATCACCTCCACATCCACCATGACATCCACCGCCACATCCACCACCACATCCACCGCATCCACCACCACCGCATCCACCACCACCACATCCACCACCACTTTCCCCACATCCACCACCACCACATCCACCACCACCACATCCAACACATCCACCGCATCCACCACCACCACATCCACCACCACCACATCCACCACCACCACATCCACCACCACATCCACCACCACCACATCCACCAACACATCCACCACCACCGCATCCATCCACCGCATCCACCTCCACCACCGCATCCACCACCACCGCATCCACCACCACCACATCCACCACCACCACATCCACCACCACCACATCCACCACCACCACATTTACCACCGCATCCACCACCACATCCACCACCACCATATCCCCCAAATCCACCACCACCACATCTATATGTGTGTGTGTGGCTCTGTGTGTGTGTGTAGGTGCAAATGCAATGTTCTTGGATTTTCGTCACAATAAAATACACTGAACGTAATCTTCACAAAAGTTATTTACAAACGTTTAAGCTATTGCCATTATAAATTACAATCACTTTTATTTAAGTATTAATTATTTACAAAATTAAAAGCCATTGTTATTTGTAATATCAATACATCTAAGTCACGTAAATACAACACACATTGCATTACAAATGCTATAGGTGTCACATTCGCGAAAGTTAAAACTATTGACATTGTAACTGACAAAGCTATTAATTTTGCTATTTTCAAAAGCAACACATAAATAAAAGTGTCATTTACAATACCAATCGCTCAAACTTTCCTAATGCGAGACCTATTGCATTTCCAATGCTTGTTGCATTTGGGATTCATCATCCCAAATGCAAAAATCGCTATTTGCGATATCGCATATTTGCAAGGAATTGGATTTAAGGAATCTCTATTAGAGATTCCTTAAATGCAATAAGTCTGATTTCGTGGTAAATAGCGAAAAAGTAGAAAAAAGCACTTTAGTGCATTTTTCTCTGTTGCATGTTACACACACACACATGTCCTTTGGACATGTGTGTGCGCAACACCTGTGTATGTTTGCATTTCAGGGGTGCTACAGGGTGTCCTTTGGACACCCCTGGCACCCTTGAAATTGCTATCTTATTTGCGATTAGCAAATTGCTAATCGCAAATAAGGAATACTCCCCATTCATTCCTATGGGCCTTTAGGCCCATAGGAATGAATGGGGAGTTATTCCTTATTTGCGATTAGCAATTTGCTAATCGCAAGTAAGGAATGTGTAGGAATCGCAATTTATTTTGCGATTCCAACATGAATCCCGTTTTGCGAGTCTGTAATAGCGATTCCTTATGAATCGCTATTAAAGACTCGCAAAACGGGTCTTTGATGAATCTACCTGTTAATCTCCCTGTGCCTACCAAGAAATGAATGTGTCCTTGTGTAACGTAACTGGTGCTCATGTAAAACACTCCAATATCTTTGGGTCGAGTTCGCGCTATATAAATCTGCAACAACAAAAATAACTTTGCCCCGGAGCGAGGGTCTCATGGTGTGGGTGCAAATGTATGACGTAGTTTGAGAATCAGGTACTCTATGCCTCAGTTGTATATGAGAGGCAAACACACTGAAGCATAAAGGAAAGCAGCTCAGTGAATCACACAAATAAATACATCCATAAAATATATTCCATAAATATAATAAACACTGATCATTCAAAGGGGGCAATGGTGCCGGGTTAAATCCAAATCAGGTGTAAGACAACGAACACTATCAAGAGCATTGCAATCTGCTTGTAAGCAATCTGTGGAGATTAAACTAATGCGGATCAGCAGACTTGCCAGAAAGTGACAGAGGTATAGCAGCATAGTGCTGAAACACACAGAGGCCAACTGACAAAGGCATTCATGAGTACATGAAGTGGAACATATTTAGTAGCAGTAGCGCTGCAAGGATGCCACAGGGCCCTGGTGCAAGCAAGGACAATTTGCCCTTTGACTGCTGTTGGGATAGGGAAACACAGCAATTTACAGGGTGCAATGGGCCTTTTAGGGCTGTGAGCCCCGGTGCCACTACACCTGCTGTACACCTCACAGACTCTTTAATATCTTTTTGATCCAGCCCTAAAACATTTAAAATGGGAATAATCTGGGAATACTCACATAAGTTAATAGAAACAGAAAGGACATTGCCCTCTTTGCACTTTTACTAATAGGGAGTTGAGCATTCTCGACACTGCAAACCTAAGAGCTTGTGAAAGGAAGAAGCAACACAGGCTTAAGGGGATAGCCACAGCCAGGAAGGATTTTAGGATATTTTCTACATTGAATAAATGTAAATGGAGCTGATTTACATTGCTGGTGGTTATACTGAAAATCTGGACTGGATCGAGTCCTCCTGGCTCCACACTGGCCTGTCCTGAGATTGCGTACAGGAATAAAGATCGGGGTGAACCTTATTTTCCTGTGGTCCAACACACCAGCTCTTAGTTGAATAGATGAGAAAGTGGGCTCAATATGTGCTCCCAAGTAGAAGTAAACATGAATTGCACAAAAAAGTTATTTACAATGACACATCCTGTTCCTGAGTCATAGAAGCATACACATGATAGATTTTCCTTACAAGCATCTCCGTTCCTGGAAGTGAGGTTGTGTGTGTTTTCACCCAATAAGTTGGTGCACCAACTTCTTGCAGGTCATTGTCCATCCACACATTGCTCATAAATGTTCTACCGTTAAAGACAGCAGCAAATGCCTATTCAGGAAGGGGATGGTAGGGGGGCATTTCCAAAATTGATAGGCGTGTAGAAACTGTAGTTTCTAGATAGGAATTGTATTTGCTTTGAGTACAAACAAAATCATAACGTTAAGAAGTGCGAACACGTCCATTGTTGTGTCCTTGAGTACTCTTCATAACTACGACTGCCGTGGACTTCAAAGAATAGTCCTAAAATCCTTCCGAATTCCGCGATCTACTCTTAACATGCTCAAAAGCGTAAAGGAACGAATGACTGGAGATATTTGTGTACTGGGTCTAAAGATCTTTTCCAAATAAGGGATGAAGTGCACAAGAAGCTCTCCCTTAGCATGAACCTGTGATCCTTTTGTTCCTGGATGAAGTG
Source organism: Lissotriton vulgaris (assembly GCF_964263255.1). Lineage (NCBI taxonomy): Eukaryota > Metazoa > Chordata > Amphibia > Caudata > Salamandridae > Lissotriton > Lissotriton vulgaris. Next base: position 46,554 of record NW_028243976.1, read on the forward strand.
CTTCACTTCCTTCACCTGCCTTTGCCCATGCTGACTGCCAGGCTCTGGGCCCTCGACACAATCCGACACAGTCCTTAACAATGAGGCAAATAATTCAAATCCCAAAACAGGACACTGCATGGAAATATGTTGTTCCTTGAAGGATTGCCAAAAGCTGGCAGACACTGCCACCTATTGTACATAATGTATAATCATAGGAAAATATCTTTCAAAGTGAGAAACAGCATACTTTTTTCGCACAAGGAAGTGTTTTTCCTCCCATGGAGAACCCACTTTCACAACAACCCCTGCGCCAGTGTTAGGATGGTCCGTTCCTATTCCTATCAATCACAAAAGGACCTGAGCTAGTATGGGACAATCCTTGTGAGCATATCCGACGCCATATCTTGCCTCTATTGTTTAGTAACAGCTTTTCTAATGCTGTCCAATCTAGGTGCCCCATAGCCTACCATGTGATTTTGTGTCCTAAAGTACACAGTAAATGCTCCAAGTCTGATAAATAATGGCTTCTTTATAGTTACCCCTACGTTCAGCTCCACTGAATGTTATGTTGACTTGCTCTCTGGCCTCATTTATGAAAAGTGACGCATCACTGCATGAAAACAGCGATGCGTCACTTTTCACTGCGCACTCCTTGCGACACCAATGATGCGTCATATTTAATGTATGACGCATCATGTCGCAAGGACTTACAGATACGTCAGTATTTCTGACGTATCTGTAAGCGCAAAAGTGACGCATTGCTGGAGTGTGTCACAAAAGTGACGCAACTCCAGCAATGCGTCCTTTCACATGGGGAAAGCCCCATGTGAAAGCCCTTGCGTCAGTCTTACGCCTGCTGTGAGGCAGGCGCAAGGGGCCTCATTTATGAAAAGTGGCGCATCACTGCATGAAAACAGCGATGCGTCACTTTTCACTGCGCACTCCTTGCGACACCAATGATGCGTCATATTTAATGTATGACGCATCATGTCGCAAGGACTTACAGATACGTCAGTATTTCTGACGTATCTGTAAGTGCAAAAGTGACGCATTGCTGGAGTGTGTCACAAAAGTGACGCAACTCCAGCAATGCGTCCTTTCACATGGGGAAAGACCCATGTGAAAGGGCTTGCATCAGTCTTACGCCTGCTGTGAGGCAGGCGCAAGATTTTGACGCAACAGCATCCTAAAAGTGACGCAGTGAAATCTCATAGATTTCACTGCGTCACTATTACGAGACTTTTTGCGGGGGAACGCCCCCTCTGCATACATTATACCTGACGCAGGTATAATGTGGCGCAGGGGTTTAAAAAGTGACTTATCTACTTAGATGCGTCACTTTTTAAATATGGCGCAACAAGGCGCATATTTTACACCGCTGGTGAGTCACAAAAAGTGACGCACCAGCGGCGCAAAACTGACGCAAGGCCTCAAAATAAGGGCCAAGATTTTGACGCAACAGCATCCTAAAAGTGACGCAGTGAAATCTCATAGATTTCACTGTGTCACTATTACGAGGCTTTTTGCGTACATTGCGTATATACATTATACCTGACGCAGGTATAATGTGGCGCAGGGGTTTAAAAAGTGACGTTTCTACTTAGATGCGTCACTTTTTAAATATGGCGCAACAAGGCGCATATTTTACACCGCTGGTGAGTCACAAAAAGTGACGCACCAGCGGCGCAAAACTGACGCAAGGCCTCATAAATAAGGGCCTGGGTTTATTGTCTTTGTCGTATTGCTGTGTCTCCCCCTTTATTCTTCCCTGCTCATAGGAGCCCTGATCCATTTCATGAGCTTAGGACATACCAGCTCCGCTCCCACTTGGCTTAGGCTCACTGTAGCTCCCTGTTCCAAAGCAAGTGAGCAGGGAGACAGCGTTTACAATGCAGTCCTCACATCGCAGTTCCTTTACAACACGTTTGTTACAACAAAAGCTTGTTCGAATGCAATGCCTTTACAACGCAAGTCATCAGATAGACTTGCTCTAGAGGGCGCTCTAAAATAAGGAATAGTATAATTTACCATTCCAACATCTTACCTTCCCTACTGTTGCGCAGGCTGGAGTTGGAATAGTTTTATACTATTCCTAAGTCCAGCGCGCATCTTACTGCGAGTCGATCTAATGACTCTCTGTAAAGGAACAGCGATGTGAAAGCATGCATAGTAACATGCTATATTCCAGTGAGTATACATGCTCATGATGTGTTTATTGTGAATAATATGTGCTTTTCATTAATACTAAAGCGCTGCATGCACTTTTCCTGATTCATAGGTTGCTCTGTTACTGGAGAGTCTCCGTGCATGCTTGTGTTACAACCATAGGCATAACATCAGAGAAAGGTGTGCTAAAGAAAATCCAGGCGACCTGTGTCTCTCTCTCAGTCTGACTCTCCCCAGGCCCCTGTCAACCCATCACCCCAGTGGCTGACTCTGTTCGTACATCCTCTTTGGTACAGAAAGACACCACACTCTGGGAAGTGGCCCGGATTGTCGTCAGGACTTGTTGGTTAACAGTTGCAACAGCCCTCTTCACTCATTGCATTGAGACAGTGTCAGTCACATCTTGAAATAGCCCAGAGGAGTATTTCTGTCTCACGAACATGCATTGGAAATACGTTTGTAAGTGCCATATATTTGTTCTGTGTTATCAATTTCAAGAAAGCCATTTTTTGAACACTTCCGAACTCTACATATAAAATATAAAAACAAATCAATTCATTTGTTTTTTTTAAATAACATATGGCTCTTACCATGGTGTTTTTACACACTTATGTACTGCATACTTGTAATAAGTGTCTTGTTTTGCTTGTGTTGCCCTAAACACATCCCTCCCAAAGAATATTTCGCCATAAACACCAAATATGATTTAGTAACATGTGACTGAATTGCAATTTTTGTTTTTTGCATACCTAAATGCCTTTTTAGGGTTGCAAATGGTCTGAGTCTAAGACTCGGGCTGCTTGAGAATGCAAAAACACTTGGTACATCTGGCTATCAGTCGTTTGCCGGAGGATTTCTGGCAGTGTGTATTTTTCTCCATGGCATCCTGGCTTCTCCATCCTTTCAGCAGCAGCAGCGGCAGCAGTAGTGTTTCTGCTCTGCATTATATTGATCCCCACAGCATTGGATCACAAATGGAAGTAACACACAAGTTAAGTATGCTGTTAATACATCGGAACCTTGCTAAGGTTAAGGAATGCATATACTCAATACAGTAAGCTTGGGTTAGTCATGGTGAGAAGGCAATGATGCTATATATCAGATTCCATTGGTCTGATCTGATAAGTATAACATTCTGACAAAGGCAGTAGACTGGACCTATTTATTGTGTAAAGCATATGGCAAAGCCAATAGACATTCAAGAATGGATTAGAACAATTATGCTCTGTTAAAACCCGTAGAAAGGTGTGCGTTACTTTGTATCTCACAGATTACTGTAATCAGCTAGGGGTTTGGTATTGGTTACCTCCTCTTACAACCCGTGAAGGTAGATTTGCAATGTGACAATTCTCTTGGGAGGTGTTGTATATTTTTTTGCCATGGCAATAGTATTTGGCGGTGAGTGTGCTGAAGTAAGCTTTAGATCTGCCCTGACCACTTTAGCTGCCTGCCAGGCTCTTGTAATAAAAAAGTAATAAAACCACATGCAAACATATACATACATATAGGGGCTTGCGGTCAAACCTCTTTGACCATTGGTCTGTTTGTGTGTTATTTGAAGCCTGGTGGGCTTTCTTCCTTGCTCCTATGAAATAGCCTTCCAAATTTTTAGTACTGCAACACCACACCCGCTACCTCACACAGCACGGAGAGTAGACTGTTCCCCCTGCCAAGGGGTATATGAAAGAATTCCAAGCTACCCTTAGGAGGAACCGTCTCCTCTGCTCCCCTGAATCCAAAGTTCAAATACCAGACCATGAGGTCCAGTTGACACGTTAGAAAATATTGCTTCTTTTATTTTAGCTAAGTACAGCTTACATCTAAGTTATACCTCCAGAATGCAAGGTCATCTGAACTATGAGACTGTCGCCTGCAGTGTCTAGGATACTGCCCCTTCCCAATGAAGTTCACGAACCTCCTAACCTTAAGCAAATGTAATCCAGGACTTCCAGTAGGCCAGTGCCATTTTCCAATAAATCTTTTAAGTCTGGGATAACCGTAACCCAAGCCATAGGCCAGTATGGGCTATTAATCTCAACCGGACCCCCTGATGTCTGCTGCAAATTTCCATGCGGCCCTAACAGTCTCTCAGGGCATCATCATTTTTGCCGGCATCCACATGACAATAAGATAGATCAGGTTTATTCAGTTTTAGTTTCAAGGATAAAACCTTGGCTGAGGCCATAGAGTAAAATCAAAATGAAAATAAACTAGAATGAGGTGGACCTAAAAACACCACCAGACCGTGCAGTCAGAATCCTTCTCCCCATAACTCAGTGAGTGAGAACCTTACCTATGCCTACAAACAAATCTACATGGAACTCGCACTCATGTTAAAAATGCACAGCACTGTGGACAGTTTTGGAGCTATCCAAGCTACTGAACTTTCATTGACTGACGTTGACAAACTAGATTCTATGCACACCACAAAAATCGAAGTGGGTAGTGATGGGGATTCGATCGCACCTCTTTCATTGTGCGCCGCTATGTAAATATTATCCAACACAAACTTATTTCAGATTAAGGGTGCTGCTGGTATATACACATCGTACTACCCAAATGCAATTACACACTTCAGCCTGGGCTTCCAGGTTAATCATGAGAGACAGATACCATCGCACTCCTGCCAACAATCTATAAGCAGTTATTTTCGAATTTTACTACAGTCATTTAGTACAAAAAAAATATTCAATAACATGAAGTCAAATGTTTTTTACTAATGTTTGTATTTTCAGTTGGTACAAAAAACAGCCACTCCGGAAAGTACAGCCGACATGTGTTACATCACACCAGTGACTTTTTCAAGGCTAGGCAGCTGTACTGAGGCCGCCGGTCCTAGAAGATGATCCGGTAAAGTAGTTGAGATAAAGAACTGGCTGAAGTAACTTTGGATACCGAAAAGACCTTATGAATATGAAAGATGTGGAACTTCAATGGTGGTCATCATGAGGTCCATCAATGATAAAAGATATCTGTCTTGTCCCAGTGTGGTGGAGAACTATGTAGTAGTCAATAAAATACGTTAAATGTGTCCTGCTGCCGTCCGTCCAGGGGACATCATGCGCACTGGTACAAGCCTTGATAAGCTCCCTGTTAGAGTTTCTCTGTACCGTCTCGCAGTGAACGGCGTCCCAAAGTAAAGTCCTATATACACCCTCCAGCATATCACAATGTAGCGATTTGAAAAAAATTGCTAAATCTACAGTTTTGGAAAAAGCAGCACTTTTTACAAAAGTGCCCGCAAAAATTAAAGAATGCGACCTCCTGGGCCAATAAAAGGAGGATCTCACAGCAGGCAGGCGCGGTGTCTATTTATATACTCTTCACATGCCTGTTGTTTCACATTCTTCATTTGGAGAGCCACGTAGCTGACTCCCACTTGCTGTTGCTGGACAGGACAAGAGGGGCTTCCCATTCCTGCAGTCCCGGCCTCAGAGGAGAGAAGACTGGGAGGGCTGTCTGCACGTTGGAGACAGAGACACCCAGGATCAGGTAGGTTATCCCAGTATCTCCTGCAACAGTGTACTTCTATTTCCTCAATCCGTAAGGAAATGGAAGGGTGCTTGGGCCAAGTGTGATTGTGGAATGGGGTCGGAGAGCTGGGTGGTGCAATAAAAGGAAAAAACAGGCCCGCCGCCCATGGAGCCAGGGCCAGTGCTAGGCATGGGCAGTGTGGGCAGCTGCCCAGGACCTCGCACTCGGCTTAAGAACGGGGCCCGCTTCACTGTGAAATGCCACACTTTCACAGTAAGCCCACTTGCTCCTCCAAGCCCCCTGCCCAACACAATCACACTACAAATGCGAGATGTCTTGACCTTGTTTGCCAGGGCGTGGTGCCGTTCCTGGGGGGGCAGGGGTGGGGTGAAGGGCCAAACAGATTGGGGAAGGCAGAGCAGCCGGGCCAGCAATTATGTTGGCTCACAGTGGCAGAGGCGAGGCAACACCTCTGTTAAGTACCAGCCATTCCCTTTCTGTATTTTGTCTCTAGGAGACAGAAGGCCCTTTTGTTTCCAGGACCAGGACACAGGTAAGGAGAGGTGAGTGATGGGAGGAGTTAGCAGCCAGATCAACTGGCTTTTGTTAACTTTTGCGTCACCCATTATTTCGATGGTATGTGTATTTAAAATGTATGTAGAACTGCCGTGGTAGGGCAGTGTTTTACAAAATGCCTTGTTACTGCTTTGAGGCCCAGGGGAGGGGAGCCCCCTTTCCCTGGGCCTGGAAGCACTAGAGCAAGCTGTAAGGTCGAGGTGTGGGGGGCCCCTTCCCTGGGCCTTGAAGCCATTATTCATTCTTCATTCCTTTATTTGTTCCCCAAAAAAGAAAAACACTTTTGATGGAAAGGTCGTCTTCTAGGACATTTTTTACTTGGAAAGTGCACCCTCAGAATAGAGAGAAATAAAAGGTTAAAAATGTGTCAAATAACTAAAGCAAGACAGAGTGGGTTGAAAAGGGGCCAGGTTGATTTTATTCACACCCAAAACACATTAGAGCCACTTTGCAGAGTTTGCCAGTGAAGCGCTACTTCTGCTTTCTTGTCATTCTCTGAACAGCCCTGGTGGGGAAGTGCACCATTCCTGGGTGTGGAAAACAAAATGCACACCACTGCTTTGTATTCACAAATGTGATCTTGTCTTTTTAAACCATACTACTTACGCTTTTTAAGGATATTAGCAATGGACATTGAAACGGGTGCCTTCCGGCCCTGTAGTCATGTACTTAACCTTTCATGCAAAACCATTCAAACTGAATAATAAGTGCAGAAGCGTTAAGGTAACCAATTTGTTCCTTCTTACATTTCACATGCTTTACTTAATCTTGCATTCCCTACGAGTGCTTGCTTTTTCCACGATGTTGTCAGTTTTTTTTTTAGGCAGCATATTTCTGTAGTCTAGTGCGTAATTTCAACTACGTCATAAACAGTTTTTTATAACGGGGGCAATTGCAGTTGAAGGCAGTGCGAGTTTCTCTCAGTGGGGCAGTATGGTGTTCAGAGCGAGGAGGATGTGGCATTATGACCAGAGCTGCCGACTTGGGAACTGGGGAACCAGGTTCAGCTTTCATGACCAGTCCACCAGTCCACTCTCCTGAGGGAGTACATTCCTGTGCTAGCCCTTAGAAGGCCCTGCTAGACCTTAGAAGCCCTGGTATATTAGCACCAGCAGGTGGACCCTAGTGGTGGTAAGTGTGAACCTTGAAAGCCTGTCAACCACAACCCCAATTGAAGCTCATCTCAAGTCTTTTGGGCAGGCCTATGAAGCAGCACACCCTCGTCACTGAGGTCGCAGGACCCTTGAGCAAGGAGGCTCTAGGGGGGGTGAGACCGGTGAGATCGTACTGAGCGCTGACTTCGGGTGGGGCGTCATGTTTGCAGGTATATTATGTTTTTAAAATCGCTTGCTGCCTCCTTTCTGGCATCCACCAATTTTCGGCAACAACAAAAATGTCATGACAACTCCGGTGATTAATGTTCTTCCTAGAGAGATATGGAGTTTTGTCATGTGGAAGTTTTGACTCATGGAAAGGTAGGGCAGAGGGTTGATGTGCCTGCTCAAAGAACATGTACCATGCAGATCACAAAGTGCACATAATGTAAATAGGTCATTGGGTTTCTGCTTTTTTGTCAATGAGATCTTTTTGTTACTTGCAGTTTATAAGTCAAAATCCTAACATTGAACAATGAGCTATTAACTGTAAACTAAGAGCTGCATGCAAATTGCACAGTGTAAATTAGAGCGTCATGGTTTTTTCCCAAGTCTTTGATTATCCTAATGTTGCAAAAGGGTTTGTATGATGGACGGAGCACTGAAACTTTTCAGACACTAACCCCCAGTCACAGATATGGGTTGAATCCATCATTGTTCTTTAGCTCACTTCGCCACCTCAGGTCAGACCCGGTTATATGCAAATCAATCTTGATCCTGTGCTTCATGGGAAAAGTCCAGCCCGAATTGCCAAGCCTGTTTCGGGGTAACACCCCTCATCAGCCAGGCTAGCTTGAATCCAGTGGCAAAGAGAGCAAGGGACCCATGTCTGGGCATACCTTGCCAACTTGTGTTTGCTTTATTTGCCCTAAATTGGCAGGGTATGCCCAGACGTGGGTCTCTTGCTCACTCTGCGACTGGATTCATGTTATCCTGGCTGATGAGGGGTGTTACAACGAAACCAGTCCCAGAATGCTTGTTTCTGGTCCAGGGAAGACATGGCTTGGCAGTTTGGGCTGGACTGTTCCCATGAGGCACAGGGTCAAGGCTGATTTGCATATAGCTGTGTCTGAAATGGGGTGGCAAAGTGAGTTAAAGACTGATGATGGATTCAACCCAGAGCTGTGACTGGGAGTGAGTGTTGAAAGTTTCAGGGCTCTGTCCATCATCTCCTTATGTTTGCTTTATTAAAGAGAACCCCCAACCATGGTATTACGTTCTAAATTCAGAGTTTTTGTTTCTCCAGACCAATCACTATTAAACTATACTGCCTACTATTATGATTGTTATGTGTCTCCTACACCCTGAAGTCCATTGTCTTATGTAACATTTCCTATACAGTGATAGGCTACCCATTTCTTGTGGAGTCCCACAAGGCTCGTCGCTCTCCCCTCATTTATTTAATTTATACCTCCTCCCCATGATCTGTAAACTGAAGGAAATGAATGTAACAACTTTCAATTATGCTGATGACCTTCAGCTTACCTTCACCATCGACAGCTCACCCAGGTCAGTGGCTGCATTCCAGACTACAATGTTATTCATCCGACAATGGATGGATCAAAATCATCTCAAGCTTAACCCTAGTAAAACGGAGTTACTTTTGACAGTAAAAGCAAGATTTTTTGGGGCCCACAGTACTGGCCGACAGACTTAGGCCCCTCACCAGTTCCTTCTACATCAGTAAAAAGCCTAGGGGTCATCATAGATAATGACCTATCATTAAAAAACCTGGGGCCTCATTTATGAGGCCCCTTGCGCCATCGGAACTTCACTTTTCATGAAGTTCCGTGGCGCAGAAGCCTGCGTGGTATTTATCAGGCAGCAGTACGCCAGTTTTTGTGGCGTACTGCTGCCTGATAAATATCAGTCCCTTTAACGCAGTGTTCTGCGTTAAAGGGGCGTGCAATGGGTGTTGCTGGGGGCGTTCCCAGCAACATCCATGGCCTTTTGACACTGCCCCAGATTTCCGAGAAATCGTAACTCTGAAGCAGTGCCAAAAGCTTACGCCTCCCCAGGGGAGGCGTAAGGGAGGCGCAACAGGAAGAAATTTCTTTATTTCTCCTCGTATTTCCTTTTTCTATGTGTGCTGCATTCTACAGCACACATAGAAAGAGGAAAAGCCTCTTGTGATTATTTTTGTACAGAAAGGTTTCCCTTCCTGTACAAAAATAATCTTCCCCGCAACGCAGGCTCCCCTGCACCATTGTGCAAGGGTGCCTGCACTGGCGCAGGCAGCCCATTGTGCGCCGGCGCAGGGAAAAAGGACAGGAATGCGCCGTATCTTATAGATACGGCGCATTTCTGCCCTTTTCTTTTGCCGTAGGGAAGCGCAGCAGGAAGGCCTGCTGCGCTTCCCTAAGGCAAAAAGTCATAAATGAGGCCCCAAGTAGGCTCAGTGGTGTCCAAGTGCTTGTTTCAACTTCGAAAGATAAGGAAAATCAGCGCGATGCTTACCGATGCAGCGCTAGTTCAGGTGACATTGGCACTGATAATATCGCACCTGGACTCTGCAAACTCTATCTATTTAGGGCTGCCTCTATTTCTTATCAAGAGGCTTCAGATTGTCCAGAACCAGGCTGCTAGGCTAATCTATCATCAGCCTTGATGGCAACCAGCCAGACCATTACTGAAAAAACTCCACTGGCTTCCAGTACCTCAAAGGACAGAATTCAAGACGGGATGCCTAATCCTCAAGTCACTGCAAGGCAAGAGTCCCATTTTTATTAACACTCTTTTAAAGAGGTATACTCCTTCCCGCGTTCTCCGCTCAATGCATCTTCAGCTATTGAGCACCCCTGCCTGCAAGCGGAAGCGTCAAGGTGGACGCCGATTTGCGTATTTGGCCCCTAAATTCTGGAATGCACTTACTTTGGAGATTCGCTCCTGTGCAGATCTGCTTAGGTTCAGGAAACTACTTAAAACCCAGTTGTTTACAAAAGTGCACGCCTAGATCCCCTCGGATTTCGGTATGTTTCCAGAAGCGCCATGAAACCCCTGGGTATACGTGCGCTATATAAGAACCTTGTAACATAACATAACATAACATTTACACACACTTTATTGATTGTCTCTGTGTAATGTGTGTGATACAAAGTTCTCTGACACATACACTGGTATGAGTGGCGCCGTAAATCTAATTAAATGCACCTGAGCAAGAATGTGATCATGGAGACTCAAGGGGCACTGTTAAAGGGTGGTAGTGAGGGAATCCTTAGCAGAGGGAGTCATTGGGGGCACCAACAAACATTGTCGCACAGGTCTCCACCAGTGCTAAAGCTGGTCACTTTCACTTCCTACAGTTCTAACACCAAATAAAAAACGTTGATTTGAAAACCCCTTGAATCTGCAGCATAACTTTAAGCCAATGTATGATTTAACAGTGGTCTTGGTTGTTTATGTACAATCTTTATTTGTTTGCAATTGTGTCTTGTAATTTGGCGAGTTAAAAGCCCACAGTCAAAAAAGATTATCCTACGACATTTCCGTGTGGGATACCGGTGAGAAGATTTATGTTAAAACAAATGACTAAGTATTAATGTCATCCGCAGGTGAGACAATAATGGCACAGAATGATGAGGGAGTCTTTTGAAATTTGCAATTATATCCATGGTGTGAGAGGTTTTCTATTGTGTAATTTTATATTTTGAATGATCCCGCTCCTCTTTACCTCAACAGGATCTCTCCCCTTTATGAGACAGAACTGGAATTTTTTATCATGCACTCATCTGGAAACAATCAGTTAACATGGAGTAAAAAACATCCATCATTTTGAGACCTGCAACTAGCTTTTCCATCCAATGTGACAAATGTAATACATTTAATACAGTTTTAAAATATATGGACTTATTTAATTTGTATATTTATATTTTTGGCCTTGTTAGAATTGGGGGTCTCTGGTTGGCCCAGGTAGGTACTTGTGACAAGCAGGGACCCTCTGCTCTAGTCAGGGCAAGGGAATTACCCTCTTAAAATAACCCCTGCTCACCCTCTAGGCGGCGTGGCGCGAGCAGTCAAGGCTTATTTCAGAGGCAATGTAAGTTAAGCATTTGTGACCACCTACAGTAACCCAGTGACAACATTACAAATGAACACCACAAAAGGTTTTATATAAAAAATAAGTATACTTTATATAGAGTTATCACAAGACCAATAAACGACAAAAAGAATGCACAGGACCATAAAAATTCAAGAGTTCTGGTTAAACTGGTGTAAATCAAAGTTCTGTGCGAGTCGGTAACCTTGTCCAGCTACAGCGTGCTGAAAGAACACAGAGTCTAACAAATCCAGCGGACCGCAGCGGTCCGGGCGCAATCAAATGTCGACACACCCAAACACAGTACCTTTTCCTTGGGCGGCCGGCACGAGGATCGTCGCTGTGTACAAAAAGAAAGCGTTGCAGGTCACGGTGTCCCTTCCGTCGCGGTGCAGGCTATGGCTCGTTGACGGCGTCGGTGAGCTCAGAGCTTGCGTTGTTCGGGGTGGATGTTGCTCGCTGCGGTGCTTTCAGCTTTACGGTGCGGCGCTCGAGCCGGAGTTCGGGAGCTGGCGTCCATCAGTCTGGACAGCGGTGCGAGTCGGGTGGTACGTCGCGAAGTGTGCGAGGCGGTGCCCAACTCCGGTGCAGTCACAGGACTCGAAGTCAGCAGCAGTGACGCGTCGGTCAGACCAGTTTGAGTCGGTGTAGCAAGGCGTTGCACGTTGCGGTGTCCTTCCAGTCACGGTGTAGGCTACTGCTCATTGACGGCATCGAGACGGAGTCAGTGAGCGCAGAGCTTGCGTTGTTCGAGGCGGACGTTGCTCAGTGTGGTGCCAACAGGACACCAGGCCGATTGTGAGAGTCGGTCACAGCTCCCTGCCTCTGTAGCCACTTGTTTCCAGCAGCAATTCACAAAGGCTGGTGAAGTCCACTGGTCCTGGGACTTCGGTCAGGGGGCAAGCTCTCTTCCAAGCCCTTGGAGATCTTTGCACAAGTTGAAAATAAAGGTAAAGTCCACAAAGTCTTTCCTCCTCTCTTTGGCAGTCGGGCAACCACTGCAGGCCAATCCCCCAAGCAGCACTTCAGCTTGGCAATAGTCTCTCCTCATTTCATTCAGGTTCTTTCTCCTCAGCAGAGGTTTCGTCTTGTCAGTTCCAGGAGCGATCTAATTTCATGGGATCTGGGTCCCAATACTTATACCCCAAACTCCTTTGTTCTCTGACGGGAGAGGGACCTGTGCCCAGTTCAAGCCAGTTCTGAAGCACTCTGTTTACCAGACTTCTCCTTCCCTTTCACAGCACAGGGCAGGCACATTAGACGCCCCACAGGAGGTGGAGTAGCATTGTGGAAGGCAAGTACAGTCCTGGAGCACTTTGTTGACAGTCTTCCTTCTCTTCTTTCAGAGTGCAGGGCAGGGACATCAGACGCACCAAAGGGGGGGGAACCAGCACTGTGGTGGGCGGGCACAGTCCTATTCAGGTCCCAGGTGCAACTCCTCCCTCCCATCTAGATGCAGATCTCTCTATTCCTCTCTATTCACCACTGGGCTGCCCCAGCCTGTCTCCTGGAATTCCCCAGTCCTGTCACACACAAACCCACACACACAAACCCAGACAAGGAATACACAACCTAGCAGAGGCGGGCTCAAATGGTTAGGCAAGCAAATACCTACTTTCTAAAAGTGGTATTTGCAAACACAGAATATTAAAATAAACTTTACTAAAAGATGTATTTTATTATTCTGAGTCCAGGCATACTAAACTCGAATTTCTACCATGTTCTCTGAGTCTGTTAGTATTATAGAATGTAGCAATTATAACAGCCCATTCTGGCCTATGGAGAACAGGGAGCCTTGCAATAGTGAAAAACGAAAATGGCTGTAATTCACTATTAAGACATGCCTCACACATCAGGGCTTGTCCTACCTTATGCTTACAATGCACCCTGCCCTTGGGCCTACCATGGGGGTGACTAATATGAAGACAAGGGAAGGTTTAGGGACTGGCAAGTCGGTGCACTTGCCCAGTCAGCATGACAGTACCAGACTGCATGCAGGTTCTGCAATGGCAGACCTTAGACACATTTTACAAGGCTGCTTCTGTGGGTGGCACAACCAGTGCTGCAAGCCCACTAGCAGCATTTGGATTTACCCTCCCTGGGCACACTCAGTGCACTGTACTAGGGTTTGACAAGTAAACCAAACATCCAATCATGGAACCACTAATCAATACATACACTAATTTACAGCAGGGAGAGCATATGCACTTTAGCACTGATCAGCAGTGGTAAAGTGCCCAGAGTCATAAAATAGCCAACAACAGGTCAGAAAAAATATAGGAGGAAGGCAAAAAGTTCAGGGATGACCCTGCAAAAAGGGCCAAGTCCAACAGTCCTTGTGACTTGTATCCACGTTTGGTCTCTTCCATGATGCCAAATAAGATCAATAGTCCTGCGATGTCACTTTCTGTGATGAAACGTCTTGTGATGTTACATGCAATTAGAGGGGCTTCACATCTTCCCTTTCAACCGGGGCCCCAGAAGTTCTAGGGCCGGCCCTGCATGGATCACATGCCTGTCCCATGCGGACAGTTTTTTAACATTACATTCTGGCTCACAGGACAGGCACTGTGCCCTTTGGAGCACATTTTTTTAAATTACATTTTGGGCCCGCAGACAACAGGGTACATAGTGGACCCAATGGGCACATTTTTAAAATTTCGTTTAAGCCTGCCGCCCATGGGGCACATAGCGGACTCAGGCAGGCTCGCTAGCTTTTTGTGATTTTGCATTTTGCTAAATAAATGCAAAATAAGTTGTGAAGCCTGATCACTGCAATTTCCCTGGCATTTGCCGCAAGGAAAGTAAAGATGCCTTGAAGTCTGTTGAATCAGTGACAAAGGTCAAGGAAATGCTCTATAAAACTGTCAGCACATTGTCTGTTCAGTCTTAACTTATGATTCTTGAAAAAAATAAAAAAATAAAGGTGTGAAAGAGTGAAAGAGATAATGAAATTTCACTTGTTAGGTAAATTACTAGGTTGACGACTGCAATGGTTGCTATTTTTGGACAATTTCTTGTATCTTCCTCAATGTAAATGTTTTAATACGTATGCTTCATGCAGTACATACCAAACATAAAATGTTGCAAAAAAGTAGATTGTTTTCATAAACTCCACTTTATTGCCTATTTGTTTTAATTACAGTGCCTTATAACACATTTCAAGTCATTTAAGTCATGCAATGAAAATTGTTCATATAGTTTTTACTGTTTATCATAAACCTTTATTTGTTGACAACAACTTTCTCATACTTGCAGTGTACTTTGTATACTGTCTGCGCCAAATTTACGGAGAATTCCTGTAATACAACACAGCTATAAAAATTACTGTGCTGCATTGTGTGAAAGGGAAAGACGGGAACAGCACCATATCTAATACGATATAGCACTATTTTTCTCCCTCCTTGCACTAGTGGCTTTAGGCTGCCTTGAGCTAATTCACACTTCCTTGCACTATAGTGCATGAGTGTATGTGACGTCAAGCATACGTTTTGAATTAGACTGGGAGCCTTCCAGTACAAAATACTGTGCTGTAACATATTTTAGCACTTTTATAACGTTGTATGTGTGCTGTACATTACAGAATATGCTCAAATTTAGGAAGGTTTTCAAAATGAAATCTTTTCTCTAACATTAACACCTACCTCAAGGAGGTGTGCATTTTAGTTACAAATCTATCGTTAGAAGCTAAGGGTTTTCATCCAAAACCTGTTGGTGGTTGCAAGGAAATGCCATGTACCACCTAATATATGCCCCATTAACATAAAGTAGTGCAAAGCACTTTGTGGTATTGTGAAGCTACTTTCCAGGGCAAAACATGTTTTGTGCTGGAAAGTAATATCCAAGATCAACACTTTATGCCAGCCTTACGTCACAAAAGGGACACAAAGCGTTGCAAAGTGTTGATAAATGTGTCCCTCTGCATTTGTTGTTTCTATCTCACCTTTGTCTTTCTTTAAATTGAGTAAACAGACTGCTCCCTTTCTCTGGTAGGAATGAGGTTGGATCTCACAGCCATTCATCAGTGTTGCAACGTTTCCGCTTAATGAAATGTTGGGTCACTCTGCAATATTGTTGTGTGCCTTCTAAAGTGTATGTGGCAATCAGCATGTACACTTTATATGTTTAAATTTATTGTCTCCTGTCATTTGTGAATAATCATGGTAGGAGAGTGCTCCAGTGGGAGCTCGATGCGTACCCAATGTGCAATATAGTGCGTCCCAGACTTCAGTCTTTTACTTCCACTAGTCATGCCTTTGCATCATATGGTGTGCATTATGGAGGTTAATTGTGAGTGTAGCTTAGATTGCTGCACCCCCCATTGCACACCTATAGCCAGAGAAATCTTAGTCAGCATCCACTTGTGATAATCAACTATCCTGCTATAAAATGAATGCCACTGAGGTGCACATGTTTATTTTTTTAAGGCATGAGGTTCTTCCCTAGGAAATTTCATTATTATTATTATTATAATTACATTTGTTAAGCTCGCAGCTACCCGGAGGTTTCCCGGCGCTAAAGCAAACTGAACGGTGAAAGAGAGAGAGGAATGTCAGACCAGAAGACTAGGTGTTAAAAAGCCAAGTTTTGATTCCTTTACAGAATGTCAACAAACACAATTCAGAGCGCAAAGATTGAGGAAGGGAGTTCCATAAAGAGGGTGCCAGCAGGGAAAACGACCGTCCTCCCATTTTGGCTCTGTTGACGCGCGGAGTCCTGAATTTGTTCTGAGTGGAAGACCTAAGTGTGCGGGGGGGAATGTATTGCTGAACCAAAGTAGAGAGATAATGAGGGGCTCTTCCAGTCATAATCTTGTGCATGTAGCAAAGTGCTTTGAATTTAATTCTGCTCTCGATGCACAACCAGTGCAATTTACGCATGTGCTGTGTAACCGAGGATCTGGCAGGCAGGCGACAGATAAGGCGAACTGCCATATTCTGTACCACCTGGTACTTCCTGGTTACCTCCTTGCAGGCACCCAGGAGAAGAATGTTCCCATAGTCCAGGCGTGAGGTGACAAGAGCCTGGACTACAGTCCTCAGGGTGTCAGCAGGTAGCATCCACGTGATTTTCCTCAGCCACCTGATGATGGTGGTACAGGTGGCGGAGACTTTCACCACGTGTTGCTTGAAGGATAGTTGGTTATCGAGGAGAACCCCAAGATTACGAGCAGACACGGTGGGAGTAGGTACAGGGCCCATCTCCGGTGGCCAATGTTGTGGGCCCCAGAGCGCGGTGTCTGAGCCAAACAGGAGCAGTTCTGTTTTGTCCCCATTTAATTTTAATTTGTGCTTCAGCATCCAATCGGATATTTGTTTTAGCCCAGATTGAAGGGAGGAGGAGGGAAGATTTTTATTGGTGGAAAGTGAATAGATGACTTGGGTGTCATCAGCATAGGAATAAATTGTGAGACCAGCCTGTTCCGCTAAAAAAGCAAGAGGTCTCACATACAGGTTAAAGAAAAGGGGGCTGAGAATAGACCCTTGGGGAACACCGTGAGTGGAGGGGAGTACAGATGAAACAGAAGTGGACGAGAAAACTTGGAACGTGCGATCGGAAAAAAAATTAGCAATCCAGGCCAGGGCGGAACCACCAACACCAACATCCTTCAAGGTGGCCAACAAGATGGAATGGGAGACGGTGTCAAATGCGGCACTCAAGTCAAGCAAGATGAGTGCCACAGTCTCCCCATTGTCCACCTGGCGTCTGATGGTCTCTGACACACCAAGGAGAGTGTCAGTCAGTCAGTCATTAAAACTTTATTCGGGTTATTACAACCATAAAAGTATACAAAATACATTTATAAAACTTTATAAAAACACAAAATATATAAAATTTGTAAAATTGCAAATCAGTCCTTTCCGGGAGGAAACCCCAGTAACTTTATTATTAATCAGTATCCTCCTAGGATGTGAAAATTACAAGGGTGAACATAAGAAAACATATGTGACCAGGTCTTCCAAACATAATACATACATTGAAGTGCAATCTTGTTACCATACGCCTATACCTCTGTACTCTGGAGAAACCCCCTGACTCGGCTCATGTATTTACCCAAGGCACAGGCTATATCCAGATTTACCATCCCCACCAGGAGATCTACAGCTTGCTTTCTATTCCTAATCCTATAAGTTTTGAATAGCGGGCCTAAAATCTCCTTACGTATATCAAGGGTCATCCCACAGTCTAATAAAATATGAATAATATCACAGGAGGTACCTAGCGTACATGTGCAATTGCCATTACTATTTATCATATAATTTTTAACCCTGGTATTTACATAACAGGGGTTTATGCCCATTCTCAGTTTTAAAACCTCTCTTCTTAAGTGCTGATTCGGCAACCTATCCAAGTAAGGGTAGGAGTGGACTTCTGAAATCCATACTTGGATCATATGGGACACCGATGTTTTTTGTCGGAGATACTCTTGATCGCATATGCAGGACACCTCCGCTCCCAATGACCGTAGTTCTTTTTTGCCTATATTGGTATGTCCTAACTGGGTATCTAGTTCTATCCCTAGCTTCCCATAGGCTTCCTTTAGTGAGAGTCTTGTTTCTTTAGCCCACGATAACTCGCTGGAGGCAATTTCCTCTCTACACCACTGTGATATTTTTCTGGGAGGTTCCCCTGTCTCCAGACGCTGCCAGAACCGTATTAGTGCCATCCTGGATGTAATTGCCCAGGAAGTGACTCCTATCTCCAATCTTGCTGCTTGTACCATTGCTGATTTCGGCAACGAGAACAAGCTTTTTAGGATCATACCCTCCTCTTTATCCCAACCTTTTTTCCCGCTAAGGAGGAGAACCTCTGATCCATATAGGAATTGCGCGGGGACCATTGCCAGGTAGGCCTTTATAGCCGGCCCATCTGACAAGTCTCCGTAGAAGCTATTAAACCTTTTTAAGCCATTTATAGAGGCTGTTGCCCTGATTTTTAACGCTTCCAGATGGGTGGTCCATTTCAAGTTACTAGTGAACCATACTCCCAGATATCTGTATTCCGTTACCTTCTCAAGTTGTTCCGTACCTAAATACCAAGGGAAACGGGTCTTACTTTTGCCGAAGCATAGGATTTTGGTCTTTTCCATATTTACTACCAGTTTTTTATTTAAGCAGTATTTATGGAACATATCTAGTTTCCTCTGCAAGCCTATCTCCGTCTGGTCCATGATCACCAGGTCGTCTGCATAAAGCAGACAGGATATATGGTTACCCCCTAGCTTTGGGCTAGCCCCTCTAACCTCTTTTAGATTCCGAGGTAGGTCCGCTATAAACAAAGAGAATAGCAACGGGGCTAATACGCACCCCTGCCTCAGGCCATTTCCAATCTGGATCTTGCCAGATAATCCACCATCCTCGTCCAGGACTACCTGGGCCCAGTTATCTGTATGCAAGGCCTGGATAAGGGCTAACAGGTCTGCGTGTAACTTATAGCCTTTCAAGGTAGACCATAGCTGTTCCCTGCTTACAAGATCGAATGCTGCGCGGAAGTCTACAAAGCAGCAGAACAGATTACCCCTTTGCTCTATAGACTTCCGCGCTACCGCCCAGAGGGCAAAGCAATGATCCACTGTTGAATGACCTTCTTTAAAACCCCCCTGTTCAGGAGGTACTATATCATTATCTTCAGCCCAATCTTTTAATAGCCCCAGAATGATTTTAGAGAAGACTTTTTCCCCAATGTCCAAGAGATTTATCAGGCGATAGTTTTTAGGGGAGTTTACGTCGCCTTTTTTGTGTATGGGTCTAATAATAGCCCCTTTCCAGCTATCTGGTAACGTTCCTGTTTTTAGTATTCTTAAGAATGTTTTTGCGAACAAATCCGCCCACCAATCTATATTTGTTTTTATGATAATGGCGGGTAGATTGTCTGGACCAGCAGCTCGTGTTAAGTTTAATTTGGCTATCACGATTTTAATACGACCTTGGGAGAACTGCTCCATTACTTCATCCCTCACTCCTGGCCAACTAGATGGTAATATTGCCTCCCTTCTTGGCCATTTGCCGTAGATCTCCTCAAGGTAGATTACCCACTTATCCTCTGGGACAGAACATTGCATGGACCCTGCTGTTTTCCCCGCACATTCCTGTATCAGTTTCCAGAAGCCTTTGACATTCTTTTCATCGATTGTCGCTAGTAGGTTCTTCCAGCAGTTTTCTTTGAAAGATCTTTTTTTGTCTCTAATCAATGCCTTATATTTTATCCTTAATTTCTTAAGGGCTAGAAATTCTACTTCATTATCGCTACGCCTAAGGCTTCTTTCCCTCTTTCTAATAACGGCCTTTGCTTTACGGCAATCTGCATCAAACCATGGGTTACTAGTTGCATGTAGTGGAAGATTCCTTCCCAAGCTATGCTTCCCCCGTTTAATGTTTATTCTGAGGCATTCTACGAGTTGTCTTATCATATCCTCATACCAGGGTATCTCTTCCCCCTTTACTAGGTTTCCTAAGTCGGCTACTATCTGAAGGTCCTTCAGTTTATTTAGATGTTCTTCACTTATCCGGGTTGTAAGTCGCTTGGGATATTCAACCTCTACATGCAACACCTTCTGTCTTGGCGGGACCTTATTTACATACATTTCTATCAATAGTGGGAAATGATCACTGCCCTCTACTTGAAGTATTTCGAAATGTTGGATTGTGTGGAAACACCAGGCCTGGATAAATACATAGTCTATCGGGCACAATTCCTACCATTCACACAAACCAGACCCATGCCCCCCAGCAGCCGTCCAAGCTCCACATCCTGATTTGAGAGCTCAGTGCTGATAAACTTTGCAGACTCTATGTTATACGCTTTTAGTATGTCACTATTCCAGGCATCCGTTTTTATGGGATTCAATCTATGATTAAAGTCTCCCAGTATTAAAATCACATCTCCTGGATAGAGTTCATGTAAGTACTCTAGATCCTTTTTTAAACGATCCCGCTCTGCGTTATACTCCTGTTTTTCCCCTTTCTATATGTACACGTTGATAATACAAAAACCTTCACCCCTTGTCTTGTTATTATGGATCAGCACTCTGCTCCCCAATGCCCAGATACATGTTAGGTCGAGATGGAGGATATCTCTCACTAACTTTGTGGAGACCAGCGTCATCTGGCCGCCTGACGCCCTACCCATTTTATTCTTTCTTGAAGGTTTTATATGACTAGCAAAACCTTCCGTAACGGGGGTTTCGTCGCACAGCCATGTCTCCTGTAGGCACATAATATCGGTCTTTTCAAGGAGATTTTTGAAAATCTCTTGAGGCCATATTCTTTTATAGCCATTAATATTCCAAGACAAGATGCGCAGGCTGTGCGACGACCCAGTTTCCTAATCAATATTGCTCAGATTCCCCTCCTCCTCCTGGTCCAGGTAAGCCAGCTCTCTGTACCTGTTCCCATCCAAGACATCTTCCTCCCCCCACCCTAGCTTTTTAGGAGCAATTGTAATTGCCAGGCCTTCCTTGTTACTCCTGATGAGATAATTTTTATTTGCCGTTCTCCCAACCCTGCATGATTTCTAAGGAATTGGTGCCCTTGATTATCCAATTTCAGGTCCTCTCCATTTACTATTCTGATTCCTTCCTTTAGCATCTCAGCTTCCGCTTTTTCCATTGCGACTTTTATCAAAGCTGAGTGGAGGAGGACCTTTGTTATTTCCTCACCTTTAGCATTGGCCAAAAACCCCACTTCTTTTAGGTCGTCTGTACTGACATATTTTAGGCTGGGGCATTTAGCAAATGAGTATAGTAGCTGCGAGCGATTTAGGGGTTTTCATTTCTTACGCCATTTCCTCCCATTTCCCTGGCCCAGTGGTTCTAGGTATAGCCAAGTGTCCACAATCCTGGATGCCTGTAGTGGCTTGTGGCTATTCTCTGGACATTTATCCCTTCTCTTCATTTTACTTTCTGATCTGCCACTATTCATCCAATTGTTCACCAGGGATAAGTTACTGGGCCCTGCATCAGTGGACGTTTCCATTTCCCATATTGGTTCTAACCCCTCTTTTCTTCCCCTGGGCATCCTCTTAGGGGCCCTAATATTCTTGGCCAAGCCTTTACCTTGGTCCCAACATGATTTTTCCTGGGGACCAAAGGTGCTTGCCCTAGGGTCTGCTGGGGTTACATTATCCATTTCTACTCTCACTGCCTTGCCCCTGGGCCTTAGTTCGTGGGGGACCTGTTTTATGTTCAGCTGTTGTACAGCCTGACTGACCCGTTGGGCCTTTTTCCCTTTTCTCCTCAACAGGCCGCGCCTCCTTTCGCCATATCTCCTTATAATCATGGGACAGCGGGAGATGTATACAGTGGGCTCCTCCTCATTAGGTGTATTTGCCCTTGTTATTTCTCCCACCTCATCGGCTTTGTTCTCAACAGTTCTTACAAGGGAAGGTTGGGCTTTAATCTGCATCAATTCCCCCATTATGTTATTAAACTGCTTACTATGGGGTTTTAGAATTTCATTATTCACTACTGAAACTTCTAGGATTCCTTGCAAAGTTTTCTGGAGCATCAGCATAACCTCAAGCATTGATGAGCTCGAGGTACCTGTTACCTCCAAACTATTCACAGGTAGGCCTGATAACACAGTATGGGCCATATTTACATTTTCCAGGCTGACTTTTACATTTAGTCCAGATTCTTCTTCAGCAGCTTCTCTCTCTGGGTGTAAATCGCTCAGAATTTGATTATCATTTTCTTTTTCTTCCTCCCCCTCTCCCTCTGAATCTTGATTTGATACTGATTGAAACAGCCGTGGGGAGGAAGACAGCCGAGGTACTATCGGAATATCAGCAATGTCGAAATTTGTCTGGTTCAAGGAATCGACAACTGGTACCTGGATCTCAGTCAATTTTAGGGGCTCCACCGCCTTTGGTTCTCTTTCTGGTGTCTCCTTTTCTTTAAAATGCTTACCAAAGAAGTCTTTAATAGATTTTGAGACCGAGGAACCACCTTTTACACCTGCAGCCTTAGCGGACATCGGCCCCTTCTGATTAATTGTGCTTGAGGATGCAGTAGACCCCAGTACAGATGTTTTATTTCTTGTAGGCGTCGATATCGCACTTTCCAAGTCAATGGGTAGTTCGGTTATGTCCTCTACTCCATGACTTGTATTTCCTGGAAGTTTAGAATTTTTAGATACTTTCCGACGTTTATTCCTTCCTAATGCCATGTCTTTAAATTCTCTCTTTTCGCTGGAGTCGCAAGTCCAGTAGCTTTTTCCTCTTTAACCCTTTTATCCCTGGAGAGTCTCGTTACACCAAGGAGAGTGATTTCCGTAGAGAAGCCAGCCCTGAACCCGGATTGAGAACCATGAAGAAGATTAGAGGTTTCAACATAAGAATTGAGCAGGGAATTAACGTGTTTCTCCAAGATCTTGGAAAAACATGAAAGCAAAGAAATAGGGCGAAAATTAGATGGGTTGTTGGGATCTGCGTTAGCCTTTTTTTATAATGGGACCACCATTGTGTGCTTCCATTCATTCGGAACAATCGCTTCTGCTAGTGAGGCGTTCAAGACATCCAAAATAATGTGGAGTAGGGTTGGATCCAGTGAATTCAAAACTTGAGGGGGCATTGGGTCAAGGGGGGAACCAGATTTGATGTCTTGAAGATACTTCTTTAGGAGCACGGGGGAAATAGGATCCCAAACGTGGAGTGGGGGAGTAGTAGGCATAGAGCAGGAGATGGTAACAGGGGGAGAGTCGCATAGCACTTGGCCAGAGTGAGTGGAGGCAGCAGAAGTAGAATTAAAGATATCATAAATCCCAGCAATTTTCTCAAGAAAGAAGTTGGCTAAAGCATTGCACTGGGCAGTATCCAGACAGGGGTCCTTGGGTACAGAGGACGCACCAGACAGCTCTTTGACTATTTTAAACAGGGCCTTGGGTCTATTTTGAGCTGTAAGTATGGTACTATTAGCGAAGTTGGCTCTGGCGATATCACAAGCAGAGTGATAGGCTTTAAGGGCAGACTTGTATTTAGCTTTATGATCTGAGTTGTAATTGGAACGCCATATGCGTTCCAACTTTTTACAGTTGGATTTTTCTAAGCGAAGGGAGTCGTTAAACCAGGGTGCCGGTGGATGATGAATTTGAGATTTATTTTTTTGAGTAGGAAGGCAGGAGTCCAAAGCAGTTGTCAACCACGATCTAACAGCAGGTAGTTCTTTAATGGACATGCTGGAAACCGTGGGTTTTGAATTGGCAAGAAGAGAGTTTAATTTGTCTACATCTAGACGTTTCCAGTTCCTACTGGCTTTATGAGGGAGATCAGGACTAGAGGAATTGGCTACAGTCGTTTTAATTGAAAAGTTAACAATGAAATGGTCAGACCAGAGGACCGGAGTTGCAGATTGATAGGAGATGCTAGTAAGGTTGGAAATGATGCTTTCAGCTTACGCCTATTTTTGTACCCATTGCCTCCATTGGTTCAGAGATGGAACAGTGGAGATTTCCAGACCTTAGTCAACAATCTTTTGCCATGTGGAAGTGCCAGGTTTAGAAGTATGGTACCTGCATTTTTAGCCTTTGGATGGGTGAAGCGGCATAGTAGGAAGCCTCTGGATGTGCCCCGGTTCACTCTACATGTTGATGTCTCAAGTTGTTCCTTTAAGATCTCTGAATATTGTCTAAGTTCAAAACCGCTCCATACCATATGTTGAAACCCTGTGTCTGTAATTGTCTCAGATATCTAATTGAGATTGGTGTGAAGTAGGAAATTAAATGTATATTTAAAGAAAGTATTTCTTTATACTGTATCTGTATATTCTAATATTTGGCCCCATTCTGAGTTGTCAAGGTCCCTATTCAGGCCCATTTTCCCTTTTTGTTTTCAGGACATTTAGGTTACTTAGGGTGATGTTTGTTAGGGTTTTGCAGAACAAAATCACAGCTCTTTACCTGCCTGTGCTCTCTTGAGTATGTGAATCGTAACAACTTAAGTGTTTGTGGCTCAGTGTCTATCCCACCAACCCTCTATAAAGCCTCCTACAATTATAAGACAGTGCATGGATGGAGGAGGCTGATCTACTTGTTGAAGGCAGGTGACATTTCATATTATTGTTCTTTCTTGTCTTCTCCTGGCCAGCTGGCCTACTGAATGACCTTGGCCCACTGAAATGTCTTCCACACATTCTCCAGTCAGCTGAGCATAGTCCATGTATTTCTTAGATTGAGTTGGCTTCTGTTGACAGGCATAGTCTAGCTCTTAATGCAGGTAAGATAAGCTATATTTTTCTCCTCCAATCACTGCAGCAGGTACACGTAGGGTTCATGCACTTTGGCCGCTTAACCCAGCTTGGTTACAGTCTGACTGAAATATTATTTCCTCTTCTGAGGTAGAGGCCTCCACTTAGAACAGACAATGTACCAAATAATGGCTTAAGTGATGTCCTTCTTAGGAGGTCAACATGCATCTCGCTGTCATTTGTGGATTGTAGATGAAGCATAATTCTCCATTTGATGAAATATCTTAGAAGACCAGCAATTTTACTGGAATATGGGTGGGTTTCACTCGGGGAGTATGGTACCAAATATTGTTGGACCGAAATATTGAATCCTAAGTATGGTTTACCAAAATATCGCCGCACTAGAGTTACAACACAATATTTCTGTCCAATGATAGTTCTGGTCATGTCTCCACACGCCACACGCCACAACATTTGTCGGGTGCATAACACAATAGCCGCAGTGGACTGTCTTGGTCGCCCTGCAGCTCTCTTTCTGGCCAACATCGACCGAGCCTTTGATTCGGTCAGCTGGACATACTTATTTATCCTCCTGAAGCGTCTTAACTTTGGCCCCGATTTTAAGTCATATATTCGCATGTTATACCATGGGCTAACTGCCTCCGTACGTATATCTGGTAGGGTGTCCTCACCATTCCCGATACGTGGAGGTACCAGACAAGGGTGCCCCCTGTCTCCATTATTGTTTGCTCTGGCCATCCAGCCATCGAGACGCTGGCACCGTGGGTACGCGTGGACACTCAGAACAGGGGCTTTGAATGTTCTGTTGAGTTCTACAACAGAATTGCTTTATATGCGGATGACGTCCTCTTCTTCTTGACTGACCCTCGGAGATGGGGCTCCCGCATTGTTTAAATTATGCATATTTTTGGTGAGACCTCAGGGCTCTTTATGAATATTAATAAGTCTACACTGTGGCCTCTGAGGGGGCCTGTGGCCGATTATACATGGGCCTCAGACCTCTCTCAGACTCAAGAAGGCATGAAATATCTAGGGTTCTTCATATTCGACCGACAGGAGATCACGTCTATACAGTCCTCGCTAGGGTCAAGGGGGAGCTAAAGTTGTGGGAGGGTCTGCCCTTATCCAAATACGGCCGCTCGGCAATCTTCCTCGGATCCTATATCAACTACACAATCACCCCTACCCTATCCCACAAACGTGATTTAGACAAATTAATGCTATGCTTAATGGGTTTCTGTGGGATGGCGGAGCAATAAGAATAGTGATTCGCACATGCTTCCTCCCCACTTACTGTGGACATCGTGGCTGCCGACAATCAGTCCTACTACGCTGCTTCTCACCTACAGGTTCTGAACGACTGGTGATATTGCACCAGGGACGAGCCAACCAAAGACACTGGAGCGATAGCTCCTGGGCTATCCGTCACTATACAAATAGCTTGTACGGCTGCCCCAGCTCCCATGCTCTACCACCGGCTACCAAAATGGTACTGTCAATATTGCGTCAATCTCTTAGCCATATAGGCGGGTTGAATCATCTTACAGGTGAGGTCCCGCTATGGTGCTATCATCTTCTACCAAAATTGCAACGGTTGCATGGGTTCAGAGGCTGGGACTGAATCGGTATCTCCACACTAGCAGACGTTCTCTGGGGTCTCTCTCTCAAATCCTTCTCGGACCTTCAAGATGAATTTTCCATTCCACGCACCCAGTTTTACAAATACCTGCAGGTCTCTCGTGCAATGACTCCCTATCTCAGGAATCTCACCGCCCTTCCCGAATTAAGTCCATTGGAGGGGAAACTCCTTATGGGTGATCACAAAATATCTAAAATATACCACACACTAGTCACTCATAGATCATCAACACTGGAATCCCTTAGGGAAGCTTGGCAAACAGATCTGGGGCTTATCAACAATCATGATTGGAGGGAGGCGCTGGAGTTCCCTTGAGGAACTGCTGTAGCAACATAGAACATATTTTACTCGACTGAGGCTTCACAGGGCTGGTCTTACTCCCTCCCCAGTGTGTCTCTCTTGCGGAGTAGAGGCCACCTCACCCACACAGTGTGAACTTGCCCAGTTCTTGACAGGGTTTGGAAGGGTGTGAATAGATGTCTGGCTGATGTCTGGCTGATGTGCTGGGTTGGTCCATACCATAGCATTACTACCCATTATATTTTACCATGTGAGCCAAAGATGGCACCCAAAGTCCTACTATTCCAAGCCCTGCCCTGATGAAGACCTTCGTTAAACATATCGTGCTGGGTCCTACTCATTGAAGGTCGAAACGCGTTGGCTCTCTACAAAGAGAGGTTCAGAGCAACCAAACTTAACCACTTCGCTCTATAGGCGCACCAGAGCTGAATGGGTGACACTCTCAACTTGAGTTTGTAAATAATTCTCTGACCTCTCCAGGACCTTTATAATAAATGCTATTGAGAGCAGAATAAGACAAAGTCTCAATTATACTGTAAAGTAGTAGGACTTATTTATGTTGGAAATGATACGTTTGTAAAACACTTTCACAATCGGGATCACTGTTACTTGTATGTATTAATATTACATGGTTTTAGGCCACATTCACGTTTGTGATGTAAATAGTGTCTATGTCTTTTGTATTTGTGTTTAAAGTATTTCATGCATCAAAAAAACAAAAAGAGGGTTGTATGTCTTAAAGTGTTACGTAATGATTACCTCTTTTTTGCTTATTGAAAATAATGAATGAATCCATAAATAACTGGTAGCCTAAGGTTAATTGAAAAAAGCGGTGAGGCATAAGTGAAAAAGGATTGATGGTGTCAGAGGTATTGTGTTTTTGTTGATAGAATTTCATCCAAACACCTTTATTTTGTAAATTAACATTCTTTTGGGGTGGATGGGAAGAGAGGCAGGTTGCCAATGTATATGGGTCTTTAGGGATGGATTGTGGGCAGCAGGATAATTGGAATGGTCTTTTGGGCCGAGTACCCACTGAGCTATCCCAAAAAGAATAATGAAGATTAAAAAAGGTACTTTCTTTTCAAATTTGTCTTTTTATTAAACATCAACCCATTTCACATACAAAAGACAGCACCAACAAGGGTACAAAGGAACGTGCAAATCTTAGGGTTACAATACCAATAGCTATGGTGGGTTCAGCTTTGCATGACACCCCTGCCGGGCCCAGTCCCGTAAAGAATGGATGAAGCCTGTTTCAAGAACATATAACCCCCCACCCCCAATCAAACAAGTCCCTCCCGCCCCCTCCCCTCCCCATCCGGTGGTGACTAATTGATAACAAAAACAAACAGAATGAAGATAGTACTTCAAAATCAGCATAAACTATTGGTGCATCAAATAACGGTGAGATTCAGGCCTACCCATAGTAAAGCTAAGGAGCCCCTCGGGGCCAACGGAGCAAGGTGAGAGCGTCTATAGTTAGAAGAGGTTCATGGCCCGTACTGTCGGTGGACAGACAGCTGAAGGGAGACCGTGAGACAAAAAGGTCACCAGAGGTCCCCAACGAAGCACAAAGTCTTCATAATCATTCTGGAAAATGTCCGCCAGGTGCACCAAGGATATGATCCTCCATAATCGAGCATGCAACAACGAAACTGCCAGGGCCTACGTCTTCTTCCATGCAGCTGCCAAAGAGAGTTTGGCCGCCCCCAGGCATGTCCACAAGATTGCTTTTTCAGCCTTAGTTTGCCTGGCCAGAAGGGGATCTCGGAGGCCAAGGAGGGTAAAGTCAATGGAAGTTTGTATCGGGTAGCCCAATATGTCTTTGATATGAGAAACAATCTTATCCCAAAAGGGCCGAATCTTAGGACAATCCTACCATATATGCCTAAAGTCCCCTTGGAGTCGACATCCCCGCCAACAAAGGTCTGACGTGTTAGGGAAGATACGACGAAGCTTTGTAGGGTATAGGTACCAATCGTATAAGGGTTTATAGTGGGCTTCTCGAAGTGCCAGTGACCTATTATGTTTAAAAATATCCCTCCAAAGATGAGTCCATTCCTCATCCTTAACGTCCCTCCCCAAAACCAGCTCTCAGAAGGACATATATCGTGCTCGAGGGCGGTAGGCCGTGCAGAGTAACATAACGTAGGTAGCCGAAAGGGCGCCCTTCATTGAACCCGCCCTAAGGGCTACAAACTTCTCTATATCTGTAAGCTCTCTAGTGGCCACCTCCTGAATGGATGCTGCCAAAACCCAGTGTGTGAGTTGCAAGTAGTGGTATTGCTCACTCTGTGGAAGCGCAAATTCTTTCCTACATTCAGCAAATAATAAAACCTCTCCATAGCGAAACAAGTCAGCGATTTTAAGGCAGTCTCTCCTTCTCCAATTATCGAAGGGCCCCTCACATAGTGCCGGGGGGAAATCTGGGTTAAAATGAATGGGTGTGTATGGTGAAGGGAAAGAGGTCCACCCCGCTCTCTTGGTAACCTTGTCCCACGTGGACAAGGAAAAAAAAAGTACTTTTACAATAAATGCAATTGTCTGTTGCAAAATTTCCATTTTTATGCTACAAAGATATAGTATCAATACCGCAATATCCTTGGGGGTGAGGGGGGCGGAGTCTGCCCACAATACAATTGGTTTTAATAAATCTAGGACCCACCGCCCACAATGTATGTGTCAGGCCCAGGGGGACACTTTTTAAATTAAATTTATGGCCAGCTGCCCTCAGAGCATGCAGTGGGCCCATGGGGCAGTTTTTCTAATTTATTTCGAGCCCACAAGCACACCGCAGTCCCAGCAAGCACTTAAATTTAATAAATCTAGGGCTCGCCGCCCATGGGGCACACAGCGGGCTCAGGCGGATATTTTTGTATTACATTTTGGGCGTGCAGCGGGCCCAATGGAGCAAATATTGTTTTATTACATTTTGAACCTGCCACCCATGGGGCACACAGCGGACCCAGGGGGGCAATTAATCGTATTAAATTTAGGGATCACAGGGCAAGTGGCAGGCCCAAGGGGCAAATATTGTTTTATTACATTACATGCCTGCCGCCCACAGGGGATCATTAATTTTATTAAATCTAAGGTCTTGCACCTACGGGCCCTGGCGGAATATCTATTTTAATACATTTCAGGCCCTAGGGGGCAATAAACATTGCATTGGCCCTCCAGCCCCCGGCATGCAGTGATCAATATTTTAAAAAGGGGCATGCCACTCTTGGGGCATGGGGTGGGCCTTGGGAGCTAAAAAATAATGCATAGGCCCCCCGCCCACAAGCATGCCGCTGGCTCAGAGGAGCGATACTTTAATTTAGAAGTCACCGCCCAAGTGCCAGTGCAAGGGCGTGGGGTCTAGTTGCTTAACCCCTTCCATGCTCATGACGAGCTCAGCTCGTCATGAGGCACAGTGGAGCTGTGCTCATGACGAGCTGAGCTCATCATGATCATGTTCACTAACATTAGGGCCCAGCACAGCAGGGTAATCTCCCTAGCATCCAAGGTGTTAAGGATATATTGGTGGGGGTAAAGGCTGGTGCTTGGCAGTAGTGATAGTGGTAGGGCAGTGGTCAGTTTGTTGGGGTGGGGTGGCAGGGTAGAGGGCAGCGTTTAGGCAGGAGCAGACAGTATTTGGGTTTTGTTTCGGGGGATGTGGCAGTGGGATGGGGCTGTGGTTTTTCAGAGTAGCGTGATGGGGTACGTGGCAGTGTTGTGGGTCAGGGTGACATGAAAAAGGGCTAGTCCGTTCCTTCTAACTCTGTTTTGTTCTTTTGTTGAGTTTCGGAGGGAAGAATCTACTGTTTCTAGAGCTGTTGGGTTGTCTGGTGACTACAATATATCCTTGCTGCTGTATGGTTCAGGTCAGTCTTGGGTTATGTACACTTGAGGAGAGATAGTGCATATGCTAAAACTTGGAGAGCTGGATCCATATTTTTGAGGTCGTACTTTTCAGAGATCGACCTCTTTTCACAGGAGTAGTCCAAAGTCAACTCATTGTTTGCGGTGGAGTTTTGCATTTTCTTCTGGCTTTTTTCCACAAATTATTACACTCAAAGTAAATATGATTCATAGTATTTGGCCAAAAGGCATTCCAGAAATTAATTGCTTGGTTGGGGTGTGCGATTTTGAGCCCATGCATTCATGTTTGGGTCTGTTCTGAACTGGTGTGTCTGTTCTGAACTGTTCCATGTTTTTCGTTCCATGGAGCCACCGGTTATGCATAGCACCTGGGTTTCAGTGTTTATTTTAGTTTTTCGTTGAGGGAGGTTTGGAGGATCTTTTGCATTTTTTATACACACTTTTACTCTGCCTTTTTCCTAATCACATTGGATCACTGTACAGCAATGCATCTACCCCATAAGCATTGTTGTCTGATATTATTCCTTTTTTCCCTCCTGGCTGCAAATGCCTTAGTATGCCTATATTTACAGTTTGCTTGTATGAATTTGTTTCAAATGTTTTAGATTTCATTTTCTTCTCAGGTGGCTCACCCTGCCTTTTTTTGTAATTTCTCAGCATCCGTGCAACTTCATTTGAAAAAAATGTAAAGTTTTGTATTGTCGTTCCCTTTCAGTTCCCTTTGTCCTTTCTCTTTTTTAGTTGCAGACACTTTAGAGCAGACTTGATCACTTTTTTAAAATAAATGTTGCCATATATTTTTTATGTTGCCCCAACCTCCCTTCCCCTTTCCGCTGTCCTCCAGGGACAACTTAAACTTGCTACCCAAATAACAGCAGGAGATCGGCCCAGAGAGTACAGTGATGTGATGCATGCTGACGGTAGAGTACTGTTTTACTCTGCGTACAATGTGATGGTGGACCATGTTCAAAAGAATTTATTTATTTAAAAGGTTTTATATAGCGCTACTGGACCCAAGAGTATCAGAGCGCTTTACAAGGTAGGTAAACATATCAAGACAAAATTGACAAAATGCAGTTTATGCACATTGGATAAAACATAACATTCAAATGAGCGAAGGGGGCAAAAAAACAGAGAGATCATTAAGGGGACGAGGAATGTTGAAATTTAAGCGAGAGATGGGAGTGTAGAAAAGGGGAGAGAAAATGTAAAAAGTGGGAGAGGGGGGTGGGTCGAGGAGAGAACCAGAAAAGTGCAGAGTCAGAATCAGTGACATTAGGTACCCCAGTATTTGTTGAGAAGAAGTACTTTGAGTCTTTTTTTGAAGAAGGGTTGCAGCGAAGATCCTTGGGGTGAGAGTTCCATATCGTAGTGGCATTACCAGAGAATGCACGAGATTGGGTCTTTGTACATTTGAGTCTAGGAGGGATCAGGACAAGGGAGTTAGTGCTCCTAAGGGACCTGGAGCACCCAGCTTTTGTAGTTTGTCTGAGAGGTAAGAGGGGTGTTTTGGTGAAGAGCTTTGTGAATGATGCATGCAATCTTGTAGGTGGATCGTCGTTCTATTGGAAGCCAATTGAGATTTTTGAGGACAGGAGAGATGTGGTTGAATCTTTTACAGTCAGAAATAAGTCTGGCAGCTAGGTTGAGAACAGATTTGATCGGTTCAAGGTGGACTTTAGGGGTGCCAGCAAGTGTGGCGTTACCAAAGTCAATTCTGGAAAGGACAAGCGATTGGACAACGATTTTGAAGTCATCAGCTGGAATAAAAGGTTTAATTTTTTTGAGGTGGTGAAGGGTGAAAAGAGCACCTTTAGCTGCATTTTTAATGTGGGGGATGAGATTAAGATTCAGATCGATGCTGATGCCTAGGGATTTGACAGAATTAGAGGTGGAGAGGGAGCAATTACGTGCTTTGATATCATTGATACAGAGTTGAATGGGAAGGGAATTTTTGGGGGGAGTGAAAAGGATGATTTCATTTTTTTTAGGATTCAGTTTGAGATGATTAAGATGGAACCAGGCTTGGACTTTATTCAGGGTACAATTGAGGTGAAGGATGGCATTGTGGGATTTGATCTTGTAGTATAGTTGAGTATCGTCAGCATAGAGGTGGTAACTGATTTTAGCTTGTTTGAGGATGAAGGTGAGTGGTTCCATGAATAGATTGAATAGGGTTGGGGAAAGGATAGAACCTTGTGGGACAACAAGTGAGACAGGTTGAGGTTTAGAGAGGCAGTGACTGAGCTTAATTTGTTGGGATCTATTTTGAAGGAACGAGGAGAACCATTTGAGTACAGTGCCTTCAAAACCAAAGCGATCTTTGAGAGTATTAAGAAGGGTGGGATGTCGGACAGTATCAAATGCAGCCGAGAGTTCAAGGAGGAATAGTAGTGAGGATTCACCTTTGTCTAGAAAGCGATGAATGTCATCTGTAATATTGAGCATAGCAGTTTCTGTACTGCATCCCTTTCTAAAACCGGATTGGAAAACGTCAAGGAGATTGAAGGAGATGATATGGTTGTCTCATTGGGACAGGACACATTTTTCAAGGGTATGTGCGATCCCAAAAACTCTTGAAAACCCGCGCTTATGCTTTAGACTCTCACTTGTCACCAAATCGTGCCCGTCAGATGACTATGAACTTGCTTTTCATAAAATGTACAGCTGCCCGTGCTTTACACCAGGAAACAATAAATGATTGGGTCAATGTCTGCACAGCACTGAACATTCCATTGAGCAAAACTGACCATCCTGTGTTGCGCAAGTTTCTCCATAAACTAGTACAGAATGCTGGAGCAATACCTGGAAGTCATCAACTTCAAGAACATTACCTCCCAGAGCGATATGTAGGAGCTAAGGATGATCTGAAAAACAATTGTGACTTGTTGAAGGAGGATGTGAGTTGAATGTTTTATTTGCAGTGATCTCTTCACAGAGAGTCCGTCAAATCCAAACACACCTCGCAGATTCAGTGTTCCTCCCACAGTGCTACCACGGAACTGTAGCGCAAGCAGCTGTTAGGATGCTCACAGATTACAATATAATTTTCAGAACATTATTTCTTTTAAAACAGACAATGCGGCTTACACGCTCAAGGCAAACAGCACAGTGTTGAGAGATCTACATACAAACCCAGTACATATCACCTGCTTGGCACACATGATGAACCTTGTTGGAGAGTTGTTTTGTGGAGCTAAATTCTTTCCTGCTGTACTTCTCACAAATTTTCTATATGGCTGGTAGCAGAAAGCGAAGGTACTTGAACACCTCGCTGAGAAATACGGGATGAAATCACAGATGACACATGACCCTTGCAGTACCTGCTGGAATTCTAAGTTTGCTGCTGGCCAGTACCACTGCTGGCACGTTGGTGCCTATGCTGGGTGTGTTGAGTTTGAGATGCAACTCAGCAAGTCTCCCCCAGATTCACTCAAAAAATCTACAGAGCATTCTGAAACATGACAACAAAACCTGCATTACATTTCAATTGGACTTTGTGGCAGAAAAATGTCAAAACAGTTTACTTCTGATGGACATATTCCAGAGCCAGACACCAGTGACAATGAATGTGTACGATTATCTGGAGGACCTCCACATGATCCTCACAAACAAGTCGGTCCTCACTCTGGAGTCACTGCGACCATTCCTAGAGACAACTACAGGCGCTAAATTGATTCTAGCACAGAAAAAACAGAAACCAGCCCAGATTAATGAATTGTTTAAAAATGCCCTTGAAAAGGTGGGCAAGTCCATGGGGGAGGCCCAACTAGGCACTAAATTCTTAAACAAGTATGCCTTTTCAACCCTGCATGACTCTGCATGACAAGAGTGCTTATTCGGCCATCCCTGGTTTGAGCGAAGTTCCTGATCAGGAGCTTTGCCTCTACTTTTAAAATATAGGCCCAGAAGAAGTTCAGGCATCAGTTTCAGGGGTGATTGACACTGTCCTCTTTTGGCGTGGGTGGGCTTACCGCATTCCAGTCCTTTCACAGCTGGCAGATGTATACAAAGACTGTGCGACCAAATCTGTAGATGCTGAAAGGTGCAACAGTTTTTACAAAATTATTGTGGCAGCCAGATGTCAGTCTCTTTTAGAACAATCCTTTCAGGCATGTTTATTTTCACATTATAATCAGCAGCAGGATATTGGGCTAAATTTGGACTGCTCCGAAGAATTTCAAATTCATGATTAAAACATACAGAAACAAGC
Organism: Lissotriton vulgaris; assembly: GCF_964263255.1. NCBI lineage: Eukaryota > Metazoa > Chordata > Amphibia > Caudata > Salamandridae > Lissotriton > Lissotriton vulgaris. The sequence continues at coordinate 81,162 of NW_028243976.1, forward strand.
ACACTGGTTATGGGGGTCATATTCATTAGCAGGTTTATGGCATATATGTAGATCTTGACAAAAAGCAAATTGTCTTAATTGTTAATTAACCAATTACAATCAGGCCTTCTCATTCGAAATAATTACATTATTATTCTCCACAAAGTAAGTACAAATCAATAGGCGATGATGGCACAGTGCTCAAGTTGAAAGTAATTCAAACATAGATACTACATGATACATAACATATATAGACTATGCAGCGTAAATACTGCCCACAATATCTTGGTGTAATCATTCATTTTTCCAATTTACCTTACAAAAATAATAGCCCCGGGTAAAAAAAAAAAAATGAGGTAATGACTTGGAGGGCTCAAGAACCAAAGGCTCTCCCTAATGATGAAGTGGGGTGTTTGTGAAACAAGAAATGCCTCTTGCAAACCCCCAAAAAGCATCCACTTGGAAGTATGAAGCCAATGGTGAGATCTCGCAGCTGTTATATGGGGAAAAAATCTTATCCCCCCATTAATATTCAGTTTTCACTCCTGGTACACTGCTCAAAGCCTTCATCAAAGTCATAAAGCACTACACAGCTCCAGAATGAAGGTATAGATGTAAATTAGGGGCCTAACTAGAATACGTTGTCTCTATTGGGCCGTGGACTAGTATTCTACATAATTGTGTTGGCGCTGGGCTAACGAGTCAAACTATACTCACTGTCAAGATTAATTTTCGATGGATATTGAGTTTCATTTAAGTGATCAAAATTCACCAAGAAAATTAGATTTAAAATGCTGTAGTTTCTTAGGTCGAGTGTGGAATAACTCTGAAAAAATCTGTGTTTTTTTAGGAGGCCACAAATTTGGGTAAAAAGGGATTTTACAGTAATTCAGATAAAGCAAGCATAAGCTGGTTGAAGATTTCTATCGATGAGGTGGTTTCTTTAGGACATCTGCTACATAGTTCAATGAAAGAAATAAGTCCCCCATAGTATTATATTTTGTGGTGTACTTGTTTTACAGAACTAATGACTGAAAAGCTCATTAGCAGGACAATTAAGATTGTGTAGCAGAGGAGAGCTCAATTATGGACAGGCTTGAATAAATTATGTGGCAGCAAGAAGAAAATTGTGCTGATTAATACTTCTCTTTTTGTGATAATACTTAATTATTTTGTCAGTTTTACACGTTAACACTGTCTACGCAAAGGTTTCACCTCATTAGTACTAGTTTACACCCAAATACAGCAATGAGCAACCGAAAGGTGACCAGTCATCCTTTACTCTTGCACTGCGCAGCAACAAATGTTGAAGTGTTTAAGTAACTTTTGATCCATTTGAACTAGAAACATTTGTTTAAATCTGACGATTATATTGGCTATGATAAATTATGTGGCAAATGCAGCAAATACAATATTATGCGGAAAAATGCATTACTCCAGTGGCCCTGGTCCTTACATGTCCCATGTAGCTTTTTTAGAAAGCCAAAGAACATTTTGTGGTAAAAGCATTTATTGATAATTACGTTTTCCACTTGTTAATTGTGGTATGACACAAATGTTGTTGTAAAATTTTGTACATTAAAACAATGTTTCTGTAAATTGTTTTCATTTAACTTTGCAGTGTCCGTACTAAGCTGACGGTAATGACTACAACTTTTCTGTGCAGTAAAGTGATAGTCCCACATTTGTAATGTGGCAATACCACATTATTTTAAATAGGGGAATCATGTTAAGTGAGTCATAATCCACTGTAAATTTAACACAATTTGTATCCTTCCACCTTTATGTAAATTACCTTCTCTGCAACATTAAAAGGAGAATAACATATAGAACTTGAGTTTACATTTGTTTTGCATTTAATGCTGCAGAGTCAATACCAGTATAATATTTCTGATAATGACCAAAGCTCTTCTGTACAGAGAAATGCTATTACCATGTCTATAATATTTTAAATAACAGAATGGAGTTAAATGGATGGTGATCAAACCACTGCTAATTCAACATAATTGTTTATCTTCCAACCTTCTCTAATTTAGGACCTGCACTGCAATAGATGAAACATTATATGCAGAAATAGTGTTCCTGTGTGTTTTATGCATTTCCATTTGTAGAGTCAGGATCGGCTTTTTTGATGGTTGTAGCAATTGCAGTTTTTTTTTTTTTAGTAAAGTGGTAATACTGCACTTATAAAATGGTAATAGGAGGTTGTCTACAATTGCAGAATGATGTTAGAAGGGAGCAATACACTTACCGAAAAATTAAAACAACTACTTGGCCTGTTGCATGTATGTTGCATGCTGTCTCTTAGGAAACCTCTATATCATGCATTTGTTTAGTTACTCAATGTAGCCTTAGGCATACGAGTTGTTACTCATTTGTAATATCTTATGCATTATTTCCATTATTGTGTAGTAGTATTACATTCATTGTGAGCAATTTGATTGTATGCGTTTAGCTCATATATTCATTTGAATAGCTAATGCTTAGGAAGGTTTACATTTTTTCAAAATAAACGCTTTAGATGGCATAATTGAGCTGTTCACATGCCTCTCTGTGACCCACAAAGGGATCCCATATTCCATGACAACAGAGAGCACAGTGGTTTTTTGCAGAGCTGCGCCAAGTTCATCATTCCACAAACAGTCCTTCTACAAATGTATCATTTTCCCTTGCATCGTAGACAGGCCAACTGACTGGAAAATCAGATGAAGTTCAGGTAAGCATCACCGCTGCCTGTATGGAAATATTAAACCCTCACGACAGTCTACTGTTGATGCCTAATGATTAGGCATGTATAGATCCTTCAAAATGGACTACAGGCCATATGTATCAAGCAAATTCGCATTCGCAAAGGCCGAAATTCGGTGGTATGTATGAATAATAATCTGGTGCAAAACAAGGAATCGCAAAATTTGCGATTCCTTATTTTGCAATCGCATTTAAGGAATCGCAAATTTTTCAATTCCTTAAATGCAATGTATGAAGCAAAAAAAATTGCAAATTGTCCTTAAGGAATCGCAAATTATCACCAATTTCAAGTTGGTGGTAAGTTGCGAATTCCTTGAAAAATGCACATTTTTGCAATTTTCAAAGTGCCATGTGATGCACATACATGCTTTAGGGCATGTATGTGCGCCACATGTGCACCCATGCTTATTTCAGGGGTGCAACAGGGTGTCCTTTGGACACCCCTGCACCCTTGAAATTATTCTCAATTTGCGAATCGCAAATTGAGAATAACTTCATATTCATTTCTATGGACCTCCTGACCCATAGAAATGAATGGGAAAGTATTCCTTAATTGCGATTCGCAATTTGCTAATCGCAATTAAGGAATACTAAGAATTCGCAAAAAAAATGTGAATTTGTACATACATCCCAATTTGCGATTCTGAAATAGCGATTTCTAAAAAATCGCTATTTCAGAATAGCAAATCAGCTTGATGATACATACGGCCCTAAGAATATTAGTAGCTATAAAAAAGTTTCATTGAACATAAGTAGCTCTCAGTAAACAGAAAAGTTTGGAGACCCCTGGTTGCCTGCTTTTATATTACTTACATTCTGTATTTTCATGTTAGCTCTACTATTATTGATTTCTGAAATTCTACTCTTGCATTTCATCTTCACTAAATTAGCCTAAAATAAAGTCTTTCAAAATATCAGTGAGTGTGCACTTGTTGGGAGACGTTGCAAGAATCTACAACAATAAGTCAAAATGCCTGGCAGATTCTGGCAGGTTGTGACATACGCAGTACCAATTATCTCCAGGTACGTTCAATAGATGCATGGGTCGAAACTTCTCCATTTCTTCTACTCAAGTTGGTAAGTTGTTCTAACCCTGTGCTTGCCTGTGAATGAATGGCAAGAAGGATCTACCAGAATGGGTGCACAAAAAACCTTTGAAAGCATAAGACCCCTTCCTCAGTAGCATACCTAAACCTTTTGCCGCCTGTGGCTGTCCCTGTGTTTGCCACCCGTGGTGGCCATATGTAAGAGCGGGAGGGAGCTTCCGGCGATTCCTGTCTTTGCCGCTCGCGACGGCCACAGCTAAGAGCGGGGAGGAGGCCACAACCGCAAAACTCAAGCCGCTCGGGATGGACTGCTGCCCTGCCCACCCCTGCTACGCCATTGCCCTTCCTCCCTTCTCTAAATGAGGGTCTTTGTTACATTAAGTGAAGAAAATTTTGCAGAAACAGTGTCCCTAAGGGCTCTCTGTATTTTGATTTGTGAAGGCAACAATAGCTTTTTGATCATGCTAATGACCACAGCTTTCCTGTGCATTAATGTGATATTGCTACATTTGTAGTATGGTAAAATGGCTATGTTTAAAATATCAGAATTTTGATAAATGAGTGGCCATCAGCTTACCACAAATGTACTTTTTACACTCTCTCATTGTGGGCCTGAGATGCCATTGACTTACTAAGCTTAAGCCGTTTTAATATCTTGTCCTACGTCTGCAAACATTTTATATCAGCCTATACCGAATAATCGAAGGTTGGTGGGGAAGATGGAAGAAAATATTAAGAAGCAAAGAACATTTCTTTTTTCTCTTTTTCCCTCAATTTTGATCAGTTTTGCCCCTTTTCTCCTCCATTTTACATCTCCTCTTCTTGGGATGCTCATGAGCTGTTTATTAATTTTATTGAGGTTTTAGAGGGAGAAAAACATTATCAAACAAATGAACACAATACAAATATGGTATACAAACCCATGTAGAAGAATAAAACATGAGCGAATAATTTATGAAGAGAAAGAAAAGAAAGGGAAATACAAAAAAGGAAGAAGAAAGGAATAAAGAGAGAAAAGAGAAGAAAAAAAGGAATATTATAAAGCATGAAATTATTATATAATAACAAAAAATAAAGATGAAGATATAGACTAAGATGCAGGTGCAGAAGTAGAAAGATATGAAGTAAAAGGTAACCACAATAGATCAAATTTAATTTTCTGAGAGAGGGAAAGAGTAGCAATTCTGTGTTCATCACAAATAAAGTTCCACCCAGTTAACGATGATAATTTAGAATTATCTTTCCAACAAGATAAGATCTCTTTAAATGCAAGAGCGATAAAAGATCAAACAACAAAGACTTAGGAGAAAAAACATCAAAAGCAGGTGAGGCAGAGCCAAGAAAAACAGTTTGCATTGATAACGGAATATTACAATGAAATATTACCATACATTTTAGCCTAAACAGATTGCCAAAACTTCAGTACATTAGAACACTTATATAATTGGTGAATCAAAGTCCCATTGAAGGTAGAGCAAGACCAACATAGGCTCTATTATAAATGAAGTATAAAAATTAAATGATGCGGGCTGCACCAGACGTTTTGGATAACTTAAGCCAAAATTATTCCCACGAAGGGATAGGAAGTGATATAGATAAATCCGCTTCTCAAAGTAATTTGTTATGGGTTTTAGAACGTTCAATAGCAGGTGTATAAATAGAAGCAGCCTTAGGTCTAAGATCAGGATAAATGTTGTAAATCAGTGTGGTAGGGATAAGTGAGGGAGAAGCTAAAGAAAAATTATTAGCAGCTAAATAGGACTGTAAAGCAGGTGATAGTAAGAGGTACTCATGAAGGAAAGTTAGGTAAGTTACATTGTAACTGTAATTGGGGGAAGGGAATAACAGAATTATGATGGACAAGTTTGTAAATAAACATAATTCCCCTCTCCCTCCAGTTTTTGTAGAAAAATGATTTACGTCGAAATTTGATAAATTTATTATACCAAATAGTGGAGGGCAAAAAACATTGTTGTGTGTCAAGACCAGCTGACAGGATATTATATAATAATTGTTGGGAGTATTTTAAAATAGGATTCGTGGAAACAAAAGTGCAATTAGACATATATATAATATCTTTAGAAGAAAAATCCCTCGGGGCGTGGCTTGGTAAGCCAACATGGCGCGCGTGTGCTAAGCCAGCTCTGTCCAGCCCGCTAAACATCCAACATTTATCCTGACATCCTGGGAAGATTGATGCTGAAATACACGCGTCCGTGACACAGCGCTGGCTACTCTATCGCCCGCTGTAATTTGGGAGATGGGGGCAGCGGTGGCACTAAGATAAGGCCGACGCGAGGGTGAGGCTTAGCTGAGTGCGGAGGGCCCTGTGCGCTATGTACGGTGCGGCTATCCTCACTCGGCGCCGTGAGTGGAGTTCGCCCTGACCAACGAGCACACCCTGCTGCAGTGAGCCGATTAACCCAACGGAAGAGCCCAGCTGACGACCCAATCAACAGAGGGCCGGGCTGCAGCTCATTGAGCGGACAGCGGGACTCCCAGTGCTGGACGCAGGGATCCGGCGTCCGAATCGGGCTCGGAGGTAGGGTGGCGCCTTGGCGGCATGAGCAGTGGCCTGGGGCTGGGCCCCCTGACAGCAGCGGAGGGGCTTGAGTGGGGAGGCGGACGGTGACAGGAGCAGCTGGCCTGATCCTTGCAGTGCCCCCTTTGCCTTGGTGCCGTGGGGGGGGCCGGTGGCACGATCGGGCTACGCGGGGGCTGCCAGGGATCCAGTAGGCTGCCTCACCCCCCCTTGTTGCGTTGTGTGCTTCCTGTGGCTGTGACGCAGTAGTGGAGATTGGAGACCCCCCCATTTGACACTGCGGCGGGGATCGGAGGCATGGCCGGGCCGTGTGGGCGGTTACAGTGGGTTGTTGGACCGCCCTTCCCCCAACACTGGGATCCTTCGGGCCCCCGGGGGTTCCCTCACGCTGTGGTTTCCATCTCCTCCCCCCCACGTTATGGACCATCGGCGGCGCAGTTGGGCCGCATTGGGGGTTACTAAAGGTTTCATTGGCTGCCTCCACCCCCGTGGCGATCCGCTGGGCCCACAGAGACATTGGTGCAGAGGCCGGTATAGGGCTCGGTGCTCCTCGCAGCCACAGTGTAGTCTGGGGTGAGTGGGGGAGATCGGCGGTGATTTCGAGCCACGAGGCAGGGTGCAGCTGCCTCCCCCCCAGCAGCATTGTGTGCCTCCTGTGGTTGTGGCGCAGTAGCAGCGATTGGAGGGGCCCCCCTCTGGTGCTGCGGCGGGGATCGGCGGCACGGCCGGGCCGCATGGGGGTCTACAGTGGGACCGCTGGGCTGCTCTTCCCCCATCACTGTAAGTCATCAGGCCCCCGGATGGCTCCCGCACGCTGGGGGTCAATCTCCTTCTCCCCGCGTTGGATGCCAGCGCGGGGCCACATTGGGGGGTATTAAAAGTTTCATTGGCTGCCTTCGCGGCCGGGAGAGGGCTCGGCACCTCATTAAGCCACAGCGTAGATTGGTGTGAGTGGGGGAGATCGGCAGCATCATCAAGCCCTGAGGCAGGGTGCAGCAACTGTTTATCCCGCCTACACCCGGCCGCCCGCTTCCACGGTGATCCTGGGCAGGAGCTCCTATCGGCGATCAATAGATCGGACCACGAGGGTGTGCACTGAACTGCGGGGAGGCCGGCCATGGCCGGAGTGTGGAGCAATCAACGGGGCGGGAGAGTTGGCGTGGCCTACCTATCTGTGATGCCACCACCCCTGAGGCCAGTGGGACCGAATCTTTAGTATCAGAGCTCCCCAGATGGGACAGAATCCCTGGGGCGTCCAGAGAGCCCGGTGTAGGGGCATCTTACTGGCTGGTGTACGATCGGCAGTTGGGTCGGGCCGCAGAGCTGATGTTATCTGTGTGTGTACATCATTCGGTCGGATTTGGGTCGGCCTAGGATAGCTCAGGACACTGCCATGACCAGAGATAAAGGAGGAGGCGGCTCGACCAAGCAGAGGCCTATAGATAAGTTTACCAGCCCGGGAGCAGTGGCTAGGGCTTCTGGGGGACAGCCGTGAGCTGTGCCAGACAACACGACCCTCATGGCCGGGATCACCCAATCCAGGGACATGTTGAATGCAAAGATAGGGGCGATCGGACGTGATGCTGCTGCGGCAGGGCCTGCGAAACGCGGTGTCCCACATTACAGAAACTGAGACCCGCATATCAGGAGTAGAGGATGATGTGACGGAGCTGAAGCGGAAAGTGGCAGTGATGGAGACCGTCCAAAAGGGCCTCACCCTTAGAGAGGAAGATGCGGAAGGACGGGCCTGACGCAACAATCTCCGCTTTGTCGGGTTTCCAGAGGGCTGTGAAGAGGGATGGAACGCATTCTCACGACCTGGTTGGAGGGCTGCCCCCCCCCCCGAGGCTATGTCTAGATGTTTTGTGGTGGAGCGGGCCCATAGAGGGTTGATGCAGAAGCCTCCGGTAGGGGCCAGCCCACGGCCGGTAATTGCCAAACTGTTGAACTATCTGTATAGGGATGCCATCTTGAAATAGGCCCGAGCCAAAGAACCCTTGCTTTTTAACAATGCCCGTATTCTGATATTTCCTGATTACACGCGGCAGGTCCAGCAGCAGCACCAGTCTTTCATGGCAGCTAAGGCCCATCTGAGAGAGCTTAAGCTTCTCTATGCCTTGCTGTTTCCAGCTCGCCTTTGTGTGGTCTTTCGCTCCCGCACTCATTTCTTCGATACTCCACAAGACGTCTTTAAATGGACAAACAAAACTGTCCGAGTGTGACCCCACACACCACCTGGCAGAGAGTCGGACTCGTCCTTGAGTGATGCGGCCTGGGGGGGCCCTCGTGGTCAGTGGCAGAGGGGCAGCAGAAGGTAACTGTCCCGGCGGCATTCGCAGTCCTGTGGCTCCTCCTCCCGGGGGGGGGGGGCGGCTCCGGGGAGCCAAACACTGGAACATTAACAGAGAATGCTGGAGAGGTGTTGCAGAACTATGTTTACTGACTTCCTGTGAGTTGGGGATCCATTGGTCGGGGCAGTGCCCATCCCCCATTGGGGATCAGGGACCAGCCCTGCCGTGACAGATACTTCAGTGTTTTTGAGGTATGGGGTGGGGGGTTTGTTGGGAGGGGATTGTTTTTGTTTATAGGTCGCACTTACACTGCAGGTCCACTACAGATTGCACACACGCCACCGAGGCTCAGTATTTGTGTTTAACTATGATACCACCCCCTTATGGCTAGTATCCCTGATATTGGGCAGGGGGCACTAAGTGGCCTCCATGTCCTGAGTTGGAATGTCCGCGGGGCCCTAGACAAGATCAAGCAGGGGCCGTACTCCAATATGCGAAGAGGGTGAAGGCTGACATCCTCATGTTACAGGAGACACATCTTATGGGTACGAAGGCCCTTTGCCTGCAGCTCTGTGGGTTTCAACGGGTATTCCACACGGGTTTTACGAAGGGGTCTCGAGGTGTGGCTATTCTGATGCATCGCAGAGTCCCCTATACACATGAACAGCAGTGGAACGACACGCAGGGGCGCTATTTGTTTCTCCGGGGTAGGGTCGGGGAGGATCCTCTGATTTTGGGTAGTATATATACCCCTCCCCCATTGAGGTGGAATTTATTTGAGAGGCTGCAATATCTGTGGGCTGACATGCCAGACATATTGTCTGTGGTGGGCGGGGACTGGAACAATGTCATGGACACAGCCACGGATAGGTCCAGGGTTGGGGTGGCCATAGGAGCACTCTCTCTACAAAACTACACTCTCTGGTGAGGGGGCTGGACTGGGTTGACACCTGGCGGCACGCCCACGGTGCAGCACAGGAATTTGCATACCTCTCGGCGGTCCATAAATCCTTTTCTAGGCTTGATTATATCTTTGTTCCCTGGCAGATGGCGGCATAGATTCTGCCCCGGGGCCTTTCGGACCACTCCCCGGTGTTCATAGACCTGTGCATGGGCAGGAATAGACAACCGTTTCGGTGGCGCCTGGCGGTGTGGCATCTTCAGAATGCGCAATACACTGCACATACGGATGAAACCATTGCCCAGTATTTCTCTGCGAATGTGGGATCCGTTTCCAGTGCAGCAACCTTGTGGGAGGCACTGAAGCCCACTCTGCGAGGAGTGTACATCTCCTGGCGTGCGGCGGCCCGCATAGGGAGGAACTGACTTGCGCGGAGGTGAACGTACAGATGCTTGAGTGACAGAATCGTGAGTCGGGGAGTGATCTAGGGGTGCAGCAGTTATTGCTGGCCCAGCAGGAGCGTGCTCTGCTGGTGGATGAGGCACGTCAAGTCTGGCTGGCGACGCGCTGTAGAGTGTACCAATGGGGGGACAAGTCTAGCAAGATGCTACATCGCCTTTGTCAAGGCATGTTACACTCTCAGGCCCTACCGGGAATCTTAGACCAGGCGGGAAATCCGATTACAGACTCCCCTGCCATTGCTGAGAGCTTTGCCATATATTATGCGGATCTCTGTGCCCCCCGTGAATGTCTGTCAGTCGCTACGATAGATAAATTCATCACGGATATGCCACCTAAGGCACTACCGGATGAGGTGCGGGACCAGATGGAGGGGATGAGGAGCCGGATGAGGAAATGGGATCGGCCTCGGAAGAACTCAAACCTGGGTAAGCGCCCGGGCCCAATCGGTTTACGAGTGAGTTCTAGCGCCGGTATAATGTGCAGCTGGCCCAACATTAATGGGCGGTGGTGGAGGAGGCCCGGGATGAGGGTGTGCTTCCCCCGGACTGGTGACATGGAGAGGTAGTGGTTTACAAGAGCCTGGGCGTCCCACGGAACAACAAGCCTCCTACCGTCCTATCTCCCTCCTTAATGTGGAGGCCAAAATCCTGGCGAAGGTGCTTGCCAATCGCCTATTACCCCATATAGCATCGCTCATACACCCTGACCAGGCGGGATTTATGCCCCAGCGGGCAACCCGGCACAACATTTGGAGAGCTCAGGTTGTGGCGATTCAACAAATAGGGGAACCGGCGGCGCTACTCCTGGCGGACATGGACAGGGCGTTTGACTCCCTGAGCTGGGTCTATCTGTTCGCCTTGCTCCATAGACTTAATCTGGGCCTGCGCTTCCTCTCGTACTTGAAACTCCTTTACACGGGTCTTACGGCATCGGTGCGGGTCGCCGGCGCTGTCTCCTCCACCTTCCCTATTCAGAGGGGCACGCAGCAGGGGTGTCCTCTGTCTCTGTATCTCTTTGCCCTGGCCATGGATCCCCTGGCGGTCTGGGTGCGCATATACGCCCAGGTATGGGGATTTGAATGGGCCATGGGCCTGTCCGATAGAATTGCGCTGTACGCAGATGATGCTCTTTTTTTTCTGATGGCGATTGACAGGACGGGGCCGCGGATCTTGCAAATCATGCAGATTTCGGGGAGATATCGGGGTCTGTACATGAGTCCACACTGTGGGAGTTTAAACGAGTGTGGTCGCTTGGGCGTCTGCGGTCCAGTCGGATACAGGTGGATTGAAATATCTGGGAGTGGTGCTTTTGGATGCACCGGCAATTGCCTGGGATCATAATATGGCACTGGTATGGGAGCGGGTTTGCTCAGACATTAAGTCCTGGTCACATATGACCCTGACAATATACAGTAGATCGGTTATCTTTAAATGGTGGCACTCCCCTGACTTCCTTACCAGAATCACCCGTACCCGATCCAGCCTAAATGGTTCTGGCTGGTGAATTCCGTGCTGGGGCAGATTCTATGGGAGTGGTGGAAGGTGCGCATGGCTATACGCACATGTTTTGTATCCACTTATTGTGGAGGTCTGGCTTCCCCAGATCTTTTCTCATATTACCAGGCTTCGCACCTGCTGGTCCTCAACGAGTGGTGGTATGGCGATAGGGGGGACCCAGCGTACGCACTGGAAAGTTGCCTGATGGGACATAATACACTACATACTCTGCTGTACTTGGCACGGCTACGTAGCACACTGCCATCAGTCACACGGGTAGTATTTATGGTTTGGAGGCAGGCACTCAGGCGCATGGGCTGGTGGAATGTACTGACCCGGGAGACCCCGGTATGGAACAATGGGCGATTGCCCCACTTGGCGGACCTACCGGGGTTTCGAGATTGGGACACCATAGGTGTCTCCACCCTGGGTGATGTTTTGAGGGGCACAACACTCAAATCCTTCCAGGATCTACAGGAGGAGTTCCATATGCCCCGGACACAATTCTATCGATATTTGCAGTTACACCATGCATTATCCCGTAGCCTGCAGTGCCATGAGTCTATACCCGAATTTAGCCCCATTGAAGCAAAAGTGTTTATGGGGGACCTGCATGTAAAGAAGATCTCTCGCATTTATCAGTCTTTGGTCACGCACTGCTCCCTTACACTTTAGAAACTCCCGGGGGACTGGGAGGTAGATGTGGGCGAACTGGAGGAGGAGGATTGGACAGGGGCCCAGGCAGCCCGCGGGGGGCAGCCATAGCAGCACGACTCCGCCTGGTGCAGTCTAAATACCTCCACAGGGTCTACTATACTAGGGCACATCTGTGGTGGTTGGGGCTGATTGTGTCCCCGAGTGTCTCCGCTGTAGTCAGGCGAAGGGTACGTTCATACACACAGTGTGGCAGTGCACATCGCTGGATCGCTTCTGGGGCGGTGTATGTGGTCTTGGGCTGGGAGCTTGTACGCACGCCACAGCTGGCGCTGCTCCATCATGTTGGGGGGATCCATGGCTACTGGCATGTTTGGGATGCTGGGGTGGGTGGGGGGGGGCGGGATTTTGTGAGGTTAGCATTGCATAGACTGTGTATATATTTCTTAGCCTGGTGTATGACTTGGTCCTTCGGGGGCGGATGTGGGTTCATGGTTTGGCCCTTTTGGGCACTCTCGTCTTTACTGCCACCATGTCCATGGCCGCTGTGAACGCAACTGCGCGACTGACATGTCTATCTTGGAATGTACGGGGGTTGAACGATGCTAAAAAATGCAGGAATGTTATTGCCTACTTGAATAGACATCATGTACAAGTGGCCATGCTGCAAGAGACACATATGCCTATACGCAGGGACAACTCCTTTGGACTAAAATGGGCGGGTACCCGCGCTTTCTCTTCCTTTTCGTCTTATGCAAGGGGTGTGGCGATTCTCATTGCCCGTGGCGTGCCTTTCCACCGCTTTGGAGAGGAGGTGGTGGACAGGGAGGGGCGGTATGTTTTGCTGTGGGGCAGGGTGGGACATGACACCTATTTATTTGTCTTCATGTATGCACCGAATATTGACTCACCTGCCTTTTTTTGCACACTGTGGAGTAAAATTGTTTCCATTGGGGCACGGTACGTCATCTGGGGTGGTGATTTTAATCTGGCGCTGGCGCCCCCTCTTGACAGGGCGGATGGTGTTGGCTCCTACAAGCCCCGAGCCAGAGAGGCTTTGGAGGGGGTGGTGGAGGAGGGTGGTCTGTTTGATGCCTGGAGACACTTACACCCCCTCGGACGGGAGGGCACACACTTCACGCCCCACACAGGAACATGGGCGCGCTTGGATTACTTTTGGGTAACCCGAGACATTACTAAGGAGCTGGAAGGAGTTGACCACTTGCCCAGAACCTATTCAGATCACAGCCCTGTGAGAATGCAGTTCCGAACTCCTGGATGGGACAGTCCGAGACCACAGTGGAGGCTAGGCCCCGATGTGCTTCTTGATGAACTTTTTCGCACAGAGCTGGGTGAAGAGATTGGGGACTTTTTCACTAGGAACAGGGGCTCAGTAGAATCAGTAGAGCACATATGGGAGGCTTTCAAAGTCACTATCAGGGGGTTCTGCATTTCCAAAAGTCACGGGATCCTACGGGATATCCTGCACACCATCACCACACTAGAGGGAGAACTGCGGACTCTGGGGCTCCAAATGGCGGCGGATGATGACCCACACCTACAGGTGACCTTTAGGGACACACTATCCAAATACGAGGAGGAAGCTTCCAGGGAGGCGAAATATCGGGGTAAACACTGGGTAGCCCGGAGATACTGCGAAGGGGAGAGGCCTGGGAAAGTGCTAGCTTCACTCACACGTACACCACGAGAACACAACACTATCTTAGAGCTTACAGACGAGGCCGGCGCCACCATTAGAGAAACAGATGCGATACTCACTGCATTCACGACACATTACTCGACACTATATACATCCACGGCAGAGGCGGACGCTCCATACGCTGAATACTTAAACGAAGTGGCGCTCTGCTGGCTTAGTGATGGAGATAGGGAATTTCTTGCGGCGCCTTTTGAACTCAAGGAGGTTCGTGAGGCCATCATGTCCCTCAAAAACGGTAAGGCCCCGGGGTTCGATGGCATCCCAGCTGAATTCTACAAAGCATATATTGATATCATGGCACCCGTGCTTAGTGAAGTCTTTACCGAATCATTGGCTGATGGGATACTACCCTGCTCTATGCGTGAGGTGGTTATCACCTCTCTTCTGAAACCAGATAAGGACCCCACCTCCTGTGATTCTTACCGTCCACTCTCCCTTCTGAACTGTGACGTCAAGATCCTTGCCAAGATCCTAGCCACACGACTCTCGCTGCTCATGACCAGAATTGTCCTACCAGACCAATCTGGCTTCGTGGCGGGCAGGTCTACATCCCATAATCTCCGCACCCTTTTCTCCCTGCTTCGCACAGTCCATCCTGACGTCCCTGTGGCGGCTGTGTTCCTGGACGCCACCAAGGCGTTCGACTCTGTCGAATGGCCCTACCTCTTCTCGGTCCTAGCCAGCATGGGTTTCCCTAAAATGTTCCTGGCATGGGTGCGCCTCCTGGACACAGATCCCATGGCAAAAGTACTGATAAATGGGAAACTGTCGCCACCCATCAACCTTACGAGAGGCACCCGCCAGGGATGCCCGCTCTTGCCTCTATTATTCGCTATTGCGGTCGAACCTCTAGCTTGCCGCCTGCGCCAATTACACCGGGCGGGAGCGGTACAGTGTCTGCAGCGGCAAATCGATGTATCCCTCTATGCGGATGACATCACGCTGTACGTCAAACACCCGGATCTACACCTTAATCCCCTGCTTCGTGAGTTTGTCCTTTTTGGAGGAATGTCAGGTGTTCACATCAATTGGTCTAAATCGCAATTTTTTCCTCTCACTGATGCTGTACACGACTTCCCACTAGATTACCCATTGGTATGGTGCCGTGATGATCTTAGATATCTGGGGATCCGTGTCGCTCGTGATAAGGACGAGACACTCCGCTCCAATTATGGAGTAGCCATAACCAAACTAACTGCCTCCGTTGACAGGTGGATCACGTTGCCACTCTCCATGGCTGGCAGGGCCTCCCTCATTAAAATGGTAATACTGCCCCGTTTCCTATACCTTTTCCTTAATATTCCCTACTACCCTGGTGCCTTCTTTTTCAAGACACTCCGCACGGAGCTGCGCAGACTTTTTTGGGGTGGCAAATCTCCCCGATTGAAATGGTCAACATTGACCCTGCCCTATGACCAGGGGGGGTTCGATGTCCCCGATTTCGAAACATATTATCTGTGCGCACAGGCGCATTTTGCCTATCATTGGATGGCTCCTACTCCCTTCATGCCACATATAGCAGTGGAGGACTGGATAGTACACCCTCTCCCACTGAATGGCCTGCTACACTGTCCCGAGACTTCCATCACCACTTCGAACACCTCGGTTTCTTGCACACTGGATGCATGGCGCCGCATCGCTCGGCGGCTGCTCTGCGCACTGCCCTACTCCCCCAGACTACCTCTTACCTATCACCCACGGCTTGCATTGTTATCGGAACTAGGGTTCCGGCAGCTTTGTGGAAAGCTTCTTATCACCTGCTGGGGAGATCTGTTTTGCGACGGACTTTTCAAATCGGCTGATCAATTTTTTGAAACGCATGAACATACGCCCCTCGACCTTTTCTACTATATCCGATTACGTGCTGGGATGCGAGACATCCTACCCGACTACCCTGATGAGCCTGCGACCCTGCCACCGCTGCACTACCTTTTAGGATCACAAGATGGGACCCATTTGGTCTCTGGGCTCTACCGCCAGTTCCGCGGAGCTGCTCCTTTACAAGTCTCTGCTGCCCGATTGCACTGGTCAGCAGAACTCGGAACCGATATCTCGGACGACCAATGGAAATTCTGCTGCGCATTGACTGCCCGCATCTCTGCCAGCTGCAGATTGAAAATAATACATTATAAATTCCTTCAGAGGATATATTACACACCGGTCCGGAAATTCAGATTCGGGCTGGCCGATAATGATCGCTGTGAACGGTGCCGTGCTGAACATGCTGATTTTCTTCACCTGGCGTGGTCCTGCCCCCAGATTGCTGACTACTGGCGACAGGTCATCGAGGCCGTTACGGAGATGGTGGATGAGGAGGTTCCTGCAGACCCTCTGGTAGCCATCCTTGGATATACCAAGCAATTATCTAGGGAATGCAGAAAATTCACCGACATAGCATTGCTCTTGGCCAAGCGACGTGTTGCTTGCCGTTGGAGCAGGGGCAGAGCGCCCAAGTTCAAGGACTGGCTAACTGACTTAACATATTGCCAAGACCAACACACCACCTTTGCTGAACTGTTGCCTCTCTCATGCTGACCTGGGAACATTTGGGATCCATTGGTACACTACTTGCTTAAACGCTCACACGACGATGTGCAGTCGGGCGATGAAGCTGACACTTCCTAGCTACGGCGACACTTTACCGGAATTAGGTCTGTGACCTTGGATAGGCAGTGCTGCCCTCCTACCCCTTCCTGTGCCTATGCTCCCTCCTTGCCATGAGGACGAAGGCCCCCCCCCCCTGGAGAAGTGTACCCCCTATACCCTGCTGATCCTGAAACTGACGCCCCACGGACCCCAATCACACTAGCAATTAAGCCTGGGACAGTCAAATCCCCGCGCAGCGCCACCTGCTAGGAAAGCCACGATACACCATTGTCATACATTACCACAACACAGTCATGTATTACCTCTTAATTGTAACCTCGTTGGGATGTTCCCTGGTTCTTGTTTCACGAACTACAAAATAGCAGTGAGACTCTTTTTTCGCTCAAAAAAGCCTGTTCGACTGCTGCTCATCCTCACTTGGCCTACTCCACCGGACACTCATATGATGCTATATCACTCTGGAGTATGCCGCCGGGCCCCCGGGATGCCGGCTTCCAGGCTGTGTATTGTTACTCCTCTATTGCTGCCGGCCTCCGGGTTGTAGGCGACCCAAGCTGTGTATCCTACTATGTTTTTCTCAATAATGCAGATTTGAACCCCAAAAAAAAAAAAAAATGCAGAATGATAGAGTTTAAAAACAGAAAAACAAGCACCACCCTCATTTTTGGGAGGTCTAAATTTCACAAGAGCAATACGGGGATGTTTACGATTCCATAAAAATTTGGTACAAATAGAATTAATTTGGGGAAAAATACGAAACGGGAATCTTAAAGGGTAACATATATAATGTATAAAGGACGAGGGACAATCATTATTTTACTAGTGTCCCATCTACCCCACCAAGAGCGGTGGAGAGGCAACCAAAAAAATAGTAAGCGCTGTAATTTGTTATTTAATGCATTAGGCGAATAGCTAATTGTATTAGAAAGGGTAGAAGAGAACCAAATTCCAAGGTATTTTATTTTTGTAGGGCAGCAAGTGAAGTTAGGGTTAGTGAACATATATTGGTAGCAATGGGAGTTTAAAGGTAAAACCTCTGTTTTAGAGACATTCAATTTATATCCAGAAATGCTAGAGTATAACTAAACCTCATGTAAAAAGGGAGGTAAGGAGAAGATAGGGTTAGACATATACAGTAGAATTTCATCGGCGTACACTGACAATTTAGTTTCAGTGAAGATATGTATGAATCCTGAAATAAGTGAATTAACACGAATGTGTTCAAGGAAAGGTTCTAAACATAAAACAAATAACAGGGGTGGGAGAGGGCAGCCTTGACAGGTGCTTCTATATAGGGGGAAATTTGTAGAAAAATGGTTATTAACAAAAATACTGAGACGTGGGGCAGAGTATAACAATTTAACAAGAAATAAAATTCAGTCGATAACCATACCATTGAAGAGTAGTAAACATGAATTGCCTATTAATGCGATCAAACGCCTTCTCTGTGTCTAGAGAAAATGCTGCAAGAGAAGATTGGTATTTTTCCCAAGGAGATAACATTAGAAAACATTCGAGCATTATCAGCTGCCAATCTGCCCTTAAAACCAGATTGGTCGGTCTTAACCAAAAATGGGACAATATTTTCAAGACGAGAGGCAAGGATTTTAGCAAATATCTTTCAGTCGTAATTAATTAATGAGATAGGGCGATCATTTTTACTAAGGGTATGTTTTTTATCAGGTGTGAGAATCAAGACAACTAGGGCTTCCATAAAGGAGCCAGATGCCTTAGAGTCTTCGAGAAAGGAATTTAAAAAAGCAAGAAGTTTAGGGGCAGAAATGGAAGAAAAAGGGGTAAAAAATTGAGCAGAGAGGCCATCAGGACCAGGCACTTTAGATTTGTATTAAAGAGCAAATGGCATCTGTAATTTCTTGGAGCGTAATCTCAGCTTCTAATAAGTTAAAGTTATCAGACAAGGAAGGAGGTGGAGGAAAGCCATTAAGAAAAGTGTGCATATTCTGACTTATCAGAGTATAATGTCTGATAATAATTTTGAAACTTAGAGGAAATATCTTCATCAGAGGATGCCAATTTATTGGTAGATTAATTAAGGATAGGGCCAATATTTTTGCGTTCAGATTTGATTTTCAGAAAATTGGTTAGCATTTTGCCTGCTTTATTATGGCCACCGTGATATTTGAATTTAATTTTAAGGAGGAATTTGCAAGCATCAACTGTGGTGAGTTTGTTAAGAGCAGATTTGACCTTAATTAACTCTTGTAGGTCAGGGGGGATTTAAAAGTGAACTAAGTATGCTCCAGTGATTTGAGATGTTGTAGTAGAGTTGTATACTCGGCCTGGTTGGTTTTCTTCTTTCTTGCTGAGTAGGCAATAGTAAAGGCACAGAAAGAGGCCTGGAAGGCATCCCAAGTATTAGGAAAAGAAGTATCTAAAGGAATATTAATATAAAAAAATTGATAAAGGTAGAGGCTTCTGAGAGGAAAACAGGGTTAGACAAAAGAAAGTTATTATTAAGTTTCCAACGACCAAATTTTGGAGTGCCCAGTAAGAGGTCAAGTGAGGAACAGACAGGAGTGTGATCAGAAATAAAAATAGATCCAATCTCGGAAGATTGGATAGAGAGGAGTAAGGGTGTACTAACCAAAATATAATCAATTCTAGAAGGAGTATGATGGACAGAGAAATAAAATGGGAATTCAAAGGAGTCAGGATTACAGGTTTTCCAAGCATCAAATAATGGATGCGAGGCAATGGCAGATTGAAATGATCTGTGGGATTTATCGGGATTGAATTTTCATTTGGA
The DNA here is from genome assembly GCF_964263255.1 of Lissotriton vulgaris. Taxonomy (NCBI): domain Eukaryota; kingdom Metazoa; phylum Chordata; class Amphibia; order Caudata; family Salamandridae; genus Lissotriton; species Lissotriton vulgaris. Next base: position 100,375 of record NW_028243976.1, read on the forward strand.
CTGTCTACCAGAAAATGGGTCTAACCATTGATTGAAATCGCCAGCAACAATAATGTTAGGATTATCAATGGAGAAGAGTAAGGTCTTAATGTTAGTCAAAAATCGGGGTCTGGTTTAAAGAATCAATAAATATTGAGTAAAACGATTTCTTTATTGTGAATGACAACCTTAGCCATTACCCAACGTCCATCAGTGTCACATTGTTTAGATAGAATTTGTACATGTAATGACTTATGAAAAAGAATAGCAACACCACCCCGGCAAAGGGAGGCTGGGGAGTAAACAACTTGGCCTACCCGTTGTCTTTTTAGTTTAAGGGATTCAGCATCATTACAATGAGTTTCCTGTAAAAAAGAAACATGAGAATTCAATCTAGAGAAATGAGAAAGTAGCTTTTGTCTTTCAACGGGGTGTCCCAGACCATGAACATTCTATGAAGCAACATTACACATATTCGGAGGTAGGGTAAGTATTACATGAATGGAGATGATACACTTCAAGAACACATCTGAAAACAAAGAAACGCCATTTATTAAATAAATAGGGGACATAATATACACAACTAGAAATAACAGAGATAAGCACATGCATCATGCAGAGATAAAAAAGACAAACAATTAAGAACAAAAAGAGGAAAGGAAATAGTAAGAAAAATAGGTAGATCAAAGAAAGGAATCCAGATCTAGGACAAAGAGTAGACATAATGAGCATGGGGCGTAAAAGCTCTGAGAACAGATGAACCAACAGAGAAAGAGATATGAAAAGATAAGAGAATGACCTGCCATAAGTAACATTATAGAAAAAGAGTTAACAACGTTGGATAGAACTGTCTACAGAGTTTGTTGAGAGACCTTGAAAGAAAGATTCCAATTTAACAGGGTCATTAAAAGAACGAGTAGTGCCCTCATAAGTAATTTTACACAAACACGGGTGTAAAATGCCATAGCAAATATATAACTGTCTCATCTGTGGACGCAGAGCAACAAATTCCTTCCTTCTGGCATTAGTGGCATTAGAGAGATCCTGGGAAAGAAAAACGGTATGACCAGATCAGATAAGGTGACTTTTGCTGCTGTAAACAAACGTATGAGATCCGTAAATTCCAAAATTGCATAATAATTCCTGGAGGTCTAGTAGAGGTTGGTTGGAGTCGACCAAGACGATGTGCACGTTGAATATTTAGAGGAGGCTCTAGTGGAACATCCAGAAGCTGGGGCAGAAGCCTCTTCAGAAAAAGAAGAAGGCCTCCAAATTCTCTGGTAAGCCATACAGACGAAGGTTATTACACCGATTGCGATTTTTAAGGTCCTCAGTATGTAACTTGAGACTGTGAATTTCCTGTTCCAAAATGGGAATCTTAGTAGTAACGTCATGTAGATCACTGATGGAAAGGGGCGACCATTCGGTCCCCCCGAAAGTATGGTGGAGTACCACGATCCCCTCGGGAAGCCATCTTGGGCGGGAGGCGAGTCTCGGCTGGTATGCCCGAAGCGGCGTAGCCGGGGCGCGCCTTTTCCCGCCCTAGAGTGGGCTGGCCTAGACACCGACGCGGCCGGCCACGCCCTCAGAGGCAGGCGGGGGCGGGTTCACGCCCACCCTGAAGACGGATAAAAGGAGCGGAAGCCAAGAAAGCATCCTCTTGTTCCTGTGCTCTGAAGCTGCACCTCCCCGCTGCACGTGAGCTTGAGACGGAACGAAGAGCCAATTTTGAGCGTTGTAATCTTTCTTTTGTCTTGCAGATATCCCGTCTGAGGATGCCCAAGAAAGTCGGAAAGCGGGTCGGTACCGAGGAGATGCTCCGCATGCTCATGAAGGAGATAGCCGATCTGAAGAAAAAGGTGGAGGCTAAGGACGGGGAGGGAGTACCGAAACGGCCTTTGCAAGGAACAATCCCCGGTGGAAAAAGCAAGAGGCCCAGAAGGGGAGCACTTGGGGGAGAGACCCCGATTCCCGAAACCCCACGAGAGGAGCCAATCCCGGCGCCGAAAGAGGGGAATCCAATTCCTGTGGTGGTCACCCCCGTGAACAGGGAGGATATGCCCCCCGAGTTAGCGGCACAATTGGCAGCGTGGTTGGGAAACGATAGCGAGGGCGCCACGGCTGACGACGCCCGGGCAGTAATGAGGCAACTGCGGGAATCTAGGGAAGCAGCGAAGGCAACATCTTCTGTTCCCCCGCAGGTTCCGGCGGCTGGAAGTACAGCAGGCCCAAGTTCGGCGACAAGCGCGGGGTCTACTTCAGGTAAGCGGCCATTGCCGATTGCGGGGGAGGGGTCTGTACCTTCTCGAAGGGAGAAGATTGCCCAGCACGTCCCACTAGAAATTAAGGAATTGATTTGGGCGGATAAATATGTAAACATGTTTTCATTGCTTACCGACCATTACGAGATTGAGCATGTGAAGAGTCAAAAGGAGCTCATGCATCCGAGTGTTTGGCGCGCAAAAATGGCCGCCTTTAAGGTCGACGAGACCATTGGTACTTGGGGCAGAGCGTGGGGTATTTTTACTTCCATCATGGGTGAGCGCAGGCCCGAGTTGTTGACCGAGTTACCCATTTATCAGTCGCGTATTATGGAGTACTCTGTGGCATATGGGGGCAATCAGTGGTTCTGCTATGACAATCTGTTTAGAAAAGCTAAAGAACACAACCCATTGTTGACTTGGGATTTTTACGACTCTGTGTCATGGCAAAAAATGGAGAGTACAGGGATGTTGAAGGTGCCATTGGTAGGGAGTAACGGGGGGAATCTTCCCGCCAAAACTCTGGGACACCCTTTCGGACGGGTGCAGGTAACGAGTACCACTCGAAGCCGAGTGGAAACACAGGTAAAAGGGGGATCTGTTGGAATTTTAACAGAGGGAAATGTACGAGGCCCCAGGGGTCATGCAAATTCAGACATGAGTGTGGGGGGTGCGGGCAGCCATCCCATCCCGAGTCCATGTGCAGAGCCAAAACGGGTGATAACGGTGGCAAGGGAGGCGCCAAACAGGTCTAATATAGTCCGAGGGGCGCCTCTTCCGACCCCGATTGATACCATGGCAATGATTCCTTGGCTCAGCGAATACCCGGATCATGCTTCCGCTGGGGTGTTACGAAACGGGTTTTCATATGGTTTCCGCATCCCAGTGGGGGATTTTCAGGGGGTACCAAACTGTAAGAATCAAATGTCGGTCTTACAGCACACGGCGGTGGTGCAGGTAAAGATTGGGAAAGAGGTGACTCGAGGTCGCGTCGCCGGTCCATTCGATTTGCCACCGGTCGCTAACTTTGTTTGTTCTCCTCTAGGGGTGGTCCCCAAGAAGGACCCGGGTGAGTTTCGGCTGATACATAATTTGTCAGCCCCACGTGGTCTTTCCGTGAATGACGCGATAGACCCGGAAGTGTGTTCGGTGCGGTACGCATCTTTCGATGAGGCCGTTGCCATGTTGAATCGCCTGGGGCCCGGGACGCTGATGGCAAAATCAGACATCGAGTCAGCGTTCCGGTTGCTCCCGGTACACCCAGACGATCAGCGTCTCCTTGGTTTTCAGTTTCAGGGTCGCTATTACATGGATAGATGTATGCCAATGGGATGCTCGATTTCATGTGCCTATTTCGAGAAGTTCAGTTGTTTTCTGCAGTGGGTATTCACAAGGAAGACAGGTTTTCAACATGTTATGCACTATCTCGATGACTTTCTGTTTTTGGGGGCAGCCGGGGATTCTGAGTGTGGACAGGCTTTACATGAATTTTGTGTCCTAATGAATCAATTCGGTGTGCCATTGGCGCCAGGTAAGACTGTGGGTCCCTCGACCGTGATTGAATTTCTGGGGATCGAGCTCGACTCGGTGGAAGGTTGTTTTCGATTACCCAAGGAAAAAGTGTTAAAATTCAGGTTATCCCTGGAGGCATGCATTCGTGCTACGAAAGTAAACCTGCATCAATTGCAACAGGTGGTGGGTCAGTTGAATTTTGCCCTAAGAGTGATTCCAATGGCGCGCCCCTTTTTCCCGCTCGATTGCACAATCCATGGTCGGCTTGAAGGAAGGACATCACCGCACGAGACTCTCGGCAGAGGTTTGCCAGGACATGCGCATTTGGATTGCATTCCTGGCGGATTTCAATGGTCGAATTGTCTGGAACAAACCAGCGGTGTCTTCCCAGGAGTTGGGGCTTTGGACAGATTCGGCGGGGAGTATGGGTTTTGGCGCCATATTGGGTACACAATGGTCGGCTCAAAAATGGCCGTCATGGTGGCATGAGTACGGGTTGACGAGTAACATTGCTTTTCTCGAACTGTTCCCTATTCTGGTGGCTTTGAAAACATGGCCTGAAGGGTTTAGAGATCACTCTGTGGTGTTCTGGTCTGATAACATGACCGTGGTCGAGTGTATCAATAGCCAGGCAGCGCGATGCAAATTGATTCTGAGACTGCTCAAGGAAATTGTGTTGTTATGCATGCAACTGAATGTACTGTTTAGGGCGCGACACGTGCCAGGGGTGACGAACCAAGCGGCTGATGCGCTTTCTCGTTTCCGTATGCAGGCCTTCTGGGGTTTTCTGCCCACAGCGGACCCGGTGGCGGCACCCTTTCCCGAAGCTCTCTGGTCTCTCGGTGCCCCGAACTACAAAACCTCGTGGGAGAGAGTTTAGCACCCAGGACGAGGAAAGCATATGAAGGGGCGTTCCGTTCCTATTGGGCCTTTTTGGGTACTGCCGGGGGGGAGCTGTGGGGTCAGGAAGAGTTTGTAGTAGGATTCCTGCTCTCTTTACATCAGGCAGGCAAGTCAGTAGCTACGGCCCAGAGGCATCGGGCCGCCATTTCCTTTATGGCAAAGGCTCATGGAATCCAGGACCCGACAGCGTCTTTCGTTGTACAGAAAGCGCTACGTGGGTGGCAACGCCTTGAGGGTCGCAGAGTAGACGATAGGCACCCGATAGGTCTGGATAGGTTGACCCTGTTATTGTCCGTACTACCGGCAACGTGTTCATCCCAGTACGAAGCAGTGTTGTTCCGAGCCGCATTTGCACTAGCATTCCATGGGGCTATGCGCGTAAGCGAATTAGTGGCAAGGAACAAGCGGGAGACGATGGGGGGACTGTGCCGGGAACACATTCAGGTCAGGGGGGAGACGATGACGGTCTCGTTTGTTAGGTCCAAATCCGATCAGGGTGCAATCGGGGACTGCGTAATCATTCAGAGGATCCCCGGGTCTTCCATGTGCCCTGTTGCGTGCGTAGAGGAATATTTGGCGCAGAGGGTGGCAGCATGGGGGGGGACCTTGTTGAGGCACGCTGACGCCACCCCACTGACGAGGTTTCAGTTCCGGAGGGTGCTTGCGATGTCTATTTCGGCCGCGGGCTTGAACCCCGGCGAGTTCGGGACCCATTCCTTTCGGATCGGGGCTGCTACTGAGGCTACAGCCAGGGGTCTGAGTGTGGAGCAAGTAAAACGTGTGGGGCGTTGGTCCTCGAACTGTTATAAACGGTATGTGCGGTTGCACATGTTGTGAAGCTGTAATGATATACTCACGCTTCTTGTCTCTGTTTGATTTTCAGTTACGCAAGCTTACGAAGCGGGGCGGACTGTGCAGTCGACCCGACTCCTGGGGACCAGCGGTCAGAAATCGCTGTCTGCGAATAAGGAGGTGTGGGTCGTGGGCCACTCATATGTGAGGCGTGCCGCGGACGTATTCAAAGCAGGTGATATGAGTCACGTGGCTGGGGAATACGGGTACAGGGTGTCCTTCTACGGAAAGGGCGGGCTCTGTATTGACTAGTTTCAATTCTTTTTTGAGGGTTTGTTAGAGCGGACGAGGTCACCGCCGTCTATAATCATAGTCCATCTTGGGGGTAACGATCTGGTGGCCACTGGTAGACGACTTCTTCTTGAGGCAATGCTTTCCACAGTAAGTTGGTTGGCAAGAAGAGTTCCAGGGTGCACAATTGCATGGTCCCATATGATCCCACGGAAAGTGTGGCGGGGGGCTATTTCGGTTACTGCTCTGAATCATTCAGTAAGGAAGATAAATAACAAAATGAGTAGACTGTTTCGTTCAAATACACTGCATTCTGTTTCGCATGGTTGTATCACAGGGGACAGTATGTATTTGAGGGACGGTGTTCATTTGTCCCGGGTGGGGAACGAATTACTCATAGGAGACTTCATAGCCTGGTTAAGGGGTTTACAGCATGACCTTTAGGTAGGAGTGTTTTGTGGGGGGTCCGGATAGCCGGTCAACTATCCGGCCTGTGGCGGTAAGGTCATGATCGGTGAGCAGTAATTCGAAGATCCCTATGAGGGGGCGTCACCCATTACGGATGGGAGCGCGCGGGGGAGGTGGCCAATTGGCCCCTCAACGGGGAGGCGGTCCTGTCTAAGGAGAGGCCGCCGGAAGGAAAGGAAAGGTGGTCAAGGCCCCTTCCTGGATAGGAGGGGCTACGGCCCCTCCTGGGGAATTTCCCGGGGCCAGGACATCTGCGACGGCAGATGGGTAAGTTGTGTGGGGTGCGGGAGGGGGTTTACGCTGCCTTTTAGACACCTCACACGAGTCCTCGAACGACCGTTAAATGGCGTCGAGTTTATTGGGGCCCCCGTCAAGTACAAAGGGAAATTGGTAGATGCACTTGAGGTACGCCTCTGTGCGGTCGCTCCTCTCACAAGTGAGGGGGGTATTTCTGGTTTAGGGATCTGACACCGGTTACGACCTTGCTGTTGGCCCTTAACGTTAGGATGTACAATTTCAAGTCAAATTTTTGTAGGATGTTAGCTCGGCTAGGAGAACCTTTGTATTAGAGATCTGTTAAGGTTAGCCAAACATCGTAATGTGAAAATGAAATTGTACATAATATGAAACTGTTATTTTAATGTTTTATTTTGTTTCATATTTTAATAAATACGGCCGGGAAGGGTGACTCCCTTCCCGCCTTCCAAAAGTTCAAGAACTGTTTCCGGTTTCCCAATTCTTGGGGATTGTGTTGAGAGGGGGTGGCGGGTATCTCAGCCATATGGAAAGGGGCGACCATTCGGTCCCCCCGAACGTATGGTGGAGTACCACGATCCCCCCGGGAAGCCATCTTGGGCGGGAGGCGAGTCTCGGCTGGTATGCCCGAAGCGGCGTAGCCGGGGCGCGCCTTTTCCCGCCCTAGAGTGGGCTGGCCTAGACACCGACGCGGCCGGCCACGCCCTCAGAGGCAGGCGGGGGCGGGTTCACGCCCACCCTGAAGACGGATAAAAGGAGCGGAAGCCAAGAAAGCATCCTCTTGTTCCTGTGCTCTGAAGCTGCACCTCCCCGCTGCACGTGAGCTCGAGACGGAACGAAGAGCCAATTTTGACCCACCCACCAGCCCCTGAGGACAGCGATTCGTTGTGAATACAGTTGATATAGTATCTTGTTTGTTTTCTCTGTTTTCTTACAGGTTATGATGATTATCGTGAAATTTCTTACAATGCAATAAAGATTGGTTATTTTCAGTATATTTTGCAAATAAAGTAATTTGGAACAAGGATTGATCAGTATTTTCGCTTGGTAATAAGTGATGTTTGCTTTGTAGTCTTAGTAACTTAGGTAGAATTGTCGTATTTATTTTGGTTGGGCGGTAAGGTCATGATCGGTGAGCAGTAATTCGAAGATCCCTATGAGGGGGCGTCACCCATTACGGATGGGAGCGCGCGGGGGAGGTGGCCAATTGGCCCCTCAACGGGGAGGCGGTCCTGTCTAAGGAGAGGCCGCCGGAAGGAAAGGAAAGGTGGTCAAGGCCCCTTCCTGGATAGGAGGGGCTACGGCCCCTCCTGGGGAATTTCCCGGGGCCCGGACATCTGCGACGGCAGATGGGTAAGTTGTGTGGGGTGCGGGAGGGGGTTTACGCTGCCTTTTAGACACCTCACACGAGTCCTCGAACGACCGTTAAATGGCGTCGAGTTTATTGGGGCCCCCGTCAAGTACAAAGGGAAATTGGTAGATGCACTTGAGGTACGCCTCTGTGCGGTCGCTCCTCTCACAAGTGAGGGGGGTATTTCTGGTTTAGGGATCTGACACCGGTTACGACCTTGCCGTTGGCCCTTAACGTTAGGATGTACAATTTCAAGTCAAATTTTTGTAGGATGTTAGCTCGGCTAGGAGAACCTTTGTATTAGAGATCTGTTAAGGTTAGCCAAACATCGTAATGTGAAAATGAAATTGTACATAATATGAAACTGTTATTTTAATGTTTTATTTTGTTTCATATTTTAATAAATACGGCCGGGAAGGGTGACTCCCTTCCCGCCTTCCAAAAGTTCAAGAACTGTTTCCGGTTTCCCAATTCTTGGGGATTGTGTTGAGAGGGGGTGGCGGGTATCTCAGCCATATGTGTTATTCCATATCGAACAACTTTGCTTCCATATTAATCCACCCGGTTCTCAATTAGTTGGAGTTTCTGATTAGTAAAGGACATAAAGGAGTTTAGACCCCTCACCTCATCAAGAATAGTATCAAGAACAGGATTGTGAGAGGACAAAATGGGTGAGGGGAGGTAATTTTTAACCCTTTTGGGCTTCTTGCCAGAAGATGAAGCTTTAAAGGAGTTTGAAATGTCACTGGCCATAGTTGTACGTCGAAAAGGACAATGCTGGACCTTTAGTGTTGACTACAGTCTACCCATACGCTAATACAGACTATGTAGATGAAGGTAAGTATGAAGAAGGAGGTTGAGTAGAGTTATATGGCACAGATCAAAAGATGAAAAAAAAATACCCTCTTCCTTTCCTTTGAAAAGAGAAAAATAATCTGTGCAACGAGTAGCCATATGAGAATTGTGAGCAAAGTCAATGCAAAAAACAAAAAAAATGCTGTGAGGAAACCACATTTAAAAAGAAGCAGAGAATAAGTGCTTAGTCATTGCAAAAATCGAATTTTAAAACAGAGGCAGAGGAATAAAGTCCAGGTATGCATTTGGAGAAGTAGCAGCACTTAGATAAGAAGGAAAAAATTTTGCCGAGTGTTAAGTAAACACAACACCAGTTTTACCTCAGTAGGACGTCTTGAAGAGCAAGAGGCAGGCTCATAAAATGGCGGCCACTTGCAATGAAATGAGGAAACGCTCCATCCCTGCTGCCGGGTCAAGCAGCAGAGAATCTTCGTTGGAGCAACTCCAAATGCCGCTCCGACCATCAAAGAGAGCAAAGGTGAGTAATTCCGTTATGTTAGGTTACGTTAAAATTATTTGTACCGCGCACTTTCACCAACGGTTTCATGGCGCTCTGGACAAGTACAGTGATCAAGGGTGAGGGGGTTACTCGTATGCAGACTGGAATAGCAGGGTTTTTAGTAGTCGGCGAAAGCAGTCGTAACTGGGACAGAGACGATGTGTGGATGGCAGGGAGTTCCAAGTGGAGGGGGCCAGAACAGAGAAACTCAAACCACCGTGCTTTTTGCGTTTGAATTTGGGGACCACGAGGAGGTTAAGAGATGCTGAGCGGAGAGCTCTGTGGGGGATGTAGCATGTCAAAACAGATGAGATGAAGGCAGGGGCTGCATGAGAGAGGGCCTTGAATACTGAGCATCCCAGCTTGAAAGTGCAGCGCTTAGAGACAGGGAGCCAATGAAGACTACGAAGAAGGGGAGTAACATGCTGATGTTTAGGCTGGCGGAAAATCAGGCGGGCAGCCTGGTTCTGCACCAGCTGCAGCCGGTGGAGGTGGCATGCGGGAATCCCCACATACAGCATATTGGCGTAGTCGAGCCTGGAGGTGATGAGAGCGATGATGACTTGAATCAGGGCATCTCTAGTGAGAGACCTGCTGATTTTGCGAATCCGCCTAAGATGGAAAAAACAGGATGAGGTGACTGAGTTGATTTGTGGTCTCATCGAAAGGTCTTCAGAAATAATCACCCCCAGACTCTTCACTGTGCTCACTGGAGTGGGTGCCGTCCCTAGGGATGCTGGCCAAAATGTGGTATTACACGGATTATAGGGGCCCCCCACAAGTACTAGCTCAGTTTTTGTGGGGTTCAGTTTTAGTTGGCTGTGATACATCCACTCTGCGATGGCCAGCATGATGGACTGAAAATTGAGACGGGAGGAAGGAAAGGAATCAATGGGAAAAATTAACTGAAGATCGTCCGCGTAGTTGAAAATTGTGACCGGGGAATTGCGGAGGGAAGCTAATAGGGGTTGCAGATACATAATTAAATAGAAGGGGGGATAGTGCAGAGCCCTGTGGGACACCGCAAGTGAGGGATGTGTAAGATGCAGAAAAGGTGGACAGGTGAACTGCTTGTGAGCGCTGGTCAAGGAATGATCTGAGCCAGTCAAGGGCCACCCCCTGGATGCCGGCATTGTGGACACGGTCGATCAGAATGGCATGATCGACTGTGTCGAATGCTGCCGAGAGGTCTAAAAGGACAAGGGCCTGAGAGATGTTTTTGTCGGCACCTTTCCTGAGGGCGTCCATGACTGCTACTATGACCGCCTCGGTGGAATGGAGGGGTCTGAAGCCAGCTTGTTGGGGGTCCAGGAAGGAGGATTTCTCTATAAAGGAGCTCAGGCAGCGGGTGACATAAGTCTCCAAGATCTTGCCTAAGTAAGGGAGGAGGGAGATGGGTCGATCATTGCTTAGGATTGTGGGGTCCGCGTTGGATTTTTTTAAGATGGGTAAAACGGCTGCTTGTTTGAAAGAGCGAGGGACCTCCCCAGTGGCAAGAGAGTTGTTAAGCAATGCCAGTGGGGGGTCCGGGCAGGCTAGGAAGGCCTCCCTCAAGATCTGGGGGGGGCAGCAGTCGTTAGGAGAACCTGAGCTAACTTTGAGAAGAAGAGAGGAAAATTCTTGTAGGGAAATTGGAGGAAACTCTGTCAAAATGCTGGTGTTCCTGGGGGAAGGGGAGGAGGAAGAGGGGATGAAGGGGTCGGGATATTGTTTTTTATGGTTATGATTTTATCGATGAAGTAAGAGTTTAAAGAGTCACACAAGGTTTGGGTTGGCTGGGGTTGGAGAGTGACCCTATCAGGCAGGGAAAGCTCGTTGACAATTGAGAAGATCTCCTTGGTTTTGTTGTTAGAGTCCATTATCTTTTGGGAAAAGTAGGCCGTTTTAGCTGTCAAGATCGATTTTTTGTAAGACTTTAGAGAGTCAGCATAAACGAGTTTGAGCTGCGGGTCGTAGTTGCATCTCCAACGGCGGTCAGCTTGCCGCAGAGCAAGTTTGTCAGCTTTAAGTTGGTCCGTAAACCACTGTTGAGCGTCGTGAGGGCGCTTAGCTTTGATTGTTTTAAAAGGGGCAACTTTGTTGCTTGCGAGAAGTAGCCATTCATCAAGATGATCAGCCTGATCCACTAGCGAGATCGATGGCGTGGGTGCAGTGGAGGCCAGTATGGCATGAAAGTCAGCCAGATTTGCCCTTTTCCAGTTGCGAGCTAAGAGATTCTTAACGAGGGGGGGAGGGCACGAAGTATGAAGATGAAGATGAAAGGAGATGAGGCAATGATCGGACCAAGAGCAGGGGAGGACAGCGGGGGAGAGATGTCGAGATTGGACGTCCAGACTTGGTCGAGGATGTGGCCTTTGTGGTAGGTGGGGGTGTGGAGGTGCTGGGAAAAGTTCATGCTAGTTAAGAGGTCGGTAAATTCCGTGGAGGATTGGCTTTCATGGGCATCAGAAGGCCAATAATTGAAGTCGCCGATAATCAAGAGATTGGCATGATTAATCGCAAGTTGAGAGATGGAATCGCTGAAAAGTTGGGGGAAGAGAGGCATGTATTCAGGGGGCCTGTAGACGATGACACAAATAAAGGACGACTTGGCAGAGGAAAATTTAAGAGCTAAGCATTCAGTTTTAGGAATAGATATCACGGTGACCTCAGAAAATTTATGTTCAGAGCGGATAATAGCCGCCACCCCGCCGCCCGTCTTCCCAGCGGGCCGGTTGGCTTGCATAATGTAGTATCCCGTAGGGATTGCTGCGAGGATGTCAGGGGTGAGTCCTCAGTGATCCATGTTTCGGCTAGGAGAAGGATATCGATGGTGCTCTGATGTAACAGTTGAAATATCTCAAGCTGGTGGCGTATGAGGGAGCGAGTATTAAGGTAGTAGATGAGTAGGGAGGTGGAAATCGGAGACAGTGAAGGTGAAGGGGCTTGGGAGGGGTCGTGAAGGGAATCAAGTACAGGGATATCATACGGAACAAGAATACCACATTCCTGAGCCGCCCTGGCAGTGCGGGCAGGAATAGGCCCTGAGGATGTGAGTCTCAGGAGGTCGGTGGAGGAGTAAGAGTAAAAATGGGCATTACGACAGGGCCCTGGGCCTGGTCGGCCGCGGACGGGCGCAGACGGGCTTCAATTGTCGGCGCTCCCGCTGCGCTCGTCCGCTGCGCTTCCTCCATACCGCCATTAAATACTAAAGGTGAGGGAGCACTAGACGGCTAACCTGCGAAGATTACGTGCAGGGCGGAAGTGGTGTCACGAGCAGGAAGTGACGCTCCTCAAGCTGACCCTCCACACAAACGGCACAGAGCCGGGGCGGAACGGGGCCACGAGCGAATGGAAATGCAGGTGAGAAGATCTTAGGGGTGTTGCAAAGAGAATGTACAAAATCACAATTTAAAATGCTTTTTCAAGTGTGCTATTAAAATCAGCAGCAAAATAAAGATTTACAGCAGCATCCACAACAACACACAACCACGTTCCAACGTTGCTGAAAGCGGTTCAGCCCAGTGACGCCATCTTATTCCAGCGCGAGACCACGCCCCCTCCTTACATTCTTTTAAACAACCTCAGAAGTCAGAACGACAATTGAAAGAGATTGAGGTGGGCCCTCACACATGCGAGGTTGCAGGTGAGCTGGATATGGGAATTAAACACAGTTTGAGGTGGTTTGGTTGAGATTTTTAGAAGAAACCCTATTAAAATGATGTCCTCTTAAATTGATTGCCAATGCCTAGTCTTATGAGGATCTCTGGAAACTGTGGCCAGGATCTGGTTCTTCTCGAATGCTTACTTAAGTGTTGATTGCTTAAACACTAGTGTGGCGACTGCAGACAGAATCTATTAACGGTGCATCTTTGACAGATGATCTTTCATTTATATAAAGACAAAGAAAAAAAGTCATAAGAAAAGCTCCGGACGCTGCTCCAAGGCACCACTCGTTTGGTAGGATGAGCTGGCCCTTTTCTCCAAAACATTAACTATTTTTATATAGCACTTCTGCCGTTCTAGGTGGTGTAACGAACAGATTTTGAGATTACCCTTTTTATTGTACTGATACTGACCTCAAAAGGATGGAAGTTTAACGCCCTGATTAAAAGTTGTGTGGCATCCTGTAAACACAATTACCTCAGGTGAGGTATTTACCGGGTAATGGAAGTACCACCTATTTTGAGTTTTGCAATTGGAAATGAGGAATAAGATGCTGAATCAGCGTTCTGCACATTGAATTCTGCAAGTTTTCCATTTTTGTGGGCCTTTTCCTTTGATACATTACAGCAGGTTCAACTTGTCGAAAAGTGCTAGGGGGAAACTGAAGGGTGTGATAATTAACATACAACTCAGAATTCTGATAGTTATGCAAACTTCTGGGGGCACAAGGAACAGAATTTATCGACAGATTGTAAAGAGGGCCTAAATTAGCCTTGCTAGGATTCAAATATTTGATCTGCAACCACAGGGTGGTACAGCAGCTTACTTATAACTCACTGAGCAATCCGGCCGGCCGGAATGGTTGTCAGAATATGGTGGGGTGTTTACCTTTAGTATTTACCACATCATTATTTATGTCTTGGTAAATACCTCCTAGTCATAATTTCCAACATGGAAATGAGGTACAACTTGCAGAAATGTGATTAACTCAAAACATTCTGCATGTTTTACCATTTTTTCGGAACCTTCTACCCTCCCTAGTCCTTACCCATATACATTTTTGCAGGTTTGGCCTCCAAATCTATCAGGCGAAACCTGCACAGGTTTGATAATTATCGTAAAACTCATATCTTCAATCACTTTGCATGGGTATTTGGAATTCAGTCCATACCTTGTAATAAGGGCCTAAGTAGCACTCTGCCTCCCACACCTCCTTCAATTAATCGTATTGACATAACATGCGTCATCTAGGCAAATCCATCCTGCGCAAAACAATTATTTTTGTTTAAAAAACATGATTGATTAGAAGAAAGAGAAGGAATTGTAAATGTCACACAATAAATGGAATAAGATTCTCTCAGGCATTTGAAAGTTCACATCGATATGCAAGGAAGGTTGAAAAAACAAAAATATACCTTCCTCTTCTTTGGACACCACCCTGAATAAAACCACAATAACTTGGTAAACGGAACATTTCTTGAAAGTGTGTCAATAGAAAAGGATCACAATCTCATCAGAATTTCCAAACCCATTTTTACAGAAATGTTAGTGTTTGGAATTACCATATCCAGCTGTGGGGAGTTGGCACAAGGAATGATGCTCAATCTCTTATCTTCAATGACCTGTCAGCAAAAATAAATGGCTGTGGATTAACAACGCAGATTAAAATATTTTTTTTTTTATATTTTTTTTTTTACTCACCATCAATCTTTAATTAATCAATACAAATAACCATACAATATTATACAAGTTTTCTTAACAGAAAAAAATAAATCCCCCCAAAAAAGAAAGAGAGACAGGGACAAATTTTACAGTGTACGATAATGAGAAAAGAGAAAAATTAACCAAGCTGTCCAGCAGCTAAATAATCACAAACAAAGCAAGCAAGCAAAACTCATTAGATCTGTATCAATCCAAATTCCCGCCCCCCCCCCAAAAGGTAAAGGACCTATCAAAGCAAAAATAAGTACTGTTTCACTAATATTCAGGACCAAGGATTATAGCTAGGGTCTCTCCAATCTAGTCTTCCAGTCTGTTATTGGGGCCCAAATGAGTTTCCCTGGTTTCATAGCTTTCCACCCTTTCTTCTTGTATAGGCCCTTTTCTAAACCATGTATGGATAAAAGCCGTGACACCCATTGTTGAAAAGTGGGAGGATTAGGGTCCTTCCATGCGGATGCCACACAGATCCTAACTACCGCCATGGCAAGAAATATAAATTTGCAGTGAGCTACTTGAAGTTCATCCCTAACCACACCTAAGACCACCAGCTCATTGGTTAATCTTATTTGGATCCTCAGGGTTTGTCCCATAAAGTTTCCAACAACATATGTACCGTATCAGCCTCATCGCTGTGACAGCGCGGGCAACAAATGCCCATAGTCCGACCCCATCGAGCTATTCTAGCTTGGGGGGGTAGTGGAGTTCAAAAATAGTTTTAAAATGTTGAGCTTGAAGGTTGGCCACCTTTAAAACCGTACATCCTAACTTAAGTGAGGCTTTGAACTCACTCCCTTCAATGCTCAGCTTCCCCCTCCATTTCTCGGAGTATTTTTCCAGATCATCGTTTTCTTGTTGGCTTAGCTCACTATAAATCTGAGTGATAGAGAACCCATCAGGAACTTGGACCCTTTTCATAACTGTGTCTCTACCAAAGGCTCTTGATCCCCCTCTTTTCCTTACGAGGGCCTACCGAATCTGTAAAAAGTTTAAAAATTCCCTGCGCTCCAAATTAAACAAGATTTGGGTTCTTTCAAATGTGTTTATCCCATCAGAGTCAGTAATATCACCAATTATTTTAACACCCAAAACATCCCACCGCCTCATAACACCATCATGAAAGACGTCGGGTAAGGATGGGTTCATAAATAAAGGATTATAATAATTCATTCTACCCAATCCCAGCTCTTTCCTAAAAGCGGTCCAAACTGATATTGCTGCTCCTAGAGTCTTGAATGTAACTTTTTTGTAGTAGCTGGCTTCACTAAACCTCTGAAGCCAGTTACGAGCTTCACCATTTAAAAGAAACTCATGTAAATCCGGTATAGCATCATCATGCCTTCACTGGTCGGTAATCTTGTCACCCAGTTTTCCACAAATATATTGCATCACCGCAGCCCAGTAATATGCTCTTAAATCAGGAATCGCCCCACCCCCTCTCTTCCTGGGAAGGGACAAAAATATAAGTTCCCTTCTCATCTTCCCTTAGGCCCAGATTAACTGATTTATCATTCTCTCCATTTCTTTAAACCAAATATTATCAAACTATTACATCTTCCCACGATCGAAAGGTGTAAATTATTCATCCTATCGAAATCTCTCTTTGATTTCTGTATCCCTGGAACAAGATTCTTCTCAACAACTTTGGTTAGGTCTGAGGTGATAATAACCTCTAGAGAAGTGACTGAGTCAGTCACTCTTGAATCTAGCAAGTTGGTCTTGTCATTGGCCACAAATTGTGTCTTGCCGCGATTAATTCTATAACCAGAAACTGCCCCAAAGCATTCTGCTTCATATACTTTTTCGTCTAAAGCTGCTGAAGGGTTTGTGGCCATAATCTCACATGGAGAAGTATGGCTCACTGGTTAGAGGAGGCAGACCCTGAAGCAGAGGTCAGACCTGGGACCAGGGTTCAATTCCCGACGCAGCAGGGTCTTGAGCCCAAATGTCAACGGACTCGATAATTCTTGCTTCGGTGCCTACTCGAATCACAGGTTCACACTCTGCAACTCTGGGCATTAGCTTGCTTAATCTCCACTACGGCCCCCCGTGGTGGGATGCCTGGCTTTCACCTTGGGGATGCCCAGTACGGGTTATCTCACAGGGAAAAAGCCAGGACGGGTTCCCAAAGCAAGCGCTGAGATGCCTCACGGTGATTCGAGCGCTATAAAAGAAGACATAACATAACATAACATCCCCAGGTCGTCTGCATACCCCAAAATCTTTGTTTCAAAGCCATTAAGTTGTATTAGAAGAATGCCTCTGTTCATCTCAATTCTCCTGATAAAGGGGTCAATATAGAAAGCGAAAAGGAGGGGAGAGCAAGGACACCCCTGTCCTCGCTTAATGCCTATTGGATCGCTCTGTCCCCCCATTATCCGGAGTTGAATCTTGGGATCCCAATACAATGTCTGTATTGCTTTTGTGCACCCCTTGCCAATATTTACATTCTCCAGTGCAGGCCAGAGGAAGCCCCACGAGACCCTATTGAACGCCTTTTCCGCGTCAAGCAGTTTAAGTGCCATAGGGTCTTGTGCGACCGAGGTGCCATCAAACAGGGTACAAACTCTCCTGATATGTTCTGCAGTACCCCTACCTGGGATAAATCCATGCTGGTGGGGTGAAATGACCTTCCCTATGAGGGTACTGAGGCGATTGGCTATAATTTTTTTGTAGATCTTTGCGTCACTTTTCATTAGACTGATCGGCCTAGACGAACCGGGTTTGTTACGAGGTTTGCTTTTCTTTAAAAAGATGATCATACTGGTTCCCCCATGACTGCTCTGTACCTGGCATATTATATAACTTAAATCTTCCCCCAAAGTTGAAAAAAAAAGTTTTGTAAAATTGTAGCGGGATTAGATCCGGACCGACCACCTTGCCTGATGGCAAATCTTTAATTGCTCTCTGAATTTCTTCATCTAAAAAACTAGCCTCTATGGCCATGGAGTCTTCTGTAGAGAATACCTCAACAGAAGCTAATTCTAAATAATCCTTTACATCTTTAATATCCCTAACAGTATCCTCATTATATAGACTTTGATAATACCTGTGGAAGACGTTACAGATTTCCTTAGGGGTGGTAACTACCACCCCCTCTGACGTTTTAATCTCCAAGATGTCCCCCCTGTAGCTATCTGTCTGGTCCTAACAGATAAAATGTGCCTAACTGGCTCACTAAATTCGTGGTGTGTTTTTTTCCAGGCCAAAATTTTACCTGATGCTTTAGCAGCCAAGCTATCCCCTGCCGCAGCCTTTGCTAATGCAAGTTTCTGCACAATCTCATCTATGTTAAGACTGGAGCCAATTGCCCTAGCCAGTTCTTCTTCTAAATCCACAATTAATCTTTGTATGGCCTCCATCTCCATTTTTTCAATTTTATTTTGTTTCAAAGAATAACTCATGGTTTCCCCCCTAATGCCAGCCTTAACGGCATCCAATACTACCCCAAACCCAGCACTCTCCCTGTTAATCTCGATAAATTCCTTAAGCCATTTGTTCATGTGTAAAACATAGTTTGAATCCTGCAGTTAGGCTCGTTCAAATGTCCAACTCGTTGCCTGAGCCTTCACACCAGAATTTTGAATCTCTAGTACCAAGGGGTTATGGTCGGAAACAACTCGAGAAAATGTTTTCATTTTACAAAGGGACAGGAGAGATGAGGAGACCAAAAAGTGCTCTAAGCATGCTACAGCCCTATGTGGTGCTGAATAGTACGTGCTGCCCATCCCCAAAGGTATTAGTTACTCCCCTACGTCTGTAAGCCCATTGTCCTCAATCACTTGAACTAAAACCCTATGACCTTTCTTTTTCCGGCCTACAAATTTATTTGGATCCCCTCTCCACAACCCGTTTAAGCCTTTGATATTAAAATCCCCACATACAATAATCAGGAGTTGCCAGTTACCTAATTGCAAATTAACATAATGAAACATTTCTGGGTCATCCACCATCAGTCCATAGATTGAGCAGAGCGTGAAAATAAGACCTTGCACTTGGAACTCCACAATTACCCACCGCCATACTTATCAGATAGACATTTTGTAACAGTTATCCCCTTTCTTTGAGCAAGTATTGCCACTCCTCGGGTCCTAGTCCCTTGCGACGTACATGCTATCGGGTGGAATCCCAATTGATCTAAAAGAATCTTTCGAGACCCCTCAATGTGCGTCTCCTGTAAACAAACGATATCAGCATGCAGGGTTTTAATATATTCCTTCACCATCCTTCGTTTGGTGGCATCGTTCAACCCACATATATTAGTAGTTGCTATTCGCATACTGTGTATGATTTGTCATACTGGAAATAACTTGACACTTGGTGTTTAATCCCTGCTCCCACTTTTTCAATTGTGTGAATTCCAAAACTGTTTTCATTGTAAGATGGTGAGTTTTTTCCCCATTTTACCCCCCACAACACCCCTCTGCCCTTCATGCTCCAAAGCCCGTCCCCCCTCCTCTCCCCACCTATAGTGGGAAGCAAGCAAACCTAAGGTCTCTGTGATGGAGCCTGAGAGTCGACCCCCTTTGTTGCCTTCCCGTCTTTATACAAGATGCACATGTATTTGTTAATTTTGTTTTTCTACCCCTCCTCATTAAACTCCACTTGTTTGCTCCCCTCATCCCCTTCTGTGTTTCCCCCTTCTTTTTAGACAGTCGCGTTGGGGAAGCAAGATGGAGCCTGAGTGACGGCCACGGGGATCTCCCTTTGTTGCCGAGTATGCCTTGTGGTTAAATTTGGGATGCTGATTAATTGGATCCAATCCCCCCCTTATGACTCACCGGCTGGGGAAAGATGATTTTGACCCCCTCGCGGTGGCGCAGGAGCTCCTGACGGTGGTGTTGGTGGCAGCCCGTGTGGTGTTGAAGGAGCTCCGGTGGATCATGCTCGAGGACGGGCGAGGAAAAGGGGATGGAGACACTAGAGCTGAGATGCCTGGAAAGGTTGAGTGGCTAACGACGGAGGGGTGCTCCAAACTAGCTGAAGCGGAAAGGATGCCCCCAAAGGCAAAACAAGGAGTTCGAGGGAAAACTCCTGACTTACAGGTGAATACAGAACCCAGGGATAACGCTGGGACAGCTGTAACTAAAGGAGGCTGAATTGTTTGCCCTGTGAAATCGAGTAATAGTGCCTTGGCAAAAGGCACTGCTACCCAGGACTGTCTGGAAAAAGGTGAGAACCTCGACGTTCGTAAAAAGGGGGAATTAATCAGCTGCGGTATGGGGGTTAAAGGGACAAAAGCTAGGCTAATGGACTTGGGGAAGTGACCAGCATTGTAGATTTCTTCCCCACAAACCCGCCAGCTCCCAAAAATGATACCTCTTAAATGGGGAAAAACGGGCAGAATGAGATAAAAAAAACTCTAAGCAAGACAAAAGGCAGACTCACTTAGCAGACTCTGTTTGCAACACACAGCCTGCAATGGCCCCGATGAATGAGCTGTGGCACCGCTGTAGAGACCAGGCAAAACTGTGAAAATTATACCCCAGCAGAAAATTATACCCCAGCAGAAAATTACAATATGGGCCATATACTGTTAACGGAGAAAGCACAACAGGGCACAACATCCGGATTATCCTCAGCGCTGGACGATTTAGCAGGCACCATGGATCAGCTAAATACAAGCATGTTAAAAGAGGGGATAACAGTAAGCAATGGCCCAGAGGACACGTTAGACCTAGGAGACCTAGAGGACCTAGGGGGCATGGTTTTTTTTGGTGACGGATGGCTCCGAAATTAGCCTTTCTGAAGCAGAGGACAGCAGTAACATCCAGCTCTCCAGCTCTACCTCTAGCCCAGGCACGCCACAGAAAGACACAGTTATTAGAACAAAGAAACTCCTGAAGAAACAAAGAGCTGTACATGTATGGAGAAAAATGGAGAAGGGATCCGCAGAGGAAGCAGAGGAGGTAGGGACCCTACTTTAAAATGGGATTACTCGGCCACTAGGAGTACCTATCCGGATCATATAGTACAGGGGGCTGAGGAAGATGAGGAGGCGGCACCCTCTTTAAAAATGATTTTCGATTCAATCAAGCAATTAAAGGAGACCCAAATGGATGGAAAGAAAAACAGACTGGTGACAAAGAATCTTCAAGGCACAGTACGAAAAATGGCCAAGGGATGTACAGACACAAATGCAAGGCTGACTCATGTGGAAGAACGCACAAGCACACTAGAGGAGAACATGGTTAGAACTCAGGCACGGGCTGAAACGTGCGATAAGCAGCTTACAGACCTTCAATGGAAAATGGAGGATTTTGAAAACAGGCAGAGACGTAATAACCTCCGGATTCTAGGTATCGGAGAAGGTATAGAAGGGGAGGATATGAGGGCCTAGATTTTGAGACTGATGAAGGGAGCCTTTCCAGAACTCCAGCATTGGAATTAGGAGGCTGACATACAACATGTTCTTCGCTTTCCCATGACGCTTAGGAAGTCTCCGGAAACTTCCTGCTTTGCGAAGAGGTCTACTACAAGGCTCGCCCGAACACCAGACAAACTTTTGAGAAACAGTCCTTTTTCACGAAGCCAGACTATTGCCATGTCACCGTGGAAAGATGCTGGCGACTAAGAGAGCTGATCCAGCCAGGCCAAGCTATGGGAGCGCAAGCGTACCTGATGAACCCTGCGAGGCTAAAGATTATCTATAGGAACACTTCTAGAGTCTTTACCTCAGAAATTCAAGCTAAAGCATATATGGAAACTCTAAAATCCTAAAGAGAGGCTCAAATGGGTGTTCACTGGCAGGAATACAGGAGGGTTTTTAATGGGTAGCTTGAGTCACTGTTTAAAATAAAAACAAAAAAGATTGAAAATATTTCTGCACAACTAAAATACCAACAAGTTGAAAGCTGGCGCTGATCTTGAAAAACCGTCAGCCTTACTATTGAACCTGGCATCCTTGGCATGGTTCCCTGTAACTTTTTGCTGTCAGACCTCCTGTTTTTGCTGACTTCGTCTTTGCTGGCATTAGGAGTCGGCTAATCAGTGCTAAAGTGCTTATGCCTTTTCCATAACACATGGTACAATTGGCTTATGTTACATGCAACTGCCATATTTAATTTATTTATAAGCCCATGGTAAAGTGCCACCACACATACCAGTTGCCTGTAAATTAAATGCTACCAGTGAGCCTGCAGTATTGATTGTCCCTCCCACTTAAGTAGCCCTTTAAACATGTCTCAGGCCTGCCGCTGCAGAGCCTGTGTGTGTAGTTTTAACTTTCCATTTCGGCCTGGAAAAATAAACCTTTTTCCAGGCCAAGCTTTCCCTTTTATTACATACAAGTCACCTTTCGGGGAGGCCATGGAGAGCCCAAGGGCAAGGTGCAATGTATTTAAAGCATTGGGCATGTGCTTTTAACTTTTATATGCCCTGGTAGTGAAACACTTGTAAATTCGTTTTTCACTGCTGCAAGACATATCTCTTTCATAGGAGACCATTGGAGTTAAATATATTAAATTTTTATAAGTATAATTTCCAAATGGGAAGAGATAAGCAGCTCATGTTTAGGGTCTCTGGAATCACAAAATAAAATTCTAACTTTTGGAGAAGTTGGAATTTTAAATTGCAATGCCACTTTTAGAAAGTTGGCATTTTCTTATCTTAGCCATTTGGTGCCTGCAGCCTGTCTCTGATCAGACGACTGGGCGCAGTTGGTAGTTAGGCTTGTATGTTCCTCCTAGACAACAACACACAATGGGAGCTTAGGTGCGCTGGATGGGCAATCAAGGAGGAGCTGGGACCAGCCTCACTTTCACCTGAATAGGCTGTGTCCTGCATCCCCATTCAGGGCTTCATACCCTCTGTAGTGAGTCTGAAGCCAGGGCCTGGAAGGCAGTACTCTGTGCACTTCAAATGCAAGCCTCTAGAAGCTTGTCCTCAACTTCAAAGGCACAAATTTGTATAAAAGAAAGACCTCAGAAACCAACTATTCAGAACACTTCTGGACCTGTGGATACTATGGCAGGAAGAAGGACTGCTGTGCTGCTGATGACTTGCCACTCCGCTGGGCTCCTGCTTTGCTGTGCTGTCCTGCTGCTCTTGTGCCTGGGTGAGAAGGACTGGACCTGCATCTGTTGGACCCAGAACCCAGAATGACTCCAAGGGCTAGTTGGCTTTCCTCCCGATCTGAAGCCTCTGGGACATAATAGGCTTCCAACAACCTTACATCAGCACCTATACTCGGTAACTCTACCCTGCCATGTGGTGCCACCCCTGTCCTGGACCCTTGGAAGTGGGCTTAGGGTGCTTTACTAGTGCTTTACTGTGAATCCAGTAGAAGCGACGCATCTCCTCTGCTGCGCAGCACAACCCCGAGCTGAACCAAAGAATCCCTGCTTCTGCATGGACTGGACCCATTGCAATGATCTGCATTGCTGCTGGAACCTCGGATCTGCTACTGTGCAAAGCATCAGCAGCACAGGTCCTCTCATTCTTTGTCGACATGAGCCTCGACAACAACGAACTCCGCATCGCAGCCTCACTTCACGTCAGAACCAACACATTGCTCTGAATGCACACCACACCCAAGACACCAGACCCCACACTGCAAGCCCCATCAATCGGGATCCAAGCGAGAATGCAGGGCCTCGCATCATTGCCTTGCCGCATCTCGGAACCAATGTCTCGCTATTACAATACATCATATAAGTTTGTAAATCATTGTACAGGATATATTGTATAAAAGACAGTGAGGGTTTCATGATGTAGGAATCACATATCATCCTTCATAGCTCACTGTGCTATAGTAGAAGGATTACAATGCAACTGCAAGTAACCAAACAATCTCAGTGTTAAAAGCAGTAACTCAATTACCTATCCACATAAAATAAAAATCTGTGATCTGCTTGTTACATGATGTGCTTTGTAGGAGACATATTAACCCTCTATACAACTTTGAGACATAACTGGGACGAGAGAAAACACAGATCTCTCCAGCAAATGCATTAACCACCAGAGTTATCTTACCATTATTATTCCCTCAGATTTACTGGAAACACAAAGATCTCTGCAGCAGGTGCCTAAACTCCATAAGATATATTAAAATTCCAACTTTGCAACCAACTATGTAGTACAGATATACTGTCACCTTTCTCCTTTTTGCCAATTTATTGCAGCAGAGTTTCTAAAAAATAAATGAATATGGTGAGGTCCAGATTTTGTATCAGGGTTGTGTCACTTCTCTGACACAACCCTGATGCAAAATATAGTCTATGCTTTACACTGACTCACAAATCCTGGTTATGTGGCTTTGTAAAATAAAAAACTAACACAAGGCAGCACATTGCCCTGCCTTGTATTATATTACGTAAGGTAGGTGGTATATGAATGGTGCTTGGACATTCCTGTGTATCCACCCAAAGACTTGCACCACACTGGTGACTCTACCGGAGCCTCGCATAACAAGGAGAAATGTCCTTATTTATCCTGGTTATTTCCTCTTTGGATGGGTGCCGGGATTCATTTCAGCTTTTCAGCTATCACATTGTTTATTTTTAGCCATTTGATAAACATCTGCTTATTTCTCCTATTTCTCCTGTTTTACATGAAAGGTTAATGCTTTGCCTTTCATTCTTGGCACATGAGGTTGGAGTGTGGGTCGCAGGCAGATGCTGCAGCTGTTAATGTAGTACTTCAAATAAGGACTGCCTTGCATATTCCTGCTTGCTCTTCCATGTCCCAAACATTTCAGTTTTGTGCAGAAGTCTCTAAATCTATCATGCCGCAACAGCAAATTATTTCCTAACATTTGAAATGATGTGATTTGTTTGCCAATTCCAATCACCAAATGTTGAAGAGCAGTTTTCCCTGAAAGGAAGACAAGTTGATTTTTTGTAGCTATGGAAATTTGAAAGCGCTGGATATGGGCTGTGTTAGATTTTGCCAAGTTGTTACCCTGCTGAAGTTTGGATGGTCATGTTTTTTGTACTTCTCACACCTCGTACTGCAGTGTTACTGCACATTTTCATAACGTACTGTTGGTCAAGTATTTCTCCAGTACACCATGTTGACAGTGTAACATATCTAGGATATTCAAAGATCCTATTAGTGAGTGTAGTCTAGTGTAGATTCTGATTACTGCCCATAGTTTGTGGTGTCCCTCAAGGTTTCTACATCTCCCCACTTGAGTAGTTTTTTATGCAAACTGAAATGTTTTCTTCTGAAGAAAATGCTAGTTTGGGACTGTAATTGCATGTGCCTTTGTTGTGATCACCATTTCCTTCTCATCCTTGGATACTGTGTGACTTTCACTTATTTTGATGTGGAGCTGATACATTTAACAGTGAGATTGATGTTCCATTCTCTGTGTGGGTATTCTGGTTTTAGTGAATCCATGATGAGCAGTCAGGTTGCGTTGATGAAGGTGATGGTGGCTTAGATATGGTTATGCCAACAATGAGAACATGAAAGATGTCTGCTGCAAAATGTAGAGGTGACATTTTGGAGGCAGTGTGTAATTTGTAAAAACATAAATGCAGAGCTCCAAACTTTTTCATAGGGTCCTGTTGCTGAATGCCAAGGTTGCCATAACCTTATTTCATTACTCTAAACTTGTTTTTTTCATCCCCTTTTCTGCCTTCATCATTATTTTCCTATCTCTCGTTCTCCTTTCTGTTTTGTTTTCAGGCATGGTCTATTGGTGAAAAATGAGCCCCACTCTCCTAAAACGAGTGCAGCTGCCAACCACAGAAACATTACCTGGTGTCTAGGTCTGGGTAAGCATAGTTCGCATAGAAGAGCGGTCTCACCTCTGCAGAGCACAGGCAGAAAATGCAATCATATCTCTGTGGAAATGCACTGCATTTGGAATAGTGTGCCTTTTGGACAAGTTTGTTCAATTGTTGTACATAAAGGAAGCTTTATGTTGACAAAAGGCATCATTGCTTTATGTGTAGCTTACAAAAGTGTGAGTCTTCTGCCTAAACCAGGAGTGTTTGCATGTATAGTCATAATGCAATCAAACATTCTCATGATAGATATGCTAAACATATGCGTGAGGTCTTAAGATCTCACTTCCTGTAAAGTCATGGGTTGTGATGCAACTCCCTGGGATGCCATATGCGGTTATCTGCCAGGATGTAATGCACTGTGATGTCACTTGCCGACTGCCTAACTTGGTTAGTCCCATCACTTCTTTTTAGGTTGAGCCTAGGCAGCACATGTGCTACTCAGCGAGGTATGCTGTATCTAGAGCAGAGGTCTTCAAACTTTTGGGTGCCGAGAACCCCCTGTCAACATTTTCAGTCAATCAATCAATATATTACTTTATTCGGCATTTAACAAGAATACCATAAAAGTACAATTTAAAACAACAATAATATACAGTTTAAAAGAAAATACAAAAGCCATTCTAGTTGCAATTCATAAACCCCCATTAAGCCCCCACATGTTACACGTGATTTGGGGGGGCTGCTTCCTTCAAAAGGTCCCTCTTGTCTCTCTCAATTTTACTGCTAACCTCAAGTGCACACAGTAACACTGAGGAAAGATTTTATCCCATTAGTACCAGTTTATAGCCAAAATACAGCAATTAAAATCAGAAAGATGTCTAGTCAACCTTTGTGATGGGCCTTCCACTCCGCAGGAATACGTGCTGCCACATTAGAAGCTCACCTGGTCTTGGCCGGGAGCAGCAGGCGTCTCTTCAAACCCTGTCGGTCTTGTGCAGAGTTAAGCAATTTACCCATGCCGCTTCCCTATCACCCCTCCCTTCCATCCCTCTCTCCTCTCCTTCCCCAATCCAGGATCCCTCTCGCACTTTGCAGGCCATTTTCTTTCACCCCTTTTTACAACTTCTGAACTCTCCCCATTCAACTTCTCACTTCACCCTTAAGTACCTCTTGCCATTCTGTCTTTTCACTGCCCTCATCTCTAACAGTCTTTCGCATTTATCTCATGGCCTCTCTGGCCTCGTTACCTCCCGTGCCCATCTGCACTTCTCATACACCTCAAGACCCTCCATTCAAATTGTTGTCTATTTGTATCTTACACCTCTCCAGTCCCCCATTCATCTTTCACATCTCTCCTTTGTTCTTCCACACCTTCTTGAACTAATTGTTAGGAATTAAGCACCTTGACATGCGAGATTGCTGGGCTGTGGTCTTTTTCCCAGGTCCCTAAGACCAAACAGCTGTTTATTTTTAGACGCTCCCTTAAGTGAGAAAAGAGGCACGGCAGAACGTAGCCTTTGCTTGGCTTACTGTTCCGGTACCACGCCCCCTCTTCACTTCCTGGTTCCTTGCTCGAGGTCTCTGTGGCGTCCTTTGGATTTCTTTGTAGCTCCTTGGACCCTTTCCCGCTTTGGTGCCTTCATTCCCTGACCCTGCAGCAGCTGGCTGGTCGTATACCTTGTGAGCGTGTCTTTGCCGAGCTACGGCATTTCTTGATTTCTGACGCGAGAATACTATCGCGACTCCCCTTACTTTGCTCACGCATTTAGCGGGCGTTATTTCGCTCGGTTCCTTTCTTTTCTTACTCTGTATGAATGGTATATACCTGGTGAGTCATTTGTTGTTTAATACCTCCTTTGAGCGAGAGCGCTCCGCCCTTGCCTCCTTTTAGGGCCGGGTGTCTCTCCTCGTGTGTGTGTGCTGCTCTGCTGTTTCTGCCCACAAACAGCCGGCCGGTGCTCCTCACATCCCTTCATTTTGTTTACGTTTTTTGTCTGGTGTGAATGTCCCTCGAGAGTTCTACTCCCCATATCCCAATACTGAGTATCCTGCTTACCTTTATTGAACTCTTCGATACAGTCCGCCTAATCTACAGTTGGGGTAAGCACACCTGAATAATCACGCATGTCAATGTTTCCTGTATGCAGGTTAGTGAAGTAAGGATATATTGTATGTATTGCCTATTTTGTCTTCTAGCCTGGACATCCACCTAAGACTCCTGCTGTGCCCTGCATACCCCCTCGTATGAGGAGAGTGGTGGACACTCCTAGGGTAAATTCCCTCATACTTTTAGGGGACAGTAGACAGGAGTGTGTATCTATTCGCATTCTTGCTTCTGTGCCTTGGAGGTGTAGGGATTCTTCTTCGCTCCAGTGGAAAATTGCTTACTAGCCTGACACTAATGTCCCTCTCCCCTGTTACCTCAGCACCAGTTCTTAATTTGAGCAGGTGGTTTCCGATGCTACGCACTGGAACCTAATTGTGCACACTGGCACTATGACCGTCTGCCACATGGTGGCTCTGTCTGTGTAATTTAGAGATGAGCGGAACAGCTGTTTCTTAATTCAATACACATTAAAAACGATAAACTCCTGACATCCATGTCATTCGTATAGTTTTGGGGGCTTGAAATAGTCACACTTGTACAAGTGTTATGGTTGGTAGTTGCATAGTGTTAGACCTGTCTGCTTCTGGGAAGACTCTAACCACCATGATTTATTTTTGTCCCCCTTAGCCTCCCAGAGTTTCTATTTTTATTTTTACATGTGTCCATCAGGAGTTTTTAATGCTGTCAGGGGGCTAGGTGTTCCTTGGCGATGACGCCATTTTTCCCTCATCACTTGTGAGGCCTAGTCACCCCCTTGAAACCTTAGGGATCTCCAGAGACCTAAAATGGTGTCCACCAACTGCCATAACGGACACTACTGGAGGACAGGTCCATAGGATAACATTAGGGAACTTTCTGGAATCAACTAGAGACTTCTGCAGGTCTCAGGCCAACCTATATAAGGCCAGTGACCAGCAGCCATTTTGTGCTGACCCCAGAGTAGAGGAGTGAGGCAGTGGTGAGAGGAGGTGGACACACTGAGAGCAGCTAGTTTGTCACTGAGGCTGACAGTTACTTCAGAGGATTGTTCCCCCTTCAGCCTTTGACCGATCCCTCTCTCAAGACAACAACTACTGACAAAGAAATCGAGTTACTGGAGGAAGAAGATCCTTCTATTTCAGAGCCCCAGTAAAACCACTCAGAACACCCTTAATTGGGGGTATTCCTGACTGTCCATACCCAGCGCTGTGCTCACCGGTGTTGTGGAGCAGCTGTAGTGAAGGTGGGCGTCTGTGGCACCTTAGCGCCCTGAAGAGCGAGGACGCCGTGTGTACACATCCTTCCTGTGAAGCCGGAGTGAGAAGTGCCTGAGGAGAAGCAGCGGCGCTGCTCCGATCGGCGTCGGGACCCCGGGGGCACCGGCCGCGTCAAACGAAGAGGTAGGCGCTTCCGCGCATGACCGGCGACTGAACGCTTTTGCGAGGCAGGAGGGGCCTAGGATCGAGCAGGCCCAGAAGAGACCGAGCAGCGTCTCTGTGGAGAACAGCGTCCTTCCTGGGAGCAGGTGCGCCGAGGCGGAAGAGGAACGAGCGCTTCCGCGCATGCCCAGCCGAGTAGTGCCAGCGGAAGGAAAATCATCGCGCCAGCTGAGGAGCGCCGCGTCGGAGCTCCAGGAGGTCGATCCCCTCAGAGGAGGCAGAAGCGCCACAGCGGACGACGCGGTAGGGAGCCCTGGGCCGGGAAAGCCTTCCCTGCCTTCCCCCTTCAGCCCGTCTGTTACCGGGCTCCAGCGCGTGTAGAGGAAACACCCGCGACACGCCCCCAACCTCACAAGTAAGCCGGGTAGTGTGGGAACGGGAGGCGGCAGCGCCGGGTGAATGAAGCAGGACAGTGGGGCTACGACCCACGCGAGTGACTGACTTGTCCAAAGGAGCCTGACTCGAGGAAAGCGAGTTAGTGAACTGAATAACATAGAATAAAACTTATCCAATAACTGGCTCAGAAAAGAAAGGTGGAAGTGGTGCAGGGAACCACAGGGTTCCTGGGTAAAAACCCCTACAGTTTAGTGATAAGTGAAGAAGTAGATTCTCTACCAGCTAGGTGTGCCTGTCAATCAGAGGGAGGGGAACCTTACTAATATTATTGTGTCTTCCCTTTTAGCACATAACTGGTGGGTTATACAGTGAAAATCTACATTCAGGTCTTGCTGTTGAGTTGAGCAGTGCTTAAGAGCTGTGGGGTAATGTACCTATTAATGAACCTGTAAAAACGTATTGCACTATCAGACTGCATCTTCCTTTCAGTAGATTTATTGGTGGAGTATTGTGTCATTGTGTAATAATGTGAAGTAACCTCACAGAGTGTGAAGCTAATGAGATTCTCTTAACCAACCAAAGAGTTACCCTTATGCTTTACTGAATCGTTGACAAAAGAATGTGGTTTACTGCCCTTTTTCCACAGCAGGAGGAGTGAAAAGTAATTTCTCAAAGTAAAAGTGTCATGTTTACCCCTGAAAGAAACTAATGTTGTAACTTGTATAACTTGAATCCAAAGAGACATATTATTTTTATAAAAGGTAACGGTATTTTTCCAAACAGAGGTGTTGTGTCTTTATTTTAGTGGTTCATCACTGTGTTACTGTGGGTGAGACTTGTAAGTACTTAGCCAACGCCGTGAGTTAGCTGTAGACCACTACTGTGCCAAGCTACCATATGTAGGCTTGGGTAATCTAGGTCCAACATAATTGGTGTTTCAGCGGTGGGATAGCGGATTTGTACTTACACTCACTTATTAGTAACGCAGTGCCAACCACGAGACCTCACCTGGAGTTTTCTCCCTGCGGCCCTCCTAATTTACATTTTTGATTTTTCTAAATTGACTTCTGGCGGTGGGTGGAGGTTGACCTCAGGTCACTCTGTGGATTTCTCCTGTGTAGCATTTTATACTTCAAAAAAGAATGGAGGTAAATGTGGAAGAGCTAGACAATTATACTGTGACCCAATTGAAGGAATGGTGTCAGCAGCAGGGGGTGTTTTTCAAGAAAGGCGCCAGAAAAGTTGAGCTGCTGACCAGTATCCGGGCATGGGTAGAGGCTCATTCCGGGGAGGAGGTAGATCCTGAGGAGAGTGACAAGGACACTGTCCTGGAGACCGCAACACTGTACCAGGCGGGAGGGGAGAACCTTGTAACAGGTCCTAGAACACCTTCTAGAGTGGGCAGTAGTGTGTCAGAGAGGGGCCTGACCGACGCCGAGTTAGAAGACAGGAGGGAGGAGAGGAGGATGAGAATAGAACTAGCCAGGATGGACATGGTGAGGGAGGAAAAGAGGTTGGAGCATGAGCGGACCATCAAAGAGATGGATTTGCAAGCCCTAAATGTACGTACCCCCAAACCAGAGAATGGTGGCAGCGATAACCAGACCAACACCAGGGAACCTAGACCGTACCTACCAAAAGATATTATGGCTTGTTATGTACCCAGTGACAACATTGCCAAATGGCTAGCCGCCTACGAGGTCTCGCTGAGGGCCCATGGGATTCTGGAAGTCCACTGGGGAGGTGGGTTATACAAATACATGCCCCCCACTGGCAGGGATACTTTGTTGGCCCTTGATCAGAGTGAACAGACCTACTACCCGGCTATGAAATCAGCGCTGCTCAAGAAGTTTGGGTTGACCCCTGAGAAGTATAGGCAAAAGTTCCGGGGCAGCTACAAGCTGGGCACGCAAAACTGGGTAGATTTCTTGGACTACTCCAGGAAGGCCCTGGAGGGTTGGGTAAGAGGCAGCGAAGTAGGAGACTATGAGGGACTATATGACCTCATACTCAAGGAACACCTACTCGAGAAGTGTCTTCCCGAACTAAGACAGCATCTGGTGGACAGCAAGCTGACCAGCCCCAGGAAGCTTGCTGAGGAGGCGGACATCTGGGTTAGTACCCGGGTGTCGACTAAGGGGACTGGAGGGAATTCCCAGAAGCAAGGACAGGGCGCCCCCCAGAAGAAAGAGGGAGGGGAAACTAAGAGGGAGTTCTCAAAAGGGCCACAAAATACTTCGCAAGGAAGGGGCAGAGGATTCATCTCCAAGAGTAACCCCCCTCGCAACCCTACCCCTGGCCAAAGCCAGCAGCCAAGGGTTGTTCATTGTTTTGAGTGTGGTGGTGTGGGACACTATAAAGGAGATGTGAGATGCCCAAAAAGACCACCCCCTCCCACTGGAGGAAAAACCCCGGGAATCACTAGTGTAGTGCTCGGGGAGGAGATGCCTTTGGTTAATGGGGGGGAGCGGGCGGGTGTCACCTTAGTGTCCCTGGGAGATAAGGAGATGGTTCCCAAGACCCAGCTGCCCTCTAATACTATTAAGTATGAGCAGTGGGTCACCATCAATGGCCGTAGAGGGGAGGCTCTGAGAGACACAGGAGCCAGCATGACTATGGTAAGGAGTCAGCTGGTGTCTCCAGAGCAGGTCATCCCAGATGTACTCCATCCCGCCGTAATGGCTGACGGCAGATTGGGCCACTACCCTGTGGCTGAGGTTCCCTTTGAGTGGGGAGGGGTTGCAGGTCCACTTCGAGTTGCCGTAAGCCCTGCCGTGCCTGTTGACTGCCTGTTAGGGAATGATA
The DNA here is from genome assembly GCF_964263255.1 of Lissotriton vulgaris. Taxonomy (NCBI): domain Eukaryota; kingdom Metazoa; phylum Chordata; class Amphibia; order Caudata; family Salamandridae; genus Lissotriton; species Lissotriton vulgaris. The sequence continues at coordinate 132,247 of NW_028243976.1, forward strand.
TGGAGCACAATGCTTGGAGGAGGGTGGAGTACCAGACTCACTCTGCGATGCTGGGACCCCCTGACTGGACTTGTGTCAGCACAAGGTCAGCGACTGCCCGAAGGGGAAGTTTGCTTACGCTGGAGCCTGGAACAATGGCCCAGCCGGCTGCCAGAGAGGAGAAGAACAAGAGGCCGGAGGACCCTGCCTCGACATCTCCACCTCGTGAGACAGCTGGACCACCTGCGGAGGTGGATCTGGAGTCCACAGGGGAGAATGTCGCTTCCCTGGAGAACCTACCCATCCCTACTGAATGGCATGTGGAGGGAGGTCCTTCCCGGGAAGAGTTCTGCAAAGCTCAGAAAGAGTGTCCTACTCTCGAGGGGCTGCGGCAGCAGGCCAACGCCCAGGCAGCGGGAAACATTGAAGGGAGCTACCGGATTTACTGGGAGGATGGACTCCTCTACAGTGAGCCCAAGGCACCTGGCCACGGTTCAGCCAGAGCCTTGGTGGTCCCTCAATGCTTTAGAGCCTTTCTACTGGAATTGGCTCATGAGATACCATTGGCAGGACATCTAGGACAGGACAAGACCTTTGCCCGGCTTGTCCCCCACTTCTACTGGCCTCGAATGAAAGTGGCGTCTGATACATATTGTCGGACGTGTGTGTCCTGCCAAGCTAGTGGGAAAACAGGAGTGAAGCTTAAAGCTCCCCTGGAACCACTGCCTGTCGTTAGCACCCCCTTTGAGAGGGTGGGCATCGACATTGTAGGGCCATTGGATCCACCAACTTCAGCTGGTCACCGGTTCATACTGGTTTTGGTGGATCATGCCACACGGTACCCAGAGGCAATACCTCTGAGGACCATCACTGCACCTGTGGTGGCAAGGGCCCTGATGGGGATCTTTACCCGAGTGGGTTTCCCCAAGGAGGTTGTGTCCGACAGGGGGACTAACTTCCTTTCAGCATACATGCGGGCTATGTGGAAGGAGTGCGGAGTTACCTATCGGTTTACCACTCCTTATCACCCACAAACCAATGGTCTTGTGGAAAGGTTTAACAAAACCTTGAAAGGTATGATACGGAGTCTACCTGAGAGCCTGCGGAGGAAATGGGACATCCTCCTACCCTGTCTCTTGTTTTCTTACAGGGAAGTGCCACAAAAGGGAGTGGGCTTCAGCCCCTTTGAACTTTTGTACGGGCACCCTGTACGGGGACCTCTCAGCCTGGTGAAAGACGGATGGGAACGGACTCCCAGGAAGCTTCCCCAGGACGTGGTGAGCTACATGCTGGCCTTCCGAAGCCAAATGGCTAAGTTGTGGAAGCAAGCTTCAGACAACTTGGAGGCCAGCCAAGCAGTAATGAAAGAGTGGTATGACCACAACGCTCACCCAGTGGAACTGGAGCCTGGACAGAAGGTGTGGGTAATGGAACCTGGAGAGCTAAATGCCCTCCAGGACCGTTGGACAGGCCCCTTTGAGGTGTTGGAAAAGAAGGGGAAGTCCACCTACTTGGTGGATCTTAAGGCCCCGAGGCAGCCCCACAGGGTGCTGCATGCCAATCGCCTCAAGCCACATCATGAGAGGCCCGCGGTTGTCTTAATGATGGTAACCGATGGAGCAGAGGAAGAAGAAAGCAAACCTCTCCCTGATCTTCTCTCGTCCCAAGAAAAGGATGGGTCGGTGGAGGGAGTAATTCTCTCGCCATCCCTAACTCCTGAACAGCAGAGTGATTGCCGCCAGATACTGGAGCAATTCTCTTCTCTGTTCTCCCTTGTCCCGGGTAGGACCCACCTGTGTACCCATGACGTGGACACAGGAGACAGCCCACCAGTGAAGTCTAAAATCTACCGGCTGTCGGACAAGGTGAAGGCTAGCATCAAGAGTGAAGTCGCCAAGATGCTGGAGCTGGGAGTGATTGAACCTTCTGGAAGCCCTTGGTCTAGCCCGGTGGTTTTGGTACCAAAGGCTGCCCCACCAGGCACCACACCTGAATTGAGATTCTGTGTGGACTACCGAGGCTTGAACTCAGTGACCAAAACTGATGCACATCCTATCCCACGGGCGGATGAGCTGATTGACCGGCTGGGAGCTGCTCAATACTTAAGTACCTTTGACCTAACTTCAGGGTACTGGCAGATTTCCCTTACCGAGGAGGCGAAGGAAAGGTCAGCCTTCTCTACACCTGAGGGACACTACCAATTTCGTGTGATGCCCTTTGGGCTCAAGAATGCCCCTGCCACTTTTCAGCGGCTGGTGAACAGGGTCCTTTCTGGAATGGAAGCTTTTTCGGCTGCATACCTGGACGACATTGCTGTCTTCAGTAGCAGCTGGGAGGACCATTTGCAGCATCTGCAAGCTGTTCTTCATGCCCTGCAACAGGCTGGATTGACAATCAAGGCCAGCAAGTGTCAGATCGAACAGGGGTCGGTGGTGTACCTAGGTCACTTGGTGGGCAGAGGGACGGTGCAGCCCCTCCAGGCAAAGATTGAGGCTATCATCGCCTGGGAGCCCCCCAAGACTCAAACAGAGGTCCGAGCCTTCCTGGGCCTCACTGGATACTACCGTCGCTTCGTGAAGGGGTATGGCACTATCGTGGCCCCCCTCACTGAGCTTACTTCCAAGAAGCAACCCCGACGGGTAGTCTGGACGGAGGCTTGCCAGCGAGCCTTCATGACCTTGAAACAAGCATTGTGTTCCGCTCCCATTCTCAAGGCCCCTGATTTTGCTAGAGAATTCATTGTCCAAACAGATGCGTCAGAACATGGCATTGGGGCAGTGTTATCGCAGCTAAATGATGAGGGCTTGGATCAACCCGTGGTCTTCCTGTCCAGGAGACTACTTCCCAGGGAAAGGAGGTGGAGTACAATTGAGAGAGAAGCCTTTGCGGTGGTTTGGGCTCTGAAGAAGCTGCGACCATACCTGTTTGGTTCGCACTTCCTAGTTCAGACTGACCATCGCCCCCTTCGTTGGCTGATGCAAATGAAGGGGGAGAATCCCAAGTTGCTAAGGTGGTCCATCTCCCTACAGGGAATGGACTTTAGGGTGGAACACCGACCTGGGGCGGACCATGCCAACGCAGACGGTCTATCCAGGTATTTCCGCCTTAGTGATGAGGACTCCCAAGGGGTTGGGTAGTTCTCCCCACTTTCAGCTGGGGGGGACGCGTGTTAGACCTGTCTGCTTCTGGGAAGACTCTAACCACCATGATTTATTTTTGTCCCCCTTAGCCTCCCAGAGTTTCTATTTTTATTTTTACATGTGTCCATCAGGAGTTTTTAATGCTGTCAGGGGGCTAGGTGTTCCTTGGCGATGACGCCATTTTTCCCTCATCACTTGTGAGGCCTAGTCACCCCCTTGAAACCTTAGGGATCTCCAGAGACCTAAAATGGTGTCCACCAACTGCCATAACGGACACTACTGGAGGACAGGTCCATAGGATAACATTAGGGAACTTTCTGGAATCAACTAGAGACTTCTGCAGGTCTCAGGCCAACCTATATAAGGCCAGTGACCAGCAGCCATTTTGTGCTGACCCCAGAGTAGAGGAGTGAGGCAGTGGTGAGAGGAGGTGGACACACTGAGAGCAGCTAGTTTGTCACTGAGGCTGACAGTTACTTCAGAGGATTGTTCCCCCTTCAGCCTTTGACCGATCCCTCTCTCAAGACAACAACTACTGACAAAGAAATCGAGTTACTGGAGGAAGAAGATCCTTCTATTTCAGAGCCCCAGTAAAACCACTCAGAACACCCTTAATTGGGGGTATTCCTGACTGTCCATACCCAGCGCTGTGCTCACCGGTGTTGTGGAGCAGCTGTAGTGAAGGTGGGCGTCGGTGGCACCTTAGCGCCCTGAAGAGCGAGGACGCCGTGTGTACACATCCTTCCTGTGAAGCCGGAGTGAGAAGTGCCTGAGGAGAAGCAGCGGCGCTGCTCCGATCGGCGTCGGGACCCCGGGGGCACCGGCCGCGTCAAACGAAGAGGTAGGCGCTTCCGCGCATGACCGGCGACTGAACGCTTTTGCGAGGCAGGAGGGGCCTAGGATCGAGCAGGCCCAGAAGAGACCGAGCAGCGTCTCTGTGGAGAACAGCTTCCTTCCTGGGAGCAGGTGCGCCGAGGCGGAAGAGGAACGAGCGCTTCCGCGCATGCCCAGCCGAGTAGTGCCAGCGGAAGAAAAATCATCGCGCCAGCTGAGGAGCGCCGCGTCGGAGCTCCAGGAGGTCGATCCCCTCAGAGGAGGCAGAAGCGCCACAGCGGACGACGCAGTAGGGAGCCCTGGGCCGGGAAAGCCTTCCCTGCCTTCCCCCTTCAGCCCGTCTGTTACCGGGCTCCAGCGCGTGTAGAGGAAACACCCGCGACACGCCCCCAACCTCACAAGTAAGCCGGGTAGTGTGGGAACGGGAGGCGGCAGCGCCGGGTGAATGAAGCAGGACAGTGGGGCTACGACCCACGCGAGTGACTGACTTGTCCAGGGGAGCCTGACTCGAGGAAAGCGAGTTAGTGAACTGAATAACATAGAATAAAACTTATCCAATAACTGGCTCAGAAAAGAAAGGTGGAAGTGGTGCAGGGAACCACAGGGTTCCTGGGTAAAAACCCCTACAGTTTAGTGATAAGTGAAGAAGTAGATTCTCTACCAGCTAGGTGTGCCTGTCAATCAGAGGGAGGGGAACCTTACTAATATTATTGTGTCTTCCCTTTTAGCACATAACTGGTGGGTTATACAGTGAAAATCTACATTCAGGTCTTGCTGTTGAGTTGAGCAGTGCTTAAGAGCTGTGGGGTAATGTACCTATTAATGAACCTGTAAAAACGTATTGCACTATCAGACTGCATCTTCCTTTCAGTAGATTTATTGGTGGAGTATTGTGTCATTGTGTAATAATGTGAAGTAACCTCACAGAGTGTGAAGCTAATGAGATTCTCTTAACCAACCAAAGAGTTACCCTTATGCTTTACTGAATCGTTGACAAAAGAATGTGGTTTACTGCCCTTTTTCCACAGCAGGAGGAGTGAAAAGTAATTTCTCAAAGTAAAAGTGTAATGTTTACCCCTGAAAGAAACTAATGTTGTAACTTGTATAACTTGAATCCAAAGAGACATATTATTTTTATAAAAGGTAACGGTATTTTTCCAAACAGAGGTGTTGTGTCTTTATTTTAGTGGTTCATCACTGTGTTACTGTGGGTGAGACTTGTAAGTACTTAGCCAACGCCGTGAGTTAGCTGTAGACCACTACTGTGCCAAGCTACCATATGTAGTCTTGGGTAATCTAGGTCCAACACATAGGTATTGTCATTGGCCACACAGGCAAGGCAATGGGTGGATGGTTAAAGCTGCAGTGGCCCACTGGTGAGGTCCCTGGCACATGTTTTATTACAAATTAATCACTGCTCAGCTCCGACCCCAGTACTTCCTCTCTTCCCCAATCGCTGCTGTCCCTCACCCATGTTGCATCAAATTACTTTTTAGGTCACAGATCATCTCTCAGCTATCTTCTCTCACAGTCTAACAGTAGCCCCCGTCTGTGCCCTCAACTTTCCCTCACACTAACTTCTTGCATGTCCACACTTCCATTCGGCACTTTACATGTCTCCTCATCCCTGACCTATTCAATTGAATACTCCCACTCCCTTGCTGTCCTTTCTTATCCTCTCATCTCTCCTCACGAGCACACGCGTTGGACCTGTATGCTCCTCTTGGCCTGTGTCACTCTGCTTATTGTTCCCTAATTCAGGAAGGCACGAATTGTCTGTCTTGCTGTTTTGGTGCAGGCCGCACAGTTATGGAACGTGCACCCTCCTTTGCTTCGCTCCGCTAAGATTCTATTATACTTTAGGAAGATATAAAAACATGGCTCTATGCTCTGGAGTTCACCCCATTTGGCTGGTTCTCCTTCCCTTTCTGTGTGTTTCTCATTTGCCTTCAGGCAGCAGATGGCTATTAGCCCCATGACACCTTTTGGTAACAGTGGTGCACTACAAATTTAAATAATAATAGTAATTGGCAGAAGCAGGGAAGCCAACAAGACCCAAACTTCATATGGGCCTACACTCCCAGGCAAGGTGGAGCTGGCCCTAGCACTGATCACACACTGTGCGACCGTCTTTTTTGGTACCCCTCCCCAGTTTCCTCCTTCTCCATAAATTCCCTCACTACCACTCACCAACAATGCACCTCATCTTTCTGTAGCACCTTTCTGACAAACATGTAATTTATTTTATAGTGCTATTCATAGTTTACTCACACTCAGTTCTGTGATCTGCATAGTACATGTTCTTTGTAGCAGGCACATTAACCTTCTGCCTTCTGTGGTTGGCAAGAGTGCCCATGTGAGTGCATGGTGAGCGATGCAACAGTGTGAGAGTAGGGAAAGAGGAGTGACTGCAGGGTGAGTGAGGTGATCATATGAATTTGGGTGCGAATGTAAGTGCAGAGTGGGACGAATGAATGCATGGTTAATGATGGGCTTGTTTGAGTGAGTTGCAAATTGAGCAGTGTGGGAGCAGGTGAAAGGTGTTTCATGAGTGCAGTATTGGTGCAGGTGTGTATTGTGTCTGCAGGGTGAGGGACAGGGTGAACAGCACAAGTGCATTGTGAGTGCAGAGTGATCACTATTAGTGCAGGGTGAGAGGGTGAATGATGTGAGTGCATGGTGATGAGCGTGAGTGTATTGTGATCGCTGTTAGTGCAGGGTGAGCGTGAAAGTGAAGGGCAAGAATGAGAAGTGAGTTCTCTGAATGCAGGGTGCATTCCCAGACACTTGAAGTAACTCAGCATATTATTGACTGCAGGGTATGGTTTAAGATATAAGTTCAACTATTGCTATTATGGCATTAATTAGGGATCGAGGGTGGAAGAAATAAATATTATGCTGCTCCTGCAACACACTTCCAGTCCTATGGTTAGGGTTCCCTGCTCACTATTTTGATGTCCCAGATAGTACAAAAATAAGCAGTCACCTAAAGCTGTATATTTAAGCACTCATCTGTGGGTACTTGGAACAGCAAATATAAATAGAAAGCACTCTTAATTGTGTTATAAGGCTGCCTCAATGTTCCATGACTGATAATTAAAGGGAACAAAGACGGAAAAGTCACATTACGAATGAATGCAAATGATTTTATTTACCATCCTATTTATTGTCAAGAGGAGGCCTTTTCAGGCTCTTTAAACATCAAATGGCTGGTATTTTTTCTTATGGCAACCCTACTTTATATTTCTTTTCATGAAATGCATTCTCCCACTACAGCAGTAAATGTAAAATACAAAAGTAAGGAATAGGCAGAGTGGGGATCCAGGGGGTACTGGAACTAGAAAAAAAAAACCTAAGCCTCAGTTACCAGTTTACAAAAGGTATGTAAACATGTAATTGGTCTTTAAAGACCAGTGAAAAACTCAGGCGTACCATGCTGTACTTGAGATAATACTGCAGACAAGGCCCAGCAGAGCCCACAGCAGCTTGAGCTGAGACACACTATGGGGGAGGCAGGGGGCTGAAGCCCTTGGGCCTGGGCAGAAGTGTGACTGGGAATGTGCGACCCCCTTTCCATCACTCCACGGCCCCCCTGGGGGTCGCGCCCCACAACTTGAAGACCCCTGATCTAGATGGTGGGCTTGAAGCACCATCCATCTCTTCTATTTGTTCCTGTTTGTGCCATTCATAAATTCCTGCTTTTGTTTGGTCAGTTTGCATAATTAGTCCCGCCTTTTGGGGTTTCGAGCCCTCCCAGGAGACAACCTCATTACAAGTGGTCTTACTCGTTTTTTAAGTTTCGCATGCACAGAGCTTGCGCTGTGCTTGTGAAATATATTGTATTCAATATAAATCTTAAAAAGGACTTACATCTCCCGTGCCTATTGTATCAATTACAGAATCATCCCTATCCGATTTACCCGCGGTGGTTCCGTTAGGTGCCCTGGGTCAGTTTCTCTGGGATGGCGGGGCGGTTCGAGTGACGATTCGGACTTGTTTTCTGTCGACGTATTGCGGAGGGCTAGCAACCTCTGATATTTGGTCTTACTATGTGGCCTCACATTTTCTGGTCCTGAATGAGTGGTGGTATGGGGACAGGGCGGGCCCGGCCTTCGCCGTGGAGCGGCGCAGCATGGGGGACCAGTCCCTTCATACTATTCTGTATTTGCCCTGTTGCGATGCTCTCTGCCGTCCGCCACAAGGATTGTTTTTCAGATGATTTGAAGGCAAGCACTCTATAGAATGGGCTGGTGGAACAGATTGACTAGGGAGACCTTGCTATGGCATAATGGCCGCCTTCCGCCGTTGGCGAGTCTTTCTGGATTTTGTGACTGGGACAGTATTTGGATATCTACTCTGGGGGACGTTATGCGGGGTCCGGTTTTGAAGTCCTTTCAAGACATTCAGACGGATTTCCAGATGCCGAAGACTCAATTTTTTAAATATTTGCAGTTTAGGCATGCCATTACCCCCAGTTTGGAGGGCCTGGACTCGCTGCCGGAGTTCAGCCCGGTGGAGGCCAAGGTATTATGGGGAACCTCCTGGATCATAAGATCTAAAGAATTTACCAATCTTTGGTTACGCACTGTTCCCCTTCATTACAGCGTTAAAGGGAGGCATGGGAGGGTGATGTGGGTCAGATGGATGAGGAGGATTAGACCAAGCTCGCGCCTACCTGCGTGGGGCGGCTATTGCAATGAGGCTGCGGCTAATTCAATTTGTTATGTTATGTTATGTTATGTTATTATGGGTCTTCTATAGTGCACGGCTACTCCAAAGGAGTGTCCCGGCGCTTTGTGCTCCAGACCCAGAAAGGAAACTGGAAAAACATAACAAAAATAAAAAGAAAGGCAGAACCAGAGGATAAGACTAAAAGCACTAGCCAGTGAAAAGCCAGGTCTTTAAACCCTTCCTAAAAGCGAGCAAGTTGGATGTGGACCGCAAAGACAGCGGTAGAGAATTCCACAACTGAGGGGCCAGCATCCTGAAAGACCGTCCTCCAATACGGGCTTTCTTTATACGGGGGACTGCTGCGAGTGCCAGTGACTCCGATCTTAAAGATCGTGCCGGCAGGTAGAAAGCCAACCTCTTTTGTAGGTATTTGGCACCCGTGGCGTGTAAGGCTTTGTGAGCTAGTGTCATGGCTTTGAATATTATCCTCTTCCGTATGGGGAGCCAGTGTAAGGTTTGCAGCAAGTTCGAGGCACTGGCTCCACGATGCAGGCCAAAAATGGCTCGTGCAGCTGCATTCTGGGTCACCTGCATACGTTGTAAGAGGTATTCCGGAAGACCCAGATACAGGATATTAGCATAATCCAGCCTGGATCCAATAAGGGCCTTAACAGTTATTCTCCGATGTTCCTCAGAAAGCAGCGGAAAGAACATTCGGAGCATCCTGAGGATACCGAAACATGTTCCTGTGAGGGTCAACACCTGGGATTTGAGCGTAAGTCCGTTGTCAATTTTAATTCCCAAGTTCTTAGCCGACTCAGAAGAATGAGCTGGAGGGAACATGTCGGCAGGCCACCAACCATGCCAGTCCGGTTCGGATGGGCATCCAAAGAAAAGTATCTTGGATTTATCCGAGTTACACTTGAGGCTGTTCAGTTGGAACCAGTTAAAAACAGCCCCAAGGCACTCACGAATACTTTCCCCATCGAATTCTTCGCTCTTACGGCAAGTGAAAAGAAGCTGGGTGTCGTCAGCATATGAAACGATCTGGGCCCCGTAGGACTCCACCAATGCCGCCAGAGGGGTCATAAAGATGTTAAATAGAGTAGGGCTCAGTACTGAGCCCTGAGGAACTCCGACTCCCAAAGGCGACATTTCGGCAGATCCAGGGGAGGCCCAGACCGTTTGTCGACTGTTGGCTAGGAAGGAACGAAACCAGTTGAGCACCGTCCCCCTTAGACCGATGTCATGTAGTCTTGTGAGAAGATCCTCATGGGGGACGGTGTCAAAAGCCGCCGACAGGTCTAACATAACTAACATCACCCTGCCTCCGGCATCCAGCGACTCCTTAACAATCTCTGAAACCTCCAAGAGCGCTGTCTCAGTACTTAGGTTAGGTCGAAAACCCGATTGAGACGCGTGAAGAAGCTCATTGGACTCCAGGAAGTTGGAGAGCACGCTATGAACATGTTTCTCCAAGATTTTAGTGAGTGCTGGAAGGAGCGAGATAGGTCTATAATTGGCCGGGACCTCAGGGGCCAGGCAAGGCTTTTTAAGAAGAGGAATAACCATGGCCTGTTTCCAGGAATGTGGTATAGCTCCCTGACTCAAGGAGAGATTCAGAATAGGTTTGGCTAAGGGTTTGACAACGTCTGCCATTTTAGCTAAAAATTTCGCCGGGCAGGGGTCACGTGGTGAACCAGATTTAAGATTCCTCAAATATGCTAGGGATGAGGATACCGTGAGAGGCGGGAAGTTCACCAGGACAGGGCCAGAGGTGGGCAGATGGGCTAGCTCTTCCGGCAAGGTCGAGAAATCGATTATCGGTCTCGGGGGGAAGGAATCCTGTATCTGCTTAATTTTGGTGGTAAAAAAGTTAGCAATGGTATCAGCCCAGGTCTCAGCCGGTACTTCCTGTGCTGAGTTCGATCGCAGGGTAGTGAATTCCCTTACGATCGAAAAAATCTCCTTACAGGAATTAGCTGCTTCCTCGATTCTTTTAGCGAAGTAGCATTTCTTTCCCTGTAGGACTAGTCTATGATAGGATTTAATCATAGATTTGTAAGTCAGTTTTGCCTCGGCATCATATTGGGCTCTCCATGTCCGTTCGGCGACTTTACATTGTCGGCGGGAGTGGGCCAACTCCACCGTAAACCAAGGGGCCACACCTTCATTGGGTGTATTATACCAGAGTCCGGCTCTGGGGGGCAGGCTTGGTGGCTTCCCCGGTGTGTCTCAGTTGCGAACATGAGGAGGGGACCCTGCTGCATACTGTATGGCACTGTACTGCATTAGCACGATTCTGGAGTTCTGGCCTGTCTTTCCGAGGTGCTCGGGTGGGAACTTCCTAGCTCACCAAAGTTAGTTCTGTTGTGTTCCAAGGGATCGGGGGCAGTGTTTACAAGCATCATCTCATACTCCTGGGTTTCACCTTGGCAAAGAGGGACATAGCTAAAACCTGGAAGGCGACAGTGGCTCCCTCAGTTTCGGCTTGGAAAAATAGTATGGATTTTTGTATGGGCTTGGAGATTCCTATTTTTGAATCCAGAGGGTGTCCCCGGAAGCATTACAAGATCTGGAAGCGCTGGTCGGATTACCGCGGCTTGGAAATTGAACCACCGCGGGGGACCGAAATCGAGACCCAGTGTGACCCCCTCGAGTCCCTTATTTCAGGTTTTCCCTGTTCTTAGCATTCCTTGGTGGTTTGCCCATAATTCATCGGCAGTATATGGTCTTGTGGAAGGTGGGCTCTTGTGTTGACCAATGGCAGTTTGAGTTAGTACTATGCTGCTCCCGAGTAGGGGGATGTTGCGTTGGGGGTGGGGAGGGTGGTGGAGGGAGAGTGTGGTTGTTCAGAGGGGTTGATTTTATTTGTATTGCCTTACATATTCTCCTTTCTTTAACATATGTAAAATGGTCAAAGTCAATTTTTGTATCTTTCATGGGGCAGCTGTCCCTGGGGTTCCGAGATCTGCGTTATATGTGTAATTTTGACAAATAAAATCTGTTTTCGAAAAAAAAGGGACTTACATCCCACCCCCTTGCTTTCCTGGCTTATTATTGGTTCCTGTGGTTGTCACTTAATTTTCCTCTATTTCGATTGGCGGTAGCATATTTTCTTCCATTTACCAATTCTTGTTCCTAGTCTCCTTCTTTGCTCAGTTTCACGTGGCCGAAATACTGTTAAAGTGGAATTATTTTTTCATGAAGCTTTGCCTCTTTCTGCTTTTTCTGTTTGCTGTGATACTTTTAATTATTTAGCATTTATTTTATTTTACTTACTTGCTAGCACTCTATAAGTGTGCACATATTTTTAGACGGTCTCCTCCTTTTTTGCATTCCTTACACATACTTGCTTGTTTATTTTTTTATTTCAAAAGATTTTTATTAGAAGAATTTTTACAAAACAGTACAGATTCGGCCGAAACGAAGGCAATACTGGTTTGCTGTAGTTACACACATGGATAATGATACATACTGGCTCGCTGAGGCGCTTGAGTGATGGTTATACATAAACAGCTTGAACCTTGGCGTTACATACAGGTACATATGCGTTTCCCCCGTCGGGCGGAAGAGATAGTGTATAGAGGTAAGTAGGATGAAAGACGAGAAGAAGAAAAGGAGTAAACGGCGCGCTATTCGATTTCTGTGCCCCATTCCGGTCAGATCTTGGCTGAGGCCATTTTGTTATTGCTGTTGTTGTTGTTTGCTTCCTGTGCCTTTCCCGACCAGTTCTCCGCCCAGCTCCCGCCTCCCAGCTGACCACCCCTCCCCCCTCTCCATCCACTTATGACAGTTGTCTGTTCGCGCAGCGTTCACGCGCAGCGGTCGCGCCCCAGTCGCGCCGAAGGTGCGCCAAAGATAAGCCTGTCTACGCCCGTCCGCGCCTGGACCGCGCCCAGCGCCAGACCCCCTGGTCCACACAATGCCCAGCCCTCCCGCATTACTTACGACGCCTCCACCCTCCTAGCCCTTAACCCCGGCCGACTCTCCAACTGCGCCCAAGCCGCTCCTGGACACACCCATGGACCCTTCACTTGCTACTCCTGCAAGTTCGACGGCACCAAGAAAAACTCCTCATCCACGATCACACAACAGATATCTGACTCCAACCACCTAAAATGCATCCTGCTCAACACCCGCTCAGTCCACAGACACGCCATCGACCTCTGGAACCTACTAGACACCATTTCTCCCAACGTCGCCTTCCTAACAGAAACATGGATGAACGCCTCATCAGCCCCAGACATCACCATTGCCATCCCGGAAGGATACAAGATCATCCGTAAGGACCGCACCGACCAAACAGGAGGAGGCATCGCTATCGTCCATAAGAACTCCATCCGCATCTCAACCAGCTCAGACGTCAACCTTACAGCGCCGAACACCTTCACTTCCAGATCCACACCGACCCCAAGACCACACTCAGAGGCACACTCCTCAACCGACCTCCAGGACCCCGTGCACAATTCAGCGACGTTATCACTGACTTTATCACCCCACACGCCCTCCCCTCCGAGGAATACATTCTGCTGGGAGACCTCAACTTTCACCTGGAAAAGAGCAATGACAGCAACGCCACCTCCCTTCTGGACAATCTCGCCAACCTCGGACTCAAACAACTTGTCACCACGCCCACCCACATCGCTGGTCACACACTCGACCCTATCTTCACCTCCAGCAAACATGTCTCCTTCAGTCTCACCACTACTCTCCATTGGACGGACCACAGCTGCGTACACTTCATCTACAATAAGACCACAACTCACAACCATCCTCAACCTACTCTGCGAAGAAACTGGAACAAAATCACCATCGACCAGATCTCCTCATCGCTTCTCCAAAACCCCCCTGCCCACTCCTCAAACCCCGACCAAGCAGCCATTAACCTCACCCAATGGCTATCCAACAGCGCCGACATCCTAGCACCGCTGAAAAAACGTCAAATCAAACTAGGCAGCAAAAACGCCTCCTGGTTCAACGATGATCTTAAGAAATCGAAGAAACTCTGTCGCTCCCTCGAGAAGGCCTGGAAAAAAGACCCAAACACCAGCACCAGGGACGCCTTCAAAAACGCCACCCGCATACACCACCAACTAATCCGATCTGCCAAGAAAGCCGCATTCAAAGACCGACTAGACAACAACGCCCACAACAGCAAGGAATTATTCAACATCGTCAAAGAATTTACCAACCCCTCATCCAACTCCAACGACATCACCCCCTCTCAGGCCCTCTGCGACTCCCTAGCTTCGTTCTTCCACAACAAAATCGCAGACATCCACAACAGCTTCGACAACCGACTCGGAGACCAACCCACCCAACCTTCTGCAGGACCTTCACCCCCCTTGAACATCCTTAATGACTGGAACCCAATCTCCACTGAGGACACCATCCGCCTGATGAACTCCATCCACTCAGGATCCCCCACAGACCCCTGCCCTCACCACATCTTCAACAAAGCAGACTCCATCATAGCACCACACCTTCGAGACGTCATCAACTGCTCCCTCAACTCCGCCACCTTCCCGGAAAGCTGGAAACACGCAGAACTTAGCGCCCTTCTGAAAAAACCCACAGCGGACCCCACCGAACTCAAAAACTACCGCCCCATACCGCTCCTTCCATTCCCGGCCGAAGTCATCGAGAAAGCTGTCAACAACCAGCTCGCCGCCTGCCTCGAAACCAACAAATCCCTCGACTCCTCATAGTCCGGCTTCCGAGCCAAACACAGCACGGAGACCGCCCTCATCGCAGCAACAGACGACATTCGAACTCTTCTGGACAATGGAGACACAGTCGCCCTCATCCTCCTCGACCTCTCCGCAGCCTTCGACACAGTCTGCCATAGCACCCTTCTACAGCGCCTCAGAAACATCGGAATCCAAGGAAAAGCACTGGAATGGATCACCTCGTTCCTCACCGGAAGAACCCAGAGAGTCCGCCTCCCACCATTCAACTCAGAGGCCACTGAAGTCATCTGCGGCGTACCCCAAGGGTCCTCACTCAGTCCCACCCTCTTCAACGTATACATGAGCCCCCTCGCGGCCATCGCACGCCAACACAACCTCAACATCATCTCCTACGTGGATGACACTCAACTGATCCTATCACTCACCAAAGACCCTAACACCGCCAAAACCAACCTACATGAAGGAATGAAAGAAGTAGCCGAGTGGATGAAGCACAGCCGTCTGAAACTGAACTCAGACAAAACAGAAGTCCTTATCTTAGGTACCTCCCCCTTCGCCTGGGATGACTCTTGGTGGCCAGAGGCCCTTGGAAAAGCACCCATCCCGACGGACCACGCACGGAACCTGGGCGTCATCCTGGACTCCTCACTCTCTATGAACAGACAAGTAAACGCCGTTTCATCATCTTGCTTCAACATTCTTCGCATGCTCAAAAAAACATTTCGTTGGATCCCCACCGAAACCAGAAAAATGGTAACCCATGCACTGGTTACAAGCCGCCTGGACTACGGAAACACCCTATACGCCGGTATCACCGCAAAACTCCAAAAAAAACTCCAACGCATCCAGAACGCATCAGCCAGACTCATAATAGACATCCCGCGTAAAGACCACATCTCTAGTCACCTGAAAAACCTCCACTGGCTCCCCGTCAATAAGAGGATTACTTTCCGACTCCTAACCCACGCACACAAAGCACTTTACGAAATTGGACCCGAATGCCTCAACACACGACTTTCCTTCTACACCCCCTCCCGCCAGCTACGATCCTCCAACCAAGCCCTTGCTACCGTACCTCGCATCAATAAAACCACCATGGGAGGTAGATCCTTCTCCTACCTCGCAGTTAAAACCTGGAACTCACTCCCCACTCACCTTCGTCTCACTCAGAACCATCTAGCATTCAGAAAGCAACTTAAAACTTGGATATTCGACAAGTAACTCCCCACCCTTCTTCAAGCACCTTGAGACCCTCCGGGTATGTAGCGCGCTATATAAATCTTTTGACTTGACTTGACTTGACACGAGTGTGGTGTGTTGTGGGTTGCATGACTACAGAGTTTGCTGACGGGTGGCGCCAGGAGGGGAGGGTTAGGGAGGGGGCCGTGAGGGTGTCTGGCGGTGTGGTGCGTTCACGGCAGTTTTTGCGAGTCAAGGTATTTGTCCAGGGAGAGCCACATCTCATTGCCTCGTCCAACTTGTGGTGTTTGATTTTTTTGGTATGTTGTCCGCACCCCTTAGGAAGGTGACCCAGTTGAACCAGACTCTGAAAGTGGCCCTCCCTGTGTCCTTCCAGTTAGAGAGGATTGTCTTGGTTGCTGCCGTGAGGAGTAGGTCAATGAGGCTCCTGTCGTTGGCTGAGTGTATCTCTGGGGCCATGAAGGCATTTGTTATGCTGAGGAGGTCTAGTTGTGGAGTGTACCCTGTTACATTATAGATGAAATCTCTTACTTTCCCCCAGAATGTTTTTACTTTCGGGCAGTGGACAATCATGTGCGCTAGGTCTCCTTTCTGTTTCTGACAGTTCCAACATAGTTCGTTGTCTATGAGCCCGACCGCTGCTAGACGTGGTGGGGTCCAGTACGCTCTGTGTAGGAGACAGAATTTTGTTTGTGCCAGTGTGGTGGTGACTTTGTTCCTGCTAGCCGAGGACCAAAGGTGGGCTTTTTCTCTCTCGCTAAAGCGCCCGGCGTGTAATGTTTCCCAGTATTCTATAGCCTTACTGTTTAAACTAGATGTTTTTGCCCTTAGTAGTTTATAAAGGTATTACGTTTGGTGCCCAAGTTTGTTGAGGTTTGTCAGGTATTGGTGTATGGTTGGTACTTCGAATGCTTAGTCCTGCTTTGGTGATTGCCGCCTTAATTTTAAGAAAGTTATATAGTTCTATGTCTGGGAAGTCGTGTTTTAGTTGTAGGCTGGCAAAGGTGGAAGGGGACCCGCGTTCATCTAGTTGGGATGGGGTGTGGATACTCCGCTGGAGCCAGGAGGTTAAGGTGAGTATGCTGTTCTTGTATTTTATTTTTGTTTTGAACCAAATGGATTCCCATTTTGTATTTTTTTATGCTTTTTTCCATTCTTTTGTCTACTTGCAAGAGGTCGTTTTTGGTGTTCCTGAGAATTGTGTTGCTAGCTTCCGGATGTTTGTTAGCCGTGAGGAGGGCCGCAGGTTTTAGGCCACCCATCAGGGCTCTTTCTAATTCCAGGCAAGCCGGAGTATAACCCTGTTCTGGCGTGAGCCAGTATAAGCCTTGTCTGGCAAGGCAGGCTGTCTGGAAGGTCTTAAAGTTTGTGACGTCGTGCCCCCCCTAGGTCCTTACTGAGCCTAGGTTTCTGGAGGCCAATCCTGGCTTTTTTACCCCTCCAGAGGAACGTGTTAATCATGGTGTTCAGTTTTTGTGAAAATCCTCTGTAACTGTTAGTGGCAGCATGCTCAGCATGTAGTTAACCATAGGGGTTATCATCATTTTGATTGTTTCTACCCTTCCCCACCAGCTGACGTACTTGGGGGACCACGTGTCTAGCCTGTCTTTTATTTTGTTTGTTAATGCCTTCTCATTGTGGTCAAGTGTTGACTTGAGATCTCTGTCAAAATAAATACCTAGGTATTTTAGGGATCCCTTTTGCCAGTGTAAGCCCGAGGTTCCTAACACGTCCTTGGTGGTGTGAACGTTGAGTGGCTTGCATTCGGACTTGCTTCTGTTAAGATTTTACCCTGCTACTTTGGCATATACGTCAATGGTATTCATTAGTGCATCTATCGAGGGCTCGGGGTTCTCTGTCATGACGAGAATGTCATCGGCGTATGCTGCTAGTTTGACCGTGTTGCCTTTGACCTTCATCCCTCTTATCTTGGCGTTGTCTCTGATAATGGCCAGTAGGGGTTCTAGTGTCAGTAGGAACAGTGACGGGGACAGTGGGCAGCCTTGTCTGGTGCCTCTTTCTAGAGATAGAGCCTCAGATGTGCCCCCATTCACTACAACTCGGGCTTTGGGGTCATTATATAGCGCCATCACCATTGACCTATAGTTCTCACCTAGGCCGAACTTCTGCATGCATTGGTCAAGGAAGGGCCATGAAACTCTGTCAAAGGCCTTTTCTGCGTCTAACGCGATCATCACTGCTGGATTCGTATTGGTAGAGGCATGGTTTATTATGTGGCATAGTAGTCTTGTATTGTCTTGGGATAGTCTATTTTTAAGGTAGCCCACCTGCGTTTTGTGTATGAGGTTTGGGAGCTGTGCGTTAAATCTCCCTGCTTTTTGCGTATATCTTGCAGTCTACGTTAATTAGAGAGATGGGTCTGTAGTTCTGCAGGAATTGTGTGTCTTTGCCTTCTTTGGGAATGACTATGATGTTGGCCTCCGTTATTGAGTTTGTCATTTTCCCTCCTTTGATGCAGTGTGCGAAAACTTCTTTCGTTGTGTTCCTAATTAGGGGGAGGAAGTGTTTGTAGAATTTGGCTGTGTAACCGTCCCGCCCGGTGCCTTGTTATCCTTTAGGGCCGCTACTGCCATGTCTATTTCTGCTCCTGTAATGTCTAGCTCTAGAGTTGCGTGTTGAGCCTCTGTTAGCTTTGGTAGGTTAAGCTTGCCTAGGAGGGCTGCTCCTTCATCTGGGGTTAGGTCTTTCTCTTCTTTGTATAGTTCCTCATAGAATTCCTTAAAAACCCTGAGGATCTCTTTGTTGCATGTTTGAGATGTCTTGTTGGTGTCAGTCATGGCTGCGATGGCATGTTGTCTTTGCTTACTTTTAAGGTATGAGGCCAGGGCCTTGCCTGCTTTATTCGCTGAGCAGAGGTTTATGGCTTTGTACCTGTTTATCCATGTACCTGCTCTTTCGCTTAAAATCTTATTGAGCTCATATTTTTTCCGTGTCGGGGTCATCAGTGTATTTCTGTCGGCTAGGTTGACGCTGTTATGCATCTCCAGGTCTTTGATCTGCCCCTCTAATTCTAGTATTGTTTTGTTCCTGTCCCTATTCATTCTGGACTTGATGCTTATTATTTTCCCCCTTATTGTGGCCTTCATAGCATCCCAGAGTACTCCCTTGTCTATGTCTAGCTTGTCGTTGATTTCTAGATAGTCTTTAATGGCTTCCTCTATGGCGGCAGCGTTAGCTGGATCCCTAATGACATCGCTGTTGAATCTCCATCTACAGCTTGTTTGTTCGTTGTGACGACCGCTAAGTTTTAGGCTGATGAGGGAGTGATTTGACACTGTTCTTGGCTCAATCTCTGTGTGTTCTATAAGGTGGGTGTGAGTGGCTGAGATCAGGATGTAGTTAATTCTGCTATATGAGTTGTGGGGGTGGGAATAAAAGGTGTAGTCTCTGGCGTCTGGGTTTTGGAGTCTCCATGGGTCCCTGAGGTGGAGTTTGGTGCATAGGTTCCTAAGTATGTGTTGAGACTGTGTTTGGTGACTGGTTCTTTGTGGGTGTCTGTCTATGGTTTGATCTGGTACCTGATTGAGGTCCCCTGCTACTATCAGGAGCTCATCTTGGGGGAGACTGCCAAGTTCGTCCCCCACCTCTCTCCAAAAGGACTCGTCCTCTGTGTTTGGGCCGTAGATGTTGGCGATATGTATAGTTTCCTCCCCACGCTTCAGACTGGTTATTGGCAGGAGCCCATCGTCGTCCGCATGGTACTCGTGTAGGGTCAGTCTGGCTTTCTTATTTATTAGCGTTATTACCCCTCTCTTTTTGTGAATGGCTGGCGAGCATAGGGTTAGCCCTACCCAGTTCGCCTTTAGGCGCTGTGCGTCCTCTTCAGAAAGTTTCATTTCCTGAAGGATGCACACATCGCTTTTTAGTTTAGTTAGGTAGTCCATTATCTTCCTTCTCTTTATCAGGTGGTTGAGCCCTTTAACGTTGAGTGAGGTTATTTTTAGGTCTGAGAGTAGCTGGGAGATGCTATGTATTGTCATGGTTTGTGCTACTTATCGCCCTAACTTGGAGTTGTCTATGGGGGGTTGTCCCCCCTACATTTTGGTCCACCCCACCCTCTCCTGATGCGTCCTTATGTGCCCAGTCGGGTTGGTCTGATAGTCGTGCTGGCTGGGTATGTATGTCCGTTAAGAATGTGAGAATTAGAGAAGGAAAGAAATAGAAGTATATGATCTATACTGGCCCGCCCCCCCTGCTCCCCCTCAGCCTCAACACCAGACCATGATAGGCGCGTAGGGGCGAGAAAATGGCGCTGCACCGGAGCTAGCCCGAGCAAGGAAAGGGTCAGACGTCTGAGAGAGAGAGAGGAACCGGCAGCAAAACAACTCCCCTGAGCTATCAGACCAAGTGAGTGCCAGGAGGGGGAAGAACGAGAACATTAGGCGCTGGAAAAGGGCAACAACCACTCGCGGCGAAAACAAAACTGAAGGTGCACACAGGCAGCGGCCATCTTGGCCGGAACACAACCATCCAAGGTCAAACGATTGATGAGCAAAAGCGCAGTAGACGGAAATGAGCGTCTTCAACACTGTGGACACAATCAGATGAGCGCATCTAACAGACCGGGCCAGTGAGGGTAAACAGGGGCAACGCATGTAACGGCAAACGCCGAAAAAGAAGGAAACAACTATTGCGGCGAAATCGAAACTGAAGGTGCACACAGGCAGCAGCCATCTTAGCCAGCAAACAACAAGATAGCACAGTCCAGCCAAGTGATTACCAGCGAGTGCATCGCCGGGAAAGTGGGAACAACAAGTACGGCGCAAACAGAGCAGAGGTGGCACACGGGCAGCGCCCTTCACAGCGTGGGCACACCCACCCAGGACCAACGACTGATGGGCAAACGCACAAAGATCAGACGCTCGACAAGCAAATCAGAGGACAGGAAAAGAGTGACAGGCACTCAGGCCATAAACAGGCGAACAAGCCTAACAGACCAGACGAGGCAACGAGGGGCAGAAGGTGGCAACGACAAAAGCAGGAAATCTACCACTACGGCGAAAACAAAAACGAAACCGATGCAGCGGCCATCTTGGCGAGAACGCACCCAAGGCCAAAGGATAGGCGAGCAAATGCACAGAAGATACAAATGAGCAATCGCCACTGTGGCCACAAGCTGGCGTAGGTACCTAACAGACCAGGCAAGTGAGTGCAATCAGGAGCAGCAGGTGGTAACAGCAGCAACGCCGGGAAAGTGCAACAACTGGCAAGATGAATATGAAACTGTAGGTGCAGACAAGCAGCAGCCATCTTGGCGGGAGCGCACAATCGAACGATCGACGTGCAAACGCACAGAGCACACAAACGGGCTATCGTCCCTGTGGGCACAAGCTGGCGAACGTACCCAACAGACCAGAGAAGCGAGTGCAATCAGTGCCAGCGTGTGACAACGGCATTAACACCGGAAAGTGAACCACTACCGAGGTGAATACAAAACTGAAGGTGCAGGCGGGCACCCTCCATCGCGGCTGCAATACATCCATCCAAGGCCATACATCCAGCGCGCAAACAGCACTGTGAAGGAAACAAGCGTCAAGCACGGTAGGTAGAAGCACGCGTGCTAACCAATGGGCCAGACAGCAGGGCAAAAGCTGACGCGGAGCAAGCTTTGCGGAGTAACGCAACCAGTAGCGCGACCAGGCAGGGGCCTCTCCCACAGCAGCGCACACCCAAAGCGAAGGCAAAGAAGCGCACACACATGAGTGAGGCAAAGGGACGCCCCACAACACCACCCAGGACACGAAAGAACTAAAGCAAACAAGGCAAAGGGCATAGAACGGGAAAGATAACCCAGCCTCAAAGCTTCCTGCTGGTACCCTGAAGCAGAACTGGTGGGAGCAAAAACAAGAACAAGGTCCATCCGAGAGCCAAGCAGATACAGACTAGACCGCCAGCACAAGAGTAAAGCCCCACCGGACCCACTGGGAGAGCACTCTAGCATACTTGCTTGTTTAAATTTCTTGCTTGTGTTCGTTGCTGGTGGCCCCAAGTGCCGCCCGCTTTCAATTCACCGTTGTTTGTGTTGCCTTTAGTCCCTCCTCAAGCAAGACTGTAATCAGAGTGGTTTTTCCCTGAGAGGGCGTGTCTTCTACCTCTACCCTGGTTCTCTTCCTCCTACCCGCTACCCTAGTGATCTGCTGCTTGCTTGTTTAGCAAATGTGGTGTCCGATCGGGAGTGCTGGCTCCTTTAAGAAATGGCCTGGGCTTTCAAACGGACCTCCTCCATGACGGCCGCTGTGCCATATAGTAAACATGCTGATGCTAGCTGTGTCCCTTCACCCTTGCGCCAGGAATATGGAGGGCCACTCAACAACTGTGAGTGTGCAGGTACGGCCGCATGAGCTGTGTTCTGCCTTCACATTTGTATGCTGCAGTCACTTCTCTATATTGTGTAAAAATAACTGCAAACTTATTGTATCATTGAAGTTTAAATTAATATTTATATATGTAAATTACTGGCTAGTCACCCACTGGGTT
Organism: Lissotriton vulgaris; assembly: GCF_964263255.1. Classification (NCBI taxonomy): domain Eukaryota; kingdom Metazoa; phylum Chordata; class Amphibia; order Caudata; family Salamandridae; genus Lissotriton; species Lissotriton vulgaris. Next base: position 154,262 of record NW_028243976.1, read on the forward strand.
ATCGTTTTGCAGCGGAAGAAAACTTCATAATCACATTGTAGTGGTTTCTCGTTTTTTACGTGGTTGTGGGGCACAAGTATTTTTTTATTTCTTTTAAACTCAACTGCACGAGGCACTAATTGCTTTCAGGGTTCTTATAGAGCCCTGCTTTGAATCTGATTTTGTTTTGCACAGTTGGCAGCGGGATCACACACAGCCGGCCGAATTTGCACTTACCAGCGTCTTAATAGGAGATACTATTTGATACATTGATATTTTTCGCAAGGGGGGCTTGGGGGAGGGCAGCCGACCCCCGGGAGGTCTCCTCCCCCGGGCGGTTTGGGAGATCTGGGTGGGGGTATTTCTTCTAGCAGGTTCTTTTTGGGCGTTTTTGGGCTGGTTTTAGTTGTATTGTGCGCTCCCCTATAAATGGGCGGGGCTCCTCGCTCCGGGCACCATTTTAGGCTTGGTGACCTGGTGGCCGGTTGAGCTTAGAATTTTTTGTCTTGTTTCCTTGTGCTTTCTGATTCGTGGTCATGTCTGGTGAGGATTACCGAGTGTTGGAGGCTATTCGCCTACTTAGCGAGGCGGGGCGTTTGGACCTGGTCATTGGCGACCGGGGTCAGACGGAGACCCCACGCCCTCAGCGGGAGGCCTCTGCGAGGGTGTCGGCTGTGGTGGCAGCATGTTACTCCCCGAAACGTCGGAGGCAGGATGGGGTAAGTGAGCGGGGTCGTCCCAGGACTCGGCGGGCGGGTTCTAGGGCCCGGCGGGGGAGTGATGCTAGTTCTTCTGATCCGGCCGTTTCTTTGGATTCCTCGTTGTTGGAAGTGGCTGGGGAAGGTGGTTTTCCTCCTGTGGAGGGGGTGGTTTCCGAGGTGGGTTTGCGAGAAAGAGCAGCCTCTGCTCCCGTTTTGCGGGGCCGTCGTGCTTCCAGGCAACGTGGTTGCACGCGGCGTTCGGCTTCTGCCTCCGCGGGGGTGGGGACTGACGTCACTCAGGTGGGGCGGGCGGAGGCCATTTTGGATGTGGCTTCTGTGGCGCAGCTACCGTTACGGGGTGCTTCCGGTCCGGGCATGCAGGAGGTGGTCGCTCCTTTGAGCGTTATACGCCGCCATGTGGTTCAGGTGCCATTATTGGTTGACGATGGTGCAGTAGGTGTGCCCATCGCGCGTCCTTTGGTCTCGAATCCTGGAGTTGGAGGGCCTGAGGGCCGTGGTGTGCTTGTTCGTTCGGTGGGGAGGGATATGCAGAGTCCGTTATTGTTTTCTCCCTCGGGATCCGTTGGGGGGGAAGCTGTGTCCGGGGGTGGCAGTTCGCTGGGGGAGGGGGAATGGGCCCAGATGGGTTTGGGGGAGGGTGTTGGGCGGGCTGACATACTTATTCCGGGTGGGGATTTGGGTGCCGCGGGCGGTTCGGTGGGGGGTTTTCGTCAGTTGGAGGTGGTGGGAGACCTTCCTGTCGGGGGGGTTGTGAGTGGAGAGGATGTTGCTCGGCAATGTGAGGAGAGAGAGGGGTCTTTTTATAGGCTGGCGGGGGAGTTTCAGTGTCCTGGTAAGAAGGTGGTTTCGGGGCCTGCATCTCGGGGTGCGGTTTCTGTTGGGGGGTTTCAGGATTGGGATCCTCAGGGAACTGCTTCACGGATTATTCAGGCTGTGTTGGATGGTAGCTCAGATGAGGAGGTTTGTCCGCCGTCGCCTCGGCTTTGCGATGCTTTAAAAAGGAAGAGTGCTGTTAGTTCTGGAAGTTTTATGGTGTATGGCAGGGGTGGCGGTTTTACTGTTGGCGGTTTGTCTTCTGCACATAGAGTTGGTTTTTGTGAGGGACCCGGCACACCAGTCCGGCCTTTTTCTTTACAGGAAGAAGATCGACCTTCGGCAGCAGACTTGGCAGGGCGGCAGGCAGCCCGGGTACGCCGAGGAGAAGTGCGGGTGGAGCCTAGCGCGGCACGTCCCATACCCTCGAGGGATCCCGCCGCGGCCATCACACGCAGGTTTACTACGACCTCGATGGTCCCAACGAGGGATTTCAACATGGGCGGTGCCTCCGGGTCCGGCACGACCTTCCCGTCCTCAGCGGTGGAATCCGACGTTGTACATGGGAGCGAGTTACGTACGACCTCTCTCGTGCCACGTGGTGGTTATACTACTGGTTTATCTTTTTCTGGAAGTCAACAGGTTGTCAGTGGTGCTGGCGGGGGGATGTATAGACGAGTTCAGTCGTCCTCCCCGCCTAGGTCCAGAGTGAGGGCTGGTAAGGCCCATGGTCGTTCAAATACGGTGGAGTCAAGGCAGACTTCAGTGGTTGTCCCTGCCCCCCCTCAGTTGGAAGACTCACTCATTTTAGATTATGATGAGGATAGCCCTGAAGAGGGCGAAGTTCGTGAATTGGTGTCGGGGGGGGGGCATGTTAATGTTTCTCGTGATATGTTACAGGACCAAGTGGTTCGGAGTCGTGTGGAATCGTCAAGGCCACGAGTGCTCGGCCCCGTGGTGAGGGCTCCTCGGAGGGCGGACGACGGTGCACAAACGGAGTGGAGGACGGAAACCAGTCAACCGCCTCTTTTACGTCCAGGTGAGAATGTGGTTCAGGCCGTGCGGCCCACTATGGTGTCTATTGGTGTTGGTGTAGATTTAATGTCTACCGAAAAGGATGGTAAATTACATAAAGGTCGTGTTGTACGAGATCAAGGTGTGGGTACAAACGGGGATGATGTCAATGCATGTGAAAAGGTGGATAGTGGCACGTCCACTGTTGGTTTGGGCACTACAAAAAATGTACTCCACAGTAAAGAGCTTAAAATCAAAAAGTTGCCGTACATGGGTGTTACGAAGCCTTTGGGGGCTCATTTGATGCTCAGTACGAAGGAAAGGATATGGAATGGTGAGTATGTGGAACTGTTGAAATTGCTCCACAGGGAGGTTCGTGCTAAAGAGGGTTCCAAGGAGGAGGAGTTTGAATTGGCGAAACGCCCTAAGGTCCCTTTGACTATAGAAAATTGGACGGCGGCCTTTTTAATCTTTGCCAGCGTCTACTGTGAGAAGTTCCCTGAGCGCTGTGTGTCCTTATTTAAGTACATGGATGTTATCCGTAAGGCTCAGCTAACTAGGAATGATTATGCTTGGGCTCAATATGATGAGGAGTTTAGGGCACGTATGGCTTGGGATCCGGAGGCGAAATGGGGTGAGTTGGATTCTGACCTTTGGCAGCAAACGATGGGGTCGTCTGCCTCTGGTAAAACCATTTTTACAGCCAGCGGTCTTCCTATATTATATCGTCCCTTTCAGTCCCGTCCCACCCGGGGAGGGGTGGGGGCCATCTCTACTTCCCAGTCGCCTACCGGCACATGTTGGGATTTTAATACCGGGACATGTACTAGACAGTTCTGTAAATTCCGTCACGAATGCTCACAATGTGGGAGGAAGAGTCATCCGTTATCCCGTTGCTGGGGCCCTAGGACTCCGGGACCCCAGGGTTCTCAACAGAGTTCAGGAAATTTCGTGCCACCACAGCAACCCTCAGCTCCCAGGGGAGGGAAGCCTTCATCCGGTGCTGGGCCCAAAGGCTCGTACGCCGGTTAATGTTACTCGATTAGCCGCTGCTTTACGGGACTACGAGCCTGCCGAGCTGCGGTCGGTCTTGTTGCTGGGTTTTCAGGTGGGGTTTCGTTTGGGGTATGAAGGACCGCGTTTAAGACGTTGGTCCAAGAATTTGAAGTCAGCGAGTGAACACCCTGACATTGTACAGTCGAAATTGGACAAGGAAGTAAGTGAGGGTCGAATGGCGGGCCCTTTCGAGGATTGGCCTCTGGTGAACCTAATTGTGTCCCCTATTGGTGTAGTCCCCAAGAAGGAGCCTGGTCAGTTCCGGCTCATTCAACACCTATCGTGGCCTGAAGGTGGGTCGGTGAATGATTTCATTGACACTGAAGCTGCATCGGTATCTTATTCATCGGTGGATGTAGCCATGCAGCTGGTTGTCTCTGCGGGCCCTGATGCTCTGATGGCAAAATGCGACATCAAATCCGCATTTCGGCTCCTTCCAGTCCATCCTGAAGACTGGTGTCTTCTGGGCATCCATTTCCTTGGAAAATGGTACGTGGACAAGGCGTTGCCAATGGGCTGTTCCATGTCTTGTGCGTTGTTCGAATCTTTCAGCACATTTCTTCAATGGTGGTTTACTACACAGAGTGGCCATGACCTTGTCACTCACTATTTGGACGACTTCTTTTTTGTGGGTGCTGCCAATTCGTTGGTTTGCCAAGCGGCTCTCACATCATTTCAATCATTGATGAGTTACTTGGGTGTGCCATTGGCCCCGGAGAAGACCATGGGTCCTTGCGCGACCATGTCGTTTTTGGGGATCGAGCTTGACTCTCATTTGATGCAGGCTCGTCTTCCGTTGGACAAGAAACAGAAAATGCTTGAGTTGGTTGGAACTATGTTGGGGAAAGAGAAGGTGTTTGTGAGAGAGATACAGGTTTTGCTGGGACACCTAAATTTTGCCTGCAGAGTGGTTCGGGCGGGTAGGACTTTCTGTAGGCGGTTGGGCAGAGCTTTGTCTGGTCATTCCCTTCCACATCATAGGGTGAGACTGTCTGCGGGGGTGAAAGAGGACTTACGTATGTGGGTCTTCTTCTTACGTTCCTTCAATGGTGTGCCTTTGTGTTGGGAGGTGGATTGGTGTTGGGAGGTACAGATCTTCTCTGATGCCGCTGGTAGTGAGGGTTTTGGTCTCTACTGGCAAGGAAAGTGGTGTGCTCAACAGTGGCCCATGCAATGGAAGAATGGTGGTAGGAGTATTGCTTTTCTGGAACTTTTTCCTGTGGTTGTTGCGGTCACACTGTGGGGGGCGGAGTTGGCCCACAAAAAGGTCCTCTTTCGGATCGATAATATGGCTGTGGTTCAGGTGATTAACAAACAGTCGGCCAGAGATCCCCAGATTTTGAAGCTTCTGAGAGTGTTTGTGTTAGGTTGTCTGAAACATGATATTTGTTTTCGGGCCCTGCACGTTCCTGGCGTGGACAATGACATTGCGGATGCTTTGTCTCGTTCACAGTGGGAGAGATTCCGTGGGCTTGTTTTGGAGGCAGACGAGGAGCCGACTCTCATGCCAGACCACCTGTGGACGGTAGGCAACACCGGGTCCTACACCTGGTTTTAGGTTCCTTAGCTCCTTCCACGAGGACAGCGTATGAGTTAGCCTGGAAGGAATTTTTGGAGTCGGGTGCTTGTTGGCGGGAACTGGATTGGCAACGGTCGGAGGATGTGGTACAGTTCATTTTGGTTTTGATGGATAAGAAGTTGTCTAGAATTACTATTTCCGGTAAACTGGCTGGTGTTTCTTTCATGGGTAAGCTTTTGTGGGGTTACTCTCCGTCGGCTGGGGAGTTGGGTAGGAGAATGTTGGAGGGGTGGTCTAGAGAGAGTGGTGCTATTCGCACTTTGCGGTCCCCTTTGTCATGGCAAAGGCTGTTTCAAGTTATTTCTGTTCTCCCGGTTGTGTGTACTGACCGAGTGGAAGCGTGTTTGTTTGCCACGTTGATGGTGTGGATGTTTTTTGGAGCCTTTCGTGTGTCTGAATTGCTTGGCAACAGGTCCTCCCCTGGCCTTCTGTGGGGGGATGTTCAAATATCGGAGCGGGGGGTCCACATCTGGCTCTCACACTCCAAAACGGATCAGAGGAGTATGGGTAAGGGTGTCTGGTTGGAGTCGGTTTCACCTCCGGAAACGTGCCCTTTAAAATGGGCCATTCGTTGGAAGAAACTGTTGGGTGGGCCTTTGGATCTTCAAGTTTTTCGCCATGCTAATGGTTCTTGTGTGACAAATTATCAACTGCGCATGGTGCTGCGTAAAGCGCTGCGACATATTGGTTTGGATGGGTCTTTATACGGTACTCACTCCTTTCGGATTGGGGCGGCCACGGAGGCTTTCAACAGGGGCTGGTCGAGGGAGGACATCATGGGTCTGGGGCGCTGGACTTCTAATTGTTTTCGGCGCTATGTGCGTAATGAGGCTGCTGGAGCGCTGGCGTCTTCATCTGTTTTGCCTGTCTGATTCTGTTTTCTTTTACAGGTTCTGTGGCTGGTCCTCGGGCTGCTTACCTTACAGTTTGGATCGTGGGCCATTCCTTCATTAAGAGAGCTCAAGTTCAAGCTCGTCAGAGTTATTTTGGTTCATCATTGGGTTTCAATGATCGTTTGTTTAATGTGGTGTGGAAGGGTAGGGGGGGTATGTTATGGAAGGAACTTATCCCTGCCTTGAATTCTTGGTTGGTAGGTGGGGTTTGCCCGGATGTTTTGGTGCTTCATTTGGGTGAGAATGACATGGGTTCTGTTAAAGGGGTTGTCCTGCTTCGGGCAATCAAGAAGGATTTGGCCTTATTGCACAGCCAGTGGTCGGGTTGTCATGTCATTTGGACGGAAATGGTGCCGCGGAGGGTTTGGAGGTATGCGGTGAAACCGAAGGCGGTGGATAAATCTCGGAGGAAGGTGAATCTGGAGGTTTCCCGTTTTTGTAGGGACTTGGGTTTCGGGCGCATCGTTCATAGTGACATTAAGTATGATGCGGTGGAGTTTTTTAGGGGGGACGGTGTCCATTTGTCTCGTATGGGTATGGACCTATATCTGCTGGAGTTGCGGGAGGTTCTATCTCGCTGTTTGGCTGTGCAACAGTTTGTTGGTGAATAAGTGGTAGTCGGTGCTGTTGTTTTTGGTTCCCCCTCTTTTTTCTTGTGTACTCTCCCTCGACCCCCTTCCCCCCCCCCCCCCTGTTTTAGGTCAGTGTGGGGGGCAGAAAGGTGGGGCTCTCTCCGGATCAGTCCTTCACCCCACGGCTTTCTGGATGGCGGTTTTGCTATGTGATCGTCAGTTTTGGGCCAAGTTGGACCCGTTAGTTGTATCGGTTCTTGTTTGGGGATTGTTCAGACTGATTGAGGTGGGGTTCGGAGAATATGGCTCGGGGGATATGTTCAGTTGGTTTATATTCAGAGATGTAAGATTTTATATTTATTAGGTGATGTTATAATGTTATAATGTTATTGGGGTTTGTATGGTTTTGTGTTGGGTATGTACGGGTGGGGGTGGGTGTGATGGAGGGTGTGGGGTGGGGGCGGGGTTTGGGGTTTGAAATAAAACGAACAAAAACTTGGGTTGTGGTTTAGATTGTGAGGCGGTTGCCGAGTTTGTGTATTTTGTAAATGTGCACCTGTTCCAATAAAGCGGCCTTTTTCACACTCTAAGGGTTTTTGAGTCTGCTCACTCTCCCCCCACCCCTCTCTCCCAAGGGGGGCTTGGGGGAGGGCAGCCGACCCCCGGGAGGTCTCCTCCCCCGGGCGGTTTGGGAGATCTGGGTGGGGGTATTTCTTCTAGCAGGTTCTTTTTGGGCGTTTTTGGGCTGGTTTTAGTTGTATTGTGCGCTCCCCTATAAATGGGCGGGGCTCCTCGCTCCGGGCACCATTTTAGGCTTGGTGACCTGGTGGCCGGTTGAGCTTAGAATTTTTTGTCCCTCCCTCCCTCCCTCTTTTCGGGGGTCTTCTGTCTATTATTTATTTATTTGTTTGGCTGCTGTTTGAAACATGTGTTCATGGGGTTTTTACGTTGTTCTTTTGTCGCTTGGGACAGGTGCGTGGCGGTTTTGCTATGTGATCGTCAGTTTTGGGCCAAGTTGGACCCGTTAGTTGTATCGGTTCTTGTTTGGGGATTGTTCAGACTGATTGAGGTGGGGTTCGGAGAATATGGCTCGGGGGATATGTTCAGTTGGTTTATATTCAGAGATGTAAGATTTTATATTTATTAGGTGATGTTATAATGTTATAATGTTATTGGGGTTTGTATGGTTTTGTGTTGGGTATGTACGGGTGGGGGTGGGTGTGATGGAGGGTGTGGGGTGGGGGCGGGGTTTGGGGTTTGAAATAAAACGAACAAAAACTTGGGTTGTGGTTTAGATTGTGAGGCGGTTGCCGAGTTTGTGTATTTTGTAAATGTGCACCTGTTCCAATAAAGCGGCCTTTTTCACACTCTAAGGGTTTTTGAGTCTGCTCACTCTCCCCCCACCCCTCTCTCCCAACGGCTGCGGGACGCCAGCAGCCATCTTTTGCGGTGCCCGCGGATTGATATGAGCAGGACGAGATTTTCTCTATCGAATTGTACTTTTATGTGGTGATAGAACTTTCTCACGGCTACGGGACGCCGGCAATCATCATTTGCACCGCCCGAACGAAATATTAGCGACAAACAATCTTGCCCATGTACCACTCCGTGTGAATAGAAGTTTTTATAAATGGACACGTTAACTATCGTAGCCACAGGACGTCAACAATCATCTTTGTTGTACCCGTACAGAAGACAAAAAAACATTCTGTTTTTTCAACGATCCATTTTTACATGAAAAGCTCCATGGAAGTCGTATAAAGGGACAAAGGGATATAGCAACGATTAAGCTAGATGGTGTAACTTTATCACGAGTCGCCAGCAATAATTTGTAACAATAGAATTTGTGGCTCCTGAAGAAGGCGTTTCTTACAACTCCGAAACGCGTGTCGAACAATATTGATTGCCACTGTTTTTTATATGTTTTCTATATATTTTTTTATTCATTGTATGGAAATGGTATAATTGTTTTTTCTGAATTTTCTTCCGAACTTATGTTGTTTTATTGATTGATTTTAACATGAGTATTTGTATATCTATTAAATGAAACAAAGTTTTTTTATAATTATTTGCTTCTGTGGTTCCTTCATGCACTTTCTCCCACTTATTTTGTTGATATTATGCCATGATTTTTACACTGTGTCCCTTCACCCTTGCGCCAGGAATATGGAGGGCCACTCAACAACTGTGAGTGTGCAGGTACGGCCGCATGAGCTGTGTTCTGCCTTCACATTTGTATGCTGCAGTCACTTCTCTATATTGTGTAAAAATAACTGCAAACTTATTGTATTATTGAAGTTTAAATCAATATTTATATATGTAAATTACTGGCTAGTCACCCACTGGGTTATCGTTTTGCAGCGGAAGAAAACTTCATAATCACATTGTAGTGGTTTCTCGTTTTTTACGTGGTTGTGGGGCACGAATATTTTTTTATTTCTTTTAAACTCAACTGCATGAGTCACTAATTGCTTTCAGGGTTCTTATAGAGCCCTGCTTTGAATCATCTGGTTTTGTTTTGCACAGTTGGCAGCGGGATCACACACAGCCGGCCGAATTTGCACTTACCAGCGTCTTAATAGGAGATACTATTTGATACATTGTCTGCACTTTCAGGGTCACAGGTTTTATTATGGAGCATGTTTCACATGTATGTTTAATACATCATAAACGGGGGTTTCTTAGGCAGCTTTTGCATGTGGGTTAATAAAGGTACGAGTCTTTTGTCTCTTGTTTTTAAGCTTAAGGGCTGGTTCTGAGCCATATGGCATGTATTTTTTTTTTTTGTTGGATTGTAAAATTCATGTTAAATTGGGGGTAACCATGTGCATTGTCTGTTTGGGTAAAATATTCAAGCAACTACATATGGGTTACTGTTCAGCAAGCACACACTGTGGGGCAGATTTACAATAAAGTAACGCAGCACGGTGCAGCAAGTCATTTTGGTGCAAGGAGGCCTGCGTCGTGGGGAGATTGTTTTTGTGCAGGAAGGTAACCCTTACTGAACAAAAACAATCTAAAATGCTGTTTTCTACGTATGTGTGTGCTGCATTAGCACAAATAGAAGTTGAAAAACAGCATTCTTTCAATGATTGTTTATGTGCAGGAAGCGAACCTTTCCTGAACAAAAACAATCATTAGAGGTGATTTCCTCTTTCTATGTGTGCAGCAGAATGCAGCATGCATAGAAATAGGAAACAAAAACGAGGAGAAATGAATACATTTCTCCTCGTTGCGGGAGGCGTAGCATTCACACGCATTTCCAGATGTACGATTCCTCGTAAATCTGGAGATGTGTCTTGATCCATTGGTGTTGCGTAGGAACACACACAGCAACACCCATGGAACGCCCCTTTCACACAAAGAGCTGCGCGTAAAGGGGCCATATTTACAAGGACAGGAAAATCCATGCAGGATTGCTTTTCCTGGGCTTGCAAATATGGGCCAGGGAAAGGCGCTGGCAGCGCACAGGGCTCGTAAATCTGCCCCTGAGTGTGTTAAAAAGCTGTGCACCTTCGGTCTGTAGAACCTTATCAGTCACCAGCTTTCCTTGAAACGTTTCATGCAAGGACAGAGCACAGTGCCAGGAGTCGCGGGCCAAGACCTTCTGCCTTAAAGTGTTGGTTAAAAATGCCTTCGAGTGTTTTTAAAGTGTTCCACGTTCTTCAAATTATATTGTTATACTGCCCTCACTTTTGCCATAAATGTGTATCCACCAGCTAATTTCCTGTGCTCGAAAGTACCTCAGTAACAATCCAAATCCCGCTGCTTCAGCCCTGGTTACTTTCCCTTAGCCAATGAGGAATTCAGCTGCCTGAGCCGTAGTCGGCACTGCCAGCGGTGCAAGATCTGCGCTCGGAGACCCAGTCGTGGCCAGTGATGCAACCTCACACATTGCACAGCACGCTACTGCAAGCAAAGGGCTGTTTTATTCCACACATGAGAAGCACAGCTCACTAGAGAGGGAATCCTCAGCAACTGCCCCTTGCAGAATGCTGGAGTCGAATTATAATATTTCAGTGCAGCATCCCGCTCAGAATGCCACATAAACCGACATCACAATAAATGAATTAGGTAGCTTTTTTTTTTTACTTTAGCAATCTGTTTTACCGGTGTCCTTTGTAACCATTTTCACACCTGTGATGTAATCTTCTACCTCATTACTGCATGCAGCATAGCTCCTAAGAATGCACACACAAATAAAGGTAATACATTTTTTTAAATACAGTAGCTGTGAGTTTTTTACCTTCTCCCCGGAGGGTGTGTGGATTTGCTGGGGCATAGCAAGGTGAAGTTTTCTGATTTTGCCTGATTTCAGACTCAAGCATCATTCCCAGCCTGCAGAGGAGGCTCACCCCAGCAGTGTTTCACCTGTAGGATAAATCACTTTTAAAAGGAACCGCCCCCGCCGCCCAGCCCAGTTGTTGACAAAGCAGCCATAGCCATAAATCTCCAACTAGGTCCGGGTGCTTGAGTTTAGTGAGTCTGCAGATCCTACGTGTGCGCAAGAGTAGTGAGGGGGGTGGGGCAATGTGGCTGATATCAGTAAAAAGAAATTCAAATCAAAATTCATTCTAGCTACCAATGATTAATAGAGATGAGGATTAGTAGCCACTATATGGAAACACAAGATTTTTTCTGTTGACGCGATCTACATAACATGGGTGACCTATATGTCAAAATTGACCTCTAGTATGTCAGGGTCCTTATTTTGTCAGTGTTACCTGCCCTTGTCCAACCCTTGTGGCACTGTTATACTTAATGCCAAAAATTATATCCAGTAGGCCCACAATTTGCTATCTGTCCCATATGCCAAAAATGCATTACCTCTTGTGTGACAGACAACATTTTGCCATGGGTGCCTCAAATATAAAGAATAGCCTCTAATATGTTAGAACCAGAATTTTGCAGTGGGTTGCTCTTGTGCTGACAATTACACCCAGTGTGCAAGTATCAGCGTTTTGCTCTGGGTGGCCATTATGCCAAGAATTTCTTCTTTGTGCCAGGACATGAATTTTACTCTGGGTGCCCATTTTTGAAGAATTGACTGCAATATGCCAGCTCCAGCTACACATACATAAGAATTAACTTCAGTATGCCAGGCAAGCAGCAGACTCACAAGTGTAACATACTCACATGCTCACTCTCACTCAGCTATGCTCACTTACATTTACACACTCAATTCATTCTCACTTAAAAAGCCATTCTCATTAATTCACACACTCACATGCTATCACTCAAACTCATTTGAATTCTCCCAATCTCACTATCACTTAGTCCCACTTATTTTCTCTTACGCCGACTCTCTCATTCCCCTCTGTTTCACTCACTTCCCGCCAACTTCCTCTCGCACTGGACCCCTGCCTCTGGTGCTGCACTCTTTACTCTCACACGGCACTCATGCCTCTATTGCTGCACCCTCCACTATCACACTGCACACCGCTCGCCAAGCTAAATCTTACAACAACAAAAAATATTAACCAGATATGCGAAACCTAACACATTTACCAATGCTTGTTTATGTATGTTCCTTTGTGTGCACTATTTTTAGGTCGAGCTAGACAATGTAACTGTCTCTTCGAGACTTGCTGTAATCAGTCTGTGTGCATCAAGTCCATCCCCTTATTTGGTATTGCTTTTCAATTGTCTACGTCAGTATCCTTCAAAAATCCTAGCTTCCTAGTGGTCAGTCCTGCCTTTTTATCCCGCATTTCTCTCTTCTGTTCCTACCATAGAGCAGGGGCTTAGTACTGTCTCATTCAGCTATGGTTCTTTATATTTTTTCTCCTGGGTACTTTATGTTTTCTTGGTTTCCTGCTCTGTTAGTGTTTGTCAGTGTTCAGTTTCAGTGCCCTAGCTGCCTACATTTAAATATAGCATTCTTCCGCCCACCCCTCATAGCATTCTTCCTCCCACCCCTCTTAGCACCCCAGTTGTGTTACTGCTGCCTCCCCTGCCATGCCGCCCCCTGGGTTGCTTGCTAATAACTGTCAAGATTATATATCAGCAGTGCACCCCTTTCAGAAGCTGTTTTCATTTTATTGTTGTTTATTTCCTGGCTTCAGGGTCCCACTTTCTCTGCTCACCTCCCCCTACCCCACCCCCTCAGTCATCAGGCTCCAGCCTGACCTGCTTCACAGCAGAGCATAGGAGTAAAATGGAGGCCTCAGAGCAGGGGAACTGCTCTGTGCCTGCCCTTCACAGCTGTCCCGCCCATGCACTGGCTCTGGTTTTCACCTAATCGTGGAGTTTGCGCTCTGCAGAAGGTGAGCCTCCTCCAGCTGGCTGCTTCAGGTAAACAACATCAGCTCTAATTACATTTACTTTACTGGAATGGGCTCGTCACATTTTACATAATCCTCTTATGGCATTTTTTACATAACGCTTACACAACCTCTTATACAATGCCTACATGCTGTTCCGTAGAATCCTGATAAACCCCTACCCATGTAACTTTCATAGATAGGCAATGGAGGTTATAGGCGTTGGTGGGCAAACTGATTAGACATCTGTGCACATAGGCCCTTCGGCAGGGCAGGGCTGCTGACTCTAACACACAAACCTTATAAATATAAGCAGCTTTCAGTGAACACGTACATTTTAACTTCACCAGAGTACCCGCAGAAACACAAAATGGGGCTGGTATACAAAATTGCATGAGAGCAGAGGCTAATGTAAGAAAATACAATTGTTAACCCCTTAGCAGTCCCTCCTTGTAGCCTTCGCTAAATACATTTTTTCCAATCAAGAATATCTTTTAAACATATGCATAAAAAAACCTTCATAATTACAAACTACATGAAAAAAAACAAATCAACGTCATACTGCAACAGTTGAATACAAAGGCAACATCCTAGAATAGTGCCTACTATACAAGCTGCAAAAATATGTATTTTCCATCCCCACGACATAACAATTCCCCAAAACCAGCAAGACCAGGTCCATGTTCCAGTGTCTTGATGTATCTCGGCCACTATCTTATGCAATTTAGAAATGGCCTGATAAACGGAAGGTGCGTTGTGTGGTATATAAACACAGCAACAGGTACCGATAATTTGGCATGCACGTCCAAGATCTGCAAGAATAACATCTAGAACCATATGGTTCTGCAAAGCTACAAGCCTTGCCGCCTGCAGTTCCTCAGTGATATTACCTAGAGCTGTCGTAGTCTGATTAGCTACTGCCTCAACTGCTCTGAGTCTTCGTATGTTCCTACTGTTAAGGGGTGGCCCAACAAAGAAAAACATACTCAAGTTTATGTCAACATATTCTTGCAGTGAGGTGTCAGTCTGATCCACTGCTTTGACATCTATCATTCTCCGAGTTAATAAACGATTGAGAGGTGATAGTCCAGTCTTATGATAAGAAGCTGGAGCTAAATAAATGGAAGGGAGGAGGAAAGATACATAACATATCCCTGACCATCTTGGAGGTAGATAAAAATAACCCTTATTACCACAAATAAAATATGTATTATGGGATGCTAGAACACTAGTAAGAGCCGGACCTGTTATGGTCAATACAGTGTTACAATCACTATTACCTACAAAAATGGGACCAAAACCTTTTACACATAGGGGAGCTTGTGTGTCTGTTACTGTTATAATAGGGAATCTTTTCACTAATTTGGTTCTTGTCCTTGTGAAGACATATCTCGTGGCAGCGGTACCTCCAGCATATTTCTCAGTTTCCCATTCCCATCCCTTCGCTTGCAGATTACCATCATCATATGGATAACATACTGTATTCAGTTTCTTATTAAGACCCCCTGCATCAGCACTAAAAACACACCTAGTTTTTGCCGCCAACAAAAGTGCAAAACAAGAACCATTGTGGTACAATGGGTGCAGAATGAGAGGAGTTCACCCTGCACCCTGGTGTGCAGGTAACAATCCGGTAACCCAACAATTAGAAATGTTAGCAATGCTATGAGTGTAATGCAACATTCGAATAAATGAATTGTTCTTGTAGGAGAGTCTATGTTTTTCATCTATCGGCGACATGTATTTATTTATTTATGTTGAAGTTATATATAGTGGCCAGACCTGAGGGTATCGGAGCGCTTTACAACTGTCAAATTGCAAAAGACCAAAAATACAGGTAACAAAAATCCGGTGAATGTATCAATACAAGTAACAAAAATACAATGAAAGTATCAACTATGGACAGTGAGTTTCAGCGAATTAAGTAACCAGGGAAAATGAAAGTCTTGTAGTGCCTTCGCCGGGTGTCATAGTCTAGGGTTGTGCTCCAATCCAGGGATTAATGTCATCGGCGCTTTTGCGGCACATGTCCCTTCGCTAAGGACCGATCTAGGAAACGGGTTTCGAGCTGTCCTTTGAATTTTGCGAAGGTGACAGTGTGAAATGGTAATGTTCGGACGGTGTGGATGTCGGGGGTACAAACGTATGCACTGGAAATTTTACATGTACAAACCAAGCTATTGCACAAATTCCTATAACACTAATTACTCATGCTGCTAAACAGATGGACATCCGTTTTCGTTTTTTCTCTCCCAACAACGTGAGGTGTTGAATATCCTTGCGTTCTTCCTCCATATTTAGTGACTGAAAAGCAACAATGTTCTTAACTGTATTGTCTCTTTAAAATGCTGCACAAAATGTTCTTTCTTCTTCTAAAAAAAAGAGTCTATGGTCTCTGTCCAATGCATATACCAGTCAATGGGGAATTTTAGAGAATAAGCAAACATTTGAATTAAACAACACTGTTTCACCTCAACAAAGTCCAAACTTGAACAATAAAGGAAAAAAAATTATTGAAGGCTTGCAGGTCAATAATAGCACATAAAAAAGGAAGCCAATATAGCAAGTACTCATTCCCTCTGGCTTCAGGGATCATTAGATATACTGCCTCTTTCAAAGGATGCAATTCAGGTCCCCTATAAAATCCTGTCGGGGAAAAGTCAGGGAACTGAAGATCTGGGCCAAGGCAAACAACAGCTATTTTACTCTTGACCAGACTCCTTGGCCAAGAAGTGGAAAGTTTTGACTCTACTTCCAGTCCTGGGCATACCAGATTGATAATCACTCGAACAGTGTCAGGAGGTTTTTGCACCAAAAACCCTCAGATTCTCTCCATTTGAATACTGTAAGACGGATGATTTTGCCATAACTCAATTAGAAGTTCAGAAGTTTGGTTTCTTCCACGGATTCAGGATATCCCCGCCACAAACCGCGCCGAACCTAGTTCGGCCGCTTCTGCAGAACAGAGTCTCCTGCCAAGTGGGCCCACTATCCGGACCAAATTCACCGCACCCTTTTTTTCAAAGCACTCCGTTCAGTTGTACCTCTCTCTTCCACTTATCATTGGATCAGTGAAAAGCAATTCTTCAGGTGTGGTAAAGTAATGATCCGTCTTTTCTTTGCTGCTGAGAATATTGTGTGCAATTCCTGTGTTCTCAGATTCTGTAATCTGAGTCAGATCATCTGGCACCTTCTTACAGTGTGAGCCATGTATCCAACTCCTTCTGTTTGTAACTCGGACTGCTGTTCGTGTTGCCAAGAGGACCTGTTCAGGCCCCTTCCAACGAGGTTCCAAGTTCTTCTAACGCTGGAAATTGCGGGTCAGGACCCAATCACTGGGTTGTAACAAGTGCCCAGGACCCTCAGAATTGTCAGGAAGTGAGTCTCACACCTGTTGATGAATCAAAGAGAGATTGTCTGCAAGTTCCTTCAAGTAATGTAACAAAATAGGATACTCAAGTTCTCTCATTTTGTTAGGACATGGGGGACTCCATACATTCATTGGCCTTCCAAATACCACCTCATAAGGTGTAAGGCCTGACTTGCTATGTGCCACTGCTCGTGTGGACATGAGAGCTAATGGCAAAGCATCCGGCCACTTAAGCCGAGGTCTGCACTTTAGCTAATTTAAGCTTCAAAGTCTCATTATAACGGTCCACAAACCCAGCAGATTGTGGATGATTAGTAGCATGAAATTTTGGACGTATGCCCACATTCTCAGTAATTAATTTAATACGTTGTGCAATAAAATGAGGTCCATTATCACTCCATAAAATCCTACAAGTCCCAAACCTAGGGAAAGACTCTTTTAAAAGGATCTTTGCTGTGGTGAGTGCAGTATTATCTTTTGTAGGATATGCCTTCGCCCACTTACTGAAGGCACATACGATTACTAGGGCATACCTAAGGTCATTGCACCTTTCTAGTTCAATGAAATCCATCTGCAGGACTTCAAATTGTGCACTATATGGAGCGAACCCTCCTTTTGGGGTAGCCACTCCCTTCCCCGGATTGCGTTGCAAACAGATGAAGCAGTGTCTAACATGATGCTCAGTTGTTGCACAAATCCTATTTGTGCAACCGGACGTTTCAGGTCTCGTCTTCACAGGCTCAGTCAGATACCTTTGTTTCGTCCCATGGTGTGCCTCAGGGCTCAATTTTGAGTCCGTTATTTTTTAATCGGTATCTCCGCCCTCTCGCCGATCTAGCAGAGCGAGTTGGTTTAGAACTCATGACCTATGGGGATGATTCGCAGATTATTTTTTCCCTCACCAATTCGGATCCTTCATCCCCCTCTGTGCTGAAACTGGGTCTTTATGAAGTCTTCAGCTGGATGTCAATGAACCAGCTGAAGCTAAATGGGGAGAAGACGGAGATTCTTCTCTTAGGTAAAAACAGAGACCTCTGGCAGGATATTCACTGGCCGCCATCCCTGGGCGCTTTTCCTATTCCAGCTACCCATGTTAGGAACTTAGGGGTGCACATCGATGATACACTTTCGATGAAACAGCAGGTCAACAAAGTGGCTGGTACTTGCTTTACTATCCTTAAATGGCTGCGGAAGATCATCTGGATGTTGCCTGTCGACACCCAGAAGACCGTAGTAAATGCCCTCATTACATCTCGGCTTGACTACGGTAACATCCTTTACCTGGGTTCCAACCTAGCCGTGATCAGACAGCTTCAACTAGTCCAGAACGCCGCAGCCAGGTTGCTGTGTAAAATCCCCAGGACAGCAAGGATTTTTCTAAGCACCTTAAGGACCTGCACTGGCTCAGGGTAGAGAACCGGGTTCGGTTCAAAGCCCTGAGCTATATGTTTAAAATAAAGGCAGGAACCGCACCAAGGTATTTGCAAAAACTAGTTAGGCCCTACTCTCCTGCACGTAACCTTCGTTCCTCAAATGCAGCAAACTTTGTGGTGCCCAGATTTAAACTGGCCAGAATGGGAGGGAGATCCTTCTCTTATCTGGGACCAGTCCTCTGGAACTCCCTTCCCCCAGCTCTACGTAAGGAGGAAAACTTCGCCAGCTTTAAGAAAAGCATTAAAACCTGGCTTTTCAACAAATAAATAATTATGGCCTCTAGACGTTTCGCTTTCTGTGTTGCTGGTCTCGTAGTCCTGGCGCCGGGAAACCCTTTGTGGGTATCTGTGCGCATTACAAATGCAAAAAAATAAAATAAAATAAATAAATAAATTGTTTGTCTTATATCTGGATGTTTCCATACTTGCTCTAACTGTGCGGTGATACTTTTTAAGCTAACATGTGCTAGGCCATATGCCATAGTGACAAACGGTAATACATAAGAACTGGGCAATTTCCATTTGTCCCCATCTGGCCCTTTTCTCCAACAATTTTCACTGTCTAACATTCCTGTCTTTTCCCAATGTTCTTTTCTTCCTTTGTTGCCATCTGTTGAATCTAGCTAATCTCCTTGTTACCATTGTAATTTTTTTCTGAAGAGGAATACATTACACACATTTTCCTTTGTTGGCTGTGTGCTGTTTCTTTTGCAGTACTGTCTGCAAAAGCATTGCCTCTTCCCACATCATCTACTACTTTCTTGTGTGCGCTACACTTAACAATAGCCACCTGCTTTGGTAACGTTAATGCAGTCAATAAATTCTGAATTAATTTTCTATGTTGGATCTTTGTTCCATGTGACGTCAGAAAACCCCTTTCCTGCCAAAAGTGTCCGAAGTTACGTGCAACTTCAATGGCATACTGACTGTCTGTATAGATATTTACAAACAGTCCTTGGCTAAACTCACAAGCTCTCAGGGGTGCAATAAGTCCGGCAGCTTTTTCAGACTTATAGGGGATTTGAGCCATCTCCACAATTGTGTGCAGCGTAGTAATAGCGTAGGCTGCAGTCGTGGTGCCGTCAGGCAATTTAAAGCACAAAAATACACCCTTTTTTGGTTTTGCACTGCACTGGTTCCCATCACACATTATTATCTACACTGTCCAGGAGTGACTGTGGGTCTGAACCCAACTCCGACCAGAGGTTGGTAGAAACGTCTCAATGATCTAGAGACTCACCATCCCCGAAGGATGACCAGATGATAGTATTGATCACAACAAGACTTTGATGGGAATCCTATATTTGTTTATTGGTTTCACCCACAATCCCTATTTGGTCCTGTGTGTATTATTTAAATGCTTAAATTAGTAGCAAGATTGCCCTAGTAATTGATAGGCCTGCATGCTATTGTTACCCTGTATTAGAGGCTCCCCTTTTCCTCATATATAAGACCCCTAGGTTTTCTTGTAGTGAATATTATTATAGGGGATTGTAGCCTAGGCGGGTCTATGAACTTCCCTTAGACCCTCCACATAGTATTAGTTTTTTATGCAAGTAGAGCAGCTGCAGGCCGCGGGTCTCTAGTTTTGACTACACTATTGCTGGTAGCCTTCTCTAGTTATATTTCAGAACTAGTTTGTACCCCATTTTTTCCTCATTAAACAGCTAAACTACATGGGGCAACAATGGAAGTTCCAGGGTTTATGTTAAGCCACTTTTTTCCTCATATTTTTAGAGCGGGCCCTCCAAATTCCTGAGCTTGGTCCAGGAGAGGTGAGGTCTGGTCTCTGGTCTACCCGGGTGAGTGACAATTTACTTTGTACCTAATATTGGTGAATAGCATTAAAATTCTCTCACAGTATTCCTCATATGGTGTTTTGTTGTTTTAGGTGTGAGACATTTCAGACTGACACGGAGAAAAGAATAATTCGTTTCCGGTCACCTATATCCTTTGTTGTATACTTTATTTACCACTTTTTTTGAATAACACATGCAGTAGCATTAAAAATTAAAGAACAGAGGCCCTGAAGAAAGCCTAGGGTATTGCCCTTAAGGCTGAAACATGTTGGCCCCTATACAGTTATTTGTTAGAAACGGTCTTTTCATGCACTGTTCCTGGTTTTAATTAGGAAGAGGCCAATCTCTAATAAAGTCTTTTGTTTGTCCTCTATCCTATTTTAATTCACCACTTCAATACACCCTTTTTTGGTTTTGCACTGCACTGGTTCCCATCACACATTATTATCTACACTGTCCAGGAGTGGCTGTGGGTCTGAACCCAACTCCGACCGGAGGTTGGTAGAAACGTCTCAATGATCTAGAGACTCACCATCCCTGAAGGATGATCAGATGATAGTATTGATCACAACAAGACTTTGATGGGAATCCTATATTTGTTTATTGGTTTCACCCACAATCCCTATTTGGTCATGTGTATATTATTTAAATGCTTAAATTAGTAGCAAGATTGCCCTAGTAATTGATAGACCTGCATGCTATTGTTACCCTGTATTAGAGGCTCCCCTTTTCCTCATATATAAGACCCCTAGGTTTTCTTGTAGTGAATATTATTATAGGGGATTGTAACCTAGGCGGGTCTATGAACTTCCCTTAGATCCTCCACATAGTATTAGTTTTTTATGCAAGTAGAGCAGCTGCAGGCCGCGGGTCTCTAGTTTTGACTACACTATTGCTGGTAGCCTTCTCTAGTTATATTTCAGAACTAGTTTGTACCCCATTTTTTCCTCATTAAACAGCTAAACTACATGGGGCAACAATGGAAGTTCCAGGGTTTATGTTAAGCCACTTTTTCCACATAATTTTAGAGCGGGCCCTCCAAATTCCTGAGCTTGGTCCAGGAGAGGTGAGGTCTGGTCTCTGGTCTACCCGGGTGAGTGACAATTTACTTTGTACCTAATATTGGTGAATAGCATTAAAAATCTCACACAGTATTCCTCATATGGTGTTTTGTTGTTTTAGGTGTGAGACATTTCGGACTGACACGGAGAAAAGAATAATTAGTTTCCGGTCACCTATATCCTTTGTTGTATACTTTATTTACCACTTTTTTTGAATAACACATGCAGTAGCATTAAAAATTAAAGAACAGAGGCCCTGAAGAAAGCCTAGGGTATTGCCCTTAAGGCTGAAACATGTTGGCCCCTATACAGTTATTTGTTAGAAACGGTCTTTTCATGCACTGTTCCTGGTTTTAATTAGGAAGAGGCCAATCTCTAATAAAGTCTTTTGTTTGTCCTCTATCCTATTTTAATTCACCACTTCAATACACCCTTTTTTGGTTTTGCACTGCACTGGTTCCCATCACACATTATTATCTACGCTGTCCAGGAGTGGCTGTGGGTCTGAACCCAACTCCGACCGGAGGTTGGTAGAAACGTCTCAATGATCTAGAGACTCACCATCCCTGAAGGATGATCAGATGATAGTATTGATCACAACAAGACTTTGATGGGAATCCTATATTTGTTTATTGGTTTCACCCACAATCACTATTTGGTCCTGTGTGTATTATTTAAATGCTTAAATTAGTAGCAAGATTGCCCTAGTAATTGATAGACTTGCATGCTATTGTTACCCTGAATTAGAGGCTCCCTTTTTCCTCATATATAAGACCCCTAGGTTTTCTTGTAGTGAATAGGAAATTTAAAGCACAACCCATCTATATACAATTCACCCTGGGCATCAGACAAAGGAGTATCAGTAAGATCCACTCGACCCTTAGTTTGTTCTTCAGTGGTGAAAATACAATTGTGTATATCACTAGGCTGTTCAGAAAGCAATGGCAACTAAGTGGCAGGATTTAGGGTTAGACATTGTTTAAGAGCAATGTGTGTTGCTAACAAAGTGAGTTTGTACCCGGTTAGATGAGCACTCGTCAAATGTTGGGTCTTAGTTTGATTCAACAATACATCGACTGAGTGGGGAACAAAAACCATCAATTTGTGGTCCAATACAAGTCCTGCTGATTGTCTGATCGAAATGACAGTTGCTGCCACAGCTTTCAGGCAACCAGGGAGTGCCGTAGCCACAGAGTCCAGAACTGCAGAAATGTATGCACATGGGCGTTGTTTGTCCCCGTGTGGCTGTGTTAGGACAGACAATGTACAACCCTTTCATTCATGTACATGAAGAGAAAATGGTTTTGTGTCATCAGATGTTCCCAATACAGGTGCAGAACATAACGCTTCTCTGAGTTGCTGATATGCATCCTGACACTCAAAAGACCAAGTCAAGGGAAACGGGGTATCTTTGGTCATAAGGCGGGTTTAATAATGAGTGAAAAATTAGGAATCCAATGATGACAATAGGACGCCATGCCAATCATTGCTCTAACGTCCTTTTGCGTTTGAGGAATAGGTGTATGTATGATAACCTGAATTCTGTCTTTGGTCAGGGTCCTTCCCTCCTTCAACAAGAGGGAACCTAAATAGGTAACCTCTGGTAGACAAAACTGCAACTTCTTATTTATGGACCAATTTCACAAGGTGAGTCATTAAAAGCAGGGTAG
This sequence comes from Lissotriton vulgaris, assembly GCF_964263255.1. Taxonomy (NCBI): domain Eukaryota; kingdom Metazoa; phylum Chordata; class Amphibia; order Caudata; family Salamandridae; genus Lissotriton; species Lissotriton vulgaris. The sequence continues at coordinate 176,486 of NW_028243976.1, forward strand.
CCTCAATACAAAGTTCAGTGGTGTCTGCTACTATCAGTAGATCATCCACATATTGTAAAAATGAAGTGCCCGGGTTAACTGCAAGGTATTAAGTTGACGTTTAGGAGCCTGACTATAAATGCTCGGACTTTCTGTATACACCTGGGGAGCGCAACAGAATTGAAATGAGCACCCCTTAATAGAGAAACCAAACAAATACCTGCTAGAGGGTGCAATGGGAATGGAAAAGAACGCATTATTGAGGTGAATTACCGAGAAAAGGCAAGCCGTGGCTAGAATCATTGTCAATAAAGTAGTAATATCTGGAACTATGGGAAACGGTGGCACTACTATTTTATTCATTTCACGCAAATCGATTACAAAGCGATAAACTTTTTCTTTACCTTCAGAAATGGAACACTTCAAAACAGGCAAGATAGGGCTATTACAAACATTGATATCAGTCTCCTCCACTACTCCTTTTACAATAAGACCCGTTATCATCTGAACTGAGGCACGTTTACCTTCCTGCAATGTTTTATACTGAGGTATCCGAACCAAAAAAGCATTCTGTTTAACCTGAATATGCACCGGTTCAATAGATAATAAACCCACGTCACTATTGCCCTCTGCCCACACAGAATTCAGAACAGTGGATAATGCATGTGAGACTTCATCAATAACATACTGCTTATTACGCATCGGCTTACCAAACATAACTTATACACCATCCGGTGACCAATAGATGCATGCATGGAAATGTTTGAGTAAGTCGAGACCCAGCTAATTATCAGAACAATTTGTTGCAAGAAGGAACGGTGCACTAACAGTAAAAGGTCCAATGGTAAGATCCAGTGGTTTAGACACAGGACTAAGAATACTCTGCCTACTTTTCTTTTTAAAAAATTGTCTTTTATATATTGCAATTTATTTGAATCAAATGTACCATGAAGTGTCCACTGTAAACTAGGATCTGCTTTTGTATATTTATGCCATAATGCACTAAACAGTATGGAAGAAATACCATATTTAATGTACATGTCATAATTCGGAGTGCCTCCTAAAGGCGCTGGCTGTCTTTCTTCTGAACAACTATGTTGCAACAACAACAGGCATGTTTACCAAATACTTCTTAACAAATAGCGTTAAGAGACTCTTATACTAAAACCAAAAGATGAGAAAAAATTCTCACATTACCTGTCAAAGGCATTTGGGCAAATGACTTTTACAAACAAAAATCCAAAAAGACAACCAATTCGATCCTACCTGATCGCAGTACTCCAACTCCCACCTGCCGATCCTCAGATCAATAGATCACTTTAAAAAATGGCAACCAAAAAGCCCTAGTTGAGACACACAGCTGCCACAAAGGTCAGGTCGATAAGCTGAAAACCACCTTGGCCCCGAGAACAAGTCTCAGTCTGCGAGGTGCCCCTTAGTGTTTCTGTCCCATCGAAATGACCTCCTTCTGGTCCAGCTGTGTCCCCCAATCGAGCCCTACATTGGGCGCCAAGTGTAGAAGCGAGATTCTTATCAATCTCACTGGTGCAGGGACACCCTCTTGTCTACGGGTTCAATAAATGAGGATTGACACTGGAGTGGGACAAAACACGCGTTTATTATATCTCATGAGATGGCTCCATCATTCAGACACTGCAAGTGCCCGAGAGGGAACAAACTAGAACGGTTGAGGGTGTCCTCTTTATACAATTTGGATATCATAGGAGTTCACTAGAAAACCCCTTAGTCCTGGTTACATCACATTTTACATAACCCTTGCTGGAGAAGCCGCAACACAGTGACATGCTGTCATTTGTGGGATGCTACCTTATTTCAAGTGTCGGATGGGTGTGTTGAGAGGACGGAGCATCGTCTTCGGGTACAACTTCTCAAATGGGAGAGCAAAGCTTGACACAGAGCTTTAGGCAGGAACCTGCGGTGTGGAAACAAAAACCTCTCTGAAATGAGAGCTGTTCTGGGAGCCGGTGGGTGCCCCCTTCACACTGTACAGCCCTTCTCTAAGCAAAGGAGCCCCTGCTTCCGTTGCATGTAGACTTCTGCCCTCGTTCGCGTGTCAGGATTTTATTTTATTTTAATTTTTTGTGCTTTTTTTATAAACTTTTTTTAATTAAAATTATTAATACAACAGTACAGATCTGCGTGTGTTATTTGTACAATCACAATGTTATTTCTATACAGTTACTCGTTAAACATTTCTGCCTTGGTACATATTTAATTCCACAACTTTACATGTCTTCACCCGAGTCACTATCATCTTCTGGGGGGGGACAGATGTTCCCTCTGTGCACGTTCCACTTTCCCCATGCCCTAGCCCATTTGCGGGGGATTTGCTATTTATAAATGTGGCTTTATCAGCTACCATGGCCATATCCATGTCTCTACTCCTCTGAGTTATTGTTAGTACTGTCCCCACTCCCCATTTTTGCACTATGTTCCGTTTAGCTATTGTCATGCCAGTCGTAGCCCATAGGCGTTCGGCGTGGGTAAGATCTGTCAGACCCCATACATTAAGCATACAAAACTGAGGCTCAAGTGGACCTGTTTCTCGGTGACGTCTGCTATTGCTCTTACCACTTCCTCCCTGTATGGCGCAAGTTTGGGACATTCCCGTAAGGTGTGATAATAGGTACCTATGTCCCTGCAGAGACGCAGGCAGCTTGGGTCAGGGGCCCTTCCTATCCTGTGTAATACCGTCCGTGTGTAATAGGTCCTGTGTAGTATTTTAAACTGCACCAGTCGCAGTCTGGAGGAGATTGCCACTTCTTTTGGCGAGGCTAGCACCTCTCGCCAGTCAGAGTCCTCCATATCTCCCACTTCGGAGTGCCAAAGTTCCCTGAGTCGGGCGAGTGGGTCCGGTCAGTTGTTAATGATTTTTTTATAAGTCAATGAAGTTGCTTTTTTGTGGAGATAGTTGGTAAGTAATCGGTCCTGTAAGGGGGAGGATTCAGAAAGCGTCTCCGGTGTGGGGAGGGCTGTTTCAATCGCATGTTTAATTTGCAAGTATCTGAACCATTCGCCTGGAGCCATTGAGTACTGTTCTTGCAGATGAGTAAAGCTGACGACTATCCTTTTATGCCAAAGATCCCCCAGTCGGGATATGCCAATCAAATCCCACTTTTGAAAACCTTTACTATTACCTGGTGTTCCAAGTTTGTGTGTGTCCCTTAAGGGTGTGTGTTCCGTAAGTTTGTCAGTCCAATTCAAGTGTCTGTTCACTGTGTGCCAGATGCAGCTGTGTGTGATGCTGGGCATATAAGGTTATGGGATTTCTGACTGTTGTAAAGCGCTCTATTGACACAATTTTTCCCTAGAGTCATTCTGTTGAGGTGGTAGGCTGGGTCTGTGTCCGGCACATGAAGCCATTGATTAATAACCGTAAGGTCCGAAGCCCAGTAGTACACTTTAATATCAGGGAGGGCTATCCCGCCATCATACAAGCTCCTCACCAATTTAGTCGCTGCCACTCTTGCCGGTTTGCTGTCCCACAGAAGAGCCGCCACCTCTGAGTTAACTGCTCGAAAATATGAGTCAGGGACTGGATAGGGAGTATTATGCAGGGCATATAAAAATCTGGGCAGGGCCAGCATTTTAAAAAGAGCCGCTCTACCTAGCAAGGTGAGTGGAAGTGCCTTCCAATGCCAAATATCCTGTTTCAGTTGTTGCACAGGGGCTTGTAAATTGAGTGTTAGAAATGTGTCGCTGTCGGAGGTTATGTATATACCAAGATACTTAAAACTGTCCATGATTATTTGGACCTTACAGCCTCTTGGGAGACGTCGGGGAGGTCCATGTAATATGTATAGCATTAACTTATCCCAATTGATAGTATATCCTAACTGGGAATCACCATGTTATCGCGAGATTTTACCTTTAGTTCACGAAATGACACTTGCGGAGATTCCTGTTTAATGCGGTAATCCTTACGAGTTCTATTCGGGTCTTTAAAAGCAGATCTCACTTGCACCGTTCTGAAAAAGGCTTAAAGAGAATATATCGTATTTCAGGAATCTTCGACATGACGAAGGTTGCTGTGTGCTACCATCAAACAGAGAATTATTACCTGCAAATAAGAGTCAGACATTCGAAGGGAACACTCGAGGACTTCTAGCTACATACGCTGGATAAGGCAAGTCAGGGAAAAAGTCTGTGCTTCTGCTGACCTAAAATAAGACAATTATCTAATGTTACATTGTAGCTGTAATGATATTGGCCAGGTTTACATCTGACTATAAGCGGCAGATTTTACCCGATAACGAAGCCGTTTGAGTGTGTTGTACGATCAAGACGTTTACATTGCTGTGTCAGAGATGATACGGCAAGGTTCCACATACATATGCGTGTTCTTTAATCTGCTAAAAAAATAATTATAATAGGATTTTATAGAAATCGCCTTTAAAGATGAAATGTTTTTTAGGGGATGTATCGTTCGTTCATAGCGCACATACCTCCGCAGAGCTGAGTGTTGACGATGTATCTGGCGTCTGGTAGCTCGTCCGTGTAGAAAGGTTTGTATACTCGAACCGGATTCGTTTATATATGCATGTGACCTCCCAAATGGCTAGCAGGTGTGGGAACTCCCTCTCTTAAAGGGAAAGGTGATCGTACACCACGGATATATTTTTTTATAAAGTCAAGTCATAAATGTCAGCGGCAATTGCACCAATGATTATCATCCTTTTCTCTGATATTATCGACAATAAGCAAATAGGGATTAAAACCACAAATATTTATAATTGCTACTATATAGACATAAATTATACAATGGATACAGCAAAGGTAGAGCAAGCTAGACAAAAGTGACAGAGGTTTCATTGCGATCTACTTCTAAAGGTAGAATTTACATGATTGCATTTTCCCACAGGAGTTCATTATTTACCCCCGAGTAAAAGTACCAAGGGTAAATATCCAATAGACTTCTTTCTTTTTTCTGATCTTTTCTCCTCCTTTGTCATTTGGAATGCAGATTTTTTCCAAAATCCGCCATTTTGCATCTGAGGGGGAATGTTTGTATTCCACGAAGTGAAAGCACATATGCATAGAATTCTAGGAGTGTTACCCCAAGACATAAAATAAATTGATAAATAGGCATGACAAGGTCTAATAAGGTCTATTAAGAAAAAAGGATGCGGTTATCCCTAATCTTAAACATAAAATATATTAATTGTTTTTTTCTGTATCTTATGTTTTATTCTATGTAGCAATAAAGACGAAACTCCTTCTCTATGAATCTGAACTTTTAATTCCTGAATAATCATTTCTCAAGTGTAAGGTAAGAGTTTTAGCTCCCGATAGTATACAGCACGAGTAAGTTAGGTCTAATGTACCTTTTGTTTATAACTGAAAATAAGATTCCAACATGACTAAAAACAATCATTAGACGGTGCTACCCAAGGATACAACTGGTGACATCCTTAGGAAGTGCAAGGTTGATTTATAGGAAATTAGAAATTTGATCCAAAAATTAGCTAGGAGAATAGCACCAGTAACTTTTTAACTTGTTTCTTTTTACTCTTTGTTTCTATCTAAAATCTGCTCTTTTTCTCATTCTATGAGCTTCTGAATATTTACATTAGTCTTCAGAATGTATATGATCACTTTGTTGAGTATAGATACTTCTTTAAATCATAATATATGTCTTTGTTTTAGCGATGTATCATGCTAAATTATCATCTTTCTGGCAATGGACTATAATACGACTATGTTGAACAACAATGACTGTATTGTTTCAAACATAAGGAAAGTCTATTAAAGTTTTATCTGTTTAATTTTAGAATTTTGCTGAAATTGTCCTGATGAAGACACAATGCATGTGTCGAAACGCGTTGACAGATATCAGCTTCCTCGACTAATTTCGGGAAACACCAATGCTTAATATTTCCCTGAATATTGTACATCAACTGGACTGAAAATTTGTTTTTTTTTAAAACTTTTAAAATATTTGTATCATTGAACATGTTCATATCAACTTTTATAAGTATAATCAAATCTTTCATGTTATCATAGTTTTTTGTGTTTTCTCCTTATGTGGTTTTTCTATTGTATCTTTCTTTGCCAGATAATTTGTTTTAATTTGCCTGGGTTTTTACCTTCGCATCCGATTGCTTTACCCTGACCCAGGAAATGTATCCCATTCAGGGGGTCCTTGTTAATTTCTATAATCAGCCGTCATCAGCCAGGCTAGCTAGAATCCAGTGGCAAAGTGAGCCACGTCTGGGCATGCCCTGCCAACTTAGGGCGAACAAAGAAAAACCAAGGGGAATGATGGACGGAGTGTTGAACATTGTAAGCACTGGCCGTGAGTATGTAGTCTATGCAGGAGTGGCTGTTATGCTCTCTCGAGTGGAATGTGTATTGTCTCTCTGTCGGGTTTTGGAGTCTTCAGATGTCCAATAGGCCATGTGCCCCCAAAAAATCAGCCAAGGGGGAACTAGCGTGGTGTTGCAGGCGACTAGGTGTGCGGTCCAGTGCATCATTCACAGCCATATTAAAGTCCCCTCCTATTAGTAGGTCTCCGTCTGGTAGTGTTAGGAGGAAGTTGCCCAAATCCTGAAAGCAGGGCATGGCAGGTGGGACATAAACAGATATAATGTTAAACATTCAACCCTCCCATTGAAGCGATATAGCCGCGAAGCGGTCTTGGTCATCCTTAAAAGTGCGGTAGACAATGAGGGGGAATCGTTTATGCACTAAAATCCCCAGTCCCTGGGACTCTGTGGAGAATTCCGAATGGACCACTAATTGAAACCCCCACTGATCAAGGGCTTTACACATGGAGCCCATCAGATGTGTCTCTTGGAGTAGTATAACCGCCGGGGAGATGCGTTTAGATATTGGAGCACATTGTTTTATCTTGTCTACCATTGATATTCCAGGAGAGGAGTGACAGTGCTGGCACTTTGGTGTGTTGTGTCATTGGATTAGATGAAGACATTGGGGATACAAATCCTCGTGACATGTCGGACAATAAAGGTCATTGTGAACCATGTACCATAGTGACTGTATGTCGATAGTCGCAGATCAGTAACTAAGAAAACATCAACAAAGAAAACATTTCCATGTTGCCAGTAAGCATCTCTTGCATACTTAGTCTGGATATCTTCATATACATAATATTACATTTCACGTCTATATTGGGGGTAAGTGGAGCAACAATCACTATAAACTCAATTAAGGTCCATACCCTCCCACCCCTCTTTCCTCTGAAGAACTCACCCCCCTCCCTGCATCCCTGCTTAGTAGGTTTAAAACTACCCACCACCCCAATGGCAGAGTGCTTATAATCCCTGAAATCAAACCCATTAACGTGAGGTTGTGTGTTGTTGCTGTCCAGTAGTCTCTTCCTCCCGGGCCCGCAGCAATGCCCAGGTATATTGAGGGACAATTATAGTTCTTAAAGTTCTACTGTTCAATACCATGCTTCCAGTACAGCTTTGGTCTGGCAAAGAGGGATCTTCCACCTCCATCTCCACCCATCCCACATATAAGCAATAAGGGAGACAATTACCGACCATCTCAATCATACAGTCCTTCATCTTCCAGCATGTGCAGTGTCGCTGCCAGGACTGGCAGAGCAGGAGCTTCTGGATCTCGATGGCACCCGCTGCCTGCCTCTGCGCCTGTGAAGAGTCCTTGGGGTGATATTCGGCGTTCCGGAGATTCATCTCTTCCTTACGGTGTTGGGACTTAAGTGGACCCTCCTCCAACCAACGTTGTGCTTCCTCAGGCGTCGTGAAGAACCAAGATTTGTTTCCGTCTATGAATTTCAGCTTGGCAGGGAAGAACATCATATACTTAAATCCCTTGTCTCTAAGAGCCCATTTAATGCCTTCAAAAGAGCGTCTGTCTCGTTGTACCTTCAGGGTGAAGTCTGGAAAAAACGAATTGTCACGTTGTCGTAGTGAAGGTCTCCAGTAACTCTCGCTGCTTGCAGGATCGCATCCCGGTCCATACCCTCCCACCCCTCTTTCCTCTGAAGAACTCACCCCCCTCCCTGCATCCCTGCTTAGTAGGTTTAAAACTACCCACCACCCCAATGGCAGAGTGCTTATAATTCCCGAAAACAAACCCATTAAACGTGAGGTTGTGTGTTGTTGCCGTCCAGTAGTCTCTTCCTCCCGGGCCCGCAGCAATGCCCAGGTATATTGAGGGACAATTATAGTTCTTAAAGTTCTACTGTTCAATACCATGCTTCCAGTACAGCTTTGGTCTGGCAAAGAGGGATCTTCCACCTCCATCTCCACCCATCCGAATTATAAGCAATAAGGGAGACAATTACCCACCATCTCAATCATACAGTCCTTCATCTTCCAGCATGTGCAGTGTCGCTGCCAGGACTGGCAGAGCAGGAGTTTCTGGATCTCGATGGCACCCGCTGCCTGCTTCTGCGCCTGTGAAGAGTCCTTGGGGTGATATTCGGCGTTCTAGAGATTCATCTCTTCCTTACGGCGTTGGGACTTAAGTGGATCCTCCTCCAACCAACGTTGTGCTTCCTCAGGCGTCGTGAAGAACCAAGATTTGTTTCCGTCTATGAATTTCAGCTTGGCAGGGAAGAACATCATATACTTAAATCCCTTATCTTTAAGAGCTCATTTAATGCCTTCAAAAGAGCGTCTGTCTCGTTTTACCTTCAGGGTGAAGTCTCGAAAAAACGAATTGACATGTTGTCGTAGTGAAGGTCTCCAGTAACTCTCGCTGCTTGCAGGATCGCATCCCGGTCCCGAAAGTTCAAGATGCGTGCTATAATGGTGCAAGGTGCCGCCCCCGGCTTTGGGATCAAGACTCTGTGTGCCCTTTCAATAGAGAATAGTGGGGAGAGTCTCTTGGGCTTTAAGTGATGCAGGATAAGATCTTCAAGGAAAAGGTCCACACTGGGCCCCTTCAGGTACTCCTACTGATAGAGCGCGCAGTTCACCCGGGTCACTGGGTTTCCCGATTTTCACACGCACTGGGCCCTGGCGTGCACTTACAAACTAATGACTCGCGTTTGGCGTGAACCGGGTGAATTTCTTACACGCTACTATGAGTAATTCGGGGGGTGACTTCACACCACTGCTGATCATGTACCCGACTTACCACAGGCACATTACTCCAGACGGATCAGGAGCTAGCAGGGAATAGGTGACAGGGGTCCTAGAAGAAATACACTTTATAAACCAAAGTACATTGTCCACACTATAATCTGTAAAATGACCACAGACACCTGATGAGTTCAAGAGTTTATATAAAGGATTTCAAAGTGAATATGCCAAGATCAACAAAATACAAAATAACACATCAAGCATTAAGATCACAACCAAAAGGTAGCTGTGAATTAGGGCAAGGACCATTTGAGTATACGGGAACACTATGGATAAGAATATTAAGAACCAACTAGTCACTGCAAGTTTATACTAGGACATGGGACATGAACGGGACCTAAAACATTTGTTTAATCTAGGCTATTTATACTATTCTTACTAAGTTCACTGCAACCACACTAAAGGAAGGGAAAAATTGGGAACACACTATTAAGTATGACAAATCAATGATATCCTAAAGGTGGGGAGAGAAGTGGAACAAATCTAGGAACAATCACATATAATTGGCATTTCAAAGTGATAGAGCAATATCACAGGCAAGAGTGCTTTATTAAGAAAGGAGGGAAAGAGAGAGAGATTTGGAAGACGCAAACCCACAGTTTAGTATTTACCTAATTGAGAATGAAGACTAACCCTGGCCACGGGTCAGTGGGGAAGACGGGGACAAGGACCCTCCGGGAATGGAATACCAGAATGCGAGCAGGTACAGCTCACGGAAAATCAGGACAGGATACCCCTCAGGTGATGGGTCAGGACTGGGCTCACCAAGGTACGACCAACTCCCACAGCTTTGGATGCAACGCCTGCGTTACCCCTCTCTGCAAGTAATCCGCCAGTAACCCCGATTGGGTTTTCGAATTTCCCCAGCAAAGTGCTTCGCCAGCACTTAGGACAATTTCCACCCCTTAGGAGTTTGTGGAAAGTATGGACAGAGTGCTCCGCAGCACTCTTACATTGATCACCTATAGAGTTCGTAGGGTCAGTGACAGGTCTGCTACTCGGACAAGTCGGACAATTTTCCTAAGCTACACTAGGGCAATTATACTGTTTGGGGACCCTTAGACCACCCACTAATGTTGCAAGTGACAGTTTCCCACATTATGATTGGTCAGAAGAGGTGATGCGGTCATTATCACCTCCTAGAATTCAACGTTCTCATCATAAATATTAAATTCTGCTTATCCGCCCCTTGGGTTCACGTTCCCATCCATAGAAATACAGTAGACAATACGAGAATACAGGGTATAGCAACATTGTCTTTGGGGTTCAAGGTAAAAGACTGCATCTTGTGATGGGTTTCTCAGGCGCATCGGGCTTCAGGAGCCAGCTGGCTTGTTTCAGCTTCTGCGCAGTAGAGTTTCTCCCCGGTCACATGACGGTGCCCAGCAGAGCCTCGAGTGTGGCTCCGCTCCCGATTTTCCCAGCCCCAGAGACGTGATACATGAAAAGTAAGCGAGAACAAATTAGAATCACACATAAAATGATCACACTGTATACCGTGATAACATTTAACACACCCCTTACTTTATAACATCTATAGCATTAAAGTTTAGTGCGAAAAGACAGATAGGCTAAAGCAGCAGTAGCAGGCAGAGTGCGTGGTAAGAGACAAGCGGCCATGTTTGCAACATTGCGCATGAGCAACAGATTCCTTCCAGAATGCGAGTGCGTCACATCACATGGGTATGACCGACGCATGCACAGACTGAATTTCAGCGAAGCAGCCATTTCTTCTAGTGCAAGCTTTGTTAGTATGAAAAGACACACAGGCAAGCCTCTTGGGGACACCCGCGTGTTGGGAAAAATGCTAAATAAATGACGAACAGTTGGATTAATATGATTATACATTAGACGAGGTTCATGAATGAGAGCAAGTCGCTTTACGTGCGAATCCTTGCTCCATCAATCCCCTCTTTGATGATATTTACTATCATCACTACATAACGGAAACAGATGCCAACTTTCATCCTTCCACATCATTCATTTCAATTTCAACAAACTTGTTGTTGATTTTTCTTTCAGCTTCTCGATGAGAGTGGTGATTCTTCACCTTTTTGTAGATTTCGTTCCTTAATTCTTCTAATTCTAATTCATCAATGTTTCTCTTCACCCCTCTTTTGTTTACAGTGTATTTTCTTTTACACTTTTGACATTTACAGCAGATGAAAATCATCAACACAATCACACCTATTCCAATTATTGGCATCAGTATTTTCCACAGAATGTTTCTACCTAAGTTAGAAAACCAACTACCTATAGAGGAGAGACCTCCAGTCAGTCTCGTCCAGGCACTGTCAACCTCTAATGGTTTGAGTTCCTTTTCCAAATTAGTTATGTTCTTCACATATTGTTTTAATTCGATACTTTTGTCAGGAATGTAGGTGCAACAATGTTGCGCCTTCAGCATTCTACAGACTCCGCCCTCTTTTGCCAATAAGGTGTCAAGAGCAAGGCAATTTTGCAAAACCATTGATCTGATCGCAACCATTTCAGTATTGACCAGCAGGAATCCAGCAGCAGTGTCAGTTGATAACCGATCCACTACTGTAGACAATTTGCATATTCTGTGAGTGTTCAGAACTACCCCCATTCCAGGTATCAGTGCACTAAAGATATCACCTATAATTTCACCTACACTTTCACGTTTATTACGCACTAAGCCATTAGTTTCTTCATTGCTTCCAGCTGCATTATTCACATGGTATATTTTCGGGAAAACAATGCCAAAATAGCAGCTTCCATACCAGTGATCCGGCAATTTGAAATACGCCTTGTTCCCACATATATAATAAATTCCGGGGAACACAGGTTCTGACCCATTTTTGAAACCCCAACCTCCAATTACCTTATAATTATGCTCACACTCGCTGGAACCAATGAATACATTGTTATAATACTCTGTCTTTTCCCTATGGATACAAAGTTTTCCCTTCCGTTCAAAATCCAGCAACAAAGCAGGATTAGCTTCGCCTTGTGAGGTGTTATCCATGTGCTCAGCCCACCTAGGGACTCTATCCTTTTCGTCATTCGCTTTCTTCTGAAACTTTTCTCTTCTTCTATCTGCCATCTTTATGAACATCTTTTCCTGCTCTTGCAGAGAACAGGTCAGATTAGCTTGTCTTGCTTCATCTAAATCTATGTTACCTATAGTCAGGAAGTATTCTCCCATATAACGAGTTACTTCACTTTTGATATGTACAAGGTTCAGGTGTCCTCTAATAGGAAGCTCAGAAAAGATTACGTCAGCATTTGAATAGTAGTACTGTAACGTGCTTCTATAAAACAAGCTAGCTAATATACTACAGGAAATTCCATAGGTTAGGGGTAAGTGGTGGTATGTCACGCCTTCAGCTACAGAAGTGGGTAGCTTCATGCAGACATAGCAGTCTTCTATTTTATATTTAGCTCTTCTAGGGAGAGTTTCAAAGTGGTCAAAGAACTACTCAAAGTTCCGGATGTGGTGCATGACAAACAAAAAAGCACACAACTGGCTGAGTTCTTCCACACAAAAATTGAGAAGATCTTAATCTCTCTGCCCCAGCCGAACCCATCTCAGGACATTGCCAAGCAGGACGTGGGACCTCGGGCCAGAGAGATCCTTTTCCACATTGACACCTTTGGTCCAGTATCAGTGAGCGACGTTGCCAAAACTCTATTGTCGATTAAAAGTGGTTCTCCCATGGACCCGGTCCCCATGAAGTTTCTCAAGCAGGTAATAGCGTCCATTGTAGCTCCCATAACAGACCTTATGAACGCCTCTTTTGCTCAGGGTGTGGTGCCACCCACTTGGAAAATGGCGGTTGTTAAGGCTCTTTTAAAAAAGACCAATTTGGACCCCAACGATCTGGCGAACTTTAGACCTATTTCGCTCTTGCCGGGCCTCGGCAAAGTTGCTGAACGACTGGTCAACAGGCAGTTGTCAGCCTTTTTGGAGTCGAATGGACTCCTCCGACCATCACAAACTGGATTCCGCCCAGGTCAGGGCACAGACACGGCCCTCTTGGCAGTAGTCGAGGAGGCAAGATGCATCCTGGACTCAGGAGGGTCAGTGGCGGTGATCCTCCTGGACCTCAGCGCGGCGTTTGACACTGTGAACCATCAGGTGTTGATCCGACGGCTGGCTGAGGTAGGGGTCTCCGGGGTGGCCCTGCAGTGGCTGAGATCTTTTCTTTCGAATCGTTCCTACCAGGTGTGGGATGGCCCTGAGAGATCCAAATCCATTCCCCTCCAGTGTGGAGTGCCACAGGGCTCGTCATTGAGCCCCACACTATTTAATGTATATATGGCCCCCCTGGAGGACGTAGTATCCCCATATGACATCAAAATCGTCAGCTACGCTGACGATACGCAGCTAGTGGTTTCCTTATCACATCTGGCCGACAATCCTGACATCTTGAACTCCTGCCTGGCAGATGTTCACACTTGGATGGGAGATTCCTCCCTTAAGTTAAACGGCTCAAAGACGGAAATACTGCTGCTGGGGAGTAAAACTACCCTTCTCCCGCCGCTTAGTTGGCCGGGATGTATGGGCGATCCCCCGGCCCCCAAAGATGCGATCAAAAGCCTTGGAGTCTGGCTGGAACCAGACTTGTCTTTCCGCACCCAAGCAAAGAAAACAGCAGGAGTATGTTATGCCCTGCTCAGGTCGGCTCGGAAAATCTTCCCCCTACTACCGGTAACATCGAGGAAGCTGCTGATTCAGGGTCTCATAACATCGAGACTTGATTATTGCAACGCCATCTTTCTGGGCGCCCCTGAATCAACCTTTAAGACTCTTCAACAGGTCCAAAATGCAGCGGCAAGGCTGCTCATGGACATTCCGAGGACGCAATCTGCGAAACCGGCATTGAAGGCACTGCATTGGCTCCCCGTGCGGGAGAGAGTGACCTTTAAAGCACTCTGTACCGCTCATAAAATTCTTGCAGGCAAAGGTCCCCTTATTTTAAAAAATCTAGTGACTCCCTACAAAGCTGGCAGAACGCAGCGGTCAGACATGAAACATCTCTTGATGGTGCCTAGAGTCAAAAAGGCCCGCACTGGTGGGAGAAGATTCTCATTTAACACGGCAAAGCTTTGGAACTCGCTTCCCCAAAAACTTCGAGCTGAGCCCTGCACACTGCGTTTCCGCAAGGGTCTTAAAACCTTCCTGTTTCCGGCATAACACCTCGATGCTGTCCCCTTTACCATCCGATGTTGTCTTTAAGCGCCGGGATGCCCTAGGGTAGCTGCGCGCTATATAAGATTTAAAATAAATAAATAAATACATTTCCATAGCCTCTACATAATGCACTAACAAGTTAGCAAAAACATTTAAATGCGTCCGGTTTCTCATTTTGTGAAAATGTAGTCCATCCTCATCTGATGCTTCTAAATTAGGTCGCGTGTGTCTCAGACTAACTGGTTTGTCACGTCGTTCTAAGCTACGGGGTGTTTCTGCAGTTTGTACAGCTCCTACGTCTACTGCTTCTGGTTCAGTCGGGGACAAGTTAGGGTTTTTACTTATCATAAAAGGTAAGAAAATTGTAAGTCCTATCCATATCACTATTAACATGGCTACACTACACAAGCATATTTTACAGCACGTTTTACAACACCCAAATCTGGATCTCCCAGCTACGCTTGAATCAGACATTTTAGCTTACAGGTGGCTTTTGCAACCCCTCTTCTTTTCTTTTACACCAAAGGCTCACTTCGGGGTTTCCTCAAGGAGGGTCTTCGTCTGAACTCCGATCAGTGATGGACTCTTCGTCACTTTTGCCACTGTGGTGTGGTTCATCAATTTCTTCCAACACCAAGTAAGTCCATTCAGGGCTCCGATACAGCCGGTTCTGCTTCTTTACTCTGTCGCTCTTTCTCAGAGACTTCCCTCAGGCTGTTTTTCTTTCACTTTCAGCCCTTTTTCGGTCTTTCAGTTTTTCTTCGACTGTCTTTATTCGGAGCCTCAGCCTTTTTAACGTACCGGGGTGCACCTTTGTCTCTGGGACTCCCAGTGGTCGAGGAAACCTGACCTTCCTCGTGCACTCTTTTTATTTCACTTCGTTGTGGCACCTCTGTATTGTCTGATTTTATTTCCCTTCCTGTCTGACTAGTTCCAGGTCTTTCATCTATTTCTTCTGCCTGGTCCCTAAGCTGGTCCTGTTCAGGTTTGAACTGTATGTGCTTTCTGTTTTCGGGCGATTTTATTTCTGTTGCCTGAACACGTTCGTCTATTTCTATCTGTTCCTGTTCATGCACTTCGATCTCTTGGTTTTCTTCCGCATGAACGTCAGCTTTAATCACTATCTGTCCCTTTCCAGACTCCGGAGTTTCAGGAGGAGTCTCAATGTCTTGGTCTATCTCTACTTGGCCTACTTCCTGATCAGGTGTGCTGTGCTTTTCGTTGACCTGACCGTCTTCTTCTAGCTCTGTCTCACCTGGACTATCCCACTCACTGTCTAGATAGGAATATTTTCTGGTTCGTATTGGATCATGAACCAGGTCGTCGGCGGGGAACCAATCAACGTCTCGACTTGTGCTCGGCAGTTCGATGTCCGCTAGCTCCGGACTCTCCTCCTCGGGAGCCTCTTCAGCTGCGCTGCCTTCAGCTCCAGTCGCGTTTTCTCCGGTTACCCGCTTTGTGTGACTGGCGTGGATCCACTTCGGTACACCAGCACACTTTACAGCAGTTGTAGTGACGAGGATCACTTGTCGTGGCTTTCCCCACTTTGGTTTCAGGCAACTCTTCCGGGTGTGTTTCTTTAACACCACCCAATCTCCTGGTTGCAGTTTATGTGCTGGAGTCTTTGGCCAATCATCAGTCGTCTCTCCAATCTGCTGAGAGAGAGAACGCACTTGGTCACCTAGCTGCTTGCAGTATTCTAGCACCATATCATCAGAAATGCTTAGCATTTTGTGTCCAGGTACCCATGCCTGTCGCATCACTCTCCCCATTAACACCACATGGGGGCTCAGGCCATTTTTCCTGTTTGGGATACTTCTCATACTCATCAGCACAAGGGGTAAAGCCTCTGTCCAATTCATTTTTGTGGAATCACACATCTTTGCCAGTCTGGACTTCAGGGTGCCATTTATCTGTTCCACTATTCCAGAAGCCTCTGGACGGTATGCACAATGCAGTCTTTGCTTCATCTTAAAGGCTTTACAGAGTTCTTCTAGGACATCGTTGGCAAAATGCCCACCTTGGTCCGTTTCAATCGTCTCAGGGATTCCATACCTAGGTATCAACTCCCTGAGCAATAGCTTGGCTGTAGTTAGGGCATCATTTTTCTTTGCAGGGTAGGCCTCCACCCACCGGGAGAACAGACAGACTATTTCCAGGATATATCTATATCCCTTGTATTTGGGCATTGTTATAAAGTCTGCCTGCATTCTGACAAAGGGACCTATTGCCTTTCCGATGGTACTCTGTTCTACTACAGTCTTCTTTCCTGCATTGAATTGCTGACACACTAGGCACCTCTGGCAAAGCCTTTCCGCTTGGTTCCTGAACTTTGAGTTATAGAACACCTTGTCAAACACACGACACATCGCATCCCTTCCCATATGTGTTGGTTCGTGTATCATTCTAATCATAGGGTCTATCAGGCTGTCAGGTAGCACAGGCACCCCAGTCGAGTTTATCACCACACCATCATCCCTCAATTTGCATCCATCTACCGACCATCTGCCTTTTTCTGTCCTGTCTGTTGTCTGTTGCAAGTCCTTCAATTCATCCCATGTTGACACATTCTCAAACAACATAAGTTGGCAGCTGGTTCCACCCCACAACCCAATTTGGAGGGACATTTGGTATCGGGCACAAAATTGGGCAATTTGGTCAGCGTATCTATTTCCGGCTGTCACGTCATCATTTCCTGATCTGTGAGCCGCACACTTGACCACAGCCAATTCTTTGGGTAATTGAATAGCTTCCAGTAAGTTATGTACCACCTTTCCATTCCTGATAGGGGTACCTGAGGAAGTCATGAATTCTCTTTGCAACCACAATTGGCCGAAGTCATGAACAACCCCGTAACAGTACTGGCTGTCGGTGTAAACAGTTATTCTTTTGTTCTTACCCCTCTTACATGCTCTTGTTAACGCGATGAGCTCCGCCACTTGTGCAGATTTCACCTGGCACAGGTAAGATGCTTCCAGAGTGTGCGTCAATGTGACCACAGCATAGGCAGCACACAGTCCTCCACTTTCATGTCTTAAACACGAGCCATCCACAAAGATGGTAAGATCTCCATCAAGTAAAGCTATTTCGCGGATGTCAGGACGGGGCTTAGTACTGAATGCTGTTAAATCGATGCAATTATGTTCCCCTCCCTCTTCACTTTCTACATCCGGAGGAACAGGTAACAGCGTCGCAGGGTTTAGGACGTTGCACCGGGAAATTGTCAAATTTTCAGCACCAATCAAAATCCTCTCATACTTAGTCAGCCGACTAGGTGTGAGGTACTGGGTCTTAGTTCTTGACAGTAGAATTACAACAGAATGTGGAACATATACTGTGACATGATGTCCCATGACAATATTCTCACTCTGTTCTAGACTGACGCAAGTAGCAGCTACTGCTTTCAGGCATCCTGGTAATCCAGCAGCCACCGGATCTAGGGTGGCCGAAAAATAGGCCACAGGGCGCCGGACCAATCCATGCTCCTGGGTCAGGACGGAGAGAGCACAATTTTCTCTGGTGTCACAGAACAGTTCAAAAGACTTAGAATAGTCAGGCATACCTAATGCAGGAGCGGTGCATAGACAGTTTCGCAACGTTACCCAAGCGTTCATGCTCTCACTGTCCCAACTGACGGGGTCTTCTACTCCTTTCTTGGTCATTTTTATCAAAGGTTTCGCTAGGGCTGCAAATCCTAAACATGGATGAACGCTTCCTCCGCCCCTGACATCGCCATCGCTATCCCTGATGACTATAAGATCACACGCAAGGACCGCACAGACCATACAGGAGGAGGAATCGCTATCGTCCATAAGAAATCAATCCGCATCTCAACCAGCTCTGACGCCAACCTCGCTAACTCCGAACACCTTCACTTCCAGATCCACATCGACCCCAAAACCACACTCCGAGGCACTCTCCTCTACAGACCACCAGGACCCCGCGCAAAATTCAGTGAAGACATCACGGACTTCATCACCCCACACGCGCTCCCCTCCAAAGACTACATCCTTCTGGGAGACCTCAACTTCCACCTTGAAAAGATCAACGACCGCAACACCGCCACCCTCTTGGACAACCTCGCCAACCTCGGACTTAAACAACTGGTCACTTCCCCCACCCACATCGCAGGTCACACACTCGACCCCATCTTCACCTCCAGCAACCATGTCTCCTTCAGCCACACTACGAATCTCCTCTGGACTGACCACAGCTGCGTTCACTTCACCTACAACAAGCCGAAACCCATCATCCACCTCCAACCAACTCTACAAAGAAACTGGAACAAAATAACCACGGATCAGATCTCCGCATCGCTCCTTCGAACCTCCCCAGCCCTCTCTTCTAACGCCAACGAAGCTGCCTCCAACCTCACCCTTTGGTTATCCAACACCGCCGACTCCTTAGCACCACTGAAAAAACGTCAACACAAACTTGACAACAAGAAGGCCTCATGGTTCAACGATGATCTCAAGAAGTCCAAGAAACTATGCCGCTCCCTTGAAAAGGCCTGGAAAAAAGACCCATCCACCAGCAACAAGGACGCCTTCAAAAGTGCCACCCGCACTCACCACCAACTGATCCGAAAAGCCAAGAAAACAGCATTCAAGGATCGACTTGACAACAACGCCCACAACAGCAAGGAACTTTTCAACATCGTCAAGGAATTTTCCAACCCCTCGGCCAACTCCAACGACATCACCCCCTCTCAAACCCTCTGCGATTCCCTAGCCTCTTTTTTCCACAACAAGATTGCTGACATCCACAACAGCTTTGACAACCAACCCGGAAGCCAACCCACCCTACCATCAGCTGACCATCTTCCCCTCGTTAACACCCTTAACGCCTGGAACCCAATCTCCACTGAGGACACCATCCGCCTGATGAATTCCATCCACTCTGGATCCCCCACAGACCCATGCCCTCACCACATCTTCAACAAAGCAGACTCCATCATAGCACCGCACCTCCGAGACGTCATCAACCGCTCCTTCAATTCCGCTACCTTCCCAGAAGACTGGAAACACGCTGAACTCAACGCCCTTCTGAAAAAACCAACAGCAGACCCCACCGAACTCAAAAACTACCGCCCCATCTCGCTTCTTCCATTCCCGGCCAAAGTCATCGAGAAAGCTGTCAACAACCAGCTCGCCGCCTTCCTCGAAGCCAACAAATCACTCGACCCCTCACAATCTGGCTTCCGAGCCAAACACAGCACTGAGACCGCCCTCATCGCAGCAACAGACGACATTCGAACTCTACTGGACAATGGAGACACAGTCGCCCTCATCCTCCTCGACCTCTCTGCAGCCTTCGACACAGTCTGCCACAGCACCCTTTTACAACGCCTCAGAAACATCGGAATCCAAGGAAAGGCACTGGAATGGATCACCTCGTTCCTCACCGGAAGAACCCAGAGAGTCCGCCTCCCACCATTCAAGTCCGAGGCCTCTGAAATCATCTGCGGCGTACCACAAGGATCCTCACTCAGTCCCACCCTCTTCAACGTATACATGAGCCCCCTCGCGGCCATCGCCCGCCAACACAACCTCAACATCATCTCTTACGCGGATGACACTCAACTGATCCTATCTCTCACCAAGGACCCCAGCACCGCCAAAACTAACTTACACGAAGGAATGAAAGAAGTCGCCGAATGGATGAAACAAAGCCGTCTGAAACTGAACTCAGACAAAACAGAAGTCCTCATCTTAGGTAAATCCCCCTCTGCATGGGACGACTCCTGGTGGCCGGAAGCCCTCGGAAATGCACCCACCCCGACAGACCACGCACGGAACCTTGGCGTCATCCTGGATTCTTCACTCTCAATGAACAGACAAGTCAGCGCCGTATCCTCTTCCTGCTTTAACATTCTTCGCATGCTCAGAAAAACATTTCGCTGGATCCCCACAGAAACAAGGAAAACAGTCACCCATGCCCTGGTCACGAGCCGACTGGACTACGGAAACACCCTCTACGCAGGTACCACCGCTAAACTCCAGAAGAAACTACAACGAATCCAAAACGCCTCAGCCAGGCTCATATTAGACATCCCACGCAACGAACACATCTCTGGTCACCTTAAAGACCTCCACTGGCTACCCGTCAATAAGAGGATTACTTTCCGTCTGCTTACCCACGCACACAAATCACTCTACGACATCGGACCAGATTGCCTCAATTCTCGACTGTCCTTCTACACCCCCTCCCGCCAACTTCGCTCTTCCAGCCAAGCCCTCGCCACTGTACCTCGCATCAACAAGACCACCATGGGAGGCAGATCCTTTTCATACCTGGCTGCCAAAACATGGAATTCACTCCCGCTTACCTTCGCCTCACCCAGAATCACCTAGCGTTCAGAAAACAGCTTAAAACGTGGATTTTTGACAAATAATCCTCCTCCCCTTCCTAAGCGCCTTGAAACCCTCTGGGTATGTAGTGCGCTATATAAATTTTATGACTTGACTTGACTTGACTCTGTGGTGACTTTCCTGATTCCTTTTTCTATTTGGTGCCCCAGATACTTCACTGAGTTCTTACAAAACTGCAATTTATCAGGCGACACTTTATGTCCTCCCTTTCCTAGGTGATTCAGTAAGGCAATTGTGTCGGTGACACAGTCATTTTGGGTCTTAGACGCTACCAGCAGGTCATCTATGTACTGCACCAAAACAGACTCTCTTGGCAGTACTAGAGATTCAAGGCATTTTTTCAATATCTGGTTGAAAATCGATGGACTTTCAGTGTACCCCTGAGGAACACGATTCCAGACATAGATATGGCTGTCAAATTCAAAACTAAAAAGAAACTTACTTTCGGGATGTAATGGGATGGAAAAAAATGCATGGCACAGGTCAATGACAGTGAACCATTCCGCATTCCAGGGAATCTGATATAGTATCACTGCAGGGTTGGGCACAATAGGACAGCAAGGTACAACAATTTGGTTTACCTTGCGCAGATCCTGCACTACCCGGTACTTTCCACTAGGCTTTTTAATCCCAATGATAGGTGAATTGCAGGGACTGCTCATTACTTCCTCTATGATTTCTGCTTCGAGCAACCTGGTAATTTCAATGGCGACTCCTGCTTTTACTTCTGCGCTCATTTTGTACTGTCTGGTTTTAGGGTATACAGCATTTGTCTTTATGGCTATTTTAATTGGGTCCACATTTGCCATTAAACCTACATCTTTTCCCATAAAATCCCATACCTCTGGTACCACTCTTAATTGGAGCTCTTCTGGCAAGTCCTCAACGGACAAGGGTTTAATATCAGCGTCAGATCTTACTAACATCAATTTGTACAAACCATCTTCATCGGGGGTCTGAATTTCGACACCTTTTGGTGTGCAATAGATGGTGCAGTTCATCTTGCACAACAAATCGCGTCCTAACAGATTTACGGGACTGGAATCACACACCACAAACCTGTGCATTTCTTTAAAATTTCCTATGGAGATTTCCATAGGCTCAGTTACTGGAGTACTAATAATTTGATTGGAGACACCCACTACTTGGATTGCTTCTCCCGAGAGGGGTAGGTTAGGAACATCCACTGTTCGCACAGTGGACCGGGTAGCACCAGTGTCCAACAGAAAGGTGACGTCTTTTCCCTCTACCTTTCCTTCAATGTATGGTCCAGTCTGGTCTACCGGTAAGGAGGCGCCAAGCACGCACTCCTCATCCTCCCCCCTCAGGCCCCGTCAATCTTGTTCTTCACAGAGGAACGAATCATTTAACAAGTACTGTGGAATTACTGCATTTCTTTCATTCTCTCCTTCCCACACTTCTGCCCTTTCATTCTACTGACCCTGATTCTTAAAATTCTGTCTAGGTGCGCGAGGGACTGGAGGTAGCTTTACCTGTTGCTGGTTCTTCCTTGTCCCCTCTTTCTGCACCTGCGGATTTAAACCATTTATAGGGGCATTACCGGCCTGTAGGTGTGGACACTCGTCTCTCCAATGCCCTATCCGGCCACACCCGTGGCAGGGGAACTTTTTCATAGCCTCTTCCCGACTCATTTTAGCTCGGGGCTTCCCTCCTCCCCCAGCATTGGTATTCTGTGTATTATTATTAGAATTCAATTTACTTAACTGTTTTTCCTGCTGTTCAGCCAATTTCACTTGAGCCCACATTACTTTCTCCTTGAGGGCTTTCTTTTTATTTTCAATTTCATCTTCGCAGTACTTTGCGTACTTAAGGACATCATCTATGGGCTTTCCCTGCCAACTTATTTTATTATCTCTTATCCATTGGGATATTTCAGGTTTTAATCCTAGCACGAATCTGTAACTGAAATGGGTCATGTCTTTCATGTCCACATTATCGATTCCACTGTAAGTTTTGAATACTTGCAGTAACCTTTCGTAAAAGGAATGGACAGTTTCATCACGCTCTTGGGTAGTTCTATCTATCCGGGTCCAATCTGTTTCCTTTGCGGGCACCTTTTTCTTGAGGTACTGTATGACTTGATCATACTTTCTCATTACTTCAGGTGAAGGAGCTCCTGTTTTCTCGTCTCTAGCATATTCCTCACTGGGCCAATCAATTTCAATTTTGCATTCAGTCCACAAATCTACAGGAACTACAATGTCGAAAAACCCATCCAGGTCTTTCAAGAGGCATTTCTGAACTTTGATGAAGCGTTCAACCTGTCGGTACCAATCGACTGGTTTTTCTCGTAGTTTAAGGAAGTCATTGGTAAAGGACACAATATCCTGTCGGGACCAAGGGACATGAACATATTTTCCTCCCGGGACCTCTCTCATGGGACACAATTTTTCTGCGGGGGTTACTTCTTTTAGCACGTATTCTGAAGCCTGAGACTTTGCCCTACTGTCTTCCTTTTTCTTTGCCCACCGAGTTCTCCACTTTCCTACATCCCCCCATTTCTGTAAGAGTTTCAGTAATTCTTTTATCTGGATCTGTTTTCCTACCACATTCAGGCTTTCTAAGTCTTTGTCTGAAAACTCTACTCTGTAGGGTTTCTGAAGGATTTTGGAGCGACTGACATCTATCCCCATTTCTGTGGCAGTGTCCATTATTCTCTCATGGAGCAATCTAGCGTTCCGGGTAAGGTTTTTGCTGATGAACAATAATTCTTCTTCACTGAAGGAGTTTAAGCGGTCTAATCCTACATTTCCAGCCATCATTTCTTCTATTTCTATTCTTAATTTGTATATCTCTAATGCTTTGGGTTGGGGAGGGGTCTCTTTTTCCAATTCTTTGGTCCATCTGTCTAATTCTTCTGGGGATACTACTGTGGCACTCCTAACCCCTGAAGTGCTTTTCGATCAGAACTTCCTTTGCCTTATTCTGACGTCTGGTTCCTGACATGCTAACTCTAGATTCCCTAATGGGCATATCAATCAGGACCACTGATTCGCATTCACTTTCTTGATCATCATCTATGAACACTTCTTTTCTTGGGAGTGGAATGCTAGGAGTCGGCATGATGGGGGAGATAACAGGAGGACGGGGACTAGCCAGGCCATCCCTATACAGAGGAATAGCAGGACCAATAGTTACTGGAATAGTCAGGGAATCTGGATGGGGATGTATCTGGGCTATGGTCC
Organism: Lissotriton vulgaris; assembly: GCF_964263255.1. NCBI lineage: Eukaryota > Metazoa > Chordata > Amphibia > Caudata > Salamandridae > Lissotriton > Lissotriton vulgaris. The sequence goes on from NW_028243976.1 coordinate 200,298, forward strand.
GAACCATATCATCTCGCTGTCTAGCCAAGGCTTCCTTTTCCTGCTCCCGTAAAGCCTTTTCTGCAGAATTGTCATGCAATACTTGGGGTACCAAAGGAGGATAAATACTTGGGGCAGTTGGGGTAACCAAACGGCTGATAATTTGGGACCGCAGATCTGGGTCTGCAAAACCCATCCCCTTCACTGGCTTTACTATCCGTACCCGTTCCTTCTGTCTCGCTATCTCTCCTACATCTGGGATATTTAGCAAACGGGTTTGGTGAACTTAAAGGCTCTGACTCTGCTGCATAGGGAGGTGGGTTTTTCATTAACAAATCTTCTAGGTGCTCATCCTCTGAGTCCCCTACGGGCATTAAGTGATGGGTCTTTTCTGTGCTTTTTCCTTTTCCTTGTTCTAATACCCCCACCATTGGAAACAATCCCTCTGTCATCATGCTTTGTCTCCACTGTTTCATATTCTGCTCTTTGGTTTCTCTATGGACCCTCGGATACCATTTGCTTACTCCCTTGTCCATCCGGGGTCTATCTCTTTCCAGTGCCTCTATTTCCCACTCCTCTAGAGCTTCGTACTGGGTTAATCTAGGTCTGGGATGTAATTCATTCATGCGAGTCCTTAAGTTAAACAAAATTCTGCCGTTAAACGTGCCATCAATAGGGAATGCTAGGACTCCGTCATCTGCAGTATACTTTGCCCAATTTTCCAACCATACACAGGTATGATACCCTTTTTCAAACATCATAAATGAAGCAGGAGTGTTCGGTGGAGGAATGATCACACCCTCCCTTGTTCTAATGGGTTTGTCTATTTGGAAAAAATTCTTTACTTTATCGGCAAATGACATTTTTCTTTTTATTCCGTACATCATATGCGGTCTACCTCGTATAATCTGTTCCTTATAGAAACCTGAGTTTTGTGGGTTAGGTAAAAACTCAGGGTACCACATACACCTTTCTAGACTCGCTTCTAACTCGGCCTGATTAATTTTGTTTACCTTTGTGCTTCCAATGCTAGCACGGCTTTTATTGCGTAGTGACCAATCAACACTGTGAATACAAAAATCTCTGTCCAATGGGTGCGTGGCCTTTTCGCAAGACGAGGTCTCACGCTTCGGCACTCACCCCTCCTTTACAAATTCGGCTTCACTACACACCCGCTGTCTTGACCAATACCAGCGCGGCACGGAGTGACGTCAGAGCAGTCTTCCGACCGACTCCCTCCTTCACAAGGTAACGGACACTTTTTACTTTCCCTAAAGTGCGAGTGCAAATCTTAGTTAACAACACGCAACGTTTGCCACTGTGTCTGAGTGTTCTAAATAGATAGAAGAATTTTCTCTCTCTGCAAGTAAACCACTTCTGTCTACTTTTCATTCACTCCGGATAGACTTCTTTGCCTAACCTCTCACACTAGTAATATAGAACCCGTTATTCTTCTGACTCATCCACTTCAGTCTGGGATATGTACTGAGCCAGGATTTCACCAGCGGACTATCTTACTTACCAGTCAAGCCTCGGAGACCCTATTACTCCTCCCACATGTGACCCTTTCTAGGTGATATCACAAGGAAAGTTTTATACCAAGGTCTCGTGGCTATCAGTTATACAGTTGAAAAAGATCCTAATTAGTGCTTCCAGGTATTCTTAACCCTACACTAATGACTCTAACAAGTGACCTTAGCAGCTTACTGGATTCTACTCACCGTTAGCTAAATACTTCCCCGGGGATTCGGACTACACTGAACACGTACAAACAGTTCTTTGTTAATACTACATATAATACTTATAGCAGCAATGCAAAATCATATGCACAGTCATATAAATCCTTAAAACATCGCAAAATATTTGAAAAATGCAAATAGAAAAATCAGCAGCATAGAAATTTCAGCAGCACAATTTAATTTCACAGTTTGTTTATCAACTATCCTGTCTACCTAATTTAACTAGTCCTAACCATTACCTCTGCTACCAGAAAATTACTGATAGAGCGCGCAGTTCACCCGGGTCACTGGGTTTCCCGATTTTCACACGCACTGGGCCCTGGCGTGCACTTACAAACTAATGACTCGCGTTTGGCGTGAACCGGGTGAATTTCTTACACGCTACTATGAGTAATTCGGGGGGTGACTTCACACCACTGCTGATCATGTACCCGACTTACCACAGGCACATTACTCCAGACGGATCAGGAGCTAGCAGGGAATAGGTGACAGGGGTCCTAGAAGAAATACACTTTATAAACCAAAGTACATTGTCCACACTATAATCTGTAAAATGACCACAGACACCTGATGAGTTCAAGAGTTTATATAAAGGATTTCAAAGTGAATATGCCAAGATCAACAAAATACAAAATAACACATCAAGCATTAAGATCACAACCAAAAGGTAGCTGTGAATTAGGGCAAGGACCATTTGAGTATACGGGAACACTATGGATAAGAATATTAAGAACCAACTAGTCACTGCAAGTTTATACTAGGACATGGGACATGAACGGGACCTAAAACATTTGTTTAATCTAGGCTATTTATACTATTCTTACTAAGTTCACTGCAACCACACTAAAGGAAGGGAAAAATTGGGAACACACTATTAAGTATGACAAATCAATGATATCCTAAAGGTGGGGAGAGAAGTGGAACAAATCTAGGAACAATCACATATAATTGGCATTTCAAAGTGATAGAGCAATATCACAGGCAAGAGTGCTTTATTAAGAAAGGAGGGAAAGAGAGAGAGATTTGGAAGACGCAAACCCACAGTTTAGTATTTACCTAATTGAGAATGAAGACTAACCCTGGCCACGGGTCAGTGGGGAAGACGGGGACAAGGACCCTCTGGGAATGGAATACCAGAATGCGAGCAGGTACAGCTCACGGAAAATCAGGACAGGATACCCCTCAGGTGATGGGTCAGGACTGGGCTCACCAAGGTACGACCAACTCCCACAGCTTTGGATGCAACGCCTGCGTTACCCCTCTCTGCAAGTAATCCGCCAGTAACCCCGATTGGGTTTTCGAATTTCCCCAGCAAAGTGCTTCGCCAGCACTTAGGACAATTTCCACCCCTTAGGAGTTTGTGGAAAGTATGGACAGAGTGCTCCGCAGCACTCTTACATTGATCACCTATAGAGTTCGTAGGGTCAGTGACAGGTCTGCTACTCGGACAAGTCGGACAATTTTCCTAAGCTACACTAGGGCAATTATACTGTTTGGGGACCCTTAGACCACCCACTAATGTTGCAAGTGACAGTTTCCCACATTATGATTGGTCAGAAGAGGTGATGCGGTCATTATCACCTCCTAGAATTCAACGTTCTCATCATAAATATTAAATTCTGCTTATCCGCCCTTTGGGTTCACGTTCCCATCCATAGAAATACAGTAGACAATACGAGAATACAGGGTATAGCAACATTGTCTTTGGGGTTCAAGGTAAAAGACTGCATCTTGTGATGGGTTTCTCAGGCGCATCGGGCTTCAGGAGCCAGCTGGCTTGTTTCAGCTTCTGCGCAGTAGAGTTTCTCCCCGGTCACATGACGGTGCCCAGCAGAGCCTCAAGTATGGCTCCGCTCCTGATTTTCCCAGCCCCAGAGACGCGATACATGAAAAGTAAGCGAGAACAAATTAGAATCACACATAAAATGATCACACTGTATACCGTGATAAAATTTAACACACCCCTTACTTTATAACATCTATAGCATTAAAGTTTAGTGCGAAAAGACAGATAGGCTAAAGCAGCAGTAGCAGGCAGAGTGCGTGTTAAGAGACAAGCGGCCATGTTTGCAACATTGCGCATGAGCAACAGATTCCCTCCAGAATGCGAGTGCGTCACATCACATGGGTATGACCGACGCATGCGCAGACTGAATTTCAGCGAAGCAGCCATTTCTTCTAGTGCAAGCTTTGTTAGTATGAAAAGACACACAGGCAAGCCTCTTGGGGACACCCGCGTGTTGGGGACAATGCTAAATAAATGACGAACAGTTGGATTAATATGATTATACATTAGACGAGGTTCATGAATGAGAGCAAGTCGCTTGAAGTGCGAATCCTTGCTCCATCACTACCACCTGTATGTTGTTGCGACAGGCTCATCCCTCTTGATCATCCAAGTGCAGTGCCATTTCTCTATGTTGATGGACTAATTGTTTGACCTTTTCCTCCAATTTACGTGTCGCAGTCTCGAGCTCTTCGACATTCCCTTCCGTAGCCGTGACCCTGTTGGACGTTTTTCCCATATCCGCTCTCATACGGTTCATCTCAATTGTAACTTTATCAATTTTCATTTCTAGGTTAGTGCCGACTGATTGTATTGCTGCCATGATTGATCCAAGGGATGGTTCCTCTGCAGGTCCAGCTTCTCCGCTCTGTCCATCCGTGGCCGAAAGCTGGCGGGGGACGAGTACTTGGCCATCTTATTGAGTTGGACGGATGCCGTGGTGCCTTTAGGTTTCATCATAGTAATGTGTGGGCCTCAAGTCAGGCAGTGCGGTGTCAGCAGGGAGGGCTCCGATACCTATGAATCGCGGCAAGCGTGATCTTGGAGGTTAGTGTGGTTAGAGGGTCTCGCTCTATCTCAGTCCTCCGCCCGCTTCAGTCCAGGCCGTATAAGCAGCCGCTTACCAGTCCAGACTATCGCTTGGCCCCCTCCGGTTCCAGCTGGGCCGTGCTTGAATCTGTTCCTCCCCCTCCACAGAGAATATGTTACCAATAGCACGAAGGAGTCAGGAAGTGGCGGTAGACTGCAGGCCTGATTTTGCGGCGTATTCGCGTTTAAGGCCTCCCCATGCAGACTTCTGCAGTGCCTGTCCTTAATGTGTCCGCTCTACTCGCTCAATCAGGGTTGTGCAGTGCTGAGAGGGGGGGGGGGCTCATTTGGGACCTTCCTGGGGTGCATACACTCCGGCATAGTTGCCGCTGTCTGGGTCTCTCCTGCCCCTACCCCCTACGACGCTCACATCAGCGGCGGTATTCCTGCTTCAATGCGCCAAAGTCTATTAGTTTTTCCGCCACCTGTCTCAGTGCCATGTTGCTGCTATAATGTTTTCTTGGGTCTCCCCTCCAGTTAAGCACCGTCTGTGCTCTTCATAATATAGGCCACAAGGCTGCGCGCCCATCTTGTTGCACACTTGGGGGAGGTCTCCTGTGCTCCTCCCGGTGTCTCACACCTTTCAGGAGGCCTTGGTCACTGTGCTCGGGCTGCGCTCCCAGGAAGCCGTCATTCCATGTTTCACATGCCGAGGTAACAGGCCATCATCCGCAGCACTCGCGTAGCCTCCAGTCTCGGCTCCGGGTTCTCTCCGTGGGCAGTTGGATTGTGTGACTCCGCCCACTTCTGTCGCGACCGATGCGCGGCTAGCTATTTCGGCCCGCTCTGATATCCTGGCTGTCGCGGTTAGCGGGAGCCTGAAAGACAGTCCCTCTCTTGCTCTGTGGCTCCTGGAGCCGTATTCTTGCTTGTTTGTCCCTTGAAGTGCCGGATTATTAGCGGATTTAGGAGGTTATGCGGCAGGCCCTGACGGAGCTCGGGAACTACACCGCCTTTGCTGTCGGCGCCAAGCCACGCCCCCAGGAATTTCTTTTTAATGCCATTGGTATGTCAAAATAAACTTCAAATGTGACACCCAGCCCCCAACACACACCACACACTTTCACCCACCCACACACTCAGAACACAGACATTTTCTGCCAGAAGTGATTTACATCACCTTGGGGAGAATTTGACCACATTTTTGTTGTTAATCGACTTCATTGTGGTATTGAAATCTGTTTTACAGAAGGATCGTCAATGTCATTTTTATTGCAAATATAGAGAAAAACATCAACAGAGATGTAATCGTTTTTATTTAATATATAAATGGGCATAATATTATTTATTTTAGCATACATAAATAAATAAACTCCACTCTATGAGACACGATAGGAGTGTGTTGGGTTGTCATAGAATGCTTAAAGTAACAACTTGTAATGCTTTTCCTCACAATGCACTTTGCTTGGATTGTTACCACCAGTCTCGACATTCGATGGACAGTTCCTACATTTTTCGGAGAAAGTTATCATTCTTGTCAATTACGTTTGATTTAAAAAAAAGAGTACGCTGCATGTACCTTAACCTCCAGCAGAAATTTCCATTACATCAGTAAAATATTCCTTGCGTGTCCCAAAGGCACCCGTATTTGGTCTGTTGGCACGATTTACTTTATTAAGTTTTTCTTACTTCAGGCCAGACATGCGCTGCTTCAGCTGATACCGCCTGCTTTCAATCACTTTAACCCGGCATTATCTCGTATCTGTTTCAAACCACCCCCAAGTAAAATGGATTTAGAAATGATTAGCGAATTAAGTCATGTGGATTCCAGGTAGCACGTAATCCTGTGCTAATGGGCTGAAGCTGACAACAGCACATCTGTGTTACATGCCATCTGCACCTGACAGGTTGTTTTAAAAAGCCTGTTTAATTAACAACACCACTACTACCACCATCACCACTACCACCAATACCCCCACCACCAATACCACCATCACCGCTATCAATGCCACAATCAACAATACCACCACCTCAGCCACCACCAATACCACCACCACCACCAATACCACCACCTCCACCAATACCACCACCAATACTGCAACCACCAATACCACCACCACCAATACCACCACCACCACCACCGATGAAGCCTAACGGCTAGGGTGGTCAGCCTCAAATCTGGCTAGGGCGGTCAGCCTCAAATCTGGGTTTGCCAGAGTTTAAGCTATTAGTATTGTAAATGACAATGCCTTTTTTATGTTTTAAACCCCAAAACATAAATAAAAGGCATTGTCATTTACAATGCCAATAGCTCAAACTCGCGTGAATGCGAGAACTATTGCATTGCAAAAAGCTTGTTTTTATTGTTTGCCTCAGCTCGTGTATCAGCACAGCGAACACTTCATGGATGCCATGCTTTGTATTACAGATAGGATTTGCATTTTGTAACCATGAGTTTCCATTAAGTTTGTAAGAACTGTCCTCAGAAGCACACATGTTTTCACTGGCTCCAAGTGCTGTTTCAGGAAACAGGGCTGTTAATCAAGTTGTTATCAGCACACATTTGTTGAGCATTCAAAGACCAATATCAGCTGTTTTCAATGAGCGCATCATTTATTTAAAGTTGCATGCTTCAAATTAACACTGCGCAGCACCTTATCATGCAGCAAAGGGGTGCAGATGCAGAACGACGGATACTACCATGGACAAATGAAATGCTCTGCTGTCATTAGTTGTACTGCATACACGCGCAGGCTGGTAAGTTCACCAGACCCTTTTTAGGTCGAGCAGCATCTGCTCGAGATCTGTTGTTGCCCGTATTTGGGAATGTAGACACGAGAGGGGCACGAGCGCAGATTTCACCTCGTGGGCGCGCACGGCGCCGTGCCCATCTCGTGCCTCATATTCCCGTGAGCAAACACACACACACAGCCACACTCACATATGCGCACATACACAGCCACATGCATACACACACTGCATACACACGCACACACACACTGCATACACACACGCACCCCCCGTCGCCGCCGCACCTACACACACACTAGCGTACCTACACACACACAGAGACCCCCCCCACACACACACCAGCGCACCTACACACACGCACACATACAGAGACCCCCCTCCCCCCGCCGCCACCATCACACACATACACACACACACAAGCGCACCCCTCTGCCCCCTACAACTAAGCCCCACTTACCGCCATTTGGTACTTCTGTAGCCGGGGCTCTCCCTCGGGCATGGGTGCCCCGCTCTCAGGCACTCCGTGGGTGCGTGCGCGGGACTTCCGAAGACGGAAGTCCCCCCCAAAGGAACTGGCTCTTCTGTACGGCACTGACGCTTTGGATACGGGAATTTCACGGTCTCGATGCTGTGGTGGTCCGTTCATTAACTTGCACCTCTGCAGCACCTTTAACATGTCCTGGACTGAAGAGCGCCAGAACAGCAGCTCTTTTCACAAGGACACGGCGATCTGCATGTGCTGCTCTGAAAGTCATCAGAAGAGGAGTGTGATTGCAGAGTGTTTAGTTTATCCTTGAATTTTAAACAGTGCGGTATAGAGAGGTGGATGTAAACCCTAATGGGCGGTGGTGTGAGATGCATTGTTCAGGGCACTACAGAGTTTTAGCATGCCTGTTTTAAATTACTAAAAATCTTCCCATATTAGAAATGTAAATTAAACATTTTTACTGGAACGTAAATTCTTGCCATCTCCACCAATTTCCTGATTTCTGACATAAAAGGCAAAGCACATGTTTTTCTTTTCTTTTTACTGAGTGGTTTAATACAGTTAAAACCTGACAAGTTCTTGTTTAACATGGAAAAACAGACGTACAGTAAATGTGACATGAGGCTCCATGGATGTGTGACACTTTCGGCAGTTCTGAATTTTAGCTGGCAATGCTTTTGCATTTTGGGAGTTTTAGTTTCCTTTTCTCATTATAAGGAATTGTAAAAATGTCATCATACAAACCTCTGATGGCAAATATCAGGGGCCGATTGAATATGTCACCTAACATATAGGCAGATGCATGTTACTAAACAGCAAACCACACAATTTGTGGGAGTCCACACACATCAAGAATATAAACAAATATCACAAGGAATCTACACTTAAATCCATGCATTAATGATTTAAAAACAATCTGCAGGACATGTACTAATTCCTTAGTGTGTCATTTATAGATAAAAGTTTCTTTAGAACTGTTAACTTATTAGGTGATTTGGAGCAAATTATATTCTAGGTTCACATCCCTGCAAGCCTCTGTTTTTTTTTTTAACAAAGTGACCATGTGACCCCAGCCTTGATGTTGCACCCGATACAATTGTTGAGAGCTGCCACTGTCCAGTACTGCATGTGTGTGAGATTTTGTGAGATGGAAATTAAAAGCAAAATGTGCGTGAGTTTGCACGTGTGAGTATGAATGTGAGAATGAAATGTGGTACCTGTGTGTGAAGCAATGTGTTTCAGAGACTATGAAATATGTGTGTAAGTGCGGAGGGGGTGATTGCGTTTAAGCGTGTGGGTGTGTGTGAAAGAGGACAAAAGCATTTAGATATTTTTTTGTGCGTATGAGGTCAACACCTCTTTTATTAATCGGGAAGACTCCAGGGTTGTCAGAAAAAACTGAATTGAGTAACAACGAGCAAAGTCTGATCTTATACATTTATGTTTTTAAAACTCTGCTCCAAAAATATGACAAGAAGACAAATTCCATAGTACCACCACTATTCTGGCTTACTTAACTACTCACAACATGCCGCATTGCAAAATATTACATTGTACAAAGTTCTTTGTGTACCCAGCAAGTTCCAGGGCATAATACCACTTTAATAACTCTGCTGATTAATAAGTTATGATCCTACATAAAGCAGCTGCATGTAAATGACAATGCATATTTTTAGAATCTTACTGTTTTTTCCTCAATCTTTTGTTCTTTAATGATGCTAAAAGAGTTCATTTGGGGAGTAATAAACACTTATTATAAAGTGCTAAATAAATAGTTATTCGTGTAATACCACATGGACAGGTAAATTTGACATCCGCACAATGCATGCACATTTATTTCATTGAAAGCTTGGAACAGTCAAACATCTAGCCCCTCCCTTGTCCCACCCTTACGCCTGCCCCAACTTCTGGTGACTGCCTGCACTTATTTATTTCCATTTGAAACACTCTCCTGTAAACGTTTTCCCAGCACAGAGGAGCTAGAAGCTAGCCTGCAGTTTCCGCTCTGTCCCCTCTAGCGTGAGCATCTTAAATTTCTCCTTGAAGACGGGGTCACAAACCCCGTATTTTGTGTGTTGTTCCGTATCTGAACAATGTTGCCCGGCCATTGGGACACATTAGTATTTCAACGGTTCACGTGCCCATCCTGTGTTGTCAAGATTAATGCAGTCTAAAAGACAGGCCCAGCTCGCTTTTCAGGCTCGTCTGACTGACTCTGAATGCCCCGGTTACTTACCGGTAATCTTCATTACTCCGAGTATAGTCTTCCTCGCCACATGACTTACATAGTGAGCTTCAGCTCCACGACAGAACCCTCCAAAGTAAAAAAAACAGCCTCCCACCCCCTCCCAACATGGCCGACCAGTCACACCTGACCTCTATAAGAGGCGGGTCGGCCCAACCAACAGCCTGAACTACCAAGCAAACAATGAAGCCGATAGCCAGACAGGGAGGGGGGGAGGGAACTCATGTGGCGAGGAAGACTATACTCGGAGTAATGAAGATTACCGGTAAGTAACCGGGGCATTACCTCCTCGTTAGTCTTCCTCGCCACATGACTTACATAGTGAGCAAATACCCAAGCCAAAAAAGGCTTCATTGACCACCATAAGAACAACACCACACGGTGATGCAGATAAACCAACACAAGGTTTATTCAGAATAATGAAAAGAAAACAGGAAGTACAGAAAACCTGAATCAAGACACAAAGAAAAAGGCCATCAAGGAGCCACAGCCCCCGCACACAGAACGGCCCCAGCGAAGTCCCCAGGGACAGAACCACCCAAGACAACGCGATAGTGTAACATGAACACGAGGGGGGACGACCACGTCGCCGCCTGACAAAACTCCTCAGTGGAGACACCCCCGAAGGAGGCCCAGGACACAGACACACACCGAGTGGGCCGACCCAGGAACCCCGCCGGTACCGCCGAACCCAGTGAAGCAAAGGAAAGGACGATAGCCTGTGCAAGCCAGCGACTCAAGGTGTAAAGAGAGGGCTTGTGGCCCGAATGAACTGGACCGAAAGTCGCGAACAGGCTATCACACCGGTAAAGGGAAGACGTGCGCTCAAGGTAAACTAAAACAGCACGCCGGACATCCAGCAAGGACAAGGAAGGATCCGAGTCGGGAGGGAAAGATGGTAAAGACACCTCCCGAGCCCGGTTCACCAGGGAAGGAACCTTGGGAAGGAAACGGGGGTCATGCCGGAGAAGCAACCTGTCCGGCAAAACCCGCAGGAAGGGAGGGGAGCGGAGGAATGACCCCAGCTCGCCCATTCGTCCAGCAGAAACCACTGCCACCAGAAAAACCACCTTGAAGGTGAGGAACCGCAAAGCCACCGAGGCCAGGGGCTCAAAGGGCGGACCCTGAAGAGCTCGTAGGACGAGAGGGAGATCCCAAGGGGGAGACAGGCAGAGCGTCCGAGGGCGATGGAGAAAACAACTCCGGAGCAAGCGAGCCACCAGGGAATCCAGCTCGTCGAAGTCCGGACGGCGGAAGGCCCGCAAGGCAGCCCACTGGGCCCTCAGGGAAGAAGGGGCCAAGCCCAAGGAAAACCCCTCAGCCAGGAAATCCCAGACCCGCAGGGGGTCCACGGAGGCGGGGTCAGCACCCTGCAGACCGCACCAACGCGAGAAAGAAGCCCAGTGCCTGGCATAGGAAGATAAGGTGGAAGACCTGCAGGTGCCCTGCAGCAAATCCACAACCCCAGAAGAACAACCCCGAGCAAGCAGCGACATCCGCTCAAGAGCCAGGCCTGCAGATGGAGCCGGCGCAACACCGACGCCGGGAGCGGGGGGCCCCTCAACGGAAAGGGTAGAACCGGGATCGGCCAGTAGGCCTGAACCGCCAGCTCGCAAAGGAGAGGGTACCAGGGGCAGCGGACCCAGCCGGGAACCACCAGAAGCACCCTGGCCCTGTCCAAGCGAATCTTGCAGAGGACCCGGGGAATCAGTGGGAACGGGGGAAATGCGTACAGTAGACCGGAAGGCCCCGCGAATGACAGGGCATCCACCCGCCATACCCCCGGACCCGGGAGGAGAAAGCAGAACTTGGGCAGGAGGGCCGAGTCCCCGTCCGCGAACAGATCCACCAGAGGCAGACCGAATCGAGACACCAGGCGTTGAAAACACCACCGGGGTCAGGGAGAGACAAGGCAACGAAGGAAAGATCCGACTCAGGCGATCCGCCTCCACATTGTCGGACCCCGGGAGATAGACAGCCCGAAGAGACAGGACCGACGACTCCGTCCAATACAACAACTCCTGAGTTAGCAACCAAAGGGAGCGAACCCTGCACCCCCCCAGATGGGAGACATAGCTCCACACAACCTGGGAGACAGTCCAGACCAAGACATGGCGACCCCTTAGAGAAGGAAAAAAAATTGACGGCAGGCCAAGAGGACTGCCACAACTCCCGATAGAACGAGGAGCAGGGTGTGGGCAGGCGAACTGGAGAGGCTAGGACACACCATATTTCTCAGGCGACCTGCTACCGATGGGCATGAAAACTGTGGCCAGGCCTGGTACCAGCCTGGGTCGGTGCACCACACAGTACACAACCCGAAATTCCAGAGTACCCTTCTAGAATACCACATAGATACCCAACGTAGCCTGGACACCTAGCCAACAGCACCTGGTATTCCCAGGCGGTCTCCCATCCAGGTACCAACCAGGCCCGACCCTGCCTAACTTCTGAGATTGGACGAGATCAGGTGCTTTCAGGGAGGTACGGCCGTAGGCTGATCAACACAGCAGAGTGCAGCCCAAAAACCTTGAGCACAAGCAAGCCACAAGCCTCAGCCTCCCAAGTAGCAAGGACAACAGGCACACGCCCCCATGCCCAACGACCTGGAACCGGCCCGGCGCCCAAGGTCGCCCCCCCAGCCGAGGAGGCAACGGAAGAGACCACCCAGGACGGGGAAACCAAGGAAGCAAGACCCCCGGGGAGGCGAGACCCCAAGAAGGCAGCAACCCGGCCCGACCCAGCACAACCCCCGAGAGCAGACGCGATCAGGTATTAGTAGGGAGGGACGGCCGCAGGCCTCACCAGCAGCCAACCCCACACCGACCGAAGCAGAGGGGAGGACCGGGCTCAGGCACACGACCCTCAAAGGAGGACAGGTCCGAGACGGGCACAGAAGGGACCACCGTACCCAGAGCAGGGAGCTGAGGGAGGGGATCCAACGGAAGCACCCGCAACTGATAGAGCAAACCACCAATCGCAGAACCGGAAAAACCCAACCGGCCCCAGACCAACCCAAGGGACATGAAAGGAAGGGGACCAGAAAAAACAGCAATGCCGTCGAGAGCCAAACCGAACACAGAAGCGCGGAATGGCAGGATACAATCACACACAACCCAAAACGGGCCGAAAACATCCTAGAAAACCTTCCAGAGCAGAAGAGGAAGGAGTAGAAGTCCGGACCCCCCGAGAAGGGGGGACCGCGAGGAAGGCCCGCATGACCAGCAAGACCGAACGCCGGCCAGCAAGTCCGAAAAAGCTGAGTCCAGGGGAGCGGGCCCCAAACGAAAGGACAGGAGACAGCCAAAATAGGCCACTCGTCAGAGAGCACACCCTCGCTGCCCGAGGACAAACACGAACCACACCCCCACAACGCCCATCACGACGGACGCAAGCAGCGGAATGGAGTTCGGAGACATGCGTAGAAAACGCATCCAAGATAACCCCGGGAACAACCACCGCCGCCGGAGGAGGGCAGCGCCAGCCAACCGAGACAAGCGAGCAACCACTATCACCCCCCCCCCACCACCTCCGACGGAGTGGGGCCATCGAGAGGGAGTCGAGGCGAGGAGGGGGCAGGGCAACCCGCCGCGCAAGGACCCCCAGAAGGGACAGTGCAGTAAAAAGGGAGACCCCGCAGACGGCGGCAGAAGAGGTCCGCCTCCTTGAGGAGACCAGAAGGCACAGCAATCCAGAAGAACAACTCACACTGGAGTCCGGCGTCACAGAACACACCAACCCGACGGTTCAGGGCGTGCCCAGGACCGATTTAAAATAATCAGTTCCGTGGGATTTTGAGCCCAAGACCCCCCGAGGCGGGGAAACGAACCCTGGTCCCGGGCTGCCACACTGCCCACATCCCCACCAGAGGAAACACGGGCCCCCAGGACGCCTGAAAGGGATTACAGAAGTGGGATCCGACCCCACGCCCACTTCGCGCACTAATAGATCGTGCAAAGCACCCTAGCAAGAGCCGCCTTCAAGTTGAAGCCAACCATTACATTTCAGAGACATGGTAAAAGAAAACCAAGCAGCCGCTCCAGGAGAGGCCCGAACACACAACATCGGCAAGGCTCAGCGCAGGAACTGCTGTAGAAGCACCTCGCGCTATCCGAATGCGCCACCGGAGCTCGCAGTCTCGAAATTAAATGCCCTCGCCGAGGATCGAACACAGGACCCTCCGTGCAAGAGACCGGCGCGCTGCCTATCCGCCTACGCAGGCTGCGCTCAAACAGCTGAGCCAGCAGGGGAAAGCTGCGCGCCCGACGAAGGCAGTCACAGGCCGCACCTGGCGGAAACCAAACCCCGCCCACCGGAGGCGGGAGGAGTCCGACCCCAGCGCGGCAAACCGCCGCGGGCCGTAGGGAAGCCAAAAATCTTGATTGCAGGCGGCCGCGACCAGCGCCGCGATACCGAGAACCAGGCCGGCAGGTGGGGAGCACCCGGACCCGGTCAGCCGAGCCCCTGAGGACAAACGAGGTAGGACCGAGCCCGCCCCTGCCCCCGCCGCCGCGCCGCCTAAAACCAGGAAGCAAAGGCACCCAGCAAGAGCCGCCCTGACCCCGAGGCTCACCACCTCGGCCGGGCCCCGTGCAAGCACAAGCAGAAGCGCCGCGCACCCGAAAAGGACAACGGCAAATCCGCTGCTCTAGGTGTGCACGTAATTCACTGCCTGAAAATTTCCCACCTTGGGAAACTTCTACAGCACTGGCAGGGATCAACCAAAGGTACATGTCATACCATAGAGCTATAGCTCTCAAAACATCATGCGAAGCCTGCGCACACCAAGCAATAGCCACAGTGCAAGCCCACGCATACAGGAAAGCAACCGGAGCCCCATACAGGAGAACCCCCAGCGCTGGACCCAAAAGCCCACATAGTGGCAAGGGCCTTTCAGTAAAGACCTGGGGAGACACGGGAATGCACAAACACCCCACATCCCCGGCCGCCCCCCCTCCCTGTAAACCCCTGGCACGCTAGAGCAGCACCTAACCGGCCCCACAGGACCGGGGGAAGGAAGAGGGGGGGGGTTTTGAGTCATAAGGCACCAGGGACCGCTAAAGCAGGATTCTCAACCCCAAAACCCATGGGCCGGCCCATCTTACCTGTACAGCGCCTCTGGAGAGAATCGCGCAGAACAAAAAAAACAGGCTGTTGGTTGGGCCGACCCGCCTCTTATAGAGGTCAGGTGTGACTGGTCGGCCATGTTGGGAGGGGGTGGGAGGCTTTTTTTTTTACTTTGGAGGGTTCTGTCGTGGAGCTGAAGCTCACTATGTAAGTCATGTGGCGAGGAAGACTAACGAGGAGGTAATGGCTGTCACATGCACGAAGCGAAGGCGGAGCCGGGCTGCAGCCTGCGGCCTGCAGTCTCCAGGGTGAGTCTGCCCTGCTTGCCCGGCCCTGCTTCCTCGACCCTGCTCCCCGGAACAGAGCTGAAGCCGCCTGGCTTTGCTTTCTGAGCGAATTAACCTTCATGTCGTTTTGAAATGGCACATTTCCCTCCCCGCTCGCCACACCCCGACCAGCCATCACACGTTTTGCCACCTATTGTGTTTATACACTCGTAGTCACACAGCTGCCTCGTTCGTCGCGCTTCCTGCACGGAAACGGTGACAGCACAGTTCCTGAGTGTGTGACACGAGCGACCTGCTCCTCAGGGGGCTGGGGCACCATGTGGAGGAAAGTGAACCGCTCTTACATGAATGACATCATAGAGAAATACAGGGTTTATTTACCCTTAACATCAGGCCGGCCTTTAGCATGGAGAGCTAGGCCCAGGCCGCCAATTTTCTGAGGGGCGCAGGGAGACTTGTGCATTAAGGTTATTGCAAGAGCTGTGCCCTTCTCCTCTTGTTCCGCCCTGTCATTGTCCCTGCCTGTTCATTTCTGTCTGATTTACCAGTTTAAAGTGGTTTTAGTCCTTCATTATCATATGGCGGGTGATGTTTTTAACTCAGCCCCCTTCCTTGCCCTCTCTTCTCCCTCTGACCCCTGCTGGCACACATCTACAAACCATCCTCAGCCTGAGCCAGCTCAGCCATCGGTGATTTAGGTGAGTTGGGAGAGGTACGGGGATGCTTGTGTTCAGTCTCAGTCCAGGCGCTCAGCCAGGTGCTGATCACTGAACACAAAAGGAACTCCCACCCCCCAATCATTTAATTAACTACCATCAGCAATGGCACCAATTTCCCTCCGCCTACTCCCGGGGCTTAACATAAAGTGATAACGCCCCTTTTGAAACCAAGTAAGCTGCAGTTTATCCAAGCCCAGTGCTTTTAGTTCCTCCTTTTTTAGGTCGAGCAGCGTCTGCTCAAGACCTATTGTTGCCCGTATTTGGGAATGTAGACACGAGAGGGGCACGAGCGCAGAATTCACCTCGTGGGCGTGCACGGCGCCGTGCCCATCTCGTGCCTCATATTCCCGTGCGCAAACACACAAACACAGCCACACTCACGCATGCGCACATACACAGCCACACGCATACACACACTGCATACACACGCACACACACACTGCATACACACACGCACCCCCCGTCGCCGCCGCACCTACACACACACTAGCGCACCTACACACACACAGAGACCCCCCCACACACACACCAGTGCACCTACACACACGCACGCACACATACAGAGACCCCCCTCCCCCCGCCGCCACCATCGCATACATACACACACACACAAGCGCACCCCCCTCCCCCCTACAACTAAGCCCCACTTACCGCCATTCGGGACTTCTGTAGCCGGGGCTCTCCCTCGGGTATGGGAGACCCGCTCTCAGGCACTCCGTGGGTGCGTGCGCGGGACTTCCGAAGACGGAAGTCCCGCCCAAAGAAACTGGCTCTTCTGTACGGCACTGACGCTTCGGATACGGGAATTTCACATCGAAAATACATTCATATCAGGAAAGAAATGTCTCGGCAGAACTCAGAAACAGTGAGTAATGTGCTCGGAGAGAAAGAAGGTTGACGGAGGACTGCCAAGGTGCGGTAGATGTATTCATGCAATGAAAGAAGTGAGTTTTGTGAATGCGTTCTGTGACATTTCACTTAAAAGTGATTTACGGGGAACTAACTCTCAGTAACAGTTTACAAAAAGATGACTGTCTTTCTGTTTTGAAGATGTGTTTACGTGGCTGGGGAGCATGTTAAATTTAGAATGAAGAAGCAGCATAAACACATTGAGTGCACGACTGGAATTATAGTTGTGAAAGAGGCTGCTTTAACCTGCGTAGGCTTCGGAAACGGGAGCGCCTGCGAGCAAGGAAGCCTGCTCTTCTCCAGTCGCCCTCTTCTTCTCTGTGAACAAAACTCACGGGCACAGAGTCCATGCACTCAGTTTTCCCCAGAAGACGTTTTGCCCCTGTCGTGCAAATGTTGTGACCCGCGGTCTGTATTCTGTAGCCACGTAGGTCTCAGTTTTTAATTCCGGACATGCTTGGTGTCTTGTTGGCCATGCCCCCTGAGTGAAAACACGAATGCTGTCGCGCCTCCTCCAGTTCAGAACATATTCCGTTTCCCGCCCCTCCATTTCATATTACACATGGTGCCCAGCCAGGTCTTCCCAATGCCCTTTTAAAGCGTAGACGCGCCCTGTCACCTTTCCTACAATTCAGTCCACGCCTGTTGGTCTGCTCCACCAATTCAAAACGTGAGCTGCCCTGTGGCTTCTTTGTAAAACGGACCTGGGGCATTTCTCCACTAGTTGAAAACATACTCGTCTGGTGCCCCCCTTAAGACCCAGTTCACACCGTACTGGTGGACTGCCCCCGCTGGGGTTAGGAAGAGGGTCGATAGAGTGGGGTCGGGGGCTGTAAAATGTTATCTATGTATGTTTTTATTGTTTTTAAGACTTTTTTCTAAATATAAATAAACCCATCCCATGTGTGTATTGCCTCCTCTGTTGGTTGCCATCAACACTCAGCACCACAACAGCATCACTCAGCACCACAACAACACTGTCCTTGCTTGCTACCAACAAGTATTGCCATAGGCAATAGGACTCTCATTAGGAAAGTGTAAGCTATTGACTTTGCGAATAACAATGCTATTAAATTATATATTTTCAAAGCCAACACATATTTAAAAAAATGTAATTTACAATACCAATAGCTCACACTTTCCTAATGCGAGATCTATTGCATTGCAAATGCTTGTTAGACGTATGCTGCAAGCTCACAAGAAGCCCTTCTTACTCTGACACGTCTATTTCATTAACCACCATTCCTTTGAGTCACAAGTGAGCTGTAAAAATTACTGAACTAACACGGACTTGCATTCTATTATGTTTTCGAGTTGCTATGTTTGGTATGCAAAGCAAAGAACGCCCAGTCTGAGATCTGTTTGTTAAACTGATTAATATGTCTGTAAAGCCTTGGAACATGCAGTGGCCAATGTTTAAAATATATGGCTCTTCACGCCCTCTGTCTCATCTAGCCTCTTTTCCCCCTCCCTCCCACCCGCCCCATCCCAATCAGCCAAACGGCCCTCACATCTGAACGCTCCATTGCTCCGTTTCTGTCAACAGGACACCAACTACACTACTTTATAGTACTGCTAATACTGTTTATACACATTTTCACAGTTCTGGCATTTCTCCCTCTGCAGTTGAAGTACAATACTTTAATGTAGTCAGGGCTTTAAGTGGGGGTGCTCTAAAAGGGGCGGGCAGACCTCTGAAAGGGGTGTGTTCTATCCAAGTATGGGTGTGGTCTAAATCAAGATAACTAGCTTGTGTGCTTAAGAAAAATCCCCTCCAATTATCCTACCTTCAGAAAACACTCTCTTTAAAGGATTTCCCTTCCTCCTACAACGCGGCTCACCTAGCATGACGTCTCCACTTCTCAGTAGTGAGCAAAATGAGCATGTGCACATCGATGTGCATGCTCTCACTGCAGTCCAATAAAAGAAAAAAGAAAACAGACTACCTTTGTGAGGCCCGAAAATAGCGCCCGATAGAGACCTGTTTTGAGGCCCCCTGAAAATAACTGCTGGTGCTTAGACTTCGCCCACTTAAAGCCCTGCATCCATCCATCCTAAGCACTGCGCCATCTAACCATCTTTCAATCCATCCATACATTCCTACCTATATACATACATACATCTGTCCCTGCACCCATCCTAAGCATCTATCAGCCCACCCGCCTATCCTAAGTACTGGTCCATTCATCCATTTATCCATCCATCAATTCATCCACCCATCCATTCATACAGCCATCAATCCATACATTCATCCAGCCAGCCATCCATCCATACATAATGGGGGCTGGGAGCACACTGCCTCACAGTCCCAGCACACTTCACCCCTTTGCATCTTGGTAAATGCAGTACACAGTTCAAACTTACTTCAAAATTAGCTGGAGTTTTTCACCAAAGTTGGTGCAGACATTGCTGTATATCTCTAGACACGTGTTTCTGGGTTAAGCCTGTCTTCAGTAGAGAGCAGCAGTTTTAGAGAGCAAAGAAAAATCATCTGGGGTTGCTAGAAATGCTGCCAAGTTTCTCTCAGATTACAGTACCACTCACAGGCACACAGGTGCATCTCCAAACCCGTCAGCTTGCTGGCTCAAGGGAGCCTTTGAAACAGAATGGGGGTTGGGAGCACACTGCCTCACAGTCCCAGCACAGTTCGCCCCTTTGCATCTAGGTAAATGCACTACACAGTTCAAACTTACTTCAAAATTAGCTGGAGTTTTTCACCAAAGTCCATCCATACATACATACATACATGTGTCCCTGAACCTATCCTAAGCATCTATCAGCCCACCGCCTATCCTAAGCACTCTGCCATCCATACGCCCATACATACATCTTTCGCAGAACCTATCCTAAGCCTCTATCAGCCCACCCGCCTATCCTAAGTACTGGTCCATACATCCATTCATCCTTCCACCCATCCATACATCGATACATTCACCCATCCATCCATCTAGCTATCCATTCATCCATCTGGCCCTCCATCCACTCGCCCTTTATTCACCTATGGGTCCTTCTTTCTGTGCACCCTCCGCCCCCGATCCTAAACACCCCGCATTATGCTCATCCACCCAACCTCTTAATGGGCCAAAAAGGCTGGTGATAACCATTGACAGGCAGATGTTTCTGATACAGAACAAGAAAGCTTTTAGTTGTTCTTTGTGGACCCTAGTTCACCACCCTTCTTTGGTGGTGTTTAAAACAAAAGTTGATCTAGCGAAATAAATGTAAACCAGCTTTTCAGTGTAAGACGCTAATTCTGAAACATAACCTTTTGTCCATTTCTATATAGGAATACTGCTTTAAATTGGCTGTGACTGACAGATACTGAATACCTGTAGTTCTTACATTTGAGAGAGTATAGCAAACAGCTAATTTGGGGTGGTGAGAACCTGCCCTTCTATACTTCCATGTGAAGCACAGTTTAGGAATATAAAGGTAATTCCAATGCCACTATCTTCATATTAAAGAGGGGGTGTGAGAACTAAGTGAGCCAGGCAAAGCGTGTGTTTTTGTAGCACTAAAACAAGACACTGTGAAAGGTCAGAGCAGGGTCATGCTCGAGTTGGCTGCCTGTGGTCGTCTCCAGAGGCGCAACAAGAGCCACATTTCGGGGGAGGGTAATTCTTCCAGCAGTAGGGCGAGTGGGGAAGCAGGGGCTCTAAAAAGGGGTGAAAAACAACAGAGCCTCATTTACAAGCAAATGGTCTTTTAAAGACCTGTGAAGTACTCGGTGCAGCTGTGTGTGTGTGCCCGGGAAGCTGCCTCAGCCCGGGGCAATGGGTGTTGCGTGCCTGGTCTTCTCTCTCCTAATCCTCCCACAAAGATGTAGCTCCTGCTCTGCAAAAAGAGAAGGGAAATCCTGGGACAAAATGGACGCCATGCCAATCATTGCTCTAACGTCCTTTTGCGTTTGAGGAATAGGTGTATGTATGGTATCCTGAATTCTGTCTTTGGTCAGGGTCCTTCCCTCCTTCGACAAGAGGGAACCTAAATAGGTAACCTCTGGTAGACAAAACTGCAACTTCTTACTTATGGACCAATTTCACAAGGTGAGTCATTAAAAGCAGGGTAGCCTCAATACAAAGTTCAGTGGTGTCGGCTACTTTCAGTAGATCATCCACATATTGTAAAAATTAAGTGCCCGGGGTTAACTGCAACGTATTAAGTTGACGTTTAGGAGCCTGACTATAAATGCTCGGACTTTCTGTATACACCTGGGGAGCGCAACAGAATTGAAATGAGCACCCCTTAATAGAGAAACCAAACAAATACCTGCTAGAGAGTGCAATGGGAATGGAAAAGAACGCATTATTGAGGTCAATTACCGAGAAAAGGCAAGCAGTGGCTGGAATCATTGTCAATAAAGTAGTAATATCTGGAACTATGGGAAACTGTGGCACTACTATTTTATTAATTTCACGCAAATCGATTACAAAGCGATAAACTTTTTCTTTACCTTCAGAAATGGAACACTTCAAAACAGGCAAGATAGGGCTATTACAAACATTGATATCAGTCTCCTCCACTACTCCTTTTACAATAAGACCCGTTATCATCTGAACTAAGGCACGTTTACCCTCCTGCAATGTTTTATACTGAGGTATCCGAACCAAAACAGCATTCTGTTTAACCTGAATATGCACCGGTTCAATCGATAATAAACCCACGTCACTATTGCCCTCTGCCCACACAGAATTCAGAACAGTGGATAATGCATGTGAGACTTCATCAATAACATACTGCATATTACGCATCGGCTTACCAAACATAACATATACACCATCCGGTGACCAATAGATGCATGCATGGAAATGTTTGAGTAAGTCGAGACCCAGCTAATTATCAGAACAATTTGTTGCAAGAAGGAACGGTGCACTAACAGTAAAAGGTCCAATGGTAAGATCCAGGGGTTTAGACACAGGACTAAGAATACTCTGCCTACTTTTCTTTTTTAAAAGTTGGCTTTTATATATTGCAATTTATTTGAATCAAATGTACCATGAAGTGTCCACTGTAAACTAGGATCTGCTTTTGTATATTTATGCCATAATGCACTAAACAGTATGGAAGAAATACCATATTTAATGTACATGTCATAATTCGGAGTGCCTCCTAAAGGCGCTGGCTGTCTTTCTTCTGAACAACTATGTTGCAACAACAACAGGCATGTTTACCAAATACTTCTTAACAAATAGCGTTAAGAGACTCTTATACCAAAACCAAAAGATGAGAAAAAATTCTCACATTACCTGTCAAAGGCATTTGGGCAAATGACTTTTACAAACAAAAATCCAAAAAGACAACCAATTTGATCCTACCTGATCGCAGTACTCCAACTCCCACCTGCTGATCCTCAGATCAATAGATCACTTTAAAAAATGGCAACCGAAAAGCCCTAGTTGAGACACACAGCTGCCACAAAATCAGATCGATAAGCTGAAAGCCACTTTGGCCCCGAGAACAAGTCTCAGTCTGCGAGGTGCCCTTAGTGTTTCTGTCCCATCGAAATGACCTCCTTCTGGTCCAGCTGTGTCCCCCAATCGAGCCCTACATTGGGTATTAAGTGTAGAAGCGAGATTCTTATCAATCTCACTGGTGCAGGGACACCCTCTTGTCTACGGGTTCAATAAATGAGGATTGATACTGGAGTGGGACAAAACACACGTTTATTATATCTCATGAGATGGCTCCATCATACAGACACTGCAAGTGCCCGAGAGGGAACAAACTAGAACGGTTGAGGGTGTCCTCTTTATACAATTTGGATATCATAGGAGTTCACTAGAAGACCCCTTAGTCCTGGTTACATCACATTTTACATAACCCTTGCTGGAGAAGCCGCAACACAGTGACATGTTGTCATTTGTGGGATGCTACCTTATTTCAAGTGTCGGAATGGTGTGTTGAGAGGACGGAGCATCGTCTTCGGGTACAACTTCTCAAATGGGAGAGCAAAGCTTGACACAGAGCTTTAGGCAGGAATCTGCGGTGTGGAAACAAAAACCTCTCTGAAATGATAGCTGTTCTGGGAGCCGGTGGGTGCCCCCTTCACACGGTACAGCCCTTCTCTGAGCAAAGGAGCCCCTGCTTCCGTTGCATGTAGACTTCTGCCCTCGTTCGCGTGTCAGGATTTTATTTTATTTTAATTTTTTGTGCTTTTTTTATAAACTTTTTTTATTAAAATTATTAATACAACAGTACAGATCTGCGTGTGTTATTTGTACAATCACAATGTTATTTCTATACAGTTACTCGTTAAACATTTCTGCCTTGGTACATATTTAATTCCACAACTTTACATGTCTTCACCCGAGTCACTATCATCTTCTGGGGGGGAACAGATGTTCCCTCTGTGCATGTTCCACTTTCCCCATGCCCTAGCCCATTTGCGGGGGGATTTGCTATTTATAAATGTGGCCTTATCAGCTACCATGGCCATATCCATGTCTCTACTCCTCTGAGTTATTGTTAGTACTGTCCCCACTCCCCATTTTTGCACTATGTTCCGTTTAGCTATTGTCATGCCAGTCGTAGCCCATAGGCGTTCGGCGTGGGTAAGATCTGTCAGACCCCATACATTAAGCATACAAAACTGAGGCTCAAGTGGGACCTGTTTCTCGGTGACGTCTGCTATTGCTCTTACCACTTCCTCCCTGTATGGCGCAAGTTTGGGACATTCCCATAAGGTGTGATAATAGGTACCTATGTCCCTGCAGAGACGCAGGAAGCTTGGGTCAGGGGCCCTTCCTATCCTGTGTAATACCGTCCGTGTGTAATAGGTCCTGTGTAGTATTTTAAACTGCACCAGTCGCAGTCTGGAGGAGATTGCCACTTCTTTTGGCGAGACTAGCACCTCTCGCCAGTCAGAGTCCTCCATATCTCCCACTTCGGAGTGCCAAAGTTCCCTGAGTCGGGCGAGTGGGTCCGGTCAGTTGTTAATGATTTTTTTATAAGTCAATGAAGTTGCTTTTTTGTGGAGATAGTTGGTAAGTAATCGGTCCTGTAAGGGGGAGGATTCAGAAAGCGTCTCCGGTGTGGGGAGGGCTGTTTCAATCGCATGTTTAATTTGCAAGTATCTGAACCATTCGCCTGGAGCCATTGAGTACTGTTCTTGCAGATGAGTAAAGCTGACGACTATCCTTTTATGCCAAAGATCCCCCAGTCGAGATATGCCAATCAAATATCACTTTTGAAACCCTTTACTATTGCCTAGTGTTCCAAGTTTGTGTGTGTCCCTTAAGGGTGTGGGTTCCGTAAGTTTGTCAGTCCAACTCAAGTGTCTGTTCACTGTGTGCCAGATGCGGCTGTGTGTGATCTGGGCCTATAAGGTTATGGGATTTCTGAGTGTTGTAAAGCGCTCTATTGACACAATTTTTCCCTAGAGTCATTCTGTTGAGGTGGTAGGCTGGGTCTGTGTCCGGCACATGAAGCCATTGATTAATAACC
Organism: Lissotriton vulgaris; assembly: GCF_964263255.1. NCBI lineage: Eukaryota > Metazoa > Chordata > Amphibia > Caudata > Salamandridae > Lissotriton > Lissotriton vulgaris. Next base: position 224,739 of record NW_028243976.1, read on the forward strand.
GTAAGGTCCGAAGCCCAGTAGTACACTTTAATATCAGGGAGGGCTATCCCGCCATCATACAAGCTCCTCACCAATTTAGTCGCTGCCACTCTTGCCGGTTTGCTGTCCCACAGAAGAGCCGCCACCTCTGAGTTAACTGCTCTAAAATATGAGTCAGGGACTGGATAGGGAGTATTATGCAGGGCATATAAAAATCTGGGCAGGGCCAGCATTTTAAAAAGAGCCGCTCTACCTAGCAGGGTGAGTGGAAGTGCCTTCCAATGCCGAATATCCTGTTTCAGTTGTTGCACAGGGGCTTGTAAATTGAGTGTTAGGAATGTGTCGCTGTCGGAGGTTATGTATATACCAAGATACTTAAAACTGTCTGTGACTATTTGGACCTTGAAGCCTCTTGGGAGACGTCGGGGTAGTCCATGTAATATGTATAGCAATAACTTATCCAAATTGATAGTATATCCTAACTGGAAATCACCATGTTATCGCGAGATTTTACCTTTAGTTCACGAAATGACACTTGCGGAGATTCCTGTTTAATGCGGTAATCCTTACGAGTTCTATTCGGGTCTTTAAAAGCAGATCTCACTTGCACCGTTCTGAAAAAGGCTTAAAGAGAATATATCGTATGTCAGGAATCTTCGACATGACGAAGGTTGCTGTGTGCTACCGCCAAACAGAGAATTATTACCTGCAAATAAGAGTCAGACATTCGAAGGGAACACTCGAGGACTTCTAGCTACATACGCCGGATAAGGCAAGTCAGGGAAAAAGTCTGTGCTTCTGCTGACCTAAAATAAGACAATTATCTAATGTTACATTGTAGCTGTAATGATATTGGCCAGGTTTACATCTGACTATAAGCTGCAGATTTTACCTGATAACGAGGCCGTTTGAGTGTGTTGTACGATCAAGACTTTTACATTGCTTTGTCAGAGATGATACGGCAAGGTTCCACATACATATGCGTGTTCTTTAATCTGCTAAAAAAATAATTATAATAGGATTTTATAGAAATCGCCTTTAAAGACTAAATGTTTTTTAGAGGATGTATAGTTCGTTCATAGCGCACATACCTCCGCAGAGCTGAGTGTTGAGGATGTATCTGGCGTCTGGTAGCTCGTCCGTGTAGAAAGGTTCGTATAATCGAACCGGATTCGTTTACATATGCGTGTGACCTCCCAAATGGCTAGCAGGTGTGGGAACTCCCTCTCTTAAAGGGAAAGGTGATCGTACACCACGGATATATTTTTTTATAAAGTCAAGTCATAAATGTCAGCGGCAATTGCACCAATGATTATCATCCTTTTCTCAGATATTATCGACAATAAGCAAATAGGGATTAAAACCACAAATATTTATAGTTGCTACTATATAGACCTAAATTATACAATGGATACAACAAAGGTAGATCAAGCTAGACAAAAGTGACAGAGGTGTCATTGCGATCTACTTCTAAAGGTAGAATTTACATGATTGCATTTTCCCACGGGAGTTCATTATTTAACCCCTGAGTAAAAGTACCAAGGGTAAATATCCAATAGACTTCTTTCTTTTTTCTGATCTTTTCTCCTCCTTTGTCATTTGGAATGCAGATTTTTTCCAAAATCCGCCATTTTGCATCTGAGGGGGAATGTTTGTATTCCACGAAGTGAACGCACATATGCATAGAATTCTAGGAGTGTTACCCCAAGACATAAAATAAATTGATAAATAGGCATGACAAGGTCTAATAAGGTCTATTAAGAAAAAAGGATGCTGTTATCCCTAATCTTAAACATAAAATATATTAATTGTTTTTTTCTGTATCTTATGTTTTATTCTATGTAGCAATAAAGACGAAACTCCTTCTCTATGAATCTGAACTTTTAATTCCTGAATAATCATTTCTCAAGTGTAAGGTAAGAGTTTTAGCTCCCGATAGTATACAGTACGAGTAAGTTAGGTCTAATGTACCTTTTGTTTATAACTGAAAAATAAGATTCCAACATGACTAAAAACAATCATTAGAGGGTGCTACCCAAGGATACAAGTGGTGACATCCTTAGGAAGTGCAAGGTTGATTTATAAGAAATTAGGAATTTGATCCAAAATTTAGCTAGGAGAATAGCACCAGTAACCTTTTAACTTGTTTCTTTTTACTCTTTGTTTCTATCTAAAATCTGCTCTTTTTCTCATTCTATGAGCTTCTGAATATTTACATTAGTCTTCAGAATGTATATGATCACTTTGTTAAGAATAGATACTTCTTTAAATCATAATAAATGTCTTTGTTTTAGCGATGTATCATGCTAAATTATCATCTTTCTGGCAATGGACTATAATAACGCTATGTTGAACAACAATGACTGTATTGTTTCAAACATGAGGAAAATCTATTAAAATTTTATCTGTTTAATTTTAGAATTTTGCTGACATTGTCCTGATGAAGACACAATGCATGTGTCGAAACGCGTTGACAGATATCAGCTTCCTCGACTAATTTTGGGAAACACAAATGCTTTAATATTTCCCTGATTATTGTACATCAACTGGACTGAAAAATTGTTTTTTTTTAAACCTTTAAAATATTTGTATCATTGAATATGTTCATATCAACTTTTATAAGTATAATTAAATCTTTCATGTTATCATAGTTTTTTGTGTTTTCTCCTTATGTGGTTTTTCTATTGTGTCTTTCTTTGCCAGATAATTTGTTTTAATTAGACTGGGTTTTTACCTTCGCATCAGATTGCTTTACCCTGACCCAGGAAATGTATCCCATTCAGGGGGTCCTTGTTTATTTCTATAATCAGCCGTCATCAGCCAGGCTAGCTAGAATCCAGTAGCAAAGTGAGCCACGTCTGGGCATGCCCTGCCAACTTAGGGCAAACAAGGAAAAACCAAGGGGAATGATGGATGGAGTGTTGAACATTGTAAGCACTGGCCGTGAGTATGTAGTCTATGCAGGAGTGGCTGTTATGCGCTCTCGAGTGGAATGTGTATTGTCTCTCTGTCTGGTTTTGAAGTCTTCAGATGTCCAATAGGCCATGTGCCCCCAAAAAATCAGCCAAGGGGGAACTAGAGTGGTGTTGCAGGCGACTACGTGTGCTGTCCAGTGCATCATTCACAGCCATATTAAAGTCCCCTCCTAGTAGTAGGTCTCCGTCTGGTAGTGTTAGGAGGAAGTTGCCCAAATCCTGAAAGCAGGGCAGGGCAGGTGGGACATAAACAGATATAATGTTAAACATTCAACACTCCCATTGAAGCGATATAGCCGCGAAGCGGTCTTGGTCATCCTTAAAAGTGCGGTGGACAATGAGGGGGAATCGTTTATGCACTAAAATCCCTAGTCCCTGGGACCCTGTGGAGAATTCCGAATGGACCACTAATTGAAACCCCCACTGGTCAAGGGCTTTACACATGGAGCCCATCAGATGTGTCTCTTGGAGTAGTATAACCGCCGGGGAGATGCGTTTAGATATTGGAGCACTAATCCTTGTTTTATCTTGTCTCCCAAACCATTGATATTCCAGGAGAGGAGTGACAGTGCTGGCACTTTGGTGTGTTGTGTCATTGGATTAGATGAAGACATTGGGGATACAAATCCTCGTGACATGTCGGACAATAAAGGTCATTGTGAACCATGTACCATAGTGACTGTATGTCGATAGTCGCAGATCAGTAACTAAGAAAACATCAACAAAGAAAACATTTCCATGTTGCCAGTAAGCATCTCTTGCAGCCGAAGGATGCATTCTGCCACTCATACTTAGTCTGGATATCTTCATATACATAATATTACATTTCACGTCTATATTGGAGGTAAGTGGAGCAACAATCACTATAAACTCAATTAAGGTCCATACTCTCCCACCCCTCTTTCCTCTGAAGAACTCACCCCCCTCCCTGCATAGTAGGTTTAAAACTACCCACCACCCCAACGGCAGAGTGCTTATAATCCCCGAAATCAAACCCATTAAACGTGAGGTTGTGTGTTGTTGCCGTCCAGTAGTCTCTTCCTCCCGGGCCCGCAGCAATGCCCAGGTATATTGAGGGACAATTATAGTTCTTAAAGTTCTACTGTTCAATACCATGCTTCCAGTACAGCTTTGGTCTGGCAAAGAGGGATCTTCCACCTCCATCTCCTCCCATCCCACATATAAGCAATAAGGGAGACAATTACCGACCATCTCAATCATACAGTCCTTCATCTTCCAGCATGTGCAGCGTCGCTGCCAGGACTGGCAGAGCAGGAGCTTCTGGATCTCGATGGCACCCACTGCCTGCCTCTGCGCCTGTGAAGAGTCCTTGGGGTGATATTCAGCCTTACGGCGTTGGGACTTAAGTGGACCCTCCTCCAACCAACGTTGTGCTTCCTCAGGCGTCGTGAAGAACCAAGATTTGTTTCCGTCTATGAATTTCAGCTTGGCAGGGAAGAACATCATATACTTAATTCCCTTGTCTCTAAGAGCCCATTTAATGCCTTCAAAAGAGCGTCTGTCTCGTTGAACCTTCAGGGTGAAGTCTGGAAAAAACAAATTGTCACGTTGTCGTAGTGAAGGTCTCCAGTAACTCTCGCTGCTTGCAGGATTGCATCCTGGTCCCGAAAGTTCAAGATGCGTGCTATAATGGTGCAAGGGGCCGCCCCCGGCTTTGGGATCAAGGCTCTGTGTGCCCTTTCAATAGAGAATAGTGGGGAGAGTCTCTTGGGCTTTAAATGATGCAGGATAAGATCTTCAAGGAAAAGGTCCACACTGGGCCCCTTCAGGTACTCCTACCACCTGTATGTTGTTGCGACAGGCTCATCCCTCTTGATCATCCAAGTGCAGTGCCATTTCTCTATGTTGATGGACTAATTGTTTGACCTTTTCCTCCAATTTACGTGTCGCAGTCTCGAGCTCTTCGACATTCCCTTCCGTAGCCGTGACTCTGTTGGAAGTTTTTCCCATATCCGCTCTCATACGGTTCATCTCAATTTTAACTTTATCAATTTTCATCTCTAGGTTAGTGCCGACTGATTGTATTGCTGCCATGATTGATCCAAGGGATGGTTCCTCTGCAGGTCCAGCTTCTTCGCTCTGTCCATCCGTGGCTGAAAGCTGGCGGGGGACGAGTACTTGGCCATCTTATTGAGTTGGACGGATGCCGTGGTGCCTTTAGGTTTCATCATAGTAATGTGTGGGCCTCAAGTCAGGCAGTGCGGTGTCAGCAGGGAGGGCTCCGATACCTCTGAATCGCGGTAAGCGTGATCTTGGAGGTTAGTGTGGTTAGGGGGTCTCGCTCTATCTCAGTCCGCCGCCCGCTTCAGTCCAGGCCGTACAAGCAGCCGCTTACCAGTCCAGACTATCGCTTGGCCCCCTCCGGTTCCAGCTAGGCCGTGCTTGAATCTGTTCCTCCCCCTCCACAGAGAATATGATACCAATAGCACAAAGGAGTCAGGAAGTGGCGGTAGACTGCAGGCCTGATTTTGCGGCGTATTCGCGTTTAAGGCCTCCCCATGCAGACTTATGCAGTGCCCGTCCTTAATGTGTCCGATCTACTCGCTCAATCAGGGTTGTGCAGTGCTGAGATGGGGGGGCTCATTTGGGACCTTCCTGGGGTGCATACACTCCGGCATAGTTGCCGCTGTCCGGGTCTCTCCTGCCCCTACCCCCTACGACGCTCACATCAACGGCGGTATTCCTGCTTCAATGCGCCAAAGTCTATTAGTTTTTCCGCCACCTATCTCAGTGCCATGTTGCTGCTATAATGTTTTCTTGGGTCTCCCCTCCAGTTAAGCACCGTCTGTGCTCTTCATAATATAGGCCACAAGGCTGCGCGCCCATCTTGTTGCACACTTGGGGGAGGTCTCCTGTGCTCCTCCCGGTGTCTCACACCTTTCAGGAGGCCTTGGTCACTGTGCTCGGGCTGCGCTCCCAGGAAGCCGTCATTCCATGTTTCACATGCCGAGGTAACAGGCCATCATCCGCAGCACTCGCGTAGCCTCCAGTCTCGGCTCCGGGTTCTCTCCGTGGGCAGTTGGATTGTGTGACTCCGCCCACTTCTGTCGCGACCGATGCGCGGCTAGCTATTTCGGCCCGCTCTGATATCCTGGCTGTCGCGGTTAGCGGGAGCCTGAAAGACGGTCCCTCTCTTGCTCTGTGGCTCCTGGAGCCGTATTCTTGCTTGTTTGTCCCTTGAAGTGCCGGATTATTAGCGGATTTAGGAGGTTATGCGTGAGACCCTGACGGAGCTCGGGAACTACACCGCCTTTGCTGTCGGCGCCAAGCCACGCCCCCAGGAATTTCTTTTTAATGCCATTGGTATGTCAAAATAAAATTCAAATTTGACACCCAGCCCCCAACACACACCACACACTTTCACCCACCCACACACTCAGAACACAGACATTTTCTGCCAGAAGTGATTTACGTCACCTTGGGGAGAATCTGACCACATTTTTGTTGTTAATCGACTGCATTGTGGTATTGAAATCTGTTTTACAGAAGGATCGTCAATGTCATTTTTATTGCAAATATAGAGAAAAACATCAACAGAGATGTAATCGTTTTTATTTAATATATAAATGGGCATAATATTATTTATTTTAGCATACATAAATAAATAAACTCCACTCTATGAGACACGATAGGAGTGTGTTGGGTTGTCATAGAATGCTTAAAGTAACAACTTGTAATGCTTTTCCTCACAATGCACTTGTCTCGGATTGTTACCACCAGTCTCGACATTCGATGACCAGTTCCTACATTTTTCGGAGAAAGTTATCATTCTTGTCAATTACGTTTGATTTAAAAAAAAGAGTGCGCTGCATGTACCTTAACCTCCAGCAGAAATTTCCATTACATCAGTAAAATATTCCTTGCGTGTCCCAAAGGCACCCGTATTTGGTCCGTTGGCACGATTTACTTTATTGAGTTTTTCTTACTTCAGGCCAGACATGCGCTGCTTCAGCTGATATCGCTTGTGTTTTTTTATGCAGCACGGCTGCCCCCGTAACAACGGGCGCCTGCTTTCAATCACTTTAACCCGGCATTATCTCGTATCTGTTTCAAACCTCCCCCAAGTAAAATGGATTTAGAAATGATTAGCGAATTAAGTCATGTGGATTCCAGGTAGCACGTAATCCTGTGCTAATGGGCTGAAGCTGACAACAGCACATCTGTGTTACATGTCATCTGTACTAAAGGCACCTGACAGGTTGTTTTAAAAAGCCTGTTTAATTAACAGCACCACTACTACCACCATCCCCACTACCACCAATACCACCACCACCAATACCACCACCACCACCACCAATACCACCACCACCACCAATACCACCACCTCCACCAATACCACCACAAATACTGCGACCACCAATACCACCACCACCAATACCACCACCACCGATGAAGCCTAACGGCTAGGGTGGTCAGCCTCAAATCTGGCTAGGGCGGTCAGCCTCAAATCTGGGTTTGCGAGAGTTTAAGCTATTAGTATTGTAAATGACCATGCCTTTTTTTATGTTTTAAACCCCAAAACATAAATAAAAGGCATTGTCATTTACAATGCCAATAGCTCAAACTCGCGTGAATGCGAGAACTATTGCATTGCAAAAAGCTTGTTTTTATTGTTTGCCTTAGCTCGTGTATCAGCACAGCGAACACTTCATGGATGCCACGCTTTGTATTTCAGATAGCATTTGCATTTTGTAACCATGAGTTTCCATTAAGTTTGTAAGAACTGTCCTCAGAAGCACACATGTTTTAACTGGCTCCAAGTGCTGTTTCAGGAAACAGGGCTGTTAATCAAGTTGTTATCAGCACACATTTGTTGAGCATTCAAAGACCAAGATCAGCTGTTTTCAATGAGCGCATCATTTATTTAAAGTTGCATGCTTCAGATTAACACTGCGCAACACCTTATCATGCAGCAAAGGGGTGCAGATGCAGAACGACGGATGCTACCATGGACAAATGAAATGCTCTGCTGTCATTAGCTGTACTGCATACACGCACAGGCTGGTAAGTTCACCAGACCCTTTTTAGGTCGAGCAGCGTCTGCTCGAGACCTGTTGTTGCCCGTATTTGGGAATGTAGACACGAGAGGGGCATGAGCGCAGATTTCACCTCGTGGGCGCGCACGGCGCTGTGCCCATCTCGTGCCTCATATTCCCGTGCGCAAACACACACACACAGCCACACTGCATACACACACGCACCCCCCGTCGCCGCCGCACCTACACACACACTAGCGTACCTACACACACACACAGACCCCCCACACACACACCAGCGCACCTACACACACGCACACATACAGAGACCCCCCTCCCCCCGCCGCCACCATCACACACATACACACAAGCGCACCCCTCTGCCCCCTACAACTAAGCCCCACTTACCGCCATTCGGGACTTCTGTAGCCGGGGCTCTCCCTCGGGCATGGGAGCCCCGCTCTCAGCGACTCCGTGGGCGCGTGCGCGGGACTTCCGAAGACGGAAGTCCCCCCCAAAGGAACTGGCTCTTCTGTACGGCACTGACGCTTCGGATACGGGAATTTCACGGTCTCGATGCTGTGGTGGTCCGTTCATTAACTCGCACCTCTGCAGCACCTTTAACATGTCCTGGACTGAAGAGCGCCAGAACAGCAGCTCTTTTCACAAGGACACGGCGATCTGCATGTGCTGCTCTGAAAGTCATCAGAAGAGGAGTGTGATTGCAGAGTGTTTAGTTTATCCTTGAATTTTAAACAGTGCGGTATAGAGAGGTGGATGTAAACCCTAATGGGCGGTGGTGTGAGATGCATTGTTCAGGGCACTACAGAGTTTTAGCATGCCTGTTTTAAATTACTAAAAATCTTCCCATATTAGAAATGCAAATTAAACATTTTTACTGGAACGTAAATTCTTGCCATCTCCACCAATTTCCTGATTTCTGACATAAAAGGCAAAGCACATGTTTTTCTTTTCTTTTTACTGAGTGGTTTAATACAGTTAAAACCTGACAAGTTCTTGTTTAACATGGAAAAACAGACGTACAGTAAATGTGACATGAGGCTCCATGGATGTGTGACACTTTCGGCAGTTCTGAATTTTAGCTGGCAATGCTTTTGCATTATGGGAGTTGTAGTTTCCTTTTCTCATTATAAGGAATTGTAAAAATGTCATCATACAAACCTCTGATGGCAAATATCAGGGACCGATTGAATATGTCACCTAACATATAGGCAGATGCATGTTACTAAACAGCAAACCACACAATTTGTGGGAGTCCACACACATCAAGAATATAAACAAATATCACAAGGAATCTACGCTTAAATCCACGCATTAATGATTTAAAAACAATCTGCAGGACATGTACTAATTCCTTAGTGTGTCATTTATAGATAAAAGTTTCTTTAGAACTGTTAACTTATTAGGTGATTTGGAGCAAATTATATTCTAGGTACACATCCCTGCAAGCCTCTGTTTTTTTTTTTTTTTAACAAAGTGACCATGTGACCCCAGCCTTGATGTTGCACCCGATACAATTGTTGAGAGCTGCCACTGTCCAGTACTGCATGTGTGTGAGATTTTGTGAGAGATGGAAATTAAAAGCAAAATGTGCGTGAGTTTGCACGTGTGAGTATGAATGTGAGAATGAAATGTGGTACCTGTGTGTGAAGCAATGTGTTTCAGAGACTATGAAATATGTGTGTAAGTGCGGAGGGGGTGATTGCGTTTAAGCGTGTGGGTGTGTGTGAAAGAGGACAAAAGCATTTAGATATTTTTTTGTGCGTATGAGGTCAACACCTCTTTTATTAATCGGGAAGACTCCAGGGTTGTCAGAAAAAACTGAATTGAGTAACAACGAGCAAAGTCTGATCTTATACATTTATGTTTTTAAAACTCTGCTCCAAAAATATGACAAGAAGACAAATTCCATAGTACCACCACTATTCTGGCTTACTTAACTACTCACAACATGCCGCATTGCAAAATATTACATTGTACAAAGTTCTTTGTGTACCCAGCAAGTTCCAGGGCATAATACCACTTTAATAACTCTGCTGATTAATAAGTTATGATCCTACATAAAGCAGCTGCATGTAAATGACAATGCATATTTTTAGAATCTTACTGTTTTTTCCTCAATCTTTTGTTCTTTAATGATGCTAAAAGAGTTCATTTGGGGAGTAATAAACACTTATTATAAAGTGCTAAATAAATAGTTATTCGTGTAATACCACATGGACAGGTAAATTTGACATCCGCACAATGCATGCACATTTATTTCATTGAAAGCTTGGAACAGTCAAACATCTAGCCCCTCCCTTGTCCCACCCTTACGCCTGCCCCAACTTCTGGTGACTGCCTGCACTTATTTATTTCCATTTGAAACACTCTCCTGTAAACGTTTTCCCAGCACAGAGGAGCTGGAAGCTAGCCTGCAGTTTCCGCTCTGTCCCCTCTAGCGTGAGCATCTTAAATTTCTCCTTGAAGACGGGGTCACAAACCCCGTATTTTGTGTGTTGTTCCGTATCTGAACAATGTTGCCCGGCCATTCGGACACATTAGTATTTCAACGGTTCACGTGCCCATCCTGTGTTGTCAAGATTAATGCAGTCTAAAAGACAGGCCCAGCTCGCTTTTCAGGCTCGTCTGACTGACTCTGAATGGCTGTCACATGCACGAAGCGAAGGCGGAGCCGGGCTGCAGCCTGCGGCCTGCAGTCTCCAGGGTGAGTCTGCCCTGCTTGCCCGGCCCTGCTTCCTCGACCCTGCTCCCCAGAACAGAGCTGAAGGCGCCTGGCTTTGCTTTCTAAGAGAATTAACCTTCATGTCATTTTGAAATGGCACATTTCCCTCCCCGCTCGCCACACCCCGACCAGCCATCACACGTTTTGCCACCTATTGTGTTTATACACTCGTAGTCACACAGCTGCCTCGTTCGTCGCGCTTCCTGCACGGAAACGGTGACAGCACAGTTCCTGAGTGTGTGACACGAGCGACCTGCTCCTCAGGGGGCTGGGGCACCATGTGGAGGAAAGTGAACCGCTCTTACATGAATGACATCCTAGAGAAATACAGGGTTTATTTACCCTTAACATCAGGCCGGCCTTTAGCATGGAGAGCTAGGCCCAGGCCGCCAATTTTCTGAGGGGCGCAGGGAGACTTGTGCATTAAGGTTATTGCAAGAGCTGTGCCCTTCTCCTCTTGTTCCGCCCTGTCATTGTCCCTGCCTGTTCATTTCTGTCTGATTTACCAGTTTAAAGTGGTTTTAGTCCTTCATTATCATATGGCGGGTGATGTTTTTAACTCAGCCCCCTTCCTTGCCCTCTCTTCGCCCTCTGACCCCTGCTGGCACACATCTACAAGCCATCCTCAGCCTGAGCCAGCTCAGCCATCGGTGATTTAGGTGAGTTGGGAGAGGTACGGGGATGCTTGTGTTCAGTCTCAGTCCAGGCGCTCAGCCAGGTGCTGATCACTGAACACAAAAGGAACTCCCACCCCCCAATCATTTAATTAACTACCATCAGCAATGGCACCAATTTCCCTCCGCCTACTCCAGGGGCTTAACATAAAGTGATAACGCCCCTTTTGAAACCAAGTAAGCTGCAGTTTATCCAAGCCCAGTGCTTTTAGTTCCTCCTTTTTTAGGTCGAGCAGCGTCTGCTCAAGACCTATTGTTGCCCGTATTTGGGAATGTAGACACGAGAGGGGCACGAGCGCAGAATTCACCTCGTGGCCGCTCACGGCGCCGTGCCCATCTCGTGCCTCATATTCCCGTGCGCAAACACACAAACACAGCCACACTCACGCATGCGCACATACACAGCCACACGCATACACACACTGCATACACACGCACACACACACACTGCATACACACACGCACCCCCCGTCGCCGCCGCACCTACACACACACTAGCGCACCTACACACACACAGAGACCCCCCCACACACACACCAGTGCACCTACACACATGCACGCACACATACAGAGACCCCCTCCCCCCGCCGCCGCCATCGCACACATACACACACACACAAGCGCACCCCCCTCCCCCCTACAACTAAGCCCCACTTACCGCCATTCGGGACTTCTGTAGCCGGGGCTCTCCCTCGGGTATGGGAGACCCGCTCTCAGGCACTCCGTGGGCACGTGCGCGGGACTTCCGAAGACGGAAGTCCCGCCCAAAGGAACTGGTTCTTCTGTACGGCACTGACGCTTCGGATACGGGAATTTCACATCGAAAATACATTCATATCAGGAAAGAAATGTCTCGGCAGAACTCAGAAACGGTGAGTAATGTGCTCGGAGAGAAAGAAGGTTGACGGAGGACTGCCAAGGTGCGGTAGATGTATTCATGCAATGAAAGACGTGAGTTTTGTGAATGCGATCTGTGACATTTCACTTAAAAGTGATTTACGGGGAACTAACTCTCAGTAACAGTTTACAAAAAGATGACTGTCTTTCTGTTTTGAAGATGTGTTTACGTGGCTGGGGAGCATGTTAAATATAGAATTAAGAAGCAGCATAAACAAATTGAGTGCACGACTGGAATTATGGTTGTGAAAGAGGCTGCGTTAACCTGCGTAGGCTTCGGAAACGGGAGCGCCTGCGAGCAAGGAAGCCTGCTCTTCTCCAGTCGCCCTCTTCTTCTCTGTGAACAAAACTCACGGGCACAGAATCCATGCACTCAGTTTTCCCCAGAAGACGTTTTGCCCCTGTCGTGCAAATGTTGTGACCCGCGGTCTGTATTCTGTGGCCAAGTAGGTCTCAGTTTTTAATTCCGGACATGCTTGGTGTCTTGTTGGCCATGCCCCCTGAGTGAAAACACGAATGCTGTCGCACCTCCTCCAGTTCAGAACATATTCCGTTTCCCGCCCCTCCATTTCATATTACACATGGTGCCCAGCCAGGTCTTCCCACTGCCCTTTTAAAGCGTAGACGCGCTCTGTCACCTTTCCTACAATTCAGTCCACGCCTGTTGGTCTGCCCCACCAATTCAAAACGTGAGCTGCCCTGTGGCTTCTTTGTAAAACGGACCTGGGGCATTTCTCCACTAGTTGAAAACATACTCGTCTGGTGCCCCCCCTTAAGACCCAGTTCACACCGTACTGGTGGACTGCCCCCGCTGGGGTTAGGAAGAGGGTCGATAGAGTGGGGTCAGGGGCTGTAAAATGTTATCTATGTATGTTTTTATTGTTTTTAAGACTTTTTTCTAAATATAAATAAACCCATCCCATGTGTGTATTGCCTCCTCTGTTGATTGCCATCAACACTCAGCACCACAACAGCATCACTCAGCACCACAACAACACTGTCCTTGCTTGCTACCAACAAGTATTGCCATAGGCAATAGGACTCTCATTAGGAAAGTGTAAGCTATTGACTTTGCGAATAACAATGCTATTAAATTATATATTTTCAAAGCCAACACATATTTAAAAAAATGTAATTTACAATACCAATAGCTCACACTTTCCTAATGCGAGACCTATTGCATTGCAAATGCTTGTTAGACGTATGCTGCAAGCTCACAAGAAGCCCTTCTTACTCGGACACGTCTATTTCATTAACCACCATTCCTTTGAGTCACAAGTGAGCTGTAAAAATTACTGAACTAACACGGACTTGCATTCTATTATGTTTTCGAGTTGCTATGTTTGGTATGCAAAGCAAAGAACGCCCAGTCTGAGATCTGTTTGTTAAACTGATTAATATGTCTGTAAAGCCTTGGAACATGCAGTGGCCAATGTTTAAAATATATGGCTCTTCACGCCCTCTGTCTCATCTAGCCTCTTTTCCCCCTCCCTCCCACCCGCCCCATCCCAATCCAGCCAAACGGCCCTCACATCTGAACGCTCCATTGCTCCGTTTCTGTCAACAGGACACCAACTACACTACTTTATAGTACTGCTAATACTGTTTATACACATTTTCACAGTTCTGGCATTTCTCCCTCTGCAGTTGAAGTACAATACTTTAATGTAGTCAGGGCTTTAAGTGGGGGTGCTCTAAAAGGGGCGGGGCGGACCTATGAAAGGGGTGTGTCCTATCCAAGTATGGGTGTGGTCTAAATCAAGATAACTAGCTTGTGTGCTTAAGAAAAATCCCCTCCAATTATCCTACCTTCAGAAAACACTCTCTTTAAAGGATTTCCCTTCCTCCTACAACGCGGCTCACCTAGCATGACGTCTCCACTTCTCAGTAGTGAGCAAAATGAGCATGTGCACATCGATGTGCATGCTCTCACTGCAGTCCAATAAAAGAAAAAAGAAAACAGACTACCTTTGTGAGGCCCGAAAATAGCGCCCGATAGAGACCTGTTTTGAGGCCCCCTGAAAATAACTGCTGGTGCTTAGACTTCGCCCACTTAAAGCCCTGCATCCATCCATCCTAAGCACTGCGCCATCTAACCATCTTTCAATCCATCCATACATTCCTACCTATATACATACATACATCTGTCCCTGCACCCATCCTAAGCATCTATCAGCCCACCCACCTATCCTAAGTACTGGTCCATTCATCCATTTATCCATCCATCAATTCATCCACCCATCCATTCATACAGCCATCAATCCATTCATTCATCCAGCCAGCCATCCTTCCATACATAATGGGGGTTGGGAGCACACTGCCTCACAGTCCCAGCACACTTCATCCCTTTGCATCTTGGTAAATGCAGTACACAGTTAAAACTTACTTCAAAATTAGCTGGAGTTTTTCACCAAAGTTGGTGCAGACATTGCTGTATATCTCTAGACACGTGTTTCTGGGTTAAGCCCGTCTTCAGTAGAGAGCAGCAGTTTTAGAGAGCAAAGAAAAATCATCTGGGGTTGCTAGAAATGCTGCCAAGTTTCTCTCAGATTACAGTACCGCACACAGGTGCATCTCCAAACCCGTCAGCTTGCTGGCTCAAGGGAGCCTTTGAAACAGAATGGGGGTTGGGAGCACACTGCCTCACAGTCCCAACACAGTTCGCCCCTTTTCATCTAGGTAAATGCACTACACAGTTCAAACTTACTTCAAAATTAGCTGGAGTTTTTCACCAAAGTCCATCCATACATACATACATACATGTGTCCCTGAACCTATCCTAAGCATCTATCAGCCCACCCGCCTATCCTAAGCACTCTGCCATCCATACGCCCATACATACATCTTTCACAGAACCTATCCTAAGCCTCTATCAGCCCACCCGCCTATCCTTAGTACTGGTCCATGCATCCATTCATCCTTCCACCCATCCATACATCGATACATTCACCCATCCATCCATCTAGCTATCCATTCATCCATCTGGCCCTCCATCCACTCGCCCTTTATTCACCTATGGGTCCTTCTTTCTGTGCACCCTCCGCCCCCGATCCTAAACACCCCGCATTATGCTCATCCACCCAACCTCTTAATGGGCCAAAAAGGCTGGTGATAACCATTGACAGGCAGATGTTTCTGATACAGAACAAGAAAGCTTTTAGTTGTTCTTTGTGGACCATAGTTCACCACCCTTCTTTGGTGGTGTTTAAAACAAAAGTTGATCTAGCGAAATAAATGTAAACCAGCTTTTCAGTGTAAGACGCTAATTCTGAAACATAACCTTTTGTCCATTTCTATATAGGAATACTGCTTTAAATTGGCTGTGACTGACAGATACTGAATACCTGTAGTTCTTACATTTGAGAGAGTATAGCAAACGGCTAATTTGGGGTGGTGAGAACCTGCCCGTCTATACTTCCATGTGAAGCACAGTTTAGGAATATAAAGGTAATTCCAATGCCACTATCTTCATATTAAAGAGGGGGTGTGAGAACTAAGTGAGCCAGGCAAAGCGTGTGTTTTTGTAGCACTAAAACAAGACACTGTGAAAGGTCAGAGCAGGGTCATGCTCGAGTTGGCTGCCTGTGGTCGTCTCCAGAGGCGCAACAAGAGCCACATTTCGGGGGAGGGTAATTCTTCCAGCAGTAGGGCGAGTGGGAAAGCAGGGGCTCTAAAAAGGGGTGAAAAACAACAGAGCCTCATTTACAAGCAAATGGTCTTTTAAAGACCTGTGAAGTACTCGGTGCAGCTGTGTGTGTGTGCCCGGGAAGCTGTCTCAGCCCGGGGCAATGGGTGTTGCGTGCCTGGTCTTCTCTCTCCTAATCCTCCCACAAAGATGTTGCTCCTGCTCTGCATAAAGAGAAGGGAAATCCTGGGACAAAATGGCTCTCTTCAAAGGATTTCCCTTCCCCTATATCGCGGCTCACCTGGCATGACGTCTCCACTTCTCAGTAGAGAGCAATGTGCATTCTCTCACTTCAGTCCAATAAAAAAAAAAGAAAACAGACTACTTTTGCGAGGCCCGAAATAGAGCCCGATAAAGACCCGTTTCGAGGCCCGCTGAAAATCACTGCCGTTGCAAAAACCCGGCCCACTTAAAGCCCTGAATGTAGTTCTGAATCTGATATTGCGTTTCAAGCCAATTGTTTCACTAACGCCACTGATGAGCTTCAAGGCTTCTAAAGTATAGCGTATTTCGCCCCATCTCGTCCTCTCTCCAAACACGCAGACCTTTACACCCAGGCATTAGCCCTGCCTCTCTCACAGTTACACTACTCATGTGTTCTACTCTCACCTACTCCACTGAGAGGTGTTCTTTACCTCATTAACATGAAACTCAGGCCCTATGAAGTGAGGCCGCCCACTCTTGTGTGATTGAGAGTTACGCTGTGCAGTGTTCTTTGGATGTTACCTGGACACAGGCCGAGAGGTGTGCAACAATTCACTTATGGTTGCAACCAACCTGAGCCTGTCGGAGGCTGTAGATATCAACCTACAGAATAACATACTATGCTGTGGTTTGTCAGGCGTTTTATCTCTATGTCATGCTTAAGTACAAGTGAAATCACTTGAGAAAGTGAGTGCTGCATGAAAGATACTGTTCAGAAGGTTTCATTATAATTGATTGTTCTTCTGCAGCACATCCAGTGCTTAATTTGAGCTTGTATTTTCCGGTGCTCAGCAAAGGCATTTAATCATCAACACCAGCGGTTTTCATCAGCACCAGTTAAGGACACATTCATTTATGAGGCGATTAAGGGCCCGATGTAGGTGGCCATTTACCGACCGTTAACGGACGATTTCGGCTGTTACCGACCGGTAAATGGTCATTCCTGATGTAGGGGCCCTAATTTACCGATTCGGTAAATTTACCGAATCGGTAAAATACTGAATCGGTATTTTTACTGATTCGGTAACTTGGAGATGTAGGTGGGACTCTTCTGAGTCCCACAGGCCTTACAGAATCAGTATTTTACCACCCAATCTGATTGGGTGGTAAAATACCGAATCCAGGTGTGCATGCACACGTGTGCCATGTGACAGACAGACATGCCCTGAGGGCATGTCTGTGTGCCACATGTCACACGTGCCTGAATTGGGGGTGCTAGAGGATGTCAAAGTGACACCCCCTGCACCCTTGCCACATTCGGTAATTTCCGAATTGGTAAATACTGATTCGGTAATGCCCATTCATTCCTATGGGCTGCAATGCCCATAGGAATCAATGGGCATTACCGATTCGGTATTTACAGAATCGGTAAATACCGAATCAGTACGATTCGGTATTTACCGAATCTGAAATACCTACATCAACCCCCCTCCATTTTACCACTTCTCGGTATGATTCGGCATTTATGAAGTGATAAAATGAATTTACCTACATCGGGCCCCAAGTGATTTACCCAGAATCACAGGATGTTGAGCCAAAGCTGAGATTCGAATATGGTTCCCCAGCGCCAAAGTCGGCAGCTCTGACCATTACGTCACATTCTCTCCCCTCTTCTTAGTTAATATTTGATTTTTTTAGGCGGTGCTAACAGGAGAAATGGGCTAGTGCAAATTGCCTCCTGACAAGAGCTCTGTCACTTATTTTTTTTACAAATTTTACAAATTAACCACTGGACTTCCAAGCCTAGGGGTGTGGAAGCACCTGCTACACCCCAATTTCCAGCACTATTGGGCTACTGAGCTCATGTGCAATCAGTTTTTATTTTGGAAATGGTAACTCATTAAGTTAAGGGCTCACCTCTGACATTGTGTTATAAAAGTTGCCAGATTGCTCATTGTCTACAGGACACAGTCTTTTCACTTCTGAGCCTTTGTCTTAGAAATTATCACCATCTGTTGCTTTTATCTAGGTCCATAGTAGAAGCAGACGTGCTCCAAGCCCCACAATGCACTGGTTTGCTAAATAATAGCCCAGGTTTGGAAACCTGTGAGCCATCCAACATGTTACAACCAAACAACTGTTTGTGTCTTTTTTACAACTTAAAAATCAGAAATTCTGGCAGAGGCAACTACATAATCTTAATCTGTCCTGATTTAATGCAATGGTAACGTTAAGCTAGCCTTTAGTGACATTTTTATTTTGCAGCTTTACGAAACGGTCAGGGCCGGACTGACTACCGGGCGTTTTGGAATGCTGCCGACCTGGAGGCTGATTTCACTGCGGTGGAGGCTGATTTCTTTGATGGAGACATGCGTGTGCTTTGAAATAAACAAAGCAAAACTAATTTCGTTCAGCACACGCAGGTCCCCATCAACGAAATCAGCCCCCAGCTCAGCAGCATTCCAAAACGCCCGGTAGCCAGGCCGGCACTGGAAATGGTACACATCTGTGCTAAGGAAGCGCAGTGTTGTTGCTACCTCCAGTTTACTTTAGTAGTTTAATAACTTTAGGACCTTAAAAGTGTTTAAAGATGCAGCATATTATCATCCACAACACAAAATACCATTCAACATAATTACACTCTTTTACACACAATCCCACTCTACAAAATTTCAAAACACTAAAAACACATAATTTCTATCCACATAATACAACCGCACACAATGCCATAGTTCCACTACACAAATGCACTCCACACCACACTATGCCACGCCACACAATGTCACAACTAACATTTCCAATCCAACCCATATAAATCCACTACACACCAGATACATCCACTCCAAACCATAACATGTACGTGAAAGACATTTAAACACCCAAACACACAGATCGGGAGGTTAGCTCCTACGTATTTGGTCTTTTTCATCACCAAAAAGGCAAAGCTATCCACACAGTTCCATGCTACACAATTCAACTTCACACATATCCAATACACAACACATAATTCGACACAAAACCACATACTACTCAATAACACAATTACACAGAACACCACATATATCCAATCAACTGCTCACCATATAATTAAACTCCACTACATACCACTATAAAACACAAAATACCATTCCACAACTCCATAACACACAATCCCATGCCACATAATTCCAGTGCAATCAATACCACACAATTACTATCCACATAATTCCACAACACACCATGCCACATAATTCCACTACACAAATCCACTCCACGCATTTACATGCCACAAAATGACACAACTAACTAATCCAACCCAGCCCACATAATTCCACTGTACACCACATACATACACACCTTAAACCATAGGTACAAGACATTGCCATCATAGGAGAGGGTGTGGCTTAACGGCTAGGGCAGCTGACTTTGAAGCTGGGGAAGGTTACAGTCTGGCCGGAGGATCAAACAACCTGTGATTCTGGGCAAATCACTTAGGGGCATATGTATCAACTTCATTTTTAGTTGCAAACGCTGTGATTCGCAAAAAACAGTGTTTGCAATTACAAATTTGCTATTTCCTATGTATGAGGCACAATCGCATCGCAAAAGTAGAAATCGCAAATATAGCAATTTCTTACGTTGCGATAACCAGAATTCTGCAAATTCCCTAGTGATTTCTTAGCTTGTGATTTTCTCAGTTTACGAAATTCGCTAACGGGATTTCGCAAATTAAGAAATCGTTATGCAATGTATGAAAAAAATAGCAAATAGCGAATTCACGGAATTTGCAATTTAGAGAATCGCAATTAACACCAAGTATGAGCAGGCGGTAACCAGGGGCAAACTATTTAAGGAGTCCCACAATGCAACAGAGTTTTCCACAATGGCTGAGCTGTATGTGATAGCCAGGAGACTGCGAAAGAGCTGCTGAACAGAGGAGGAGACGCCAGGAGAGGATATTCCGTGCACGCATTACCCTGTTCCAGCAGACTGGAGGGGACATCCATACACACTACAGGCTGGGTGAAGAGAGCATCCTTGATTTCATTGAGGAACTCGAACCTATTCTTGAACACTCCACACGCAGGACACACACCATCCCCACCCACATCCAGGTTATGTGCTCACTGCACCTCTTGGCATCAGGTCGCTTTCAGGGGGTGATAGCCTCAGTAGGAGGGGTGTCACAGAGTGCATTGTCGCGTTTTTTCCATGCGTTACTTGATGCCATGGTACAGAGGCAGTCCCACCACATCCACTTCCCATGCACCCCACAGGCACCAGACCAGACCAAGCAGGAGTTCTATCAAATATCACAATTCCCCCACGTCATTGGATGCATTGTTGGAACACATGTCGCCATATCCCCCCTCCCAGAATGAGTATGTATTCAGGAATCGCAAGTCATACCATTCCCTGAATTTACAAGTGGTGTGTGATGCCAAGCACATTATCAGTGACATTGTAGCCAAATACCCAGGCAGCACCCATGACTCTTTCATCTTTCGCCACAGTGGGATCCACCGTCGACTCACTAATGGGGAGATTGGAGAGGGCTACCTTCTAGGTAATTGCATAGGAAACAGTGACACAACAGTAAAGCACAATAGTGGCAGGGCAGTGTGTAACCTATTTCCCCTTGCCTCACAGGTGACAGTGCGTATGCAGTCTGGGACTTCATATTGACCCCATACCTAAATCCTGCAAACGCAAGGGAGCGGAGGTACAACAGTGCCCACACTGCCACCCTTAGTACCATTGAGCGGACTTTTGGTATTCTCAAGAGCAGTTTCAGATGCCTGCATAAGAGTGGAGGAGCACTGCAATACAGCCCTACGGCCTGCTGCAAGATGGTGGTTTCGTGTGCCATGCTGCATAACATCGCCACCCGGAAAGGCACCCCAGTGGAGCTCAGCCATTCAGACACATCAGATGAGGAGGGGCCAGCTCCAGGATGCAGGCCAGCCGGTGTGATTGGAGCGGCAGCCGGGCGACAGAGGCGAGATGACATAACACAGAACTATTTCTAGGTGAGAAATGATGACACAATGCTATGTATTCAGGATAAACTGTGTTTAATATCCTTTAAGTCAGGTTAATAATATCACACAGCCTGTGTGACACACAATGTGGATAGTATTATCACGCACATGTTTGATTCACAGTGTAAAAACAATAAATTGCCACTGTTCTCTTTGTGCAATGGGTTGATCCACCCATTGCCGTTAGTAAGTCCTGGCACATCAACGGCGGCGCTGACGTCCCATTGCCCTGCGCCCGAGTGCACATTCCCCTCATCAGTGGAATCTGCAGCCCTGCCATGACGCACACTACGGTGCCTGTCCTGTTGGGGGTGTGGAGTGAGGCTGCTACGGCTTGATTGTGCGTCCTCCTCTAGTGAACTGAGGACTCCTGTTCCACCAGTAGCAACTGTCCGCAGCTGATCCACAGCACATGTGACCTGTAGTAATCCCCTGGCCATGTCCTGACTGCTGTGTGCAACCTCCCGCTACATGCTAATGCTGCGCCGGGACTGGATAGAGGTGGCTGAGGCCAGTCAGTTAACAGCCCTTGTGAAGAGTTCAAGGTGTGTGTGGAAGCGCTGAGCTTCACCGCGCCTAGCAGCACGGTCCGTCCGTATCTCTGCACAGAGTGCCTCCAGGCCACCTGTAATGCCCCTGAAGCCAACCCTAAGCTGTCTTTGAATTAACCGTATTCCTCTCCCCTGCAGGCGCTGTGCCTCAAGCATGTTTCCCTCGAGGCTGCGGAACACTGACTCCTTTCCTGCCGCAGATGTACCTTGGGATGGACGGGCCCTGCGCCTGGATGTAATGGCAGGTGTGGGACTTTGAACTGCTCGTGGTCTGGATTGTGGCACAGACTGTCCCTGGACTTCATTGGCTTCTTCATCTGTGTTACCGAGTTCATCCTCCAGCGGTGGCAATGGAGCCACTGCAATGCGCCGGGGCTGTTTGGGTTAGATGACTGGGCTGCCCTCCTCCTCCTCCTCCACTTGCCCTGGTACTGCTGCGCTGTGGGACTCTTCCTCCCCTCCAGGCCTCTGGATCTGTGTTTCTTGTGGTGCTCTGGGCGTAAATACACACATTAATTTGCTGTCCAGCCTTTCATTGGTAATGCAATAAATTACACTATTTGGTTAATTACGTGGGTCCTGACTGTCTTTATAATGCCTTCACTCAAACACACATGCTACTTGAGCCTAGCTGGGTCTCACTGTTCCACTGTTTGTTTAATGTGACTACATCTCCCATAATGCATTGCTGTGGTTGTGTGTGTGCCTGCACTGGATTGACATTTGGGCTGTGTGCCTGGGTCTCTCATGGGGGTGGGGGTGGAGTAGGTCGGTATCAGGGGTGTGATGGTATACTTCTTACCTTGTCTTGGTCCTGGTAGGTCGGAGCTGTCGAGGTCAGCCACGCCGCTCACACTCTCCGATAGTAAAGTATCCTCCACCAATTCATCCATTGGCGTGAAGGCGAGTGCAGTGGATGTCCCTCCAACAGTCAGTTTTGCCTCCTGCAGCCTGGCAGCAACCCTTTCCTTCGAACGCTAGAGCATATCGTACCAGCGTTTTCGCAATTCCTCGACGCTGCGATGGGTGACGCCTATGGAATTGACCTTTTCTTGGATCTCCGCCCATATTCTCCTTTTCCGGGTCTCTGGCACTCTGAGGGATTTTTTTCCAAATAACAGCTCATGGCTCTGCACCATCTCCTGGATGAGCACCTCCTGCTACCTTTCTGAAAACTTCTGTTTTCTCTTTCTTTGGCTTTCACCCTGCTACTGCTCCTGTGTAGCCATTTCTCAAGTCTCTGTTGCACTGCACTGGTGCCTCAGCCCTCCTTCCAGCCTCTCACTCTGATTCTTTAACTCAGGTCCAGCATGGGTAGTAACACTTCCTGGTTGTGATGTCATCGAGCTGCACCTGAGTTTCAGATTCCTCGTTTTGCGATTCCTTAATTGCAAGTTCGCAAATTCTGCGAATACGCAATTAAGGAATCGCAAAACGGGTAATCGCAAAAAAAAAACAGCGATTTTTAAGAAATCGCTATTTATTTGTGATTTTTTGTTCACATACCGATTTGCGGTTCTCAGAATGCGATTCACTATGAATCGCAAATTGGGAAGCGCAAATTCGGGTTTTCATACATATTGCCCTTAATCTCCCCGTGCCTATAAATGAATGTGTCCCTCTGAAATGCATCGGGTGCTCATGTAAAGGGCTATGATACCTTCAGGTGGAGTTCGGGCTATATAGAACTATATAAAAAATGCCTATAGCTCTAACTCAAATAAATGCGAGACCCATTGCATTTACAATGCTTGTTTTAGGACTTATGCCCAGTATGGAGAGATTGTGATATCTTAAATGATGAAAGACTTGCAGAAAACCTACAATAGAGGTTAAGGCACACGTGCATGTGAGCTATGGTCGGCTGGTCTCTGAGACAGGAGGAATGCAGAGCTGCACGTGTGGTTGCGGCACTCCTCAGCTCTAGGTGCTACCTGTCAGCATGCCCTTGGGGTTTCCAGAAGGTAGGGTTTTTGGGTGTCTTGCAGCCAGGGTCAGTCATTGTACACAAGCGAATGCCCGCTTCCTCGAGTAAGTCCTTTGTTTGTTTGTGTGTGAGTGTTAGCCACAACATCCTCTGGCTGACGCCATCACACGCCCCTGCTCGCCCCTCCCCGCCAGTGACCCATAAAAGGAGCTGGCATCCACAGATCCCAGCGCACAGGACAGACTGCAGCACCTGAGAGTGGCCCTGGACCGAGAGAGGATAGAGCAGCTAAGAGTGGCAGCGACCCCTGAAAACCGTATAATAACATGAGAGTGGCACTCACCCCCTGAGAGCAGTACTAGGCCACTGAGAGTGGCACAAGTCTCCTGACAGCGGCACAGACACCACATGAGACTGCTACGTATCCCAAGAGGCCAAAGGAGGACAGAGAAAGTCCGGAGACTCTGCAGCAACATAGAGAGACCCCAGCAAACAGGTGAAGGAGAGCTCTAAGAGGGTGCGACCGGTGCTTGGCAGTGGCACACACAGGTAGGTGAGACACTGTCTGCATTCCTGCCTACCGCTCTCTGCCAGCTCTGCCCTCACCGGGCACACGCTGTACTTGTGGCCCACTGGCAGGCATGCACGCTTAAAAGCCCTGTACTTCAGCCAAGTTTTAGGGGGATGGGGTGTCATTGCAGGAAAGGGTACAGACTGAGTCTTTGGGACACAATTCGAAATGGGCAGATAGAGACTTTTGACAGGCACAGATGGAAAATTTGCATTTCCTGCTAGCTCGCTGTGTGATCCTGGGCAGTTAATTTTCTCTACCATGATCTCAGATTGCTTCTATGGGTCTGAAATACGTTGAAGTACATACTTGCGTCTGAAGGTTTCCACTAAAAAAATAATGTTTTAGCACCGACCATGTCTTGGCTTCTAGTGCAATGTGGCGTGTTTCAGCTGAGTGTGATGTAGCAACGGGTGAATGCAGCTGCCCATGGCACTCAGATTGGTCCCTGTAAGAGGGCGGACCCCTAGTGCCGCTTCAGGTACCTCCCCGCACCTTGCCACTGGGACCCGCACCCCTGGTAGTCACCCTCAGGTCTGGCACATCTGCAGCATTATTTCCGGTGCGCGGAGTGCAGGGGACGGGTATTTATACCTGTCCCCACCCACTGGCCCTCCTCTTTGTTCCCCGCTGCACACGCTGTCACCATCCCAACCGCTTACCCTGTGTGCCGGCGTGAGGTCTGGGCTAATGAATTGAACGTATTAATATATTCCATTTGTGTTGCAGGCGGAGTTACAGGGAGATCCGGAGCCTGATTGGTATGAGGGGTACCCTTTCAGGGGCACAATAAGGGTGCATTATGCCAAAATCCAGGAGTCTTTACGAAAGGACCCTGGTTGAAAATGACGGCGTCCCGCTAGTCCTTCGGGCGGTTGTAAGCCTAATCAACCTAGAGCTTACCTGGTTACACTCCGCCCCTAAAAAGGCGTGAGTAAAGGTTATGGACTGGGGATCCATAATATGTAAGGGGGATAGCCCCCATATAAATCGTAGCACTGATTGAATCGGCCACAGTGCAGTTTGGCTCACCAGGTGGGCAGGGCAGCTTAGGTTGTCACCGCTGCCTGCCCTTGGATCGCCTGTAAGTTAACCCACCACGTTGGCATACTCCTTATATGTAATAAACCTGCAGCAAACTCTTTTCCAACAAAAAATTTGTGTGGACTGTTTATTTTGCGCAGCTCAACTAATTACTGCTAAGCAATGAGTTGCCGATGAAACTGTGCATGTGCAGCCGCTCCTCTAAGTGAGTCCCCCCTCCCCGGCCCCCATTCATACCCCACCCTATAGGGGCATCTCTGCGCGGCTCTGTTTGTCCTTCACTGTGAGGCAATTCCCGATAAAAGAAAATCCTACCCCCACTCCCCTCCATCAGCAGATCCATCAGCAAACTTTACATGGTGCTGTGCTCCTCCCTGCCAGAACCAGTGACCCTGCAGACATCGCCCTGTCAGGAGGGGCATCAGCGCCGAAGACTACCCATTGAAGTAGTAACATACAGAAATATTACTCACTCCTGCACTGCGTCCTGCACATGCCTGTCTGCACGTCAGCTGCGTGCACTGGTGCACACCTGCTGGGTGTACAACGGAGTAGATGCACAGCACACAGATCTGACTGTTTCATGCAGGGAGGGTGCACTGCATCTTCCAAGTGATCAACCAAGATTTGTAAAGCGCACCAAATCACCCTTGAGAGTCTCGAGGCACTAGGGATGACAGCTGTTTCACCACACTTGTCTGCACTCCATATGCATTTCTGATTCAAAATTGCTGCCTGACGGTACATGCCTGTGCCATAAATGTG
The DNA here is from genome assembly GCF_964263255.1 of Lissotriton vulgaris. Taxonomy (NCBI): domain Eukaryota; kingdom Metazoa; phylum Chordata; class Amphibia; order Caudata; family Salamandridae; genus Lissotriton; species Lissotriton vulgaris. The sequence goes on from NW_028243976.1 coordinate 250,715, forward strand.
AATAGGAAACTTGCTAACAAAATATTAACCCCTTCGCTGCGGGGGTAATTCCTCCGCTGTGCTAGGGGCAGGGGGCACGCACAGCACCCCCATGCTCATGACGAGCTGAGCTCGTCATGAGCCACGGCGCTCCGGTGCTCATGACGAGCTGAGCTCGTCACAGCTGCCCCCTTTCCCGTGGAACGCTCAGCACAACAGGGGAATTATCCCTGTGTGTGAGCGTTCCACAGCTCATGATGAGCTGAGCTCGTCATGAGCACCGGAGCGCCGTGGCTCAATGCGAGCTCAGCTCGTCATGAGCATGGAAGGTGTTAAGCTGATGACTGATTGCAAAGAAACAATTAGGAGCTCTGCCATCATCCATGACTTTCTGGACCATGACCGCTTGTTTCAAATCTACTTGCACCCACCGCTTGGCTATGCCGCAGACTCTTGCATAATTTCTGCCTGTATAAAACCAAGACTACCAGTGCAGGCAATAGCCCAGCCAAGTACCACGTATCAGGCGTTAGACTAACGCATTTAGTGCAGGTGTCTGCCTCACAGGCCCGGTTCTAGCGGGTGGGCCGGGTGGGCCAGGCCCACCCAAACATGAGCCTGGCCCACCCAAACAGGATCCTTGGCCCTCGCAGTGAGGGCTTGAAGGCAGGTGAGCAAAGGCATTGGGCTCAAAGGGTGTCTGTGTGCGCCCGGGCTGAGAGAGCTTCCCGGGCAAATACACAGACACACAGACAGTTTTAAGAGATTATCGCAGCCGCACCCGAGTAATTCGCAGGTCTTTGAAAGACCATTTACATGTTAACGAGGCTTTGTTTATTTTTTCACCCCTTCATCTCCACTGGCGAAAGGCGACAACGGTCACCTTTGCCTCCTATTCTGCTGTGTGGATATTTATTTTTCAATGCAGTGCAGGAGAAACGTTTTTTATTCCTATTCACCTTTCTTGACCCCTGCAGCGGCTTATCACATCAGGCTGTGATACAAAGTTTCACTAATGGAGTAGGTAAGAGAATGTGTTCCTAAACTTTTTTCTTTTTGAAATATGCACAGGCCCAGCACCACACATACTTCGTGCGATTCATTTGAACAGTTTTTATCATTATCACGGCTGATGCAGGACAACAATAAGACAATAAAAAATGCCCAGATTACGCTGGTGATTAATGATTCTGCTGGAGAGCAATCATTTGTCTGTTAGTACTTTTTAAATGCAAATGAACTGTATTTTATGTGGAAGCTCAGTGGGTTACTGCCTTTGTCACAGAGATCCTTGTGTTACTTGCAGTTCAGAAGTTACAATCCTAACATAGGACAGAGACCAATGAACTGTCACCAAAGAGCTGCATAAAAACATTAATGGTATAGTTAGAGCTTCACTTTTTTTGTGATCTAATTAGAACTCCAGTCGTTCATTATTCTAATGTTGCCAAAATGAGTATGTTTGGGCAGATATACATTTTTATCAGTAAAGCTGACCCCCATGGAATACTCTTTAAATCCTAAGGTTGTGTTTCCACAGACCAAACCCTCTAAAAATATACTGCCCACCAGTAGGGATGACATGTGATTCATACACCTTGTAATCCTCATTGGCTTATATGACATTCCCTATAGGCTGATTTACATACATGTATGATTCATTGTATCTGTATAATGTGTGCGTTGTGTAAAGTACTGACACACACTACACTGATATGAGTAGTGCTATACAACAAATGAAATGCATATGAGAGAGGGGCTACGTAAAGATGAGGGGCAATGTTGGAGGGTGGCAGTGAGGGAATCCGAGTAGGAGGTAGTGGGAGGGGCTATGGAGCGATGAGGGGCACTGTTGGAGGGTGACAGTGAGGGAATCCGAGGAAGAGGTCAATAGGGGGAGGGGGAGCTAGAGAGAGATGAGGGGCACTGGTGGAGGGTGGCAGTGAGGGAATCCAATGAGGAGGTCAATAGGAGGGGCCATGGAGGGATGAGGGGCACTGGTGGAGGGTGGCAGTGAGGGACTCAGAGGAAGAGGTCATGGGGTGGAGGGGGTGCTAGGGAGAGATACGGGGCACTGGTAGAGGTGGTAGTGAGGGAGTCTGAGGAGGAGGTCATAGTGGGAGGGGCTACAGAGAGATGAGGGACACTGGTGGAGGGTGGCAGTGAGGTAGTCCGAGGAGGAGGTCAATAGGGGGAGGGGCTATGGAGCGATGAGGGGCACGGTTGGAGGGTGGAAGTGAGGGAATCCAATGAGGTCAATAGGGGGCCATGGAGGGATGAGGGGCACTGGTCGAGGTTGGCAGTGAGGGAATCCAAGGAAGAGGTCATGGGGTGGTGGGGGGAGCTAGGGAGTGATAAGGGCCGCTGGGGAGGGTGGTAGTAAAGGTATTTACGGAGAAACAGGTTATTGGTGTAGTGCCAAAAAATACTTTTGCATCAGCGTCCGCCTCCCCCCCCCCGTCATGGTCTTTCTGTTTTTGTTTATTTAATTAGCATTCGGGTTACAAGGGCTACTGTGGAACATACTTTAAAAGTCCATGCTAATTATATTTACTGCTATATTCAATGTTTTAAGTTTGAAGGTGATTTTACTAATGTTTTTACCAGGGAAAAATGAAAGTGGAGCCGATGGTGCCTGATATGGGGCTGGGGTCAGCTGTGAGATAAGGTGCACTGGAGAGGACTAGTGGATAATCAAGCCTGTAAGGGAGTGTGTTGCAGAGTCAGGGGTCAGGTGGAGGTAGTAATGAAGAGGGATTCTCCATGAAGGCTTGTATAGAGGGAGCCAGAGAAGTGTCACTTGCTTGATACTCCCACCTCAGAAACCTCCCCTTCCCATCAAAGGAACATTACATGGAAAAAACACTTTTTGAGAGTGATAACATTTAGAAAGAGATTTGGACAAGAGTGCGTTTTACTGGGCCTTGCAAGACTAAGAAGAGATAAAGGAGGGCCCTGACGCAGGCCTGCCCAGAAATATATGCGACAATTCGAGATCGCAGTGGCCCACCCAAATGCACCCATGGCCCACCCAAATTAAAATTCCTGGAACCGGGCCTGCTGCCTCACCGCACTAAGCTGCATGAGTCACACAATTATAGTGTTACCGACCACCTGAGACTGTTCTAGGAGCTTAGCAGCACAGCATTAAGCAATCGTGCTGATGGGCGCCACTCGGTTTTTCGAGTAATGCTGTATTTGTTACAAAACACTTACAGATCAAACGAACTCGCTGTCTGGTGACCGGTTGACAAATATCTTCACCCAAAGATAAATAACCAAGCATGTGACATGTGTCACAGTGTTCTGTTGTTATCAAACAATAAATCCCATCCAGCGGACAGTGCGTGCCCACAGCAACTTTTGGTTCCGGGAAGCGGCGCCTTGCCTGTTGTTCCGGAAAGGCATCAGTCCCACTTTGACCCACACGTGAGGGGCCCTGATTGGCCAAAGGTTGACTGATGGGCAGTCTTATATTTTTCTTGCAGAGTGAGCCGCCTGCCGCTTGCTAGAGTGGCCAGTTTCAGTCCACAGTCGAGGCCTCCACGTGCAGCCCAGTATTCAGCAGATCATGGAGGCTGTAGAGAGCCACCTGGGCTCTCCTAAACAATGTATCGCAACCACACGCATCCCTACAGCCCTCGGGGAGGGTCGACCAGAGGGGATAAATAAACGGGGAGAAGACTGCTTGGGGTTTCCCGCCAGAGTATACTAGTCAGTGTGGTGTCCCTTATTTGAGCGCTTTTGCGGCCTTCACCACACATAGCCGCCGCCCTACATTGGCGACGAGACCGGTCGCAATGCACGCATGCACTGCCGCCTATTCTCCGGTCAGCAAGAAACTTGTGGGGCCCACCTGCGACGCTCCGGTATGGCGGAGGTTGAGGATCCTGCCCGGTGTCTCTGCGCATCACCGCTACTGCTGCCGCCACAGAGGCACAGGCAGTCCTGCATGATCACCACGCCCTGCGCCCGTCCACATGTCTCCCTGTGCCCGGGAGCATGTTCAGCTGGCGGCGCGGGCTCCTTCTGCGGTGAGTGCCACGCTTCCCCGAGGCATCCGCGCGGTGGTCTGCTGTGGTACTGCAGCTGCACTGTCCCGGCACTGGCAGCATCGGCAGGGGGAAGAAAGGACTGTCAGGTAGGCCTCTGCTTTGGCCCTGCTCCTAGGAAGGCCCCAGGCTCCTCAGCTGCCCCGTGTGCTGACTGCATTTGGCAGAGTACCAACCTAAGAACCACCAGAAAATAAAGCGCACAGACTGGGAAGGACATATACAAGAAGGTGCACCAGAAGGGACAATCTGACAGGGAGAACAGCCCTACCTACCTGCTCACACCAAGATCCGTGCACCAACTCACCTGGGAGGCTTTGTGTACCTCGGTGGATGCAAGGGGCAAAGGCACCTCATCCACGACGTCAAGGCCCTGAGCTCAGTCAGCCGCACGTGGCCCCGTGCAAACACACAGGCACCTTTGCGATCCCTTAGCACCAGGACTGCACCAATGCGCAGGCATGCAGCCACACAGTCACCATGGGCGATCTAGCTCCGAACGGCGCTGCTGGCCAGCTGGCTGGGGGAGGAAACCCGGACAGGGGTGCCAACGCGCCACTCCCAGGACACGGTCACACGGCCCTCGCACCACTGCCACCCTTCAGCGAAGCCTCGGACCCCGCCACGGCAACGCCACGATAGAAAGCGTAGGTCTGGAGGCTCAATCATTATTTAAAAGGCACCAGAGAGACCAATGGCACCGTGAAGAGGTCGCTACTCATCTACTATGGAGGCTCAGAAATTTACGACCTCTTTGAGACTCTCTCCAACACGGGCAATGACGAAGACTACGAGACAGCAGTTGCCGTGCTTAACAGACATATTGACACCCAACTTAACCCCGACTTCGAGAAGTTCAAGTTTAGAAGGGCGTCGCAGTCGGACATGAAGTCTGTCATCATGTTTTATGGGTGGCTGCGCCGGCTGGCCAGCACGTGCACATTCACGGATCATAGGGAGGAGATACGAGGCCAAATCATCCTGGGGTGCCATTCCAAACTCTTGCAGAAACTGATCCTTCGTCAACTTGGGATCTCCCTGGACGAGATTCTTGTCTTGGCCTGATCCCACGAGCTGTCATATGTTTTGGCTGACAAAATGGAGGCCGTCCTACACACGCCAGTTGCCGCATCACATGCGTCCAGGCACGCGCCCATGAAAGAAGAGAAGGTCAAGGCAATCCAACGGCGCCCCAACACATCTAGACAAGCGCCGGAATGCAGAGTGGAGGGCAATGTGGATACTGTGGAGAGGGTCACTCAGCGACAGCCATCTGCGGGGTGAAAGGAAGACATGCTCTCACTGCGGCAAGCTGTGCCGCAGCAGTCGGTTCAGCAAGAATCCTTTGAAGCCGCGAGGCATGTTGCAACGCCTTCACCAGATCTCCATTGACGACTCGCCATCGACAAGGGATTTTCAGCAGCAGGAACGCTGCCTTGCTCTTGAGGATAATGACGACGAGGTGTTTGTCGTGTGGTATGTCAGCAGGACTGACCATCGCCAAAGGCCGCCACCAATGTGCTCGGTCTCAGTGGAAGTAACGGCCGTTCAGGCCCTCATCAAAACTGGTGCCTTCGTCAACGTGATAGACTCCGAGCAATAGGACCGCCTGTCTCCATGGCCCCCACTTGCGCCATCCAGGGTCCGGATTTATACTTCCGGAGGGACAGATCCACTTCCTCCCCGAGGAGTCATCCATGTCAAAGTCACCAGCGGAAAGTATACCACGGAGACCAGGTTCCACATCACAGAAGGAAGGAAGGGGACACTGCTCAGCTGCCATATAGCTGAAGTCCTGGAGCTCATCTTCTTTGCTAACCAGATCCATGACGAAGCCATTCTTAAGGAGTTTCCAGCATTATTCACTGGACTAGGGAAACTCAAGGGGAAGAAGTTCAAACTCCACATCACCCCCACAGTGAGACCAGCCACCCTAAGGCACCGGAGAGTGCTGTTCAATCTTCGCCCGCAGGTGGAGGAAGAGCTGAAAAAGCTTGAAGATCTTGGCGTGATTGAGAAGGTCTTTTTCCCCACCCCGTGGGTATCCCTGCTGGTTGTGGCCCAAGCAGCCTGGAGCCATCCGGCTCTGCGTGGGCATGAGGCTACCTAACACGGCAGTCAAGAGAGAACACCACATTACACGCACCATGGACGACATGGTGGCAGACCTGAACAGAGCCAAATGGTTCTCAAAACTGAATTTAAACGAGGGATACCATCAGCTAGAACTTGAACCTGAGAGTAGGTACATCACCACCTTCTCGGTGCATGTTGGCCTCCGGAGGTATAAGAGACTCAGATTTGGGGTGTCGTCGGCAGACAAAGTCTTCCAAAACGCCATCAGAGAAGCACTGTCGGGTCTGCAGGGCGTGATTAACCTCAGTGATGACATCATGATGTTCTCAGACACGTTGGAGACCACCACACTCATCACCGAGCCACCCTGAAGAGACTAGAAGACTGCGGGGTAACCCTTCAGAAGTCAAAGTGCTCATTCTACCAGGAATCTGTTGATTTCTTCGGGTACACCTTCACTAGAGAGGGACTCCTAGTGGATCCCAAGAAGGCCGCAGCCATCCGAGCAGCCAGCACCCCGAAGAACCCCACCAAAGTAAAAAGCTTTCTCGGCATGGCCACATACTGTGGAAGATTCATTCTAAATCTTGCTGCTCTGTCAGAACTGCTCCGCGTTCTCACACGCAATGACCACAAGTGGGAGTGGACTGTGGCCGCCAATACAGCATTCAACGACATCAAGGCAGCGCTATTGGACAAAACGGTAATAGCTTACTTCCATCCTCACTGACACTGAAACAAAGTATTCCCAAATCGAGAGGGAGACCCTGGCCATAAAATGGGCGTGTCAGGATTTTCACCTATTTCTATGCGGGCAATAATTTCAAGTTGTCACCGACCACAAGCCCTTACTCCCGCTCTTTGCAGGGTCGTCCAGGCTGGCACCCCCGAGGATAGAGTGATGGGGTGGTGCAGTTTCAGTCCTACAACTTCAAGGTCGTTTTTCGTACTGGGGCCCACAACCCGGTGGATTACCTATAACGTCACCCAGAATCCATGTCGCCTCCAGAATTGTTTAGGGATGCTTCCCAATCTGAGGCCTTCGTGAAGATGATCTCGCAGGGAGCGTGCCTCACTGCCATGACACTGGAGGAAATCAGCTGCGCCACTACTGACGATGAGACACTAATCCGAGTGAAAAACGCGCTGTCAAGCAACAGCTGGGCACACTTCATGGACGGGACCTGAGCTCTCAGGGCAGAAGCCGGCAATGCTCGGCAACAGATCTGGCAACTTAGTGTAGGTGATCAGGGAGTCGTTCTGAGACGACATGTGATAGTGATTCCAGAAAGGCTGCAGAGACGGATACTCCTGCTGGCGCATGTTGGACACCAGGGGATGGCCAAGAAAAAAGCCAGGCTGAGAAGCAAAGTCTGGTTTCCGGCAATGGACTACATGGTGGGAGAAAAAGTGAGACAGTGCCATGCCTGCACCATCACAGGGGAGACCCGGCGCCGGTGATCACCGAAGAACCCAGTGACACCCCATGGGCCAAAGTCAGCCTTGACTTCGGAAGTTTTCCTGATGGCCGCAACATGCTGGTAATGGTCGACTCTTTCTCGAAGTGCCTTGTTGTGCAGGTGGTGGCATCGACAGCATTCACACACGTCAAGAGGGTTTTGGACATGGCGTTTGCACTGATGGGTCTGCCGGAGGAAATCAGACAATGGCCCCCGGTACAGGGCCGAGAATTCCAAGAGTACCTGGAAAGCAAATTGATCCCTCACCAGAAAATCACCCCGCTGTGGCCTCAAGCGAACGGGGAGGTGGAGCGTCTGATGCGAACGCTCAACCGAGCACTGGGCTTTGCCGTAGACCAAGGAGAAGATGCCGAAGCAGCACTGGACCAATTCCTCGGCGCCTATTGACAGACACCCCACAGCACTACAAAATGTGCCCCGTCTCACCTACTTTTCAAGCGGGCCCGCGAGACAGCATCCGATAGACCCAACGTAGGTACCCCAGGCACGAGACAACAAAACAATTCAAGCAAGAAGGACAATGACAAACCTCAAGGCCAGTGAGACCCGCCGGGCACAAGAGCCACAGCTAAAAGTAGAGGATCATGTGGTCGTCAAGGACAGGCATCCAGGCTGGAAGTTCAGAACACCCTATGAGCCGGAAAGATGGACAGTAGTTGGCATTCAAGGGACCATGGTCACGACCCAGCGCAGGCAACAGTCCATCACAAGAAATGTGTCTAGCTTCAAGAAGATTTGTGTAAACAATCCTAGCCAAGAAGTGTTGGAGTATCCAGAGAACATCCCCAGCCTCTCCCCACCTGTCTCACCCGGACCTCTGAGTCTGACGCCGAGAGGCTCGCGAGGGAAGAGTGAAAAGGCTGTTCCGGTGGACAGTCCAACCCGTCAGGACGAGGTGACCAAGTCATCCCCAAATACTCCATCCAGCGCAGTGGCCAGTTCCAGTTCCCGGAGCCAGAAGTATGGTCTCTGGCCGAACCCTGCGCCAAGTCAAAGACTGAAAGACTTTGTGTGCACCTCTCTGTGAATTTGAAGGACCTGGTTTCAAGCCACTAAAAGAAAGGAGGGATGCAGAGATCCACCCGTGCTCTCCTAAACAATGTATTGCACCCGCACGCATCCCTACAACTCTCGGGGTGGGCTCGACCTGAGGGGATAAACGGGTAGAATACTGCTCAGGGTCTTCCCGCCAGTGTATACTAGTCAGTGTGGTGTCCCTTATTTGAGCGCTCCCGCGGCCTTCGGTACACGTGGCCACCGCGCTACAGAGGCCAGTGAAATTGAAGACAGTGTGGTAGGAACAGGGAGTCTAGCTTCTGTAAACAACAAATCGAAGGGTTTAAAGGTAGTTAAATCAAGTGGTGGTTGGTGCACGGGTGCTGGGTATATGTGTGGGTCATCCTGCCTCACTTTACGTCTAGATAGTAATTACCAGCAGATGTCGGAACTCTCAAATTTCCCAGTTCAAACCATTTTTTTCTCTGCATGTAAGATTTGTAGTTTTGTTTATTATCCATTAGAAATAAAAAAAAAACAGAACTACAGACTGAAAAGGAAACTGCATGGATTAGGGGATAGTCTCATGCGTTGTAGGTCCTGGAAAACTTGACAGCTCTCTGGCTGAAAGCGAAGAGGTGCACCACGTCATTTTTGTCTGTTTTCCATACTTGCTCTTTTAAAGGCGATATTTGAAAGTACACAATTAAGACGACAATACTAGGTCCTTCCTCTTTTACACTTATACTAGCCATCAGATATTACCTGTTTGAGAACGTTGGATTCCAATATAAAACTGCTGGTGTGGCCTGGCAGAAAAACACTACAAGCATTTGCAATGCAATAGGTCTCGAATTTACGCGAGTTTGAGCTATTGGCATTGTAAATGACAATGCCTTTTATTTATGTTTTAAAAAATAAAACATAACTAAAAGGCATTGTCATGTACAATGCCAATAGTTCAAACCCGCGTAAATGCGAGACCTATTGCATTGCAACTGCTAGTTCTTTCAAGTAGGCACGCTGGAAAGGGAACAGCAGGTGTCCGGGTTTGTGACAACTTATTTGTTCTAGCTCTCTACTGGACCACTGAGGTAAACTCACTAGCAACCACGCGCATGCCTCGCGACTCGCAACTCATCATAAAGACACAAATTCTAAGGATCAAGCATCAAGGCACCCTCTCTCCCCACCCAACCACCGGCACCACGGCGAGTCTGAGAGCGAGGGGGCGTGCTGTGAATGGGAGGTACCAGAGATGGCTGAGGGGTGGGGGGATGACTATTTGTGCTTCACTTGCACTACGGTCAGGTACATGCTGTCACATCCATCACTGCCCGCGGGCACTGAAGGGTTAACCCTGTCGCTGGGCTGCTCCTTCTTTCACTTTTGTTGCATGGTGAATGGATTCAGTCACCGGGGGAGTCTCCAGAGCTTGTCCCATGGTTTTTGTGGTGGGTGTCCCATCTTCGGGGTTCGGCATCCTGCCATGAAGAAGTGGCCATCTCTTTTTCAAGAGGACAGGTTTGCAATCCAGCCTCCGGCTGTCCCAGGTGAGTGAGAGACTGAAGGCGTGGGAGCGCAAAAGGCTTGCTGTGTGTCTGAGAGACAGACGCAGCACACAAAATTCAAACTCTCTACCTCACAGAGACTGTGACAAGACAGGGATATACATATACTTACTGAGACACTCACTCAACTTGCTGGGATGACACTCGCATTCTGGGTACTCACTGGCACTCCATGAAGCATGCACTCGTACCTCAATGAAGAATGCTGCTCCTGAGACATACTCTCGCACCCCCCAAGGCGCACCCTCATACCCCACGGAGGCACCCTCCAGAGGCACACTCTCACACCCCCATGAGGCACACTCTCGCATCCCCCTTATGCAACCACTTGAGGTGCACTCTCGCACATCCCTGAGGTGCCCTCTCGCAAATCTGTGAGACGCACTCTCACACCCCCCTGAGGCACAGTCTCACACTGCCCTTAGACACACGCTTGCACCGCTCTCCCCGGCATGCTCTTGCAACCCCTGAGGCGGACACTTGCACCGCTGAGGCACACAACACTTCCACTTCATGGTACTCCTCATTCCTGAGAGACAGATTCACGACTGTCCTGAAGCAGCCACATTAACGGGTTGTGAAACAAAGACGCTAGCAGAGAGAGTCAGTGGACACACTCATACCCACTGGGGAAAGGTCAGTATTGCGCCCCTGTCCATACAAACGGACACTTATCCGGCAGAGATCTGTCCCACCCCACAACATTAACCAAAAAAGATTGAGACAGATCCATTGTGAGAGAATGAGGCTGGGCGAGACTCCCAGACTGAGGGAGGCGGTGGCATGGAAGAGACGCCTGTGCCCTGCAGCATGTGTACTTTTGCGTCAGGTTGTGGGTTCCGGACACGTCTCCACCATCTGTTGTGTACTTTGGGATCCTGCCACGCGGCCGCGGCCTCCCTTACTTGAGTGATGTGACTGACGGGCCCCTCACTCCGGCACTCCTTCAACTCAGCCACTGTATCGCCGCCTGGCCCTTTACAGGAGTGGGTTAGACAGTGAGGGGTCGGGAGCAGGAAGAGGGAGTAAAGGATACAGAGTGAGAGTATAGGGGACAGGGCGAGAAACAGGTGGGTGGGGGTTGAAATTGAGGCAGACAATGCAGGCAGAGAGAGGTCTTGTGAGTGGAGAGACACGTCCAAGAGCAAGATGGGAGATGGGGAAAGTGAGAGTACGAAGCACGAGAAACAAAGAAGAATGAATAGGGGTATAGAAAGAGTGGTGTAGAAGAGCAAAAGGAGAGCGCAGGGGTAGGTGGAGTGAATTGAGGACTCACAAACAGCAGGGAAATGGACAAGATAGAGTGGGAGAAAGTGGCACAGGAGAGGGAAGTGAGTCGCTGAGAAACCGTGTGAAGGGGGGGCAGCGACCAGTCCTGCAGCAAGAACAGTGGCACCGGCCCAGAGGATCTGAGGGCCCCTCTGAACCCCAAGGATGGATGCATTTCACTAACTAGACTTGGGTTTAAGGCAGGGGACGCTCACACCAGGACTCATGGAAACGAGGAACTCTCCCCCGCCCCTCCCCTGATTTGATAGTAAGATAATACCATAATAGGGACAAATTGGCCCTTGAACTCCTTGGCCGTGGTGTGAGAAGGTGGCCCGATATGCAGCGTTCGCTATTCTAGCGACCACTATGTATCGTTCCAACGACCCTTATGGTGATTGGTTGTAAGTCAACCTTAGACCAGCTATCCTAGTAGCGTGGATACGAGCAGTCTTCGGGCTAAACTCTAGAGGGCGTGTTAAGCCAGCTGTAATACCATCACATACCCCCTGAACACCAAGTGAAAGGACACCACACAAGTGTTATGAAAATAAACAGTATATTTATTAGAATCACAACAGCCCTGTACTCTTTATGAGGACAGGGTACTAAGCACAGAACCAAAGCTCTTAGAAAATACTTCAAGTGCACAATTAAAAACAAGTGCCTGAGGGCACGGAAAGTTTAGTGGTCTCGGGCGGACCCGATAAGGCAAGTCAGAAGCGAGGGACTCGGGACCCTAGAGTAAGGAGGCTATGCAGGCACCGAAATGCCGAAGTTACCTAGCCACGAGGGCTGCGGCTGCACAAGTCTTACAGGCGTCGGGGGTCTTCGCTGACGAGCCAGGAGCCGGAAGAAAAGGAGTTGCTGGCCGGCGACCAGTGATGAATAGTTCGTAGAGATCCAAGCCTGGATCAGAGATCGATGATACCTGAAAGCAGAGGGGACCAAGTTCGTACTACTAGCCAGTAGTCAGAGGGTACCAGAAAGGCACCGGATGGCCGTCACCTCGACTAGGTGAGTGGGCAACGCTAGGCTCTGCAGTCTCCCGGACCAGGAGGCGTTGTCGGCGACCAGGATGGAGGTGCGAGCTGTCCCACGAAGGTTGATGCTGTCGGCGTCGCTGGGCCCAGGATTGGGGCAACAAGCCTTGGCAGATCTCAAGGCCACGTGGCGGGCCTAAGATGGCGTCTTGAGTGGACCAGGAGGGTCCGGGGTGCTCCTCTCGAAAAAGGGAGCAAGGGCCGGCCTGGAGCAACCAGACCAGCAGCGTTGGTTGTCGGATGTCGTCAAAGAAGGGCACAAGCCAGCGGCTAGTGACCAGACAACGTGCTGAGCAGCGAGCAGAAGGGCCCCACGCAGATCGTGGAGATGCTGGGAGACTGCACTTCGGTGCTGGAGCTACTCAGGGTCGGGGCTTCTCGGACCCCAGAGCACTCACCAGAGAATTGCTTCGATGGTCGTGCTGATTAAGAAAGCGTGCAGGTTTTGATGATGGCCGGTCCCTCGAGGTCTCGTCGCACCTACAGATCTCAGCTGAGCTGACGACGTGGGTAGAGGTCAGAGGTGCCAGGGAAGCCGGTTCTCGTCGAGCTGGGCCGTCGGATCCTTGAGGGAGGACTTGCAGCAAACCGCAGTTCTTAGATGGTGCCTGCGGATGCAGGGTGACTACTCCTTAGCCACAAGGGAGAAATCTTGAGAAGAGTCTCGAAGTCCTTTCGTAGAAAGTATTCTTGATTCAAAGATGATCTAATTTGGAAGGGTCCCTGCTCCGGCCTTTATCCTAAAGAAAGGGGCGGGTACATGACTAGGTCCTGCCCTAAGGGTGGGACCAGGAAGGGGGGTAGTTACACCCCTCTCCCCCTGCTGGACTTTCCCCAGGTCAGGGGCTGCGCGCCCCTGGAACTGGTTCTAGCCGGCAGATGCGTAGTGAGCACCGGGGTGCCACTCCGCAGTCACCTTCTTGCAAAGCCCTACCTACCCAGAATACACAAACCCTGTCTGGGACGGTGCGAACACCGCCCTTGACAGGAAACCCTTTGTCCAAGCTCTCCTCGCTGGAAGGACTCCCAGCAGCAGGAGGTCAGACTCGTGTCTGTGGTGGCAGCGTCCATTTTGTGGAGCTCAGGCTTCAGTTAACTTTAACCGGGGTTCACAGTTACGTACATGTCGTGTCCCTCTAGAAGGGCGGAATGCTAACCTCGTCGCCAGTATTGGTGAGGGGGCAGCATCCCGATTCGTATGACACCTTACTCGACATGTCTTGATAACGCGATACCGAAGTTACCGATATGATACGCGTTATCATGGAACAGCCATTGGGTCTTGGTTCCGCAAGCTGCAACCGGGCTCGGCTCGTGCCAGAGCCCAATTCACACGGTTCCATGCACTCTGCCTTCAGGATTGTCAAGGCCTGCCATAGGAGTGACTGAGAGGAACTCGGGTGTCCATTTTAAGGTTAGGTATAGGGATACTACACCTACAGCAACGGGCGAGTACGCCACGTGGCCCCAGCTGTTGTGCAGCCAGTTGTGTCAGATTTAGATGGCCATCCAGGGGTGGCATAATACATGCTTCAGCCCCTGGTAGGCCCTGGGTATACCGATGCCCAGAGTTACAGGGTCTGATAAGGTGGCCCAGTCCCAATTGGAAATGTACCTAAGGTACATGGAATCCATTTTAGAGAGAGAGCAATAGGCCTGGGGTCCTGATTGGCAGGGCCCCAGGTCAACTAAGTCGGAAAACCAGCAAAAAACCAGGCAAAAAGTCGGGGGTAACCATAGTCAGGTATCTACCTTCCTACACGTGGTGTCACTGAACCTGCTGCATGTTGATAGCTCCTACCAGGACAGGGTGAAAAACTGAAGAGCTCATGGTACGGCGGGAGGGGTAAGATAGAATAGGAAGTAAGAGATGGTAAGAGTTGGCGTGACAGACGCCCCTGTTTTCAGAAGACTGTCCGTTGCCCCGAAGCCTTTTCTAATTTTCAATTCATGTCCCATTTGTAAACAAAGGTCAAGTCAGCCTGCAAAACAAAGCACTGTTGAAAGTTGTGCTTGTGTTTCCAAAGGTGCCTCTAGCATCTGAAATAATGTAAGTAATTTATCTGTGGGAGGAGGAGAGGTAATTGAAAAGAAGAAATAAGCAAAAACAGGAAGAAGCAGAGGAGGAAGATCAAGCTGTCACCATTGTGCAAGGCAGACGCGTGTTTATATTTGCATCGCGCTTTCACTTTAACGCTAGCTGCCACCCCACACAACACTAGCAGGATGGGAAAGCAGCTATTGTTAAAGTGAAAGCGTGATCCAAAAACATAGTGCTTACCGTCTAATGAAGGAGACACTGTAATGCTGCATGTAAAAGATCCAGTCGTTATGGGCGGTCACAAAAGGAGAGGGAGGGACTAAGAAGCCTCATATTGAATCAGAAGCCAGCATTAACAAGGACAATGACACCAGCCAATAAAAAATATGGGCGGAGGCTTCCACAGTACTTCTACAGCATACCCTACTACAGCATGCCTCGCAGAGCGAGCAGCGCATGCGCTGCAACGCTAGGCTTGACCTAAAAAGAAATGTTTCCTTGTGTAATGTAACTGGTGCTCGTGTGAAGTGCTCCAATACCTTAGTATTGAGTTTACACACAATACCACTCATTACACCAGGTTTTATGTGGGGCATGTTTAAGATTAAGATAAAATACTAGACGTAGACTAAGAAGAATGTAAATAAGCACAGTCCAACTACAATTGGGAACATGTAATAATTACAAATAAAATACATATACACACAGAAGAGCCTAATCAAGTTAAACCAGTATTTGACATTGGCAGAAATGCAGAGATTTCCCACCCAATGAGCCATGATGTTGAGCTGCCTCATGGTGGTTGGTCTCAGTGCCATACATTGAGAGAGAAGCCCTTGCCTGTTCATGGGCCGTGGAGAAATTTAAAACTTACATTTGGGGGTCTCATTTTATACTGTTAAGTGATCATAAGCCCCTGTTGCATCTCCTTAATGGGAATGGCACAGGGAAGGCCTCTGCCAGACTTGTTAGGATTCTATCAAGACTCCATGAGTACAACTTTATCATACAGCACATCTCTGGAGGTAATAATCTGAGGGCGGGTGCGCTTTCAAGATTGCCTTTGGAGAATGATGATGTTGGTAATAGTTATTGTGATGACATAGAATGTGTTGTAGCTTCCATAGAGGAGTTAGTTCTTTCACCTTTTTCGATTTCAGAGGCTGATTGGGTTAAAAGTTACTCTGAGGATACAGTTTTAGTTGCAGTTAAAAATATGATTGGTTCGGGCTGGCCCAAGGTTCGTGCTCTACCTGCCTCTTTAAAGTCTTATGCTCAAATTTCTGATGAACTCTCCATTATAAATGATGTGATTTTCACAGGAGATCAATGTATTCCTCCTTTTAATCTTCGCAGGAAACTTTTTCTTGCTGCTCATCAGGGCCATTTGGGTATTGGAGGCACGTCCCGTAAGTTGAAAGAACATTTTTGGTGGCCTGGCCTGGATAAAGATGTCGCTTTATGGTTAAACTCTTGTGATACCTGTTTGGTTTCAGACAAACATTGGAAGACTCCTCATTTACCACTGCATACTGTTCCTTTACAGAAGAGGCTTGGGACAAGTTAGCTATTGATTTTGCTGGACCTTTTAAAATTGTATCTCCTGACTAACGTTACATTATATCACTTATTGATTACCACTCTAAATGGGTAGAGTTTGACTTTTGCGAGAGTCCTAATTCATTTTCTGTGGTCAATTTTCTGCAGAGAATATTTCTCTCGGAGGGTCTACCCAGAGAAATTGTGAGTGATAATGCTTCTCACTTTTGTTCTACTATGCTTAAAGATTTTTTTTAATTGTATAATGTAATACATCTTAGAGTGGCACTCTACTCTCCTTCCTCTAACAGATTAGTGGAGAGATTTAATAGATTTATCAAGGAAGGGATTCAGACTGCTATTTCTTCTAATGTAGATTTAGAAGACTTTCAAAGGTGTATTCTTATTTAGTTACTCCTCATTCCACTGCAGGGATTTCACCTTTTAGATTGTTAAGAAAACGGAATTCCAATGGGAATATTTGTCCATCTTGGATTAAGGATTTGAATACAAAGGGTGGGTTTTGCTTAGCTTGTTGTGATAAAGTTGTTGTCAAAGAAAATGTGTCTATTCCTCAGAGAGCTCAGAAGAAGAACTTTGATTCCAAGGTTTTGTCTACCCTGCAGACCTTTAAGGTTGGCGATTGGGTTATGGTTAAGACCCATGACAGGGTTAAAAAAGGCATCTCCAAGTTTTTTCTGCCTACTCAAGTTCTCAAAGTTTCTAAAGGTTCTCGATAAAAAGGGGTGGTGGAACAAGCGTGTGATTGTTAAACTTACTCTTGAGCAAGCTAAAAAGATATTTTCATCTAAACATGTTGATGAAGGTCCTTCCTGTTCTAATTTTCCTTTGGGCACTTCTTCAGATGCGAATCGTCCACATTCTTCACAGGAACTGCGCACTTTTAATGATACGCCTTCTACATGTGTTGAGTTCGATATTGATTCTCATGTTGTGTCAAGCTCATCCATCACTTCTCCTACTAACTCAACTAGAGAACATATAAATTGCTCTTTTCCTTCACGATTCAAAGATTACTATTTTTGTCTTAACTAGTTTTGTTTTCCTTTCACTATTCTTTATTTTATTGTATAAAAAAGGAAAAGATGTAATGTACATGGAATGTTACTTTGTTATATAGTGTATCTTCTATGTCTATGAATGGTGTTATTTCTCGAGCCACGGCACGCACTTTTTAAGAATGTTTATCTTTAAAAGTGCATCTCTCGTGGTCAATGTTTTCCAGTGTCCTCCAACTGCTTAATGTCTCATTGAGCAGTTGGACGTCGGACGACATAGTTGTACTCCTGTTGTTTTGCTGCCATCAACTTCAGATTAAACTTCAAGATGGATTATCAATTACTGCTTCATCTTTGATTCGTTCTGGCAATATTCATGAAAGATTTACCTTTACAATAAGGCAACTTCTGGGTTTTCAGGCGGGATGTCTTCACTGAACTGGTGCTGCTGATCTGTAGGCTTGTTTGTCTATGACCTCTCGGATGCACGAGAGTTTCATGTAAACCTCAGACGGACGGTGATAAGGACTGTGAGAATAATGGCCCTTCTTTTCCCTCGTAGGTCAGTGAGAGAGAACATGGCTCCGCTCTGCCTGCTCCTGGTCCTTGTATGTGGAACGGTGGCATCATCCATCAGCGACACCGAGGGGGACGGAGGCAATGACCGGTAAGTTTGGGACAGCTGACACTCGGTGGTTGATGAGACGCGGGGGTGTTGGTATTTGAAGGGTGGCAGCTGTCATGGTCTAGTAGCGACGTCAAACGTTGGCGCAACAGACACCCAGCGGTCACAGTATAGAATTATCTGTAGGGCTTGGGGGCCGGGAGTCAGAGACTGGTGCAGCAGTGACATCGAGTGGTCTGTCAGAGTATGACAATGGCTCAGGTGGGGAAGGGGTTCTTCGTATTATATTGGTTGTGTACTGGTGATTTGCAAATCAGAATGAAACTTCGATTTTGGTCCAAGGGCCCAGTGTGGGTCCACGAGGGCAACAGCAGATGCTGCATTCCCAGGTTGTATATACAAGGTCAATTAACATAGAATCACTTTAAAATCCATTTAAAATGGATACATTTGCATGGTCATTGGCAGTGGCAATTCAGAGGATGGAATTGGCTGAGACTTGTGAGGGGGCACATGCCGGCGCAGCAGTGAAGTCGAGCAGCTGGTCAGAGTGTGGCATTAACCGAATTCTTTGGGATGGTTTGTGGGTCTGCCTCGACCAAAGGGGTAGCCGCTACGTTATCGCACTGTTGGGTTCTGTGTTTAGAATTGTTGGCGCATGAGCCACCCTGGCAACCAATGCTGAGGTGGAATAGGAATGGTGGGAAGAGGGTTGGCAGTTGCTAGTTGTCGTTTGCCGGTCCCATTACTTATATGCTCTACAATAAACTTGAATAATCTACTTACGAGTCCTCTCTTATTGGGACGATTCACTCGTGACGACTGGAAACAAATCGTAGACCGGCAAAGCAGGCGATTTTTCCTCTGGACCTGATTTACGGCAGCAGCAAGCTAAAACTTTACAGTAGCTCAGAGCGAGAAGCTTTATAGTAGATGTCCTTCTCGGGTCAGGTTTTGGATGGAGCAGACGACACGTGAAGTGCATGATTCTTTTTGGATTTCCTGATTTTGTGAAGTCGAGGAGGAGTGATGTCACTTACGCAACGGTCTGCTACGAGTCGATGGAGGAAGATGTATGTTGCTTAGCAACTGTGCTGTGCAGCCGACAGGGTGTATACAATAAAAAATTTGCTAGCATTCGCTCCAAGAATTTTCAATTCTATTAAGGATACGGAGGCGAGGATTATGCTTCTCTTTCTATTTTATTGCCACTCACAGCAGCCAATCAAAATGTTTTTGTATGCAAACAAAACTACACATCCCATGATGCTTACGTATACATCACTTCCTGTATGACCCTATAAGAGCCACCATATCCATTAAGTGAGCTTCTTTCTTTGCTCGAATGTTTTAGTCCCAATAGAATAATACAAGTTCAAACAAACATCCTCAAACGTGGAAGAAACCAAACTGGAACGCTAACATCTTCTTAACCAGAAGTACTTCTACTCCATCTTCTTGTCAGAACCTGGAAGGAAGGAGATACAAGAAACCTGTAACTTCTGCTTAAACAGAATATTCAATACATACTGGTGGGTAAACATTACAAATATTGTAATATAACTGGGTGAGATAATCGTCGCCTCCGTGTCCTCAATAGAATTGAAAATTTTTGTTGCGAATGCTAGCTAATTTTTTATTCTATTACAGGACCAGAGGCTTTGGATTATGCTAGTTTAACACTTATCAAATACAACTGAAGCTATATCACCTACCAGTTTATAATAAAACTGTTGACTCAGAAGACCAGTCAGCAGATCGCATGATATAGTGAATAGTAGAACCCAACATAAAGGTTTTGGAGGACATGGCCCCATGCACAGAATGCGCTCTATACACTTGGGTATCAATACCTGCTTCTTGCATGACTGACTTTAACCATCTGGCTATAGTAGCCACATGCACTGGTTTATAGGGTTTCTGCAGTGCAATTAACAATTGATCCACACCATCAGGTCGTATAGACCTTGTACATTGCTCATAAGCCTTTAGACATTGAACTACACATAGTTTTGCATTACCAGGAAAGGCATGGTATTCAACACTTCTCAACAATGTCTTAGTCCTGGCAGTAATGTTAAACGAAACTCCTTCTGGAGTAAATACTCTACATGTAAGATCCAGGGCTTTCACATCGGAAGATCGTCGACAGGCAGAAAAACACAATAGCATAGCTAACTTGCATGATAGTTGTTTCCTTGTCAACATGTTATTATCTGGACATTTTTCAAATAAGGTAAGGACTAGGGACACATCCCAGAAAGAGAAATATTTTGGTTTAGAAGGATTCACGACCCTAATACCTTTTAATGCGTTACATATTACAGAATGCGTACCCACAGGTTTGCCCTCTATCTGAGAATGACCATCTGAAATGGCCGAACGGAAATTGTTAACCGAACGGTATGCCAGGCCTTCTGATGCTTTTTCTGACAAAAAATGTACAACATGGGGTTGGTCCGCCCCCACGGAATCCACGTTGTGTTTCATGCAACAAACCCAGCCTTTCCAGGCTGAAGAATATCGCTTCCTGGTGGAAGAGGCACAGGCTTGGTTGATGAAAGCCACAGCTTCATCCGAAAATCGCAGCATTTCCCATCTTTGCCTGAAAGCCTCCAGGCCCTCAGGGACAACTGCCCAGATAACACCATTGGGTGCATTTCTCCCTGAGGGCCCTGAAGCATTGTCGAGGACCACTGGATCATCCTGGGGGAGTCGTAATTCATCTCCAATAATATTGGGAACCAAGGTTGTGACTTCCACAGGGGGGTTATTAAAATCACTTATGCCAGTTAGCGAATTACTTGTGTTGTTACCCTGGGAATCAATATGAATGGGGGAAAAGCATCATTCAGGCCCTTAGACCAGTCCTGAGAGAAAGCATCCGTCGACATCGCTAACGGATCCGGCCTCCAGCTAAAGAACTTCTCCAACTGTCGATTCAGCCTGGACGCAAAGAGGTTGATCTCCCAACTGCCCCATATCGCTTGCAACTAACTGACTATCTGGGGCTGGAGTTGCCAGTTGCTGTAGTCCTCGAGGTACCGGGAATACCTGTCCGCTACTATGTTTGACTGCCCCGGGATATATTCAGCTATTACCGATACTTGACGACTTAGGCAGTAATGCCAGAAGTCTTTCGTTATCTCTGCAAGCTGTGAAGACCTTGTGCCTCCCAACTTGTTGATGTACTTCAATGCTGAGATGTTGTTCACCCGAAGTAGGATGCAACACAAGAGTTGTTTGGGTGACAGTGTCTGGATCGCAAACGATCCCGCTAAGAGTTCTAGACAATTGATGTGAAGATCGAGTTCGCGCAGGGACCATCGCCTGCCTATGGTGATGTGTCCACAACGTGCACCCAAGCCCCAACCGCTGGCGTCAGACTCTATAACTACCTCTGGCTGAGACCCGAAAATGGCCTGCCATTCCATGCCTCCACGTGGCACAACTACCAGTGTATCTCTTCCCTCAGCTCTTGTGAGAGAGGGACAACGTTTGTGTAAGAGAGACCTTTCTGAAGATGTTGTATCTTTAATCTCTGAAGGGGCCGATAATGCAGAGGACCCGGAAAAATTGCTGGTATGGAGGATGCCAGAAGACCCACGATCCTGGCAATCACTTGCAGTGAGACTGTCGGCTTGAATATCAGAGTGGAGAGCTCCTTTCTGATGAGTTTCAGTTTGGAGCGAGAAAGACTCAACTGGACCGTCCGAGAATTTATGACGAACCCCAGAAAGCCCACAGTATGAGAGTGAGATAGAGCTGATTTGGATTCATTGATCACAAACCCCAGGTTTTGCAAAGTAGTTATGGTCATGTGTAAATGCTGAACACTATCGTTGGGGACTGCGCCATGATGAGTATATCCTCCAGATATACTATCATGAAAATACCTTGTCTCGCAAGTGAGTTTCATCACCTTGGTGCTGAGGAGAGCCCGAAATGAAGGACCAAGTACTCAAACCACCGGTTCTACCATTGAAATTGTAGGAAGCGGGGGAGGAGCCAAGATGGCGATCGGAACAGACGCGTAGGCTCCCGGCTCCGCAAGCCTTCGAATCCCGCACCGACATCCTGACCGCCATCCTGTGATTGTGCTGCAGCGGGACGGCGGTGTAAGCGCGCTGTTACTGTTCGCGTTCCTCCGAGGTCTCTGCCTGCCTGATAACTGGAGATATTGTCGGAGTTGTTTGACGGCCTCCATAGCCCCGGCTACGGGACCCGTGTTGCTCTACGCCGCTGGATGCTGCTGGAGCGGCATCGGTCAGTCAAGCTGGGGCGGAGCTGGTATTCGGGGACACACTGCCTGCCGCAAAGGGAAACGGACAAGATCCTTTTCGCTGTGAAAGGGTTTTTTGCCACATGTGGACTGCTCACACTGGCGAGGTGGGAGCCACCTGAGACTACTTCTCCCTTGTGAAACGCTGGTGGTGGGTTGTGCCGACCCCATCTTGGAGCTTGCACGTTACTGGCGGATCACCTCCGAATTTGCCCCCGCCTTGAGCCGAAGGAGGAATGGCTTTCGCCGAGGGTCGCTCCCTGGCAGTATGTCATGTTCTTATCAGCGGCCCGGACTGCAGCCTTTCAGTGCCGATTTCGCCCCCATCTTATTATGGTTCCCCCGATGAGGTGGAAATGGCTGCTGGCTCCCTGACTGGGAAGACGAGTGCTACCTCGCCTCAAGACTGTTTCACCCTGCCTAGTTTTGAGCTGTGTGCTGGATTGCGTGTACCATTTCGTGGTGAGGAGCTGTTGGAACTGCAGCCTGCGCTGACCTGCGGTGCCGTTTTGGCCGCTCTTGCTGATTTACGAACTGAATGGCGAGCAGGCTCCCGTGAGCTGGGTAAGAAGCTTGACGATGTCGCACTCACACTGGGGCGAGCACGACCAGCCAGCTCCCAGCGCTGCGTTGATCTGCCTTTGCCGGTTCCTGAGGGGGCTACCGTGTTGCCACACGAGTGCAGAGAGGAGCGGACTATTCCTGGCTGTGTTAGTGTCTGCGGACGGTCGTCCGCCAGCTTCAACTGCGCTACAGTGTTTCTCTCTCCGCCGAAGATTGAGACTTTACCCATGATGTCGCTACTATTGTCTCAAACACCGTTTTCGCAGCTATTGGCCCCCTTTGTTGCCTCCGCCTCGCAAGCCTTTTTCTCCCTACAGTGGAATGAGTATCATCGTGCGACCTTGGGGGCGCTCATCTTTTGGGACTATGGATCTAATGGTAACTGGCGACGTCCATTTTGTTTTCACACGCCTCTTCTCTGCCGAGTGTGGCCATTTTGTCCCTTTGTTCTGTTTGGGGCGGGTTCTTCTCGGGGGCCATGTTTAAGGGGATTTCTACGAACAGGCCAGGGCTGATGGATTTCTTTTCGCTATTTGTGACTGCTTGGCTGGGGGAGACCCGGGTTGGAACGCTTCTATGATACATTCGGCTGTGCGATACGTGATGTCTCTCCCCATTTAA
This sequence comes from Lissotriton vulgaris, assembly GCF_964263255.1. Classification (NCBI taxonomy): domain Eukaryota; kingdom Metazoa; phylum Chordata; class Amphibia; order Caudata; family Salamandridae; genus Lissotriton; species Lissotriton vulgaris. Next base: position 273,873 of record NW_028243976.1, read on the forward strand.
TGCTGTAACTGACATTTGCTGTTGTTGACTCTTGTTTATGGGGTGGAGGTTGAATGCATGGCTGGGGAGTCCGGGAGCAAGTGGATTTGGCCCTCCTCCGGTTTTATACGATTTCCTTTTTCTTTTCTTCCTTTTCTTTCTGTGTCTATATTTCGGGTACTCCTTTTTTGGGCGACAGGAACACTGCTAGGGGGAGGGTAGGCCGTAGCCTCTGCATGCGTGTAGGGTGGGGGGTAGGGGGGGGGGGGTTTACTTTGTCCGTTTTAGTTTCTATGGGCCTTAATTTTTTCTCCTTTCTAACTTCTTTTCCCTTCTTATTTCTGTCTTTGGGTCCGTGGGTTGGTTCGATACGAGGTGGGTAGCGACCGGCATGAAACATGATGTGTGCTTGAATATCCTGTTGTATATATCCTTATGCCGCTATTCTGACTATAGTTTTTCTTCGTCGGGTTTCATCTGCTAAAAGTTGCCCACTCATGTCGTAGGTGGATGGAATGGACTCTGATCCTTCTAGTTTCTATATTTAAAAAATACTTTAAAATTTTTTTAAATTAACCTTCATTTATCCTGTCTCTCGGTAGCACAATGATATCCAGTGTAACTCTGATTGCTTGTCAATTTGTATTGCGGTGCTACCGAGTCGCCGTATAGCTTGCAAAAGTGCTTAAAATGGTTTCGAGGCCGGCCGGATGGTTGTGGGCCCGTATTTGTTTGCTGATACTGCACAATAAAGGTTTCAAAAATTTAAAATAAAAAAAAAAGAAATTGTAGGAAGCGACAGTGAGGAGGAAAAATAGGTATTGACAGATAGGCATCCTTCAGGTCAGAACGGACCATCCAGCCCCCTTCTTTCAGAAGATCCGCCAAAAGATGGATGCCCTCCATCTTGAAGTGCTTGTAGCTCATGAACTGGTTGAACTCCTTCAAATTCAATACTAACCTGTGACCTCTGCTTTTTTTCTGCACTAAGACAATATTGCTGCAAAAGCCACGAGGACTATCGTTGCAATATGCTATTGCGTGTTTCTGCAACAATTCATCTAGTTCAGAATCTATAAAATCACATTCTAGTTAGGAAAAAGAAAGCTGTCTGGGTCGCTTGTCCTGATAGTTAAGTCTGATAAAAGTCTAGATGGAAACCCTGAATTGTCTGTAGGATCCATATATCCTGTGATATTTGAAACTAATTGTGATAGTAAAACTGAGTGCAACCCCCCAAAGGTATAGAAAGTTGTTGGGAGCCCTTACCTGCAGAGTCTGGGGATTGGAAGCCCCCTCTGTGTCCACCCCTGTGGAAACGCCTCTGGTTAAAGTGTTGTCTGGTGGGGTAGAGGGTTTCCCCGTGAGTGGAATCCTACTCTCTGCGGCCCCTTCTGTAGTCTCCCCGCTGAGGTACTTTGGAAAATTGGCGGCCTGCCGAGCGTCCTCGGCCTCCCCCGGCAGGGTGAAAAAGGCTAGTCTGAAAGACTTGTTTGATGCCAGACTGGGATTTATGGAGTGTCGTGAATATGTCCACATACTTGATACTTGGAAACATCTTTGACAAAGCGTTCTCCAAAGAGATTGACCTCCCCCAATTCAGTAAGGTTGGGGTCCATCCGCATGAGGAACGACTTGCACCGCTCCGTAGATATAGCACCATTCGCATGACCTAATAGGCATTTGGCACCCTGGGTCCACCCTGCAAAAACATCTGGGTCCATCGCAGTACCCGACTCTTGTGCCACTAAGGCCATTTCTAAGATCTTGGCAGGAGGACCAGCCACGTGCAGGAGTTTGTCCTGGCAGCCTCCCCAAGCCCGATCAATACCTTTCATTGGGTCCTTCGCAAACGTCTTGAGGAAGGTAAGTAGACTTGCATCGATATCCGGGGTGTCCCCAACCTTGTCCGGGATATTGGGCCTGGGGCCTTCTGAGCGTAGTCTATTACGCACCTCCTTATCAAAGCTCCATCGGAGATTGTCATGCAGATACAATGCCACCTCTAGCGCAGAAGCCCAGTCCGAAGACCTAGGATGTACTATGTCTGCTGGGTTGAACGTTTACGGGGTAGACATAATTTTGGATAGGTCCTGCTCCACGTTTTTTTTTTCTTTGCCTTTTTCTTCGGGGGAGCCTCATCAGGGGTCTCTGTCCCTGTGGTATCAGTGTCCATGTCTGTATCAGTGTCAGGACGCTTGGCCTTACCAGACGGAGGTAGTGAAGCGAGAGCATCAGCATGAGGCCAAGACTTAGACTGAGGCCCACTAGTCATGGTATCCTTTGCTGGTTCAGAAGGGGTATTAAAACCGTGACGTTTGGCAAATCGCTATATCTGTTTCGTTATCAGCTTCAACGCAGCAGCCAGCACTTGCTGCACAGTCCCAGGGACTGCCTTCTCAATGGCCTTAGTCACAGACTCCTGAACGGAAGCGTCCAGAGCCTCCACAATATTATCCTCCAAGGAAGGTGTTGCCACTTCCTCTTCATAACTGACCCAGTCATCCATTGTAGGCAGAACTGATATTGTATTTACTTGTGAAATGAGGACAGAATCGAGGAGTAAGGGGGAGGCAACCCACAACACACAACCAAATAATGTACCTAGCTCCTCATCAAAACTGTATAAATATTCTTATAGCCCACAGGGCGTAGGGAGAGCCAAGAGAACAAAGGTTTATAAGGAGTTTGTGCACGCTCCAAGGCCAGACTACTCTTCCAGCCACGTCATGCGTAAGCATCTTCTCTTTTCGGAAATATCTCTGAGCTAAAGGAGCTCCAGAGCAATTTAGGGATGAATACGTTGTGTGTAGCCCAATCCCACTAAAAAGTAGCCCAAATGGGCTACACATGTTGCATCAGTAAAGCTCTCATGAGAAAAAATGCACCGGCTTCTAGGGAAAGCCTGTAGCATTAAGCACCTCAGCTGTACGCTGCCAACGGCAGCACGGTACTTGACTGCCCAGCGGGGATGATGCACACGCTAACATTTAAATGAGGCTAGAACCTCAGCGCGAGACACAGACGCCATAAAATAAAGCGTTTCAAACCAACAGCGCAATACATGCGCATACATGAAAAGCAAACAACAAAGTCATTGTAATGCGTCACATGCATTAAATAAGCATCAGAGCATGAATATAAACTTTGAGCACTTAACTTCCTGCATGAGCAGTAAAGAAAGAGGCTCACGCAATGGATATAGTGGCTCTTATAGGGTCATACAGGAAGTGATGTATACCTGAGCATCATGAGATGTGTAGTTTTGTTTGTATACAAAAACGTTTTGATTGGCTGCTGTGAGTAGCAATAAAATAGAAAGAGAACATAATTTGAAGCTTCCGGACCTGTAATAGAATTTCAAGGTGGCCACTTTCCTTCTTGGTTGTTTAGCAATCCAGGGCCAGGGTCTTCTGGTCAACACGTGGCCCAGGCGCGGCCAGCACAGGTAAGAGCAGTGGGGAGGTGGGGTGGGGCAGGGTTGGGAGGATGGTGACAGACCACCAGACAGGTAAAATTAAATAAAATAAAAAATAAAGCCACTTACATCACGCTCATTGCATTTACTCGGCGATACCTTTATTTTTTTTAATTAACTTTTACCTGTTGCGTCATCTGTTTACTCTCCCACCCTACTCCATCGCTCTTACCTGTGCTGGCTCCGCCTGGCGTGCACGGAGTCCCATTTCCAGAAATAGCCACGTCCTCATGCACACTTTATTTCAGAGGCCATTTTTCCTGGCAAGCGAAGCTTTGATCTGTCATGCACCTGTGATTCGCACACCTGGATTGAGGCAAAGTCAACCGATAGCAGTAACGTTGTACTGTATTTGAGTCCCAAGCAACAATTAGCATTGTGCGCATCCGTGATACGCACACCTAGGTATCATGAGCACTTTTGATATTCTCTCCTATTTCTCATATGTTTGCATCAATGACACGCACAACTGTTGGTCTTGGGTGCGCGCTTTTTATTGATTGTGCGTACACCAGTACATAAACTGTTTGGAATTCTCCAAAGTACTCTCTAAGATATTTAAATGGTATTTTCTTAGGCATCCAGAACAGTGTCTTATCCCCAAATTGTTTTGATGACTATCCTTTGTCGCATATCGTTTTAAGTTGCAGGTGCATTTAACTGTGTAAAACAGGATTGTCCAGGCAAGGTTCGTTTTCTGTACTTTTTACACTTTGGTTAATTTTGTAGGTTATTTATAATGGTGATGTCACTCTATCCGTGATAGTGAGTGAACAAAACCAGCTTGAACAGAAAACAAACGTTGCCCGGAGAATCCAGTTTGAACCTTACTTACATTAGGGGGTTAGGGGTTCCCCCTGTCAAGAGCAAGCACAAAAGAAGAAAATCATTGCTCAATATATGGCCAGTAAGGGATCAGGACTTTTCACCCCTTTTCTCCATTAAGCATTTAACTGTGTAGACTTTGTTTTATCAATTTAGCTATGTGTACTTTTTGAGTTCAATATTCAGCAGGCAGTGTTACCACCTTTTCCTTTTCTCTCCCCTCCGGGTAACCCCCCTATAGAGTGGAAGCAGGGTTAGAAGGTTTCAAAGCTTCCATGGAAGCTATAGAGGGGGAGGTATTCACGCAAAAGAAAAGTTGGTATTGTTATGCCATTCTTTGGGCACAGAAGGCAGGAAAATCCTCAGGCATTTACCGGTAGCTGTAGTCATGGGCTAAGGGGATGCCGTTGATGATTATGCTTCATGATTATGATTATGTTGGATTCTCGTTAAAAAAAAAGCACAACATTATCCTGGAAAGGTACACATTTTATATGAGAAGGCAACTCCCAGAAGAGACCGCAGAAAATATTATGAGCTACCGCAGGGTTTTGACCTGTACATGTAAGTACAAGACATTCGAAGATGAGATGTTGAGAGTCCAATTAGTGGAGAAAACTAGCAGTAAAAAGGTGCAACAAAATGATTCATTGCAGAGAACCTAACTTTGTATAAGGCTTTGGACATAGCGAAGGGTGTAGAAGCAACAGCCAGATATATGGAACATTAGAGTCACGTGGGAGTAAAAATCATTTGGGTAATGCTTCTTGGTGTCCAGCTGTTAACAAGACATGGTCAAAATGTACAAAAAAAGGGGGACATTTTGCAAAGGTTTGTAAATCTAAAGCAAAGAGTTTTACTACAAATACCAAACGTGTCCTTTCTCTAGAGTGTGCATCGGAGGGTAGTTCTGAGTCAGGAAATAGGGAAGGTAATGAAGTCATGATGATGTCCAATGCAACTGGAATTGAACAAAACAAGGTACCTAAATTGGATACTATGGGTGTCAAAAGACCAATTTGTTAAATTGGTGTGTTGAAATTCCTATTTCCATGATGGCAGATTCAGAGTAATTTTTTACCTTCATAGGTCCTGAGGAGTTGTACAAAATAAATAATATCACCTTAAAGAAGTCACAAGTTAAAACCCTTGCTTTTGGGGGTAAGCCAGTGGAAAGTTTGGGTTAATTCGACACTGTTTTGCATTTGAAAGGTCATAGCACCCCTGCCACTGTTTCTGTTGCAAAGGGCAAGGTAAGTTTATTGAGATGGTTGGAACAGAGAAATGTAGGCATCATTTTGGATCCTAATAGTCCTGTTCAAGTTTTACTGAAAGATGAATGCAAATCTGTGTGGGCGGTTGAGGTAGGAAGCTGGGAAACAGCTTTTCCTGAGGTATTTCGCAAACAATTGGGAAGGATCAAAGGATTTTCACACCGTATAGTTTTGAAGGAAGGGGACCAGGCTGTTGCCCACAAACCTTGATGGGCACCTTTTGCTGTGAGAAAGAAGTTGGAGCAGGATTAGAAGGTTTGTGGCAACAGGGTATAATTGAGCCAATAGAAAGTTTAGAATAGTTATCTCCTGTGGTTTTAGCCAGAAAAGCCAATGCCACTCTCAGGATGTGAATTTATTTAGGGGACCTTAACAAAAGGATTTGGGTGGCTAGACATTCCTAAGTTCACTTAAGGGTGTCAAAATGCTTTAACCTTGGACATGTTGTCCGCTTACCATAAGGTTACTTTGCACAAGGAGAGGCGTCCTCTGATGTAATTTATTACCCCATCAGATGCGTACAGATTTAAGAGAGTGATAGAAGCCATGTTTGAGGGTGTTCCAAACGTAAGCTGTTTTGAGGATGGCAACTCAGTGTATGGGAAAACACAGAATCTCATGATAGGACGCTAGCAAAAGTTTTATCCATTTTACCAGAGGTGTCATGTGGAAAGTGAAAAAATGTAATTTTGCTATGGACACAGTAGACTATTTAGGTTACAAGTTGTCAGCCCGTGGTGTGGAATTGAAGGAGGATCTGGTGAGGGCCATAAGGAATTGTCGCACCGAACAAAGATCAGTTGCGCTCTTCCTTTGGATGTTGGAATTTTATGCACTGTTCATTCCGAATTGCAGTGGGAAAACACATTACATGAGGGGCTTGATGAAGAAGAATCATCCGTTTGGTCTGTGAACTAGGGAATGCTATTCCACTCCAACCAGGGAGGACGTTCCAGCCATTGCATCTAAGGCGTTGAGAGGTGCTGACTCGACATGCTCAGTTATCGAGTGTGAAGCTTTAGCCTGCTGTTGGAGTTTGGATTATTTCAGGAATTAGTTGTGGGGTTCAGAATTTGTTGTTCGCGTGGACCACAAGCCACTGTGGAATTTATTTACTACCAGTAGAGCTAGCAAAGCCTGTCCTCGTAGAGCAAAATGGCATTATAAAATGATGGAGTACCAATTCATTTTAGAGTATATTGCAGGTGCAAAAAACTTTTTTGTAGATTGCTTATCCAGGTTGCCACTCAAAGGTGAGATTACTGACATGGAATGCGAGGAGGATTACCTACTGGCATCGCTAGAAGAGACTGGTTTGGGGTGTGTCTATGAAGAAGAGTGGAGAGAAGCAGTGTTGGACCATGCGGTGATACAAGAAGTGGCGGAAATGTAGGGCAAAGGATGGATGCCACAAGATCCAGTTCAAGTGTGAATTCCTATAAACATGTATTTCATGAGTTGAGTATAAATAATTATATGATGAGGAGGTCTTATTTTTTGGTGGTGCCGTTGAATGTACAAGGCAAGATTTTAGCTTTGACTTATGAAGAACATGTTGGTATGAGAGTCATCAAGAGGAGGATCTAGAAATTGTTCTGGTGGTCGGGATTGGATCAGAGGGTGGAGCATTTTGCCAGGGATTGTATGGCTTGTGCTGTCAGTGACAAGTCCCAAGTGACTTTCCCAGCCCGGTTGAAGCGTTTCGTGTTCTAGATAAACCATGTTTTAAGTCCGGTTCAGATATTATTGGGCCCATGTATGTTTTGAACGACCGTAGTAGGTATGGATTGGTACTTGTGGATTATGGCACAAGGTGGCCAGAGGTACAGTTTATGAAATCCGCCACCACGGAAGAGGTATTGGAGTTTTTGCAGCCCTTGTTATTTAGGGAAGGTGCACTGCTGCGGGGATTCTGCACATACACAGAACTATGCACAGGAAAACAGGACCTAAGTGAATAGGTGGTGTACCGACCTACCACATCCGTACCCAAATTCCCTTACCAACTAGCTTTAGTATCGAATTCGTTCTCCATCTACAGTGAAGCTACCAGTGATTAGACAACCCAGAACATGTAACCCTATCTTGGGAATCGGGGGGGCCAGGCGCTTTTTTTTTCAGCCACTCATACTTGTCCACAATGTGAGTAATCAGAGAAGCAATATAGCTTAAAATGTTTATTTCAACTAACGAGCTCTATGGTGTAGTACAAGGGCCAATACTAGCAGCAGAATGCATTAACACAATATAGTCAGCATTGTTACAATTCCATAGAGTACAAACGAGGAGGTCATGTTATAGAAAACGGACGGAACGGCCAAACCACCCTCTCCGTGACGAGAAATAGTTTATTATAAAACAGAAGACCTCTGGGTTTGTCAGCGGACCCCCATACCTTACGGCCTAGTTTAGCAATTGTCGACAAAGGACCTACAAGCCTAACTAGACCGTCCCCCTGATATGGCCATCATATGTAGATCATACAAGAAAGCAAAGTTCAAAAGGTCTGAGCAGACATAAAATCGGCATGTCCATTACATTTGGAAAAAGCACAAACGAAAGCTCGTGTAAAAAAACCAAATCCTGGATTTAGTCAAAAGACGAGAAAGAGAAGAGGGAGTAATAGCAGAAAAACGCTGAAAGCAAGGCATCCAGAAGACCAACCAATGTCTATAGGCAAAATTTACCTGATTAATCCATCAAGGTGTAAGTGAAAAAGAATGCAATTCCCTCCAGAAGGACATCATTTTGGTCAGTGGAAAAGTGAGATGCCAACCAATTTAGTGGGTCAAAGGAACATGAATGTTCTTCATAGTCTGGGACCTCCTTTAACATTGATGGATAACTTGCATGGATTCAATGAAGCTCTGCATTATGATATTCTGTGAAGCCTCACAGATATCCCATTGTGCCAAAATGCCATCAAGCCAATCCCATTGCAATCCTGCTCATGAGGCACTAAAGGCCTCATTAGCCGGTCGTAATCCGGAACTGGACATGAGGTGCTGGTGAGACATAGCTCCAATGCCCAGGTGAAATCACAGCGGCAGCACGAAAATCCAGGTTGCACACAAGTAAAGTATGAAAAATAAAATGATAATCCATAGGACACACTGAGCGTTGCAAGAGGCAGTGTACCGAAGCATTCACGCATCCGGTCATGGAGCAGTTGCAGCTGGCCTGGCCTGCGCAGTACCACAAGAGGAGCAGCCATTGCGAAGCAGGCACTACAGACACAGGACACCCGATGCCAATGCCAATAGTAACGGTAAACCTTCAAAGACGATGAAAAAGATTGAATGAATAAATGCAGGTATCACACAAAATATAGTCTGAAATGAAGTCACGAGGCCAGAATACATATGTTTAAAAAAATGAGCCAGGCCTTGTGTATGCAATGCATTAAAAATACTGTGAATCAACTCCCCTAGATGTTGTGGGAGGTTTGTGTTTAAAAGTGTTTGTATCTCAGAAGCCGCACTCGCCACCAGGAGTGTGAAGGTTTCATGTGCGGGAGTCAATGCAACTTCTTGTTGCATTAGAAGCGCCTTTAAACTGCTCAGCTTATTGAATTCTGCCTACAAATTAGGAATTGAAGGCCACAGTGGACTATCCAGCTGCCCATGAGGGGGTGGGAAAAACACATTATTGCAACAAATCACGCGCTCGGAAACTGTTATAAAGTAGGGAATGTCAGCTTGCAAGCCGCAGCATTTTTGGTTATTTAAAATAAGATAGCTACCGTTAGTAAACAGTGTGAACACGGGAATTATTACTGGAGTTGGTTTACCTTTTAAAACACATGCAAGATTCAGAGCTGAAAGGTTACCTGCTCTGTGCAACTGTATATTTATACAGACTAGGGAATGTCCTACAGTGGAATAACAATCCTCCCCTGTTAGGTAAACCTCAATGTTGTCTCTTAAACATCGATAAGTAAAGGGAAGAAACCACAGTTCATGCAAAAATGCACCTCTAAGAGGTTCAAAATGGCCCACAGGGAAATGCTTCATACAGGATGTAAATTGAAACAATGAAAAAGGTAAACTTATAACCCCATGGATTAACCAAACTGCAGAATCCGATTCCGCCAACGAAAATGATAAAGGGTCTATTTTTTCTATGTGCAATAGAGTATAAGTAGCATCTTTCATGGACATAAATTGCTGTTTGTCTGTCAAATTAAACGGGGCAAATAAAGTGCTGCCATTCAAAAAATCCTAGTGCACTTTCCCCATTTTCAATGTTTGCAAAGTCGAAGCAAATTGCATTACTGGGCACAATTGATTTTGACCATGATATAACAGTAAAAACATCATCTTGTACAATGTCAATAACAGAGGAAACAATATTATCTAATGTATAAATGTGGAAAGACAGTGTATTAATGCAGTTGTTGACAACAGCTAAATGTTTTTCCAAGTTTGCCTGGTCTATCTCCCGCTAACGTGATGCTGCTTCAATTTGAGATAGTTTCCAAATTTCATTGTAAGCAGCATATATCCATCTCTTTGTTCTAAGAGCTCTTGGGCCCAGGACAAAGTCGGACAAATTAATATCATTTGATAGTAAGGATAAATGTTGTTTAACAGACGACAATGTCGAGTTCTGTAACCATTGTTGACACAGTTTACCGATAGAGTAGGTCGTTACAGTATGTAAATCTAGGGTCGGGCCTTGAAAGTTTATAAACTAGAGTTAGGAAAACGCAGTTGGCAAGCATTGGAACTATTAGGCCAGACTAACCAACCCATGGGATCCATTGCAGAAGCACTAAATGAATTCTTTTTCAATAAACTCTGTAAATCTTCAATGGTATAATTTGTGTGTAAGCGGCAATTATTATATTCTGCTAAGGTCGGAAGTGCTGAGGCATTCATTTGTTTAGTAGTAACCAAACCAAAACATGTGCTTTGGTAAATGGTAATATTTAAGAATAGCATTTGAGTGGGAATGAGGCATGCATGAAGGAGGTTCTCGGAGCCCTGCACCTGCCATTCTTTAGATCCCCAAATTGACTTTAGATCAATGGCTACATTCCAATGGTCATCAGATTATGGCGAAAGGAAGAAGAATATATCAATTTACTATGTGTCAACATCAGTTTCTGAGATGAGGGGCTATTCATTTTGAAAATAAATAGAAGATTCAGGATTGGATGGGCTAAATTCTGTGAAGTAGGTAAACTTCTTCTTTAATGTTTTCGAGCTGCCCTTTACTGGCCTGGGTCAATGCTCCCACTGATTGTAACTTACGACAGGGCGTAATGCACTAGTCTTGTGTATGAAGTGATGGCCATAATGTTGATAACAGAAGAGGGCAGCATAATTACCAGAATTCATATTCAAGTCTTCAGCTTCAAAAGCAGCATCAGCATAATATTTAAAATCTGAAAACAAAGCTTGATTTGCATGCACGTCCCGATCATCTGAACAAATGCCTTGTGTAACCACCTCACCCATAGAGACTCTAAACACGTACGGCATGTAAATCCACTCTGTAGGACCATGAATTTGGAAACCCACTTTATCCCAAACAATACAATCGGAAACAGGGAATGCTGAAATGTTAACAAGAGTCTGGTCATGCTTCATGATGTACGAAGACGAATGTGGGGCCAGAATTCCATAGATAACGTTTGCAGCAAAACGTTCAGGCAAGTAGTGACCATTTATGAGTTGAAAAAATACAGTTAGAAACCCAATGGACATAAAAAGAAAAAAGAAAAATAGAGTCAACCAAATGTATGTCCAAGGAGAAACCAAATCAGTCTTTTTAAACCAAGTTAAAAAAGTGGATAATTTTGTTGGGTCACTTGAGGACATGGAGGATACATCAAACAAATATCTGCCACGATGCAAAGGAGTATCCGGTAAAATCATGGACAGAGCCACTTGTGGGATACGTGTATTCAATCTCCGTCGTATCAATTGTTATTGGAGGAACTGTAGAAGGCTCAATATCAGTGACCATCTCGATAACAGTGTCATTTGGCAAATTAGAAGATGTTATAGTTTCTCAATCTCTTGAAATTGTGGGACAGGATACAGCAGGTGTCCCACTATTCAGAATCGGCCAGATGTTGTAACTTGACATTGTCCACTGAGATGTATCTGTTGTCTTAGCGACCAGGTAGAGGAGGTAAAATAACTGTTCGAGTACCCTTCAGGCAAAGCACTGGAACCGGTGCACGGTAAGAGAGACCAAATTATTTTTTGTTCTCCACCTTTTCTCGGATCAAATCTCCAACTTTAGGAAGCCAGCCAACCACTGGATTCCGTTGCGCTGCATCAGTTGCTAAAGACAAATGTTCAGTAGCAAGGCTGGCCGAGTCTCTTGTAGATTCTGTAACATAGCAGAATGATTATCTATGTGAAAGGTTGCGACAGCAGCAACAACGTCTAGATCATCAAGGTCTGGCACAAACATTTTAATGCCAAAGAGCATTTCGTATGGGGTCTGCCCACCCAGAGGTCTTCTAGGGAGATTATTAAGTACACGTTGGACGCCATACAAATGTGCTAACCAGTTCCTGCCAGTACCTAAGACTCTAGCTGTCAAGGACTGCTTTAAGTCACGATTCATCCGCTCCACAATTGAGTTTCCCTCAGGCCTATATGGAGACGAAAATTGCACCAGCACCCCCAAACACTGCATAGCATCCTTGTACGCCTTAGAGGCGAACGCTGGACCATGGTCAGAATGAAAGGTGCCACAGGAAAAAATTCCTACAAAGACATGGAAATCCCTGATGGCAGTTCGAGCGTCAGCACTGTGTTGTGGCCAAACCCAAAGTAATCTGGTGCACGAATCCATTGCAACTAAAATATATTTATATGCAGTATCTGAAGAGAAAAGACCGCACTGATTAAGGTACACAAAAGCAAAAGGCCGATTAGCAATGCTAAGTGGTCTTTGTGGGGGGCGTGTAACCACAGATGGCTTAATCTGTTGTCAGATGTCACAAGAAAGCACATAATTGTGGGTTTGTTTATGTAAACCACGCCACCAGTACCGCTGCTGCAAAATAGAAACTGCAGCAGATATTCCAGCAAGCGCTGAGGTCATGCCTTCATGTGCGGTTTTAATCAAAGTGTCTAAGGTCCGCGTTGGGTATCAGCCGATCTCTAATGTCTGGTATTCTAGTAAAAGGAACTCATTTGGGAGTTAACTGATAAGAATACTTTGAAAGGGAAACCCAGCTATCGCTGCCAAAATGTAATTATCAATCTTTGCAATGGATCTAGTAATGGCTGCTATGGGAAACATGTGGCTACTGCAGATTTGGCTGCATCATCAGCCAAACTATTTCCACCAGCGTGTGCCCTGACACGCTGGTGGCCAAGAGTATGTATTACATGTGTAAGTGGCAAACGTTATTTAAGATCTGCCACTCAAGCTCAAAAAGTTTTATGCTTAATTGTGCTGCCTTTAGAGTCTTGATAACCATTTTGAGACCAGAAGAATAAGTTGTCATTGAAAGACTGAACACAGTAATAAGAATAGTAGACAATAAGAGTCAAAACGTTTGGATCAGCAAACTAAAGAGCAAGAACTAAGGCACGGAGCTCAGCTAACTGTGCAGTACAGTCTCCCATTGCCTGAGTATGCACTATGGAAGATTTGAATTCGCCATTCACCATTGTAACTATAACTATAGCACTCGCTGCTGAGTAAGCATGTTTAGAATCCGTGGCTGGTTGAGCCAAACCATCGGTGTAAATAATACATGCATAGTCTTCCAAAGAAAGTTAAGACAAGGGAGGTGGATGAACATGTTCATAGTGCAAGAACTCCTGTGTCTGAAGAGAAGTATCAAAGATAAAAGTGACACCCGGGGATGTCAAAGAAGTAGCACATTCAATCCATCGGGATGCAAAGCTTTTGAGTTTGGCACACCTGCCTTTGTAACTGCCTCTAAAGCAGGATATGGTGTAACCACCAAAATGCGTTTTCCCTGTGTCAAGGCACGTTCTTTCAGAACCGCCATTTGGACTGCTGTCAAAACTTTCTCGAGAGTTGAAAACCTCATTTCGGCCAAAGTGGACAAATGTGACTTGTATGCGATTGGCACTGTGTCTCCTTCATTGTACGTCAAGTAAGTGAAACCCACTGCGCCTGGTACTATTTGTATCACCAGGTTAGTGTGGTTGTCATGTGTTAACAAGTATTTAGATTTAAGCAAATCAGATTGCAAAGAAAGTAAAAAAGCAGAATGTTCCGGTAACATGCTGGCTTTTGAAAAAGTAGGTTGTATCAAAGCATAAAATAGCTTGATACGCTGGGCATAATTGGGAATATAAGTACATCCGAAATTTAAAAATCCCAGCAAAGACTGAAGTTTTTTCAGTGTAGTTGGAGATTGCATCTGTGTGCTTTTCTCCAGGAAATGAGTAGCCAGGCCTCGACCCTCATTGTTGAGCTTGTAGCCCTAGAAGAGGATCGCATAACATGCAATGTGAGACTTGGCAAAATTAAACTTATAACCGTAATCTGCAAAATGCAGAATTATGCCGTCAACTCGACACAGATGCGGCCATAATTAATTGTCTGTGAGATAGATATCATCAACATACAAATATGCATCCGGGTCAATGCTGTCTGACAAAGAGACAACACGTGCAGAGAATACTCCGGGATGTTTTTATAGCCCATTGGTAGACGCTGATATTTTTTTCTGGACCCACCCCGTTGTGAATGTGGTTCATTGGCTGCATTCAGGGGGCAGATTATGGCTGTAAAAACCATTTGAAACATCCACTGTCTTCTTGTATTTTTTACAAGCAAGGCTGTCCACCAAGGCACAGCTATTGGTATTTTGTACCGCAAAGGTCCAGCAATGGGCGTTCAAATGCCGGTAATCAAAAACTATGCGATATGGCCCATCAGGTTTGGATACTGTAAAGAGCTAAATATTCATTAGCAATATACATGTCTCAATCACTCCTTGATATTCCAACTGAGTGAGAATGTCGGCAACAGGACCTTTAGCTTCCCGTTTGATAGGATATTGGGGTTGCGGTTGAGGCATTGACCATAAAGGAATGTCATGTGGCGGTGAATCTTTATCCCAGCCAAATTGATTACGGTACACGGCCAAAACAAAGGCTAAAGCCCACTTAGCCACACAGATTCTGCATGTTCTTTTAGAACGTAACGTGAAAAACTCAGAAGTATCACGTCTTGCCCGCGTGCCGCGGCCAGGCCAAAGGTGGGGGCCAGTCCCCTAGCAAAATGTCAAAGGAAGCGGTCAGATTTTCCCAAAAAATCCCAGTAATAACAGGCTCAATGTCATCCTCTATACGAAAAACTATTTCATACAGCCGTTACGGGGGGTGGGGGGTGCTACCCATGTGTCGGCTGTCTCTACAGTAATAAAAGTTTCAGTTGCTCTCACCTCCAAACAAGGACGCATTGCCTCCCGCACTATTGTAACTTCCTCTGCCCTGCCTAGCAGGGTTACCGCCCAAGTCCAATCCAGTAAATGTGTTCCCACTGTCGGAGGCATATCTCGCTGTTAAAGAAGCAACTTTTTTCTTCTGAAAAGGGGGGTCGGAAACGTGGTTGCTCTTCCTGTTTCCCCTTGCCGTCAAACTGATGAGTCTGATCACGTCCCTTGGAACTTGCTGATTCTTGCCACGATCCTGGCGATCTCCACCAGCAGCTTGAGAGCCCGATGTGTCCTGTGAACAACGAGGAGAACGCTGATCAGGGACTTGAAATCTATCAGGAGTCTTAATTTTCGCGCAGTCGCGCAAGTCATAAGTACGTTCAGAAGATTCACGAGTCTGGGAACTTGTTTCTGTTGTTGTTCTTGCCCCTTTTTCTAAATTCTCCAGTTCTTTTTTAGAAAAGACTGGGCGCCCATCTGTATCAGATGGGACCTTAGGATGAAATTTAGCCCGTGTTTGCAATTAAGTAAACGTTTTTTTCTTAAACTATTGCGGCCAATGGTATTAAAAGCCTTTGCAATAATTGTTGGTAATTTGATTGGTTTGTCCATCTCAGGGACCGCTGCCAAGCCGTTAGCGACTTGAGAGCTCACAGCATCACCCTTGACATTGGTAAGGATCATATCAGCCACGACGTTGAATGCCCCCACTAGACGCATCCCCAATTCCACAGCCGCTTCAGCGCCGTGTTCATCCTGAACACGTTTTATCACGGAGGGGAGGACAGTCATTGATGGTGTGCTGAAACACTTCAAGCATACAGCTGCAAACACCTTTCCCAAGGTGTTACAATCACCTAACTGTGGAAGCAAATCTTGAGGCAATCTAATTGTTAAAATTCTGTGTTTCTCTACAGGAGAGGTATTATGAAAAATAGCTTCAAGCTGTCCACATTTTTTTGCAAGCCAATAAGGCAGTTCATCCTTATTTGTCGAACGCTTGCCCATAACTGAATAAACCATAACGGGACTGATAGTCACACCACCAGTCCCAACAGCCCCTGGTGGAGCTGCCTGAAAAGTACGGGACTGTATAACAGCGCTATGTAAACAAATTAAAGAAGTATGCAAGACCCGCAACGCATCGAGATTAGCATTTATTAACGCACGTGAATGCGGTGCATACCCAGCTAACACCAGCATGAGGCTCCTTCAGTTGATAAAGGACCTAACTGAGCAGATGTAAATGAGTGAGGAAGGGCGCCATTAAACCAAATACTGTGTAGCCAAGCTGATAGAGGAACCTCTAGGGTTTGATATGGACGAAATGCAACCGGCATCCCAGTGGCAGCATGCTCATCAAACAGATTATCATCCGCTTCAACTGCCAGAAAAGTGACCGAAGAATGAAAGACCTCGAATGGATACGTAGGATCCGTTTCAACTACAAAAATTAGATCAACCCCAGTATCAGGGACCCCATAATTCCTTAAATAGTCTCTGAGCAGGTTACGACTGTGTGCGGCAATCTCGTGCCCATCACGAAAGTAGGAAGTACAACTTAACGTAAACAGCACAGCATGGGCTAATAATAGAGAGTAACCTTTTTTTACGTAACTTCAAGCTTGAAAGAACCTATAAAAAAATATAGGAGGTATTCTCGTCACATCCGCCTCCGGAGGCGGATGTGATGGTATCATGGAAAAGCACAAGCACTACTCAAGTGTCTTTCAGATAAGAACCAACGGTGGTGGCGCCATGTTGCAGAGATTCTGCACATACACAGAACTATGCACAGGAAAACAGGACCTCAGTGAATAGGTGGTGTACCGACCTACCACATCCGTACCCAAAATCCCTTACTGACTAGCTATAGTGTCTCATTCGTTCTCCGTCTACAGCACAGCTTTCAATGATTAGACAACCCAGAACACGTAACCCTATCTTGGGAATCGCGAGAGCCAGACACTCTTTCGTTCAGCCACTCATACTTGTCCACAATGGGAGTAATTAGAGACGCAGTATTGTTTAAAATGTTTATTTCAACTAACGCGCTCTATGGTACAGTACACAGGCCAATACTAGCAGCAGAATGCATAAACACAATATAGTCAGTATTGTTACAATTCCATAGAATACAAACGGGGAGGTCATGTTATAGAAAACAATGGAAAAGGACGGAACGACTTAACCACCCTCCCCGTGACAAGAAATAGTTTATTATAAAACAGAAGACCGCTGGGCTTTTTCAGCGGACCCCCATACCTTACGGCCTAGATGCAATGTTATTATTATTATTATTATTATTATTATTATTAATTAAATGTATTCAGCGCAACAGCTACCCGAAGGTTTCCCGGTGCTAGGAACGCAAAAATGAAAAGAACAGAAAGCTCAGTGCAGAAGGAGAATCTATTGATTAAAAAGCCGAGTTTTTAAGTCGTTGCAGAACTTCTGATACTGTGGCTCAATGCGAAGCAAAAAAGGGATAGAATTCCAAAGAACTGGAGCCAGATGGGAAAATTAGCGTCCACCCATTCTGGTTCTTTTAATCCTCAGAATTTGAAAATTGTGCTGATTAGCGGATCGAAGGGAGCGCGTAGGTCGGTATTGATGCACTAAGGCCTGAAGATAGTGAGGCGCTACTCCAGCGTTGATCCTATGCATATAGCATAGAGTTGTAAACTTAACGCGATTCTCAATTTTCAACCAGTGGAGATCACGTAATGCGGCTGAGGCAGATGTTCTTATAGGAAGATTGCAAAGCATTCTGGCGGCAGTGTTTTGTACCACCTGTAACCTGGTTAGCACTTCCTTGCCCACTCCCAAGTACAGAACGTTTCAGTAGTCTGGTCTAGATGTTATAAGAACTTGTACTACTGTTCTTTGAGTGGGCAAAGGAAGCATCCACAGAATTTTTTTCAACCATTTCAGGATGACAAAGCAAACAGAGGCTACCTTACCAGCTTGTTGCCTCATAGTTAGTTGGTCATCAACCATGTTCACATCGCAGGACAAACGCGGGTGTTCCCTCTGGAAAGGTGTTTCTCTGTGTGTGTCAAAACAGCTTGTATTTTCAATATTAAAGTACAGGATTTCCAGAGGTGCAGCTGTGTGAAGCCTAGTATGTCTAGGTGTGTCCCAGGCCTGAACGTATCCTCAGGATCGAACCAATGCTCTAAAGGGGTCCACCTCTCAACAGCCCCAAGTCTGGATATGTACACACACAGACTAAAGGGTGGTTAAGTGGGGGAAGGGAAGGATGGGGACAACAGGGAGGGAGACCTGTAACAAGACACAAAAGAGGTAATTACTACTCGTTCTGAAACACCTCCCCATCTCTTACTCTCCCTTGTTACCCATACTTCCACTAACCTGTTAAGAAAAATAAACGTAGTCTGGAAACACAGGGGTGTTGAGCGTGCACCTCTCAGTATCATACAGATTGCTGGAAAAAACATAAAAGGTCAATAAGAACAAGACCTTCTATGTCGATAACACATAAAACCACACTAGGATCCCCTGTGATGTCTACCTGTGATAAAGAGGTACTTTCAATGGCTCACACCAGATTCACGGTATAGACACCCCTGTGGAGGATTACAATAAGAGGAACAGAACAACGTTGAGCAGCAGCAGAGAATGACATCAAACACTTGGAAAGAACCCAAAGAGTTGCGCTCCAATAGTCAGCAATATTTGAATGCAGAAATAACAGGCAGCAATGTTTGAAAGCAGCCATAACATTTAGCATCAACGAACACGAGAAGAGTTACGTCACTCTCCCCGCATTAATATAGTATCACAGGCTGAACGGTATTACAACCCCTGTTCCAGTAAATGTAAAAATAGATAAGACTTTCCCCCGCATGAACTTTGAAGAATTATGAAAGTTCACCAACGTTAGGAAATCTAATACTACAAATAAGCCACAAATAACGTAGAACAGATATCAGGCCAAAGCAAGTTGCAGGATCTGTAGTTTCTTTCCTTCGCTAATACAGCTTAGCAAAACGTCTGGGAATTCGTGCACTGACCCTCCAGTAAATCAGCGTCACCTACAAGTGATAGAAAGTGTAAACGGAATCCAGAAAAAAGGGGATATGGAACGCGGTGCTCAAGGCACTCTTACCCCACCACGAGCTGCGGCTAAAGAAACCTCCAACAAAGCAGAACAATCTGCAGCGTCTTCTCCATGCCGCTTCGCTAAATCTGCCATGTCTGCATCACGTGAGATGTGCAGAGACGCTGCATCCAACGTGATGCTTGCGCCAGTGCTGCCGGGAAATGTAGTCTTGCAGCAACTCAGCGCTTGCCTGTGCGACTACGTGCACCGTGACCCCCTGACAAGGTGCGAGGGACAGATCAGAACAGAATAACAAGGGGGATTGTTGTTTAACCTTGAACATCATGTTCAGACTAATCCTCAGAGCACAGCAAAGAACCTGCAAAGCAGACAGTTCTCATCTGTAAAAGGGGGCACAAATAAGTATTGAGAAATAGATGCTTGCAGTGTTGTGCGCAAAAGCCGGTTAATGGCAGCGAAACATATGCTAATTTAGCAATTGTCAACAATGGACCTATAAGCCTTATAACAGCACCAGTTAAACTCATCACGGACAATGGGGTGCAATTTACTTCCAAAGCGTTTCAGAGACTTTTTTGTCTCATTGGGGGATAAAGCACATTACTACTTCTCTTTACCATCCTCTCAGTAATGGTTTAATTTTTTATCTCTACTGATGAAGGATTATATGCAGAAACATGTGTCTAGAGATGCACAGCACTAACCTGCACCAACTTTTATGAACATGTCAGCAAAAATTCAAGTAAGCATTTAAAGTGAACTGCATTTACATTAATGCTAAGGGGCGAACTGTGCTGAGAGGTGAGGCAGTGTGCTCCCATCCTCCTTCTGTTTGACAAGGCTCTCCTGAGCCATTGAGCTGACAAGCTGTTGGAGATGCACCTGTGTGACAGTGAGAGGTACTGAGACCTGAAAAGATTATGGCAGCTTTTTCAGCAACACTAGATGATTTTTTTGTTTTTTATCTCTACTGATGAAGGATTATATCCAGAAAATGTTTCTAGAGATTCACAACACTAACCTGCACTAACTTTGGTGAAACACTCAAGCAAAAATTCAAGTAAGCATTTAAAGTGAACTGCATGCCATAATGCTATGTGGCGAACTGTGCTGGGAGGTGAGGCAGTGTGCTCCTACCCCCCTTCTGTTTGAAAAGGCTCCCTTGAGCCATTGAGCTGACGGGCTTTTAGAGATGCACCAGCGTGCCAGTGAGAAGTACTGAGACCTGAGAGGATTGTGGCAGCTTTCTCAGCAACACCAGATGAATTTCGTTTTTTATCTCTACTGGTAAAGGATTATATCCAGAAACATGTATCAGGGGCGGCTCTAGGTTCATGGTGGCCCTGGGCAGGGAGCGTAGGTAGGGGGCCCCGGAAGAGGGGGTCCGAGTGGGGCGGAGCGCGGAGGCCAGTGAAGGGGGGGGGTCATGGTGTTTGGAAGTTGTATAGAGCTAGAGGCCACCAAATCCCTGCCAGGGGCCGCCACACAAATATGTATCCATCCTCAGAGGACTATTATATTAAGGATATATATTGATGTGGTGGCCCCTGGGATTTGGTGGCCCTGTGCAGGTGCACAGCTTGCACATGCCTAAGGCCGGCCCTGCATGTATCTAGAGATTCACTGCACTAACCTGCACCAACTTTGGTGAAATATTTCTGCAAAAATTCAATTAAGCGTTTAAAATGAACTGCATTTATCATAATTCTAAGGGACGAACTGTGCTGGGGGGTGAGGCAGTGTTCTCCCATCCCCCATCTATCTCTAGAAGAGGCTGGTTTTGGTGTGTATCTCTGAAGGAGAGTGGAGAGAAGCAGTGTTGGGCGATAAGATGATGCAAGCAGTGGTGGAAATGTTGGGCAAAGGATGGATGCCAAAAGATTCCAGTTCAAGTGTGAATTCCTACAAACATGTATTTCCTGAGTTGTGTATAAAGAATTACGTGATGAGGAGGTCTGATTTGTTGGTGGTGCCGTTGAATGTGCAAGGCAAGATTTTAGCTTTGGCTCACAACAAAGATGTTGGTATTAGAGCCATGAAGAGGAGAATCAGGAAATTGTTCTGGTGGTCGGGATTGGATCGGAGTGTGGAGCATTTTTTCAGGTATTGCATGGCTTGCGCTGTGAGTGACAAGTCCCAAGTGACTTTTCCTAGCCGGTTGAAGCATTTTCTGCTCCAGATAAATCATGGTTTAAGTCGGGTCTGGATGTTATTGGGCCCATGTATGTTTTGAGAGAACGTAGTAGGTATGGGTTGGTACTTGTGGATTACGGCACACGGTCGCCAGAGGTACAGTCTATGAAATCAGCTAACACAGAAAAACTATTGGAGTTTTTGCAGTCCTTGTTCTCTAAGGATGGCGCACCAATTGAACTTATCACGGACAATGGGATGCAATTTACTTCCAAGGAGTTTCAGAGATTTTTGTCTCAATGGTGAATACAGCACATTACTCTTTCTCTTAACCAACCTCGCAGTAATGGTTTAGTGACACGCTACAACAGAATCATCAGGGATAACATTCCAATGTCAGGGGTAATGGGTAGAATTGGTAGAGAGAACTTATTGATTTGTTGTGGGCATTGCACACCACCCCATGTGCTACCACCAATGTCTCACCTTTTGTTTAGTTGAAGGGGAGGATGGCGGCCACCACATTAGTAAGACCTTGGAAGAATGATTTGAAAGTGTCACATGCTAAACTCGAGCATGTCAAGGACAGACATAGGAAGGTTCCGGAGAAGTATGCTAGCACAGATTTGATAAAAGGTAGACAGCAATCTCTTTTTAACAAAGGGGATTGGGTAAAAGTAAGACTACCAGTTTTTGTGGCTAATTTCCATCGCCCAGCTGATGGAAATTGAGGTGGTCAAGGATAGTGGGTGAAGCTAAGTGATGGGAAATGGTGGAACAAATAGACCTGGGCCAAGCAAAAAGGGAAATGCAGTGAAGGGTATGAGCAGTCCAAAAATGACCCTGAAGACTTACAGAATCAGGAAGGTACGGCCTCAAGAAGGTCCGTGAGGATGAGGAAGGTACCTTTTCGTTTCAAGGATTATGTGGGTTTCCTTTTTGATCCATTTTACATGTTTTTAGTGTGCACTAAAATGGTATTATTTTTTCTCCTTTATCCCTGTTTATATTTATAGGTTACAGTGTGTA
This sequence comes from Lissotriton vulgaris, assembly GCF_964263255.1. Classification (NCBI taxonomy): domain Eukaryota; kingdom Metazoa; phylum Chordata; class Amphibia; order Caudata; family Salamandridae; genus Lissotriton; species Lissotriton vulgaris. Next base: position 296,069 of record NW_028243976.1, read on the forward strand.
AGATATGCAAGATTGTATTATCGTTTTCTATATTGATGGTTTGTAGTTTTGTAGTTTTCGTTTTATTATAAAGGGAAAGATGTGTTAGGGTTCGGTTCAGAACTGTTGGCGCATGACCCACCTTGGCAACCATTGCTGAGGTAGAACAGGAATGTTGGGAAGAGGGTTGGCAGTTGCTGGTTGTCGTTTGCTTTGCTGGTCGCCTTAAAGCTCTACAATAAACTTGAAGAATTTACTTACGAGTCCTGGCTTACTGAGATGTTTCATGCTTCTGTTTATATCACAGCAGAAAACACGCTTAGTCTCTGTTAAAACAGCAATAGAAGTACTTGGCCCTCACGTCTTATACACTTAAACTAAGCTGTAAACAAATGAGTGTAGTATTCTGGTACTGATATTCATTTCCCTCACTGTCTCCTCTGCAGACCTTCCAGGCGCTATCCGCCACCAGTGGCGTCCTTCCTGAAGAGTCTGAATGCTCTACAGACGCGGAGGTCAGAGGGAGAGCCCGCGCCCCTGGCTGCCAAGGAGGCAGGCGGTGCCTTCAGCTCTCTCCACGGGTACGGATCTGTCTCTCACTCGCTGTTTGTCTCCTTCCCTCTCTCCCCTGCTTTCACCCCTTCTGTGTTGACCCCCTCCTTTCCTTTTGCTCCTCCCTTTCGCTCTTTGTCTCTCTCGGGCGAGTGTGAGCACACTGGCCCTGCTGAGGTGTCCAAAAATGGCGCTGCTGCAATACCTGCCCGGAATCCCCAGGGCGTGTTCTGAATCTTGTGAATGTTTTCCTCTCACAGGGCCGTGCCTCGCCGGAGAGAGAAGCGCAATCGCCCGCAGCCCATTCCCAAGCGAGGAGCTTGCCCCCAGGGGAAATGCCAGATGCGGAACCTTGCCAGTATGCTTTCCAACTTGAGCTACAAGTCTGGCAAGAGAAACGCCAACGCAAACCTGCAGGACCCGAACGGCTATGGTCGGCGCCGTCGCTTCCTGCCCGCCCGCCAGGCGGCCCGTACCAGGGGCCCAGGCAATGGTGACCGGCACAAATAGCGGGTGGCGGGGCTGGGGGTAAGATAGGGTCAGGGGATCTAAAAAAAAGAAAAAAACGTACTATACCGCTTCATCTCTCCTCCTCCTCTCCTCGTCCAGAACACCAGAACAGGAAGCACATCCGGGCTCCACTAAGCCAATCACAATGCTGTGGTTATTCGTAGTGCCCTGGTTTTGCACTCAGACAGGCAGTGGGGGCCAGGGCATGTTCTCCACCCTGGCTGTAATGCAGCCTGGGTGGAGAGCATGCAAAGTGCTCATGGTGGTTTGGCCTGCCCGAGACTGCCGGCCAAACAGTCATGTGCACTTACAGTGTACTCACCACTGCTCCCCTGCCCTGCTCTCTGAACAGAGCAGCCATAGTAACCCTCTCGAACACCATTTATAGCATTCACAGTTGAAAAGTATTTTATTGAGCAATCTCATACAGCTTCATGAACCTGTCCAGGAGAGGGTGAGCGCAGCATCATCTGAATACAAAACATCCTAATCCCCCTCTTCAATGCATGGAAGGGAAACAACATTCTAATTCTACCCCCCACATTTCTACCAATACAAACTAAGATAAAAACTATTACACAATACAAAAATAATAATAGACACAAATAACTATAAACACATAAAAGATACATTTACAAATTCTTACAACTAGATAAGGCATCTTTTTTTACAATAAAAGAATAATAACATTTTATACACTACAGACGTAATCTTCTAACTTCTTAGGTTTCTTCATACTTCTGCCAAAAGCACTGCTCTTTCCACCTACTGAACAATCACACTGATCACTACCATCCACAACTTCACCACCATTCATGACTTCGCTATACACCTCTGTTCCTTTCCCACAGTTTCTTGTTCCATCTCCGCAGTCTCTTCATACTTTCTGCCTCCTCTTATTCCTGTTCACAACCACATCCCCTTCTTCTTGCAATTCTTAATTCAAAACACTCTCTTCAACATCAGTATCATCAACACTATCAATCCACCAGTACCTATTACAACAAAATTATTTTACATCTAGGTCCAATTCACGCACACCATGCTCACTTTCTCTAACCCTAGCCAACCTACTCATGTGACAAATACTGCCATCCTCCAACTACACTGTGTTTTTCATTACTTCCACAACCCTAACAGGTTTGCTAAACTTGTTTTGCCTTTCAGGCATCTTCCTAGCATATTTCACTTGTACCCATTGACCCACCTTCAGGTCCACATTACACACTCCATGTTTAGTATTGAAATACGTTCTATTCCTTTCCTGGGATGCCAGAATACACTTTCTGACTTTCTCAGTACTCCATGGCACTTTACTTCTTCTCATTCACCTGCAGATTCGCTTTAGAATGGAGCTTACCTCCTCTCTTAATGCCAAACGGACCTTCTCCAACTGACTCATGATCGGTGACTATGGGGCCAATTCCGATTTTGGCTGGAAGGGCTCCGAACGATGGTCGGAGTCCTTGCGACCGACCCGGAATGTGTGGGCCGGATTTCATTCCAACCGGGCCATTCTGATGGGCTCGGTCAGAAAGGAACCTGACTCGGATTTCTGGATTGCGGACGACTTGCTCGGAGAGCCTGTCCGTAGTCCGTAAATCCCTCACTACTCCCCCGGTCGCCTTTTTACGACCGAGGGAGTACGATGGCAGCTTTTCACTGCCTTTTTGTGCCGGTGTGTCCGGCATGAAAAGGCAATCGGAAGTTGCCTCTGGGGGCCCCCAGCAGGGCCCTCATCGGTGTGAGGCTGCCAGATGGCGGCTGGGGGCACCCATAGTGCCCCTCCGTTGATCCCTGCACTGGCGGCAGGCACCTTGGGGTGCCGACCACAGGGTGCAGGGATGAATTGCACCCCTGCTTTCAGCAATGCAGGCATGCATTCCGCTCGGTTGTATGATGTTACAACGCGATCTTTTAGATCGCAGTACATCACAACGCAGGTTTTACAACGCAAGTCGTTACCACGACTTGCGCTGTAGAGTGCTGGACTTAGGAATAGTTTAATTTACTATTCCAACACCAGCCTACGTACAGTAGGGAAGGTGTTGGAATAGTAAATCTACTATTCCTTAGTCTAGAGCGCCCTCCAGCGCAAGTCGTGGTAACGACTTGCGTTGTAAAAGACCTGTGCTAATGGCAGCGTGGTGTTTTGACCGCGTTGTCATGGATGTTCCCCATTCCGCTCGGAATGCAGGCTTGTATTGCAAAGTATACAAATGCGACCGTAACCTGTTCTGTCACATCGTACTAGCAGGGCTGTAACCGACGACAGCAGATCAGTCGTTTACAGCTCTTGCCCAATGTCGAACGGATCAGAATTGGCCCCTATGTGTCCATACAATTTTCTTCAATTTATTCTCCCAATTTTCCCTTCTTTGACTAGCTAGGTGCAATATACCTTTTATGTTTCTGTTAGCCCTTTCCACAACAGCATTACCCCTTGGATGATATAGTGCAGTGAATTTCTGTGCAATACCAGCAATTTCCATGAACATCTTCATTTCCTCCAATTTAAACTGTACACTATTGTCCGTAAGTACAGGTGAAGGAAAACCTTCCCTCAAAAATATGTCATACAAGAATTTAATTGCTGGTCTAGTGCCCACCTTTTCAACCACTTCTGATTTATGCGATTTAGAGAATAAATCCACTAATACCAAAATATATTTGCTAGATCCATACTACTGGACACATGATATCCAGAGCAACTTCCTCCCAGGACTAATTGGGACACCTCAATGAACTCAAAGGAGGGTTGAATGACTTAAGCGACTTGTCAGCTCTTTCACAATCTATGCATGTCCTTACAAATCTCCTTATTTCAGCATCAACTTAAGGCCACCGATAAAAATCTTTAGTGTTACATTTGGTCTGTGTAATACCTGCATGTCCCTCATGACACAATGATATCCTGTTTCTAATATTCCATGGAGGTACGATTTTGTCACCCCTTACCACAGATATGCTTTCCAATCTTAATTCATCTCTCACCTCCCAAAAAGCTTTAATTTCACCAAGAAACTCTGTCTTCAAGCAATCTCCCCAACCATTTACAATTTTACTCCTGACCAAATTCAATACATCATCCTCCTTGAAAGCCGCTATCCATTCATTTTCATTCAAACTTTTCGATTCTCCAGTATTGAAAATCCATGGCACACACACATCATTCCAAGGGCTGTTATCCACTTCCCTAAGAGGCAAGGATAACCTGCTCAAAAAATCTGCTGTCACATTTTTCCTTCTCAGAACATATTGTACTTCATAAAAAAAGTCTTGTAACCTCATGGAAAGCCTAGCAAAACGTGCTGAAGCTCTGGATAAGCTCAACAATTTCGTCTAAGGTTTATGATCAGAACAGACAATTAATTTTCTGCCCCACAAGAATTTGCGAAAATGTTCCAATGCCCACACACAAGCTAACGTATCTATTTCTATCACAGAGTACTTTTCCTCCCTGAGTGTGAATGATCAGGACGCAAAAGCAATAGCTACTTCACACCCATTCCTCATTTTTTGAGTAAGTACACTCCCTAAACTAGTGTCCCTAGTGACAAAAGTGTCTGCATTAGGATCGAATCCTTGCAACATAGGTGCACTGCCAATGGTTTGTTTTATTTCGATAAAAGACTTCTGGCATTGATGAGACCACTCAAACTTGATTTTATTCTTCTTCAACATACGCATCTCGTTTGTTTTTTCTGAGTACTTGTTCACAAATTTTGAGTTGATCTCTGCTAAACTCAAAAATGAACGAAGTTCATCTTTATGTTTCGGCGAAGGTGCTTTACAAATAGCTTTAACAACTTTTTCTTTAGGTTCAATACCTTTAACACTAATATCACGCCCGCCATGCAAAGCTGCAGCAGCAGGAACAAATAAAATGATAATAACCAAGTTAGTATCATTTTATTTTTCCGTTGTTTCACTGCTGCAAAGCAGTGGGGCAATGCTCCTCCTCCTTAGTGGAGGCGCCGCCACTGGGTCCAGCACCTGCTGGACACCTAAACTGGACTTTTGGCTCTTGCAACCTTACCCAGCACTGCAGCTCTGATATTTATCAAGCACTAGGCCCCAGGCAGCACCGCTAGGGAAGGCCAACCCCTTTAAAGTGCGGGCTCTTAAAGCCGGGGACACTACCTCAGATGTGGCCTTTGGTGGCGATGCCTCACCAATGAAACTCAGGGGCCATACGCCACTGGGCGCTGAGCCCGGGTCACTGGGGTACATCCTTAGCTTGGACGTAAAACTGTTGGCAGTAAAATAATCACTGTGGTGAAAATAGAAAGTGAAACTAAATAGTATAGCAATGACTTTCCTGAGGGTGCAACCAACCATTAGTAGTGTCTTCAAGAGGAAGTCGCCAATGTTGTCATAGAGATAATTCCAGCGTTTATCCTCTCTCAGGAGGTGGCGATAAACGGGCAGCGCCATGGCTTCTGGGAGCTCAGACATCAACAGAGGGAGCTGCCGTTTTTAAGTCTTTAGAAGAGTGAATGGTGTTAACATGTTTTATTGTACTGTGTTATCTCTGCCGTTACCTGGGGAGTAGTACAACGGGAGCAACAAATCAATATTCAGCCAGTAAAATCAAATCTCTGTCTCTCCTTAAGCCTTCAATATTGAAAGAGGATGGAGAGAAAACATGAATGCTGAGCAGCGCCAGCACACTGAGCAGCACAGGCTGCACAGCAGCAGGCTGACCAAAAAGAATGTATTGTTTTGCACTTGTTTTTTCAGAAGCACTTCCTGGAAGGATTGAAGGGGCACGTGTCCCAGCACTAAAGGGCTTGATGACCTTGAAGATAGTGACCCCTAAAATACTCATTCTCTCCCGTCTAAGCACACCTTTGCATTACGAGACCCAGTGTCTCGCTTTGCTGAGATTGCTTTCTTTAATAGTTTTCTGCCACCCTTTTCAAGAGAGTTAAACCAGGACATCTACCGGGCTGCTGTGGTTATTTCTGGACTAGTCGCATGCCTTATGCTATAGCAGTGGTTGGGTGGTCACCATCCTTCAGCCTTTCCCCAAAAAACAATATGGCCGCCTATTCCTGAAAGCTTTAAAGCTCCAGAGAGTCTTTTGGGCAAGCTCGAATTGAATCTATCCCTGCCCTTTGTCCATCCTGATCACTTTGAAAGTGGAATTAGTGGCTGCTCTGTGACATTCCTATACCCCACTGAACCCTGAAATAATACTAGCAGTGAACACTGCAACAGCTTCAGTGCACTCAAGTTAACAACCCACCATCTATCTATTCCAAAGTTCAGTGAATAGAGAACCCCTAAGATCCACCACATGAAAGTGATCTTTCTATCTTCCCCTCGCTTATCTAGTCCTTGAGGCTGTAAGCCCTAAAATACCACATTTCTCTTATAAATTTGGAAAATTCAGTACCGGACTGGCCGTAGCGGGCACTGATCGTTTCCCAGGTGGGCCGGCAGGGTGGCGTCCGGTTTTGGGCCCCTGGGGTGCCGTTTTTCTAACAGGCCACTTTTTGCAGCATAGCTGCAATGTTGGCCCCTGCAACAAAATCAGCAGAAACCGGCCTTGGAAAGCAGCTCAGCCGCACCCCCGAGCACTTGGCCGGGGCCGTTCTTTAAAAATGAGTGGTTCGGTTTAAGAACCCGGGAAACCCCTCGTCCGGCTGGAGCGGATAACTCTCAGCAAATATCCAATTAGAGGAATCCCTGTGTGAGCTGCGTCTCGTTTCCCCGGGTCACCGTGTTCCGTGTATTGGACCAATACACAGAACACGGTGACCCAGGGAAACAAGACGCAGCTCACACAGTGATTCATCTAATTGGATATTTGCTGAGAGTTATCCGCTCCAGCCGGACAAGGGGTTTCCCGGGTTTTCGAACCGAACCACTCCTTTTTAAAGAACGACATTCACTTTAAGTCGCCCCCCAGACTATAGATCCATGGATTCTTCACCTTTTTTTCCAGACTGCATTGAGGACACAGAAAGACTGTGATTGCAATATATTTGCGATTCTCAACCTATCCTTTATCGACTACGGAAGGTCACGGGCCCTGCCAGGTTGGAAATATCACCGGTGGAGCGACCTATACTGGGTGCACGCTGCATACGTAAGCCCTGAGGAGTCGCGAACACTCTGTTCCTAACGCGACGAAACACATGTCGGCTGGTTGTGGAACAATTAAAATCATGAAAACTTTATGTCAAGGAATCTATGAACATTGTTGTCTTTGGCTCTACGAATGTGCAATGTTCTTGTACTGACACGAATGTAAACAATTAATGTTTGTGTGTACATAGGTAATTTTTGGTACTAGTTATTTGTGTGTCTGATTCTACAGACATACTTTTGAGCGGTCATAGGGTTTTCCCGCTCGCCAGTTGTACCACATAGATATCTTTGAACCATACACAATTTGCGTACACCAAAGGCAGAGCGCCCAGTCACTTCTCTGAGAATGAATTAACCCTGTGTAGCTGAGTACACTTGGCCGGGGCCGGTTTTGGTTCGCAGTCCGGCCCTGGGAATATATATTACCTACTCTCTCCCACTTTAGTCAGTTTTCGAAATTGCCCACCCTTCAAAAACAGGCCAAGGGTGTTCTTCCTGTAAAAGCACTTATTATACCATCAACACCCAGCCGAAGTTCAAGGCCAGTGTATCTCCCAAACTTTACAGGGGAGTCTCCAAAACCCAAAGGACCATCTGTTCCCCTCCTACCGGAAATCCAGCTCTGTGAATCCGTGAACCTATGAACCACTAAGTGATTTCCCCCTTATCAATTACCCATAGGCCTACGCCATGGTAAGATAAAGTTTGTGTATATAAATATATAATATGTACTATTAATATATAAAAATGCATATTTATGTAATATACATATCTATCATTATTACTGTTCTTTTGTGTAATGTTTAAGTTGTCAGTTTGGCAACGCTGAATGGTTTATGTCGATCAGAGATTATCCGAGATGTATTGCGTGGAATATTCCGGAGACCGACAACGGTATGAAATAACCACACTATCTTTTCATGAAAGTAATTAAACAATTCTTCAACTCTGTCGGAATATGTCTGTATTTTTTTCTTAGAATTTTGGGTCTTGAAAAAGAAATTTTTCATACAAATTTGCCTGCACAAGAATCAGACTAAATCATTATGAACCTTTGAATTTTTTAACTTTAAATGTAAATTTGTTGGCAGTGGCGATACATGGAGTGGACAAACAGAGGTTGTACAGACATTTTAAATATTTACTAGATTTTACATTTTAAATATTATGTTGTGCGTGTATTTTGCCACTCATCATGAGCAAGAAAACCATAACTTCCCCAATGTACTGGACATGACCTAAAACTGAGTGTGGAAGGGTGCTGAAGCCAGAGCTCACATCAAGGGTAACTCGCATGGAGCGGGGCTCCCTTGGGCTGAACAACACCACAAGGAAAGATGAATGCCCTTCAGTTGCCTGTACTGCATGAATTTGATGTGCTATTCCCCGCTGGGCCCGCTACTTCCTGGTTTTTCTTTCGATCAGGAGAGACTCGCGCAGGGGGTGCGCTAAAGGCGCGCCTAAGGCAAGCCCGTCTACGCCCGTCAGTGCCTCAGAAGCGTCCAGTGCCAGACATGCTGCCTGTCAGGTGCCTCAACACGGAGAACGGCTGCTCTACAATGGGGAAGAGCTTCAGACCCTCCGTCCGCCTCCTTGTCCCCACTCCAGTAAGTGGGATGTGTTAGAGTGCTCTGATTACATTTGTTCCACCTGTGGCTTCCCGCTGGGTGCTTGCTCTATGGGTCTTGCTCCTCTAAGATTCCTGGTCAAGAGGGGCAAGCAAGAGCCATTAATACTTGCTGCACTGATTAACACACGCTCTCTCAAGAAACATTATCAGGATGTCTTTGACCTTTTGGTGGACAAACCAGTGGACCTCTTGTTTATTACTGAGACTTGGCTAGATGAGTTCTCTAACCCTACACTGGAATTGGCCATCCCTGAAGGCTTTAGGATTGCTGGACTTAACAGAAGTAAGGGGAGAGGGTGAGGGGTGGCTGATATATTTAGAGACAAGTGGGACCTCCATTTCAGACAGGTAACTTTGGAGTGGGACTGCGAAATGTTGAATTTTAATATTAACATTTTGACACACTTTACATTGGAAGGATCCCTGATCTATAGGCCCCCAGGTCCGGCAGGTGCCTTTCACAAGGCACTGGGGAAAGTAATCGTTCCCCGAGCACTCCGCTTTCCCAAATATATTGTTCTTGGTGACTTAAACATTCAGCTCGACCAAATAGCTGCGAGGGATTCCCTTGAGTTTGGGGACACACTGAACCTTGCCCAGCTTATTCAATGGGTCAGCCATCCAACTCACTCTGTGGGCCATATTCTAGACCCTATTTGTTCCAACTTCCCAATTTTGGTTGAAGACCTCATTCCGGTGTCTTGGTCGGATCATTTCCTGACATACTTCTCTTGGGCAGTGGCTGATGTTAACTTCTCAGCCAAGCCAAAATGCGAGCCAGAGTTCACAAAAATTGATCCATCAGTGTTCAGCCAAGCCCTGGAGGTCTCTAGACCTAATCCTGTGGGTGATCTGGAAGGTGAATGTGCCTCCTTCACACGCTGGATTTCAACTTCCATAGATCTCGTATCCCCTGCCATACGGCACAAGCATTCCAGGGACTCCCCCTCCGAATCATGGTTTACATCTGAGCTGAGGTTGTTAAAGCAGGAATGTAAGAAACCTGAAAGAGACTGGCGCAAGGAGTATTGCCCAAGGGCGAAACTGGTGCTGAGAAGTAAACAGAAGACTTACTATACGACTATAACTCAAGCCAAAAGTCTGTACTACACATTTAGGATTGACTCAGCTAGGAATAATTCCAAATAAATATTCGCAATCGTTCAGAATTTCCTGTCACCTAAAGCTCTATCTAGCACACTTCCTTCTTCGAATTCCTGGTGTGAAGATCTTTCCAGCTTTTTTAGGGACAAAATGTTGGCGCTACAGGCATCGTTTATATCCTATAATAGGACGCCAGGTGCCCCTTTGGGTGAAGCACTCACATCATCTCTTCCTCCCAAATCTTTAACCACTTTTTCCCCAATTGATTTGCCCAGTTCTCTTAAAATTCTTAAAGGACTGAAATCAGGTTCCCCTTCAGACCCCTGTGCAGTCAGACTTATGGCGGCTATAGCAGACACCGTTAACCCAGAAGTTAACAGACTTATTAGTATGTCTCTCCAGGAAGCTCTCCTCCTGACAGCCTAGAAGCAGGCCAAGATTCTGTCTCTATGAAATAAACCATCACTTGACCCTCTGTGCCCTGTGAGCTACCACCCTATAACTTCTTCTGCCCAGTGTGGCTAAGGTGTGCGAAAAGTGGTTACCAGACAGCTGATTGATTTTATTGAAAGGGCAGGCCTCTTACACCCAGCTCAATCAGGGTTTAGGGCCGCTCATAGTACCGAATCCGCTCTGGTGGAAGTTTCGGAGGCCATCCGCGATTGCTTTGATGCCGGCAGGAGGGCAGCCTTGGTCTTGCTTGACCTCTCGGTGGCATTCGATATGGTCCCCTACTCATTGCTGCTTACCCGACTTGCCAAGATAGGTTTATCTGGCTCAGCTCTGGGTTGGATTAAGTCTTTCTGGGAGGACCGGATGCAACAGATTTGGCTCCCCCATCCTCCTCTTTACCACAGAGAGTGTACACAAGGGTCCCTCAGGATTCTTCCCTGAGTTCACTACTTTTTAATATTTATGTCACCCCTTTGGTTCAATTGGTGGAGGTTTTGGGGGAAAAAATAATTGCCTATGCGGATGACACCCAGCTCCTGTTCACTTGGAAAAAAAATGAGAGCTCTACCTCTACGGCTAAGAATTGCCTTACCAAAGTCTTTCATTGGATGGCTTCGGCCGAACTTAAGTGTAACGAGGAAAAATCGGAAATTCTACTCTTTGGCTAATTTTCCCCCCAGTTTAGAGCTACGTTTTGGCCATCAGACTCTGTTCTACCAGCTGCAGTAGGGCAACCTGTTAAGAACTTGGGGGTTTGGTTCGAGGAGAACCTTACCTTCGCTTCCCAGATTAAAAAACTGTCCAGGACCTGCTTTGGTATATTGGAAACACTGAGGAAATGTCTTCCCCTTCTTCCCAGGGACTCCAAAGAAACAGTCACCCGAGCCCTTATTCTATCACGTTTAGATTATGCTAATGCTCTGCACGCTGGTTCACCAAGCTATTTGCTCAACAACTTGCAAGTGGTTCAGAACGCGGCAGCCAGGCTCCTCCTGAACATCTCGACCAGATGTAGCGTGAGACAACATCTTCGTGCTCTTCATTGGTTGCCCATTACTGATCGATTCAAGTTTAAATCATTAGTACTTGCTCATCGTGCCCTTTATGGCCTCGGTCCAACCTATCTTCAAAATGTTTTTCCTTTTACACTCCCCCAAGACTTCTGCGCTCTTCAGCTCAACTGCTGGTGTGCGTCCCTCGTTTCTGGTTGCAAGGAGGGGGGGTTGCTCCCTTGCGGTAAAAACCGCTTTAGCATGGAATGCCCTGCCTTTTACCCTTCACAGCATTCAAGATCCTCTTCAATTTAACACCTTCGACGCTCATGACGAGCTCAGCTCGTCATGATGTACACCTCTCATACACTCATGACGAGCTGAGCTCGTCATGGAGCATGGGTTTCTGAATATTTCAGCACCCAGCGGGAATTGCTCTAGCAGCCATGGAGTTAAGGAAAATCTGAAAACTTTCCTGCTTGTTTAATTGAGCTCTTTCCATCTCTCAAGCTCGCGCCAGGATACTCTCCAGGACACTCTCTGAGTATCTGTGTGCGTTATAAATGTTACAAAATATAACAGGACATAAAGGCCATGCCCAGTGTAGTGGATCAGCATGGCTGGCCCTTCACACCGACCCTGAGCGCTCCAGCCCCCTTTGGATTCATTGTCTGTCAGGTTCATGCTGAAATTCATTCTTTTGCTAATACTCCTACGCGAATGAGGAACGTGAACTCGATATAGCAACCAGGAGATGGACGGAGAGGAGAATGAGAAAAATATTGGACTGGAGTACATGCTTGCAATGGTTCTGTGTTGGCAGGGACTGGTGCAGAAGGCTTTACTGGCGGGAATATAGTAAGACCAGCTGAATGAAGTGGGAAGCCTCAAGTGAAAATTTTCTACAAACAGTGGAAGTGTGGATCCTGCGATCAGAGTTTCCAACCTCACCTCACCCTTTCCCAGGTCAATGTCGAGGCAGAATTCTGACAGATCCTGATATGTGCTGGCTTTAGGGTTTGTGGCACCCAGTGTGAAAATGTCTGTTGGCGCCCCCCTTACCATGGTGGAAGTGGTTACCACCCCAACTGCGGATTCCCTTACCACCACCTTTTAACAGTGCCCCTCAAGACTCCATAACCACTCTTTCAAATGCATTTAATTAGTTATATAGCGCAACCTATACTAGTGTAGGGTGTCAGAGCACTTTGCATCACACACTTATTACACGGAGACAATCAATCATAAGTGTGTAAATCAGCTTGTCAGAAATGTTACATAAGCCAGAGGACTACAAGATGTAGGCATGACAATTCATCCATACCGGTAGGCAGTATAGTTTAAGAATGCTTGGTCTGGAGAATCACAAATTAAGAATTGAAAACTGAACACCATATTGAGGGTTCTCTTTAATAATAAGAATCAATTTCTACCCAAATGAACCCTTTTTGCAACATTAAACTGTGCTCTAATCTATACTTTGCAGTGTGCATTCATTGCTGTAAATTAGGATTTTATCTGATAAACTGCCAGCAACAAAAGGTTGTCTCTCAGAAAACAGTAACCCACAAACACATCTACATTATATACACTTTGTGATATGCATGGTGCACGTTCTTTGCATCAGGCATGTTAACCCTCTGTGCAATTTTATGATCAGTCAATACCTCAAATAGACAAAACTTCGATCTCTCTCCAGGAAGAACATTAATCATGGGACTTATCTTTAAATTTTCATTGTTGCCTGGAAATTGCTGAAGGCAAGGAATATGGCAGCAGGTGCTTGTGAAACCAAAAAAAAATTACAAACACGCCGCCCCCTGGAATCAGCAACAGGTGTGGTGGCACTGGTCGCACCACCCCAGAGCCGGGCCTGCCTGTAACCAATCCTTGAAATCTGCAACCCTAAGCCCAGCAAGACATGGCCAATCTGCTCTGGGTGCAGAGCCTGCTTTAGGGGAGGCCCCAACCATCGATCCTGTGCCCCAAAGCAGCTTTATTGATGGTATTCATGTTATTTGGGGTGTTGTCTGTGACATCATATGTAAGATCATGAGCAGTACACGGGGGGGGGGGTTAGGGTTGCGTTTCTCACAATAACCAGTGAAACACAGCTTTTTAGGTTTTGTACTTTACCATAACTTCACAAATAACTCCACAATGGGAAAAGGGTCCTAGGGACAGTTTAACGACCAACTAACAGATTTAATCCCCAATTCAACTATATACTACCATAACAAAATCTGGTGGTCAAATAAAGAAAGAGAGCGAAGGAGAAAAACAAATATTTCCACAACAAGAGTGTAAAGAACACTGGGAAGCAACCCCAATGAGTAAAGTCCATCATCTGCCAAGAGAGGCCAGTGTCATCATTTGGATATCCTACCACCACCTCTTGAGGATCGCAAAAAGGAAGAGGCGTAGAGAAAGAGTTACATGAATGACCTATGTAATCACTAGATACAGCAGATAGGATATCTATGTGGTTGAGTGATGGAAAAAGTTGTGTGCAGTGCAAGGTAAGTGAAATTTAAAAAGAATTTTGAAGAAAAAACTACTTTTATTCCAACATCTTTTCCAATCCTGTTAAAAACGTGTCAAAAGTGGCTTTCAACAAATAGGCCGCTTATCAGATAATGGTCAACTAGTTTCAGCCTCATGGGCCACTTGCCCAGGCTTTCTCCAGGACCTAATTCATAAATAGCTACTGCATAATTATAATTTGTGCAAATGTGCATACACTCATTCATATACAGCTTCCCAGTGTTCTTTACACTCTTGTTGTGGAAATATGTGTTTTTCTCCTTAGCTGTCTTTCTTTATTTGACCACCAGATTTTGTTATGGTAGCCTTACCATAACATCCCTTAAACTAAATTACTTTTTTATAACACATGATTTCTGTTTTAAGTAAAGAACCATAATTTACCTTAACAATGTTTTTATCAGTGACTTTTTTAGGTTTCTTAATATACTCTGGCCCCAGCCTTAAACATGGGTCCTGTTCAGCAGGGGGTGGACTTTGGCCTTGCCCTTCACAATGTGGCCCGGAAAATCCTGCTCACAGCTGCATGCAGTGCGCTTTAGATGCAATACATGACTTTTAGCCATGACCATGACCGGACTGGCCTTAGAGGTAACTGGGCGTTTTCACAGTGGGCTGGAGGGGTGGAGGCCAGTTTTGGAGTGGTGGGGGGACGTTTTTGTTATTGGGGCCGGTTTTCCAGCAGTGCTGCAATATCGGCCCCCAGTAGCAATAGCAGCAGCAGTGCTTCACACTACAACCCCCCTGCAATATCAGCCCCCCTGTAACAAAAGCAACTGCAGTGCTTCACACTAGCAAGCCCACCCCTCCCCCGCGTGGTCGGTCCAAGTGAATGGCCAGGGCTGTTTTGTGTACCCAGTCAGTCTTGGTCATGACATGCACCCTGAATCTACGGCCCCTCTCTACACCCAATCCTCGCCTGCCCCAGAATCCACCATGTATATCCTTTAGGCATGCACAGCGAGTCTGATTAAAAAAGGCGTGGCCTTTGGCGACACTGTGCCCCAGCTCTGTGGTCCCAGAATCCTCTTCGCATGGCATTCAGCCATGTGCAGCAGACTCTGTAGCAGTGTGTCGCCTATTACCACACACTACACCCTCTTTCCATGACCCCATCACCTTTAGTCATACCCTCTTCATTCACAAATGAAAGCCATTTCACATTCTTCTGTAATGTCCTTGATTACCCCTATGTGTGAATCATACCCCCTCCTTGCTCCAACTCACCCCCCTATGATTATTTCCCATGACGCCAAGAAACACATAGTAGCCTTATAAGAACTTTCAATTAAATGATAGTCAATCAGACTGCAGCATTTTTCAAACCATTCGAGGATTACAAGTATGAAGGTAAAAACAGCTAATTGTGCCAATCAGATTAGTTTTTTTTCCAAATTCAAAATTGGTTCATGAGCCAGAGTTTTTGAACCCAACTCTCTACAGATGCATACAATTAACCCTTTGAAATATGACCAGCACCTTTTTGCATTGCAATCTCTGTCAAAATGTACTGCATGGATTCACACCATAGAACAAGCATGGGCAAAGGCAGTGGGCCCGATTCACAGAACAATCTTAAGACAAAATCCTAAACTTACTACCATTTTCGTATTAACAGAAGGCACTTACTCATTTTGGTATTCACAGAAGAAACTTACTCATTTTGGTATTCACAGAAGTTAGTAGTCCTAACTTTAGGACTCCTAAATGCCTTCTGTGAATACCGAAAGTCTTAAAATTAGGAGTTTTCTGTATTTAGGAGTCCTAACTCCTTGCGCCGGGATGCCCCCGGGTAAGCTGAGCGCATTACAAATTTCATATAATAATAATAATAATAATAATAACTTTACTACTACTAAGTACAGAAAAATCATAATTTTAAGACTTTCGGTATTCACAGAAGGCATTTAGGAGTTCTAAAGTTAGGAGTCCTAACTTTACTACTACTAAATTGAGAAAAATCATAATTTTAAGACTTTCGGTATTCACAGAAGGCATTTAGGAGTCCTAAAGTTAAGAGTCCTAACTTTACTAATACTAAATTGAGAAAAATCCGAATTTTAAGACTTTCGGTATTCACAGAAGGCATTTAGGAGTCCTAAAGTTAGGACTACTAACTTCTGTGAATACCAAAATTAGTAAGTTTCTTCTGTGAATACTAAAATGAGAAAGTGTCTTCTGTGAATACGAAAATGGTAGTAAGTTTAGGATTTTGTCTTAAGTTTGTTCTGTGAATCGGGCCCAGTATTTCTAGGTTTGATGGGCTATGTATGCAAAAACAGAATTGGCACATTTAAGCCAGACACATATAATTAATGGAAGTTGAACTATATTGAAAGCTCCCCTGCCTTTATTACAGCCTAGTTTTGACTATTTGTCTAAAAAAGGCTGGATGGCAAACAAGTCTTCATTATAGCCCTCCTTTTCTTTTGATGACATAAAAATAAACAGTGGGAATAATGAAAGCTCTGGCCATGGCTTTTTCATTTTTCATTGAAATAAAAGATGGTTTATGTTGAGGGCAGCAAAGATAAGAAGCTGCAGATAGCTTCAATGAACTTACCAGGGGAATGTGGGAGCGGTGGAAGGAGCAACCAGAGTAATGGACGGGTGGGAAGAATGTGAGGAAACATACAGGGGATAGAAGTGGGGGGAGTGGGATTGAGTAAAGACATTAAGAGGCAGCCACAAGGAATGAGGAGCTGATACAAGCAAAACGTGAAAGGAATAGGAACAAGCAACACAGAGCGAATACAAGGAGAGGGTGGTAGTTGTAAAATAGGCCTTCATGGTTTGCAATGCAGGATTCCATTGGAGGAAGATGAATCTTCCAACTAGCCAAAAGCATAAGGTGAGAGAGAATACCCCTCTGGGGGAAGCAAATGCCCACTATATATTCTAAAGAACTGATAACAATAGATTTACACTGCTAAACCTGGCCCTTTTTGCAGGTTTATCCCCAGACCTTTTGCCTTTTGCCTCCTTTTTTTTCTGATCCCGTTTTCGTTTGCAATAGGATTCTGGGCACTTTACCACTGCTGATCCGTGTAAAGTGCATATGCTCTCTGTGTAAATTGTGATTATGATTAGTTATCCATGATTGGCATAATTTGATTATTGGTAAGTCCTTAGTAAAGTGCACTGACTGTACCGGGGTCAAATGCTACTAGTGTGCTTGCAGCACTGGTTGTGCCACCCACATGAGCAGGTCTGAAAATGTGTCTCAGACCTGCCACTGAAGTATCTGTGAGTGCAGTTTTAAACTTTCGCATGGACCTGGCATGTGCACCCACTTACCAGGCACTAACCATCCATTTTCTTACATGTAAGGCATCCTTTAGGTAGGCCCAAGGTATCCCCATAGGCAGGGCGCAATGCACGTGAAAAGTAAGACATGTGCTGGTGTGTTTTACATGTCTTGATAGTGAAATACTGTGTATTGCTTTTTTCACTATTAAAAGGCTGTTTGTCCCATAAGTTAACATGGGAGCTGCCTTGTAAATCTTTCAATTAAAACTTTCCATTGGCACACGATAGAGAATCTGAGTTTAGGCTCTATGAAATCAGAATTTAATAACACACATCTTAGTAAATGTTGTTTTTAAATTGTGTGTTTGAAAATGGCACTTTTAGAAAGTGGTAATTTTCTTTCTTTACCACTATGTGTGCATCTGTCTGTTTGTGTATTCACTGTCTGGTTTTGGAGTGAAATGAAAATGGATTTTATACAGCGCTCAAATGCCCAAGGGCATCTTGACGCTAGTCTATCACAGATCGGTTAGGACGGGGAACACAACTGTGGAGGTATAGATTAAAAATCCAAGTGTTGATATTCTTTCTAAAAGATCACTGGGATGAATTAGTCTTTAAGTGGAGAGGTAAAATGTACCACAGTTTGGTAGTTCCATAGATAACGCTTCTTCCACCCCAGCAGACTCGTTTGAATTTGGGTGCTATAAGGTTGACTGCTGAAGAGGACCAAACAGAACTGGAAGGTGCGTAACTGATGAAGTTTTTAAAAAAATAAACAGGGCCCTCATCGTCTAAGCCTTAGAATGCGATGCACAGGGCTTTGAAGTCTATTCGCTTCTTAACAGACAACGAATGAAGATAAACCATCGCCTTAGAAACAGATTTGTGCCTGGGTATTCCAAGCAATAAATGGACAGCAGAGTTCTGCAAAATCTGTAATTTACTGAGAAGGTGTTTCTGTTGGTTAATGTACAGACCATTGCAATAGTCAATTTTTGAAAAGGCAAGAATGGTTACTACTAGTTTCCTCAGGTCTAGTGGGATGAAAGGCAGAATCTTTCTCAGAATTTTTAGGGTGAGAAAAGCAGAGGAAGTAATTGTGTTCACCTGCTTGTCAAAGGACAGATGTTCATCAAGAATGACGCCCAAGTTCTTCAATTTATGATGCTGAAATCGGGACCAAACCTAGATGGCCACCAATTGGGTGACCAGAAAAAGCCAGTCAGTCAGTCAAAGAAACTTTATTCGGTTATTTAAAACCATAAAAGCAAGACATAGTATACAAAACAAGTTTACAATTCAATTAAACATATATGAAAGACATTACTACACCTTCATAAAAAGCACAAAGAACCGAATTTTTTTAAAAATAAGTGACTGTAAGAACAAGTTTACATGGTGTCCAACAAAAGTTATACAAGTGTCAAATTTGGTTGTTAGAAATAGCAGCCATTCTTAGTTTGTTTTGTCTGGCAGCTGCTGCCAGAAAACAGGCTACCCCATATGTTGTCTGTACCGAGTTCAGCATCTGTAGATATAATAATGCTGGCCGTACCTGGACAAAGTTCAATTTTTTCAGAATAGGTACCAGGAATTTTTTGCGAGCCACCAAATAATGTTCACAAAGCATAACTAAGTGGAGGGTGTCCTGAGTGGAAAAACAGTCGCAGGTACAGGGGGGTAGGTTCTCTGGTAAACCCCACTTTGATTGTGAGCCAAGCACAAGGTGTATTAAATTAAACCTGAACCTTATGAGTAGAAAGCGATGGTAAGGCTTAGTAACATATTTCAAATAAGGTTCCATGGCTAAAGTTGAGGAGAGTTGAAAAAGTGAACGTACCATTGGTTTACCTAATTCAACCGTTTCCCTTTCAGACTCCAACAAATTTTGGAAATGCAGCTTGACCCACTTTACATCCTCTTTTTTTAAGTTGTGTGGTAAAGAGTACATTTCTGGACGCCCTAGTCTCGCGCATGCCGCTCTAACATACGCCAGCCACGGGATGTTATTGGCTTTATCCAGAGACAAACAATCTTTGAGGATACAATGATTTAAACTGATTTCCTCGTTTGTCCACGTTTTAACCCAATATATCACTGGGGCCATTTTTAAGAGGTCAGTAACGTGACCCAAGCCTAATTCATTATGAATTGTGTGTATAGGGGAAGATTTAGGTAGTGATAATAAGGCTCGTAAAAAATTATGTTCTGCAATCTGAATGCCTGGGCATGAGACATAGCCCCATATGGCAGCCCCATAAGAGGCAATTGCCAAACATTTAGCTTTATAAATACGGGTCATAGCTTCCATAGGTTTTGATCCCAGTTTTTTAGAGAAGTGCAGAAGAGCTGTAGTGGATCTAGTAACTCCATTCTGTTTTAATCTCATTTGTGCACCCCATGTTCCTTTCTCATCGAAGGTGACGCCCAGATAGCAAAAGAAAGGGACCCTGGAAATTGGTGAACTATTACAGCTAAAAGATCTGATCTTCGTGTGTTTTTTCCGTGAACCTGTAACCATAACATGGGATTTGGTCGAGTTAATTTTAAGATCGAGAGCTTCCATAAAAAGGCCAAAGTGATCTAAGAGTTTTTGAAGGCCTGTGCCAGTCCGAGCTAAGAGGACGGCGTCGTCCGCGTATAGGAGGACCGGAATGGGTACCCCCCCCATACGCGGAATGTCTGGGGTGACTGAGTTCAATGAATTACCCAGGGAGTTGATGTACAGTGTGAAAAGGAGAGGTGCCAGAATGCAGCCTTGTCTGACACCTCTTCCAGACTTAAACTTTGCTGTGCACCTTCCATCCCTGTTCACCCTAACAGATGCAAATAAATTTAAATGAAGGTCGTGCAGAAAATTAACCAAAGTTGTATCCAAACCCATATTGCCCAAAATAGTCCACAATTTTGAACGATTGACCAAAACAAAAGCGGATGATAAGTCCATAAAACCCAAATAAAGAAGTCCCCCCTTCACCACTGTGTACTTGCTGATAATTAGGTGGAGGTTGAGACATTGCTCCATGGTCCCTCTATGTGCTCTGAAACCATACTGTAACTCCGAGAGGATCCTGCTCTCTCCAAGCCAGTCCTCAAGCCTCTGCAGAATGACCCTGCCCAAGATCTTAACGGCAGAGTCCAGCAGGGAGATTGGCCTGTAGCAAGCCGGGTCCCCCCTGTTCCCTTTCTTGAATATGGGCACAATAATAGAGGTGGACCAAGAGGAAGGAAAACCAGCTGAGGGTATTGCGTTAAAAACATTCATTAATATCTTCGACCAAAATTGGGGGTATTGGATGTAGAGATCTGCAGGAACCCCGTCAGGGCCCGGGGCTTTGTGTTTACTTGTGTCTCTAATCGCCCTTTCAACCTCCGATCTACTAAATTTCATATTTAGATTAGGGGATTTATGGACATTATCGGTTAGACCAGGTGCTGTGGATTCGTAGATCTTTTCGAAGTGGGCTACCCATCTATCATCTCCTATCACACAGTCCATGTCGGTCTTCCCTTCATTGGAGAAGAAGGGCTGGTTCACAATGGCCCAAAACTTTTTGCTGTCTCTCAATACATCCGTAGATAAAAGGCTCTCCCAAGCTTCTTCCTTGATTCCGGATTTACGTTTAAGAACTGCAGTTTTGTAATCCTTCCTTAAATTGGCCACCAACGTCCTGTCCCTTGGTTTTTGTTTTAGAGCTTTCATCAGAGCTCTATGTTTCTGGGAACATTCTTTATTGAACCATTTCTGGGTTTTCTTAATCCTTTGCCCGGTAGACCTTAGCTCCAATTTCTTAGCAATCCTTCCGCATATCTCCTCGTATGCGATTACTACATCCGGTCCTCGAGCAGTTGGGTCCAGACATACTGCCATATCTGCCTCTGACTCTTGGGCAAGTGAATGGAAGAAGTGTTCAGGGACTATTTGTTCCCATTTTAGGCGCCTTCCCTGGTCTTTAGTTATCAAGTCCCTTGGGGCTGCCACATCTGTTGGATTATGGGTCCGGAAACAGTCTAGGTCCAGCATCAGGAGGACAGGATTGTGATCACTGAAACTAGCAGTGACCACCCTGTACTCACGTGCCTTAGCTAGTACCCCAGATGAAACAAAAATGAAGTCTATAATCGTATTAGCGTCTTTCCCCACAAAGGTTGGGGCTCTGGGATCGTTCCTACTTTGGGCAAATTCAAATAGATTTAAAGTCGCCAGGAAAGACTCAAGACACTCACCCTCAATTGTATGCACAAAATGGGGGATGGCTTCCGTCGGTGAGCCCCCATAACTATCATTAAGGCAATCGCCCTCACAGGGATGAATATTAAAATCACCCAAAATAATCATCTCTAGGGAAGAGGTGCAGTCGCTTCTATAGGCTGACAAAAATTGTAGTAAGGAAGTCAAATGTTCGTTCACAAATAAAGACTCCCTGGAATTATAAAAATTAACCACTAAGAAAGGTTGGAAGCCAGGTAAGGTCCACTCCACGACTAGCGTGTTTGCAGGTGCAGATTCCAATTGTTTGAATGCCCCTACCCACTCCAAGGAACACAGTATAAGTAGGCCACCTTTTGCCCTGCCTCTTGCACTAGAGGCTGCAGGGGTAAAAAAACTACAAAAGCCATCTAGTGCAAAATTAGTTGTGGTGTCCCAGGTTTCTTGCAAACCCACTATGTCGTATTGTTTTACAAACTCTTGCCATATGGGGTCCAACGCCTTTGCATTTAGACCTGCCACATTCCAAGTAAGGAATTTACAAAGTGGGGGAGGTGCGGCTGGGAGAAAAGATGGTGTACTCCGGTTCTGCGCCTCCGACGAACTATCAGAGGGAGTAAAAGAAGGTTTGTCCGTAATCAAGACCGATGTTGCCACTTCCTTATGAGGGGGAATTAAACTGATCTGAGGTCCCCTTCCCTTTGGAGAACCTCGCATATGTCAATCCACCCAGTCTGTATTTGAGAGGCATTCAAAACAATTCGCCATTGGAAAGTACAGAGCATTGGGAGGTCCATTTCGCTGTTGGGGGTAATGATGTAGTTGAGAAGAATGCGGACCAAAGAAGGGGCCGCCTTGAGGTGGTCTGCCTCCTCTATTCCCAACCAGGTTCCAACCCCCTCCCCATTCCTCCTCCCATCCAGGAGTTTGTGGCATCCAGGGAAGATTAGATCTCTGTCTGGGTTTACGATCGTGAGGACCCTTAAGCCAACTCCATCGATTGTCGGCTTGATTGTGAGGGAGATAAAAATAGGAGAGAGGTCTAGCAGTTACTGTGCTTGCCTGGTATCTCGGGGCCCTTCTGCTACAAATAAATTCTACGACCTCAGTATTCTCAAAAGTAATCACTACACAATCCCCTGGAAGATTTTTCCTATTATGTCCTACCCATGGAGCTCTCACTATCATCAAGATATTACAGGGAATATTTGGAGGGAGAGGATAATTATTGGCTAACCAATGGCATACTTTGTTTTTTAGGGTCTGATATGACTCTTGTTCAGTTGCGGGTATTTCAGTGACCCCAGTAAGTATAACAACATAGGGACAGGCATCTGGAGGCAGATGGATATTTTTTCGGACCTTACATTTAACATTATCAAGTGCTTCAGGGATTGTCGGTTGGGATAGACCATCCCTAGAAGTAGCCTGAGGAGTTAAATTTGAGTTGTTTTTGGAGGGTGTATGGCCGGAGTCAGATTTCTTAGTTCCCTCTGCTGAAGGGGGCTTATTATTAGAAATAGTCTGAATTGGAGTATTACTATGGTTCTTAGGCGCCCCTTTAACGGACTCCAAAGTTTTTTTAGAAATCGCCTGGGGTTTTAGTGGTTTAGGCTGATTAGAGATCTGGACAGTTTTATTATTTAAGGAGAAACTAGGAGCACTTATGTCCTTGTGTATGTTTTTAAGGACAGTTTCAAGACAGCGTAGTCTTACCTCTATGGGTTCTAGCAGTGATTTCAACATATCGAAAATCACAGAGTTGTTGATAGTTAAACCATCCTCCTCCTGTGATGGCGCTACGGGAGGAGGATTACCAGCGTCTACACTAAACTGTAAAATTTCCTCCAGACTTTGATCAATTAAGGTGTCGTCTGGTAGATTTAAGGGTAAACCGACCTTGTTTGGGAGTGTCCCCCCTGTTGAGCTAGTTTGAACCTCAGACAGCTTCTCACAGTTAGGGGGATTGGGGTTGGGGTGTGTCTGGCCCTTCTTTCGTTTAAAAGTAGTTTGTTTATTACCCTTCTGTTTCTGTTTGGGAATAGCCCCTTCAATCCTACCCCTCTCACTTCTAGTGTTAACATCGGTGGTATCATAGGTGTGTGACTCTTGCGGTTGTGTTCCACTCAGAGTTAGAATATTAAGGTTAGGTGAAGCCTCCAAGTCCTGAACGGTATCAGTATTACTATTAGAGCCATCCATAGCCCCAATATCTCCGTGGCTATGTATTAGAGCCTGGGTTTCTGGACGGCAAACAGTGATAGGGGTTTGGGCCAACGCAATCAGACCCAATGATGAACGTTTGGCCATGGCCAGGTCTTGTGATACTCTCCTGTCCATTAATACGATTCCCTCGTCAATTAATGCGTGTGTGCGGGTAATAAAATCATCCAGTGTCCCAGTAAGTTTTTTAGCACTAGCAACAGCCATACTTCTAGTTTTTCGAGTGGACATAACCTGTATGCCCTAGGGGTACAAAGTGCGAGTTAGATAGTTACAATCGACCAAGGTCGGTGGCCCAGCCCGGCCTCCTCTGGCCTCTGAGGGCCACAGAGGGCCCGCCCTTTGCCCGGGCTTAGCCCCGGGCACTCCCGCGCGCTCCCGCGCAGCGTGTTGGGCCGGTTCTTATAGGCGTCAGTAATTAGGGCGGGTCGGTCAGGGAGAGCGGGCCAGGTGACTTGGCCTCTGGGAAGCCGGGACTCCTGGGAAAGCGAGTCCCGGACCCAGCGCTCGAAGCCCTGTCACTAACTCTCTCACCCAGCAGGGGCCAACAAACGGATGTGCAGCCTCGACGCAGCGGGACCCGCGCAGCGGGTTCCGCTAGCTGCTGGTCAGTCCTTCCCTCGACGGTGTCAACTCCTTCCTTCCTCCACAGGGCAAAAGTCAGTGTGGCGTTCCCGAGTTCCTGAACGGGCAGAATCCTTTTCAGCTGTTTCTGCTGGGCGGGGCGGTCAGGGAGAGCGGGCCAGGTGACTTGGCCTCTGGGAAGCCGGGACTCCTGGGAAAGCGAGTCCCGGACCCAGCGCTCGCAGCCCTGTCACTCACTCTCTCACCCAACAGGGGCCAACAAACGGATGTGCAGCCTCGACGCAGCGGGACCCGCGCAGCGGGTTCCGCAAGCTGCTGGTCAGTCCTTCCCTCGACGGTGTCAACTCCTTCCTTCCTCCACAGGGCAAAAGTCAGTGTGGCGTTCCCGAGTTCCTGAACGGGCAGAATCCTTTTCAGCTGTTTCTGCTGGGCGGGGCGGTCAGGGAGAGCGGGCCAGGTGACTTGGCCTCTGGGAAGCCGGGACTCCTGAGAAAGCGAGTCCCGGACCCAGCGCTCGCAGCCCTGTCACTCACTCTCTCACCCAGCAGGGGCCAACAAACGGATGTGCAGCCTCGACGCAGCGGGACCCGCGCAGCGGGTTCTGCAAGCTGCTGGTCAGTCCTTCCCTCGACGGTGTCAACTCCTTCCTTCCTCCACAGGGCAAAAGTCAGTGTGGCGTTCCCGAGTTCCTGAACGGGCAGAATTCTTTTCAGCTGTTTCTGCTGGGCGGGGCGGCCAGGGAGAGCGGGCCAGGTGACTTGGTCTCTGGGAAGCCGGGACTCCTGGGAAAGCGAGTCCCGGACCCAGCGCTCGCAGCCCTGTCACTCACTCTCTCACCCAGCAGGGGCCAACAAACGGATGTGCAGCCTCGACGCAGCGGGACCCGCGCAGCGGGTTCCGCAAGCTGCTGGTCAGTCCTTCCCTCGACGGTGTCAACTCCTTCCTTCCTCCACAGGGCAAAAGTCAGTGTGGCGTTCCCGAGTTCCTGAACGGGCAGAATCCTTTTCAGCTGTTTCTGCTGGGCGGGGCGGTCAGGGAGAGCGGGCCAGGTGACTTGGCCTCTGGGAAGCCGGGACTCCTGGGAAAGCGAGTCCCGGACCCAGCGCTCGCAGCCCTGTCACTCACTCTCTCACCCAGCAGGGGCCAACAAACGGATGTGCAGCCTCGACGCAGCGGGACCCGCGCAGCGGGTTCCGCAAGCTGCTGGTCAGTCCTTCCCTCGACGGTGTCAACTCCTTCCTTCCTCCACAGGGCAAAAGTCAGTGTGGCGTTCCCGTAATACTTCTGTTTTGTCAGGCTTTATTTGCAGGCCAGTTGTTGACTTGTTGCATACATTTAAGGAAGTAAGCAGCTGATTCTTGCAGATTGCCAGAGACTGATACAGTCCTCTCGAAGCGGAAATTTCACTCAGCACCAGGGATTTATTTCACTTATGTATATAGGGGTGGGGCCTGCCCAAAATGGACATGCCAATGCCCCCTCCCGCCACAAAAATGCCACAGACTTTCTGTCCTCACCCAGGAGGCAGCTAGTGGTAATAGCCCCTGATCTGCCTCCTGGGGTGGGGGGGGGGGGGCAGAAAGCCCACTAGGCACCAGGGATTCTTTTGCTTTTTTATGCATTGGGGTGGGGACTGACCAGAATGGGCATGCCAATGCCCCCCCCAAAAAAATGCCACAGTCTTTCTGCCCCTTAGGAGGCACACGGATGCAATAGTCACTTATCTGCCCCCGCAGGGGGCAGAAAACCCACTAGGCATCAAGGATTGTGCTTTAAAAAAAAATACGTAAGCCTGGGGGCTGTCCAGAATGGCCATGTCAGTGCCCCCACTCCCCCCGAAATAATTGCCACAGTCTTTCTACCCCACCCAGAGGTAGATGGGGACATAACCCCGTTATCTACCACTCGCAGCCGGTCACAGGGCCCACAAGGCAACAGGGACTATGTTTTTATTATATGTAGGGGTGGGTGCTGACCAGACTAGTCCTGTCAATCCCCCCAACCTCAAAACAATTAGCAACAGTCGTTCTGCCTCCCCGGGAGGCATATGGGGCAATAACCCCTGGGACAAAAAGCCCACTAGCCACAAGGGATTATGCTTTTTTTTTAACTAAGTTGGGGTGGGAGCTGCCTAGAATGGGCATGCCAGTGTACTCCCCCAGAAATATTTGCCACAGTCTTTCTGCCCCCCCTGGGAGGCAGATGTGGGCAATAGTCCCTTATCTGCCCCGGGGGCAGAAATACCACTAGGCACCAGGGATTATGCTTTATTTTAAATATGTAGCGGTGGGGTCTGTCCAGAATGGGGATGCTAGTGCCCTCCCACTTCCCTAAGTTATTGCCACAGTCTTTCTGCTCCCCGGAGGCAGATGGGGGGCAATAGACCCTTATCTGCCACTCCCGAGGGGGAGTTACAGAACCCACTAGGCACCAGAAATTATGTTTTTATTATACGTAGGGGTGGGTGCTGGCCAGAATAGGCCCTGCCAATGCCCCCACGCTCAAAAACATTAGCCACAGTCTTTCTGCCCCCCACAGGAGGCAGATGGGGCAATAGCACCTTATCTGCCCCCCCATGGGGCAGAAAGCCCACTAGGCACCAGGAATTATGGTTTTTAAAAGAAATATGTAGGGGTGGTGGCTGTCGAGAATGGGCAGGCCAGTGCCCCACCCCCAAAAATAATTGCCCCAGCCTTTCTGCCCTCCCTGGAGGCAGATGGGTGGCAATAGCCCCTTATCTGCCCACCAGGGATCACATAGCCCACTAGGCACCAGGGATTATGTTTTTATTATACGTAGGGGTGGGTGCTTGCCAGAATAGGCCTGCCAATGCCCCCACCCCCCAAAACAATTAGCCACAGTCTTTCTGCTCCCTCCCCAACCCCAGGAGGCAGATGGGGCAATAGCCCCTGATGGGCAGAAAGCCCACTAGGCACAAGGGATTATCAGCCTAATTCATGAGCCTAAATCGGCTCGCAAAGGGCCAGATTCTGAGAATCTGGCCCTTTGCGAGTGCGTTTTTTGCATTTGGGATTCAACATCCCAAATGCAAAAATCGCTATTTGCTAATTGCGAGGAATTACATTTAAGGAATCTCAATTTGAGATTCCTTAAATGTAATTCATCATCCATTTTCCAATTGCGAAATCGCAATTTCGGCCCGCAATTTACCGCGAGGTCAAACCTCGTGGTAAATTGCGAAAACTCAGAAAAATGCATTTAAATGCATTTTTCTGAGTTGCATGTTACACACACACATGTCCTTTGGACATGTGTGTGTGCAACACCTGTGTTAATTTCCATTGCAGGGGTGCTACAGGGTGTCCTTTGGACACCCCTGGCACCCTTGTACTCGCAATCTCATTTGCGATTAGCTAATTGCTAATCGCAAATGAGGAATGACTCCCCGTGCATTCCTATGGGCCTTTTGGCCCATAGGAATGCATGGGGAGTTATTCCTTATTTGCGATTAGCAATTAGCTAATCGCAAATAAGGAATCAGTGTGAATCGCAATTAATATTGCGATTCCTACATGAATACCGTTTTGTCTCAAATAGCGATTCCTTATGATTCGCTATTTAAGCCTCGCAAAACCGCCCGTTCATGAATCAGGCTGTATGCTCTTTTTAAAAAAAAATGCTTAGGTGTGGGGGCTGCCTATAATGGGCATACCAGTGCCCCCACCCCGCAAAAAAAAGATTTTTCACAGTATTTCTGCCCCCCTGGCAGGCAGATGGGGCAATAGCCCCTTATCTGCCACCCCAGGCAGAAACCCAGAAAACCCACTAGGCACCAGGGATTATGCTTTTTCTTTTAAATATTAGGGGTGGGGGCTGTCCAGAATGGGCATGCCAGTGCCCAGACACCCCAAATAATTGCCACAATCTTTCTGCCCGTGGTGGCAGAGGAGGGCAATAGCCCCTTATGCCCCCCGGGGGGTCACATAGCCCACTAGGCACCAGAGATTATGTTTTTATTATAAGTATGACCGGGTGCTGGCCAGATAGGCCTGCCAATGCCCCCCCCACCCCCAATAGCCCACTATGCACCAGGGATTATGAGTTTTTTTATACGTAGGGATGTGGGCTGCCTAGAATAGGCATTCGAGTGCCCCCACACTCCAATAATAATTGCCCATCTTTCTGCCCTCCCCAAGAGGCAGATGGGGGCAAAAGCCCCTGATCTGCCTATGGTGGGGGTGAAAGCCCACTAGGCACCAGGGATTATGTATTTTTTTTATATGTAGAGGCAGAGACTGCCCAGAATGAGCATGCCAATTCCCCCACTCCCAAAACAATTTGACATAGTCTTTCTGCCCCCTCCCGAGAGGAAGGGTCAGAAAGCCTGCTAGGCACCAGGGATTATGTTGTATTTTTATACTTGGGGTGGGAGCTGCCCAGAATGGGCATGCCAATGCCCCTATTCCCCCAAACATTTGATACAGTCTTTCTGCCCACCTGGAGAAGTGTGGCTCACTGGTTAGAGCAGGCAGACCCTGAAGCAGAGGTCAGACCCGGGACCAGGGTTCAATTCCCGATGCGGCAGGGTCTTGAGCTCAAAATGTCCATGGACTCGATATTTCTCGCTTCGGTGCCTGACCTAATCATGGGTTCACACTCTGCAACTCTGGGCATTAAGCTTGCTTAATCTCCACAACGGCCACCCGCGGCGGGATGCCTGGCTTTCACCTTGGGGATGCCCTGTAGGGGCTATCTCACAGGGAAAAAGCCAGGACGGGTTCCCAAGGCAAGCGCGGAGATACCCCTTCGGGGGTCGATTCAGGCGCTATATAAGAAACATAATAATAATAATAATGGGGGCAATAGTCTCTTATCTGCCCCCGGGGGGGCAGAAAGCCACTAGGCACCAGGGATTACATTTTTTAATTATATGTAGTGGTGGGGACTGCCCAGAATTGGCATGCTATTGCCCCACCCCCCAAAAACTTTTGACACAGTCTTTCTGACCCCCCCCCCCTGGAAGGCAGATCAGGGCAATATCCCCTTATCTGCCCCCCGGAGTAAGGGCAGGAAGCCCACTAGGCACCAGGGATATGCTTATGGACATGTCAGGGAGAAGCCCCATAGGCCACAATCACTCTTCTCTTTTTTTAGGCACACATTTAAGTTGTTTCAGTGATATTTTATGTCTCAGGCAGAAAACCGCTAGAAACCAGGGAATGTTTCAGTGTGTGTGTGTGTGAACTGGAGTTTGGCTGATATTCTGCGTGTACTGACCTTTGGCTTTCATTTTGTTGGCGGTGTGTGTGGATTTGCACTTGGCTAATGGTGTGTGCGGACTCGCACTTGATAACGATATGTGTAGATTGGCGCTTGCCTGGTGGTGTGCGTGGAGTGGAGCTTGGCTGGCTGTGTACGTGGACTGGCACTTGGCTGGCGGTGTGCGTGGATGGCACTTGGCTGATGGTGTAAATGGATGGTGGTGTGCTTGAACTGACTCTTGGCTGGGTGCGTGTGTGGACTGTTGTTTGGCTGGCGGTGTGGCTTGCATGAACCCCTCCAGTATTTTCTTGGCCAGAATCCCCTGCAAATTTCAAAATTACTTACAAAGTCATATTTTCCTCACATTTCTGTGTGAGAAAGTCGTAGGTTCACCGTGCCGGCACAAATTGCCTACCACCAACATTTCGCTTGGTCTCCCGAGAAAAATGATACCTCACTTGTGTGGGTGCCCAAAGTAGCATCATCCTAAAAACTTATCAACAAACTGACCTTTTAGACCCGCTTTGGGTCCCCTCAATCTCTACACGTTTTATGCCCTTCCATGGCACAGGCACTTAGCCCATCCACACAAGTGATGTATCATTTTATCAGGAGTCTGAGGGGAAATCTGAGAGGTAGGACATTTTTGCCTTGTGGTGATACCACAACTTTCCCACACAGAAATTTTAGGAAAATGTGACATTTTAGCTACATTTGAGGTTTGCAGGGGATTCTGGGTAGGAAAACATTGGGGGCTCCATGTAAGCCACACCTCCCTGAACTCCCCTGTGTGTCTAGTTTTCAAAAATGTCTTGGTTAGTTAGGTTTCCCTAGTTGACCGCCGAGCCCGGGACCAAAAACACATGTGCCCCCCTTGCGAAATCAGGTCATTTTGTGATAGCTAATTTTCATGTCTTCACAGTAAGTTTTAGGCCCTTTCCTTGCACGGGTACTTGGCCTACACACACAAGTAAGGCACCATTGTTATCAAAAGACCTAGGGGAACGCTTGCTGGAAGGACATTTGTGTCAGCCCAGTGATCCTACAATTTTCCCACACAGAAATGTGAGAAAAATTTGATTTTTTTCAGCTAACTTTAAGGTTTGCAGGTTATTCTGGGTAGGAAAACTTTGTAGGATCCATGCTAGCCCTACATCTCTGGACTCCCACCAGGTGTCTAGTTTTCAGAAATGTCTAGGTTAGGTAGGTTTCCCTAGATGTCCGCCGAGCACGAGACCAAAAATGCAGGTGAACCCCCTGCACAACCAGGTTGTTTTGAGATAGATAATTTTGATGTCTCCACAATACATTTTGGGTCATTCCCTGCTGCGAGTACTTGGCCCACCCACACAAGAGAGGTACCGTTTTTATGGGAGATTTGGGGAAAGGTTTACCTAGGTGCCGGCTAAGCTAGTGTCCAAAATCCACGAATAGGCACATTGCAGAAAAAATGGTCAGTGTTCACTGGAAAAATGTGATGTGCCAATGTTGCATTTTGGGCTATTTCCTGTTGTGGGTACTAGGCCTAGCCCCACAAATGAGGTACCCTTTTTATTATAAGACTTCTGGGAATGCTGGGTGGGTGGAAGTTTGTGGCTCCCTGCAGATTCCAGAACTTTCCATCACAGAAATGTGAAAAAAATGTGTTTTTGAACCTGGTGAGAGCCACTCAAGACATCCCATCCTCGATTCCCCTGGATGTCCAGTTTTAAAAAAGGTACGTTTGCTAGGTTTCCCAAGGTGCCAGCTGAACTAAGATCCAAAATCCATAGCAAGGCACATTGCGAAAAAAAGGACAGTTTTCACTGGAAAAATGTGATGTGCCCACAATGCATTTTGGGCTGTTTCCTGTCGCAGGCACTAGGCCTACCCACACAAATGAGGTACAATTTTTATTGGGAGACAACAAGTAGTGCAAGCCTAGAGTGCAGTGTTCTGTTTCGTTTGTAGTGCTTGTATTTAACCTGTACTCTTTTTCCTTGAGGGACTCTGTGGACAATACAGAGTGCCTTGGACATTGCCCCTCTCGGTTATAGGTAACCAGTGGAGCGATTGCAGGACTGGACTGGAGTCAGGCATTCTCTTGGGTGAAGGTAGAGAAAAAGCCTTGCAGCAGCATTTTGGATAAGTTGTTTTTTGTGTATGATGAATGGAGTTGAATGGGGTTGCACAAAATTATAGGCTGTTGACATAGTCAAGCTTGGAGATTACAAGTGTGAGGATGGCTTGCAGTTTATGCTGCCGTGCAAGGTATATCTATATGTATATTTTTACATTTATTGAGTGCCAAACTACATTTAAGATAAAGAATCTCTCTCTTATAGTTAAGAATACATTAGTAGGCTAATTCATGATCAAACTAACCTTAATTTATTGGGACCAGGTCTAACACCTCTTGATAGCACTTTGAATGAAAAACTAGCCAAATTAGAGAGATTGTAGAAACTGATTAGCTCCCGCTTACATGGTCCCCTTCTTGTGAAGTACTTACAGGCTAACATCATACCTAAAGGTCTCCAAGTAAGAAACGAGCCTGCAATTTTTATTGACTTACCCAAATTCAGGGAAGGGTTTAGCTTTGTAGCAAAGGATTGTTCTAGACACTGGATGGTGTTGGGTGTGGAAACGGCATTCGATTATGTGAGGAAACTTGGCCAAGAGATCGCTGATTTAAAAAGGGAGATCTTAGAAAGCTGAGCACTGAGCAAAGCTAAAGAGGCCCTTGAACGTGCCGAGAATGCTATTGCAGAATTTAACTCTATCACATTGACAAGAAATTGGATAAACTCAGTAAAGACATTAGGATCTCTGATAAAAAGATAACATACCCGTACTTGTCAGACGACTATTACCAACAAGACAGCCAAGGGTTCTTCACCAACAGGGGAAGACAGGGACCCAGAAGGTTTGCCACTTTCTCTGATTCCTCATTTGCAAGCAACTCCGACAGTGAATCTGAAAGACCGACTACCAGCAGGGGCTCTCGCCAGTACAATCAGGGTCCCAGATTCCAAGATTCACACAGCGGTCCAACTTTATTAGGGGACCCCTCATGGCCACCCAACAGGGGCTGGAGCCACGACCCAGGATGGGACAGGCCCAAAAGTTGGAACACGGGAAGAAACACACAGAGAGGGCAACAACAGGGTAATTTTTTAGCCCCAAGAGAGCTGCAGAGAGATCCAGATGAGATGCCAAACATATAGGTGGTATCACTTGACCAACTAAGTACTGATGTCAGAGTCCTTCCCGACTCCAATCGAGTTCAATCCAGTCCTATTATTATCATCTCAGATTACAATTTCACTACTGCTGAAAGAGATACATTATCCAAAGGTCTCTCATTCATACCTATCATGCCCCCCAATTTGTTAAATACTGAACTAGAACTTCAGCATTTTTTCATAAACGTTCAGTTGAAGTATTTCTTTCAAAACAATGAACCTGGTCCTAAACACCAAACCGCCACCCTCCACATTCAATCTTGAAGCCTACCTTATGAGCCAAAAGATTCTCGCCTTTGAACAGATTGTACTCACAGAAGTTATGTCTCTATGGGACAGTAGAAAATATATTCAATACAATGTGACCAGAGATGAAAAACAAGCACTTGAATCTCTAAAGACGAACACTGCAATCGTAATCATGGCCACGGACAAAAGAGGGACCGTCTTAGTCCAAAATACAGAAGACTACATTGCTGCGATCCACCAACAGTTGAACTGCCAAGATAGATACACAAAATTGAACAAGGATCCTACACATGATGTGCTAGAACTTATTCATCAGCTAACAGAAAGAGGATTAAAAGAAGGCTACTTGAGTGAACCAGAATATAACTTCCTAAACCAAAAACATCAGAGCACACCGACAATTTACACTCTCCAAAGATCCACAAGAACCTCACCCATCCACCAGGAAGACCGATTGTCTCAGGTTGTGGCTCAATCTTGGAACCTTTGAACCAGTTCATAGATAGTTTTTTACAACCTCGGGTGGCACAAACAAAATCTTATATACAAGACACTACGCATATCATCCACATAGTGGAAAATCAACCATTCGACATGACAACACAATTCCTAGTGACACTGGACATGCCCTCATTATACACAAGCATCCCACAGGATCAAGGGATGGAATGTATACGTGAAGTGCTGAACAGGAGACCAACACCGCACTGGATCCCTACTGAGTTGACCTATTGGATATTGCCATGACCAAAAACTATTTCATATTTTAAAAGGACTACTGTTTCCAGTGCAAGGGAGTAGCAAAGGGAGCCGGATTTTCCCCCAGCTTGGCTAATCTGTATGTGGACAAATATGAAGACACATATACAGCACAGAAAATCCATTCATTAATAACATCACTATGTGGAAACGTTGTATTGATGATGTCCTAATGATATGAACTGTTTCAGAGCTCAATTTAATTGACTTTCGGATGTGGTTAAATGGAAGATCATCTGGCATCCAATTTACCATGAATTACAACAATGAAACCATCTGTTTATTGGATCTCTCATTGAGGACGCATTGAATTATACCACTTTGTTTAGGAAGTCTACGGAGCGCAACAGTCTGTTGAAAAATTCATCACATCATCCTAGAAGCCTCCGGGACAACTTGCCCTATGGACAATTTTTAAGATTGCAATGGAATTGTTCACGCAGATAAGATTTCTTCAAAGAAACAGGTACACTGATCGCTAGACTAAAAAAGAGAGATTACCCTAAAGGACTACTCAACAGAGCGTGGAAAAGAGCCTGCTATTGTCCTAGAGATACTTTGTTAGAAGTTCACCCAAGGTCAAACACTAAAGAGAAGTTGGTTTGCGTCCCCACCTTCAACACCAGGAGCCAGGAAATCAAGAAAATTGTTACTAAATACTAGAACTTGGTATCTTCAGAAATCATTTTTGTGACTGATCCTATTTTTGCCTTCAAAAGAGCAAAGAATGTGAGTGACTATGTAGTGAATTCTTACGTGACACCACCTAGACCATCTGACATTAGGACACAACTGCACTTACCACCACTAATTGGTCATTTCAAGTGTAGCAATTGCAAGACATGCAAGTTCACGATTGAGGGCTCCACCTTCACACACCAGGACTGTGATTTCCAACTACCACACCACACGAACTGTAACAGTTTGGACGTTATATATGCGATTAAGTGCCCTGGTAATAAGATATATTTGGACAAACAACACCGAAGGTTAAAAGAGAAATCGAACAGCATTGCAGCAGGCTACGCTGCAAAGTACAAGGGGCCCCTCTAGTGGATCATTTTCCAACACTCCAGAGGTGGTGACATTACATTATCCCTCAATTACAAGGAATGCACATGGATACATATTCTGAACACGGTCACCTAGGGCCTGAATGATCTAGAGGAGACTAGTAGACAACTAGGACTCTTGTCTAAGATATGAATAGAGTTTCATACTGTCGAGACAAACATCTGTTTGGTCTCACCAATACCAATACCATGCTTGCGCAGTATGACTTCATACATGTCACTTTAACTCATTGTTCACATCTGGGTTGTTTGTAACTATGTGTTTTTAAAAACAACTACCACCTTGGATGTGCAATATGACTCTGTATGTGTCACCAAGCAAGTACACCTATGTGTAACGCAACGTTGCCAGTCTAAAATACTATAACCTGCATTGTGTAATTTGACTTCCTGTAATCCAGTAATTGATTTAATACCAATACAGGTTTGGATCAGGTATCTCATTAAGTTCTACTGTACTCTGTTCCCTACAGGTACCTATATATTACCCATTGACTGCATGTGTGATGTCAATTTAATATGCTCACTAGGTTTTCAAACCTTGTCAGTTTCCAGGAATGCATAATCTTAAAACTACCACCTCAATTGTAAAATATTACTAGGATTCTGCATGTGTCACGTTTAATCTAAGCCTGGGTGCAAAAAAACTCTGCCACGCTACGTCGAGCTCTGCAAGCGGTATAGTTTCTTTAGATAAATGCAGTTCACAGTGATTTTCAGTGCCAGGTGCTTGTCCGCACTGTGCAATCATCGCGGACGGCACCATGCACAGCGCAAGCAAGCGCCGCTTCCTTTCTGCCACTCGAGTCGATTTTTACTTTGCTTTCTCAACGCGAACGGGTGGTTTCTCAATGCAAGCATTGCGAGCATACGCGACCACTCATAATGAGAAATTTGACTGCCCGCATTGAGAGATCCCGCCGGGAGGTTGATTTTCCACGCTCGCGCTCGCTAACTTGATGTTGATGATCGGGAATGAGGAAAAATCTCGCTGGGAGGTGGATTTTCCTCACTCACACTCGCCAACTTGACGTTGATGAATGCGAGTGAGGGAAAAAACTGCGCTCTGCTACGTGGAGCAGAGTTTTTCTGAACATCACCAGCTCTGTGTAATGCGGAGTGAGGAAAACTCCTCTAACTCTGCAAGCGGAGCGGGGTTCACCACCCAGACTTAGTTTAACCCAACAAATACATCTACATTACATGCAACGTTGCGAGCCCAAACACTCGAGCCTTGATTGTATAATATGAGTCCACAATTATGTGCGATAACTATTGATTTTGCAACCGATGTTTACAAACTTTGCTCAGTCTCCAGGATTTGCTGAATTCCAAAACCAATATCTCAAGTGTATCTTTTTGTCTCATTATGGGCAATATTAACTGTTTATGTTTAAATTGTTTTTTCTGGTCACGTTTTGTACAGGGTTAACCAAATGTGAGTAATTGTTTACTGTATATGTGAAACTGACATAATCTTTGTTCCCCCAATCGGTTCATATTATACTGTGTCACTTGTGACCTTATGTGGTATATTTGTTTACCCACGCTCCGATACTGATTGCTTACATTTTGTCATGGTTTTCTGACTCGTTAATAGGGAAACCATAGTTTAAACTCTAGTACCACTTGAGCCCCTGGTGCACATAATTAGTACGGTTTGTATCACAGCGTGCAAGCCACTGTCAAGTGTTGACAGGCGAGTGTCGAGCCCCAAACCAGTACTAGTACTAATCCTGGAAATCCACCTGGTAGGTAATATGTGTAAAGCCCTGGGGCGAATGGATTACCAACTAGTGGCGCACTCAGGATTCACCACGGGATCACGGGGAGTCGGCATATTAAAAAGAAAGTCCTTACCAATGACGATTGACCAGGTACACGCAGACAATTTGGGGAGATATACAGCAGTGCCCGGGAGCTGGGAGGGCGAAGTACTCAACATAATGTCGGTGTATTTGCTGC
Organism: Lissotriton vulgaris; assembly: GCF_964263255.1. Classification (NCBI taxonomy): domain Eukaryota; kingdom Metazoa; phylum Chordata; class Amphibia; order Caudata; family Salamandridae; genus Lissotriton; species Lissotriton vulgaris. Next base: position 332,695 of record NW_028243976.1, read on the forward strand.
CAGGCCTGCAGGAACTGGCATAAGAGACTTAGGGAAGGTGCTGTTGACAATCCCCACAGGGAGACTGGTGCTGGGGGGGACTATAATTCCGTAATTTCAGGTAGCTTAGATCCTCACCCACCTAAACAGGTAGATCACCAAAGGCAGTACTTCCGCACTTTTTTGGATGCAATGGGACTAGTGAATATCTGGAGGGTTCATCACCCTAATGAATTAAATCTCACCTTTTAATCGGGCCCACAATAGATTCTCTCGCATCGATTACATCCTCACCCCTTCAGACAAGGCCAGATATATCCACCAAATTAAACACCTTGCAAGAGGCATTTCAGATCATCCCCAATATGGGTGCAGATCGAGACAGGGAACAGTAGCAGTACTCAAGTAGCGCCTATTAATCCATGGCATCTTCGCATTCCGGGAATCAAACACAAGCTCACCCAAGAAATTGACCATGACTTTAAAGAAAATGAAGGGACGGTTGAATCAGCACTGACCCTCTGGCAGTCCTTCAAGACAGTAATACGGGGACATGCAGTATCTCAGATAGCAGGTGCGAAAAAGGAGAGGAGTGCAGAGCTAATCCGAATAGACAGGGGATAGTAAAGTTGGAAAATGAGGCCACCAGAGAGGAGGGATGGGACATTGCACACACTCTCAAACTTAAACCGAGTACAGAGATGAAGCAATAGAGCTGGCAAAAGCATTAGACAGATACAATCTTGGGCACATTTATGAGTTGGGAGATAAAGCTGGTAAATTGTTGGCCTGGTTTGATAAGAGAGAAATGGCCAGTCGGCCAGTCGGCTGGTCAGGGAGTTGAAAGGGCACACGGGGGACAGCCTTAGGGACCCACAAGACATTACTAACAAATTTGTTAGGTACTATGAACAGCTTTACACATCCAAAGTTCCTAGGCAGGATAGCGAGACAACTGAACTGCTGATAGAAATGAAATTACTGATGCTAGTAGAAGACGATAAAGCCTCGCTAGACAGTGATTTCGCCCAGGAGAAAATAGACAAAGCCATCCAGGCTCTACAGTCTGGGAAGGCGATGGCTCCAAACGGGCTACCCATTGAGCTTTACAAACTGAAACCAGACAGAATAGCCCCATACCTCAAGTCCATGTATGATGAGAGCCTGGAGAAGGAATGCAAGATCAGAGGATAGCCTGGCTAGTGGTTATTCATAAGGAGGGGAAACAGAAACATAAGTGTTCGTCGTATAGACCCATATCATTGCTAAATGCCAAAATTAAAATACTGGCTAAGCTGCTGGTCACCAGATTGGCCTGTGTGATCTCGGGACTGGTCCATCCGGATCAGTCTGGCTTTATGCTGGCCAGGAATACATCACTGAACTTGCGACGATTGCATGGGGTTATGGGATGAGTGGACACTTTAAGAGAGGATGCGGTGGTGGTGTCACTAAACGCCACCATGGCGTTCGATTATATAGAATGGCTGTACTTGTTTGCGGTTTTGGAGAGGCTGGGCTTTGGCCCTAGATTTATAAGTTGGGTGTCACTCCTATATACGGAACCGCTCACTCAGGTAGTGGTTAATAACAAAAAATCTACTGATTTCCATTTCCACAGAGGGACACGCCAGGGGTGTCCCCTATCTCTATTACTGTTCTCACTAATGCTGGAGCCTCTAGCTTGTTGGATCCGCAAGGACCCTATAATTTGAAGATTGAGATGGGTAGAGGGTTGGGAGGATCGCATATCCCTATATGCTGGGAACATTCTGTTATAATTGGCTTCGCCAGAGAGATCATTGCATAGGGTTCGTATCATCTTCACAAATTTTGGTACATATTCCGGGTATGCAATACACTGCACAAAATCAGTGATATTTGTGCTGAATGGAAACCCTCCCCTCTTTCCCAGGGCTTGTCAAGTGACAATAACTAAGGATGGGTTCAAATATTATATTTAGGGCTGTATATTACTAAAGATCCTAAAATGTTCTATACTACCAACCTGTTGCCGCCGCTGCAGTGACTAAAACACAATGTGGAGCATTGGAAAGTGTTGCCGGTCTCCTTACTGGGAAGCGTGTCACAATTTAAGATGATGTCCTTACTGCGCTTTCTATATATCCTTCATAATTTTCTGGAAGTTGTTCCAGCGTTATACTTCAAAGCGGAGGAGAATGCACAGATAGCATTGCTCTGGGGCAATAATCGACCACGAATATCATTTTTGAAATTGGTAAAGAACTGGTATGACGGGGGAATCGGGTGACCCAATATCAAAAAATATTATTGGGCGGCCCAATTAGCTTCCATCAATCATTGTATCTATCGGGCCCATAATGATCCAGGATATGCGATGGATAGGTGGCTTTTGACATGGAGTAACTACCCGTGAGCAATTGTATTCCAGCTTAAGAAAGCTAGGGTTGGCAGGGCCTACATATCATGCAGTCCAGGTGTGTCACATGGCGCAGAAAAGTATGGTATGGGCACCCTGGCCACCCCATTGTGGGATTCAGAACAGCTGGGATCCCTTTGGAGATCAAAGGGCTTTGATAAAAGGGACACTTTCAGGATATCGTGGGTGGGAGTTCTCTGGAAAAAAGGGGAAGGGGTGACTTTTGAGACATTACAGCAAGAGTATGAGCAAGTGGAGAATGAAAGGTTCAGGTATTCTCAGGTACAGCAGGCATTGAAAATTATAGTGCCTCGAGATGTGTCAATACTGGAGGCTTCGCCCATGGACGATCGTCTACTGGATGGGTACATGCCACGTGAGGCAATTTCGATGACCTATTCCAAACTGATCAACAACTCCCCTGATCCACTTCCACAGCTCCGCGCAAAGTGGAAATGAGATCTTATGGAATTGAATGAGGAGGAATGGTGGGAGGCACTGCGTCGCCCAAAGAGGTGGCGATATCATCAAAATTGAAGCTAGTCTGACTAAAAGTGCTGCATAGAATATATTATGCAGGACCCGCATTAGTCAATATGGGCTACAGAGAGGACGCTAGTTGTAGGCGAAACTGGTCGGGAGGGTACTTTCCTGTACATACAATGGAATTGTCCATTTATAGCTAGGTATTGGAAGGCCGTCTTCAAGTGCATGGGAGACGTATTGGGAGAATACTTGGTACTAAACTCTAAATTGTGTTTACTAAATGCTTGGGAACCAACAGACCTAGGAACTAAAGAGAGATTGTGGGTGGCCCTGAGAGGACTGGTAGTCAAACGGAACATTGCAAGAAAATTGGGACCACAAGAGGTGCCAACAAAGAGGAAGTGGATAGAAGATATGGATTGGTGTATGTTCCATGAGAAAACAGTGTATGTGTCCAGGGGGTGCCCGAAAAGTGGATGCAAATATGGAATAAGTGGAATTCCTGTAGGGGAGGGATATTTACTCCGCGGAAAGTACCGGAATTAACCTCCCTGGAGGAATTAGAGGTGTCAGGGCAGGATTTACCAATATATCGCAGAGACTATTTACGGTAAATTAAGCAACTGTGTTATATAATTGTGGGAAGAAAAGTGATTACTGTGTTACTTGTGAATCTGTATTGTTTGCTGTTTGTATTCAATAAAAAGAATTTAAAAAAAATGTTGCCATGTCCACTCACCTGAAACCCAGGTAGTGCAGGAACGGAGATAGTCTTTCCTCTCACCAAGTGTTTAACCCTCCACGCTGACTGGGAAACTCTGTGAGGAGTGAAACACCAGGGGAAGGGGGGGAAAAATGGGTAAGCATTCTGAGTGTGTGCTGTAGCTCACTCAAGGTAGGTATCCAAGATCTATATCTGCATTGATAGTGATCTCACACCTATATCTGCAGTGATAGTAATCTCACACCTATATCTGAAGTAATGGTGATCTCACATCTATACCTGCAGTGATAGTGATCTCACACCTATATCTGAAGTAATGTGATCTCACATCTATATCTGGATTGATAGTGATCTCACACCTATATCTGAAGTAATGGTAATCTCACACCTATAGCTGCAGTGATGGTGATCTCACATCTATATCTGGATTGATAGTCATCTCACACCTATATCGTTTAGCAATAGTGATCTCACACCTATAGCTGCAGTGATAGTGATTTCACACCTATATCTGCAGTGATAGTGATCTCACACCTATATCTACAGTGATAGAGATCTCACACCTATATCTGCAGTGATAGTGATCTCACACCTATAGCTGCAGTGAGAGTGATCTCACACCTATATCTGCAGTTATGGTGATCTCACACCAATATCTGCAGTGATGGTGATCTCACACCTACATCTGCAGTGATAGTGATCTGACACCTATATCTGCAGTGATGGTGATCTCACACCTATATCTGCAGTGATACTGATCTCACACCTATATCTGAAGTAAAGGTGATCTCACATTTATATCTGCAGTGATAGAGATCTCACACCTATCTCTGCAGTGATAGTTATCTCACATCTATATCTGCAGTGATGGTGATCTCACACCTATATCTGCAGTGATAGAGATCTCACACCTATCTCTGCAGTGATAGTGATCTCACACCAATATCTGCAGTGATGGTGATCTCACACCTATATCTGCAGTGATGGTGATCTCACACCTATATCTGCAGTGATACTGATCTCACACCTATATCTGAAGTAAAGGTGATCTCACATTTATATCTGCAGTGATAGAGATCTCACACCTATCTCTGCAGTGATAGTTATCTCACATCTATATCTGCAGTGATAGTGATCTCACACCAATATCTGCAGTGATAGTGATCTCACACCAATATCTGCAGTGATGGTGATCTCACACCTACATCTGCAGTGATACTGATCTCACACCTATATCTGAAGTAAAGGTGATCTCACATTTATATCTGCAGTGATAGAGATCTCACACCTATCTCTGCAGTGATAGTTATCTCACATCTATATCTGCAGTGATAGTGATCTCACACCAATATCTGCAGTGATGGTGATCTCACACCTAGATCTGTAGTGATAGTGATCACACACCTATAGCTGAAGTGATAGTGATCTCACACCTATATCTGCAGTGATGGTGATCTCACATCTATATCTGCAGTGATAGTGATCTCACACCTATATCTGAAGTAATGTGATCTCACATCTATATCTGGATTGATAGTGATCTCACACCTATATCTGAAGTAATGGTAATCTCACACCTATAGCTGCAGTGATGGTGATCTCACATCTATATCTGGATTGATAGTCATCTCACACCTATATCGTTTAGCAATAGTGATCTCACACCTATAGCTGCAGTGATAGTGATTTCACACCTATATCTGCAGTGATAGTGATCTCACACCTATATCTACAGTGATAGAGATCTCACACCTATATCTGCAGTGATAGTGATCTCACACCTATAGCTGCAGTGATAGTAATCTTACACCTATATCTGAAGTAATGGTGATCTCACATCTATATCTGCAGTGATAGTGATCTCACACCTATATCTGAAGTAATGTGATCTCACATCTATATCTGGATTGATAGTGATCTCACACCTATATCTGAAGTAATGGTAATCTCACACCTATAGCTGCAGTGATGGTGATCTCACATCTATATCTGGATTGATAGTCATCTCACACCTATATCGTTTAGCAATAGTGATCTCACACCTATAGCTGCAGTGATAGTGATTTCACACCTATATCTGCAGTGATAGTGATCTCACACCTATATCTACAGTGATAGAGATCTCACACCTATATCTGCAGTGATAGTGATCTCACACCTATAGCTGCAGTGAGAGTGATCTCACACCTATATCTGCAGTTATGGTGATCTCACACCAATATCTGCAGTGATGGTGATCTCACACCTACATCTGCAGTGATAGTGATCTGACACCTATATCTGCAGTGATGGTGATCTCACACCTATATCTGCAGTGATACTGATCTCACACCTATATCTGAAGTAAAGGTGATCTCACATTTATATCTGCAGTGATAGAGATCTCACACCTATCTCTGCAGTGATAGTTATCTCACATCTATATCTGCAGTGATGGTGATCTCACACCTATATCTACAGTGATAGAGATCTCACACCTATATCTGCAGTGATAGTGATCTCACACCTATAGCTGCAGTGAGAGTGATCTCACACCTATATCTGCAGTTATGGTGATCTCACACCAATATCTGCAGTGATGGTGATCTCACACCTACATCTGCAGTGATAGTGATCTCACACCTATATCTGCAGTGATGGTGATCTCACACCTATATCTGCAGTGATACTGATCTCACACCTATATCTGAAGTAAAGGTGATCTCACATTTATATCTGCAGTGATAGAGATCTCACACCTATCTCTGCAGTGATAGTTATCTCACATCTATATCTGCAGTGATAGTGATCTCACACCAATATCTGCAGTGATGGTGATCTCACACCTATATCTGCAGTGATGGTGATCTCACACCTATATCTGCAGTGATACTGATCTCACACCTATATCTGAAGTAAAGGTGATCTCACATTTATATCTGCAGTGATAGAGATCTCACACCTATCTCTGCAGTGATAGTTATCTCACATCTATATCTGCAGTGATAGTGATCTCACACCAATATCTGCAGTGATAGTGATCTCACACCAATATCTGCAGTGATGGTGATCTCACACCTACATCTGCAGTGATACTGATCTCACACCTATATCTGAAGTAAAGGTGATCTCACATTTATATCTGCAGTGATAGAGATCTCACACCTATCTCTGCAGTGATAGTTATCTCACATCTATATCTGCAGTGATAGTGATCTCACACCAATATCTGCAGTGATGGTGATCTCACACCTAGATCTGTAGTGATAGTGATCACACACCTATAGCTGAAGTGATAGTGATCTCACACCTATATCTGCAGTGATGGTGATCTCACGCCTTTTTACTGTTAGCACATCACTACAGCAAAGCCAAGCAAAAGGAGCCCCTTGGGCGTGAAAGGGCGTCTTGAGACCTCAATAAACAACAAAGGAAGGCTGGGCTCTGGTGTTGAGCAGTGGCTGGTTGAAGAGTTGAAGGGAGCCTCGGCGGATAGTGCACAAGTGTGCTCTGGAGGAAGAGGGTGGAGATGGTGTATGTATATCAGCACAGAAATCTGTTTAAACTGACCATTAGATTTAGGGTGAGGAAAAATACAGTAGCGTCAACGTTTTATTTCGGTTTAGACAGTGCTCGGTGCTGTTTTGTAATGTCACTGCAGACATAATCACATTTAGAAAAAAAACAGACTCCGGAAACATGATCCGTCACTACACGCCTCCTTTAGATAAGAAATACCTTCACAACAGCCGTTTAGCAAACGATCCAGTACGGATGGGCCATCCCAAAAGGAGGCAGGGCGGTAACAAAGAAACCTCATTTTCAATTGGAGGCCACCGTTTAGCATGAACGATGACGCTAGCCAATGAAAATGATGAGCGGAGCTTCAAGTCCCTTTCTGAAATCTCCTCTACCACTATATGTCTCGCAGAGCAACAGCGCATGCGCGCTGCTACGATAGGTGATACCTAAAAAGAGGAAGCACTATATGAAAAGGAGCATAGAGAGTACCATGCATCCATTGAAGGATGACAAAAAACTTCTGACACATACAAAGATATAGAAAACAAATTCATCTCACCATTCAACCCAAAATGCAGATTTTAAGGAGTTGAAAAGGATATAAATGACATAGAACATAGAAAATGACTCCCAGTATTCCATAGGTATATGTCCAAACATTTCTCCTATTATCATCACAGGAGGACGTAAAGTGACTCAAGGCCTTTTTCACAACATAGGAAATGGATGATAGTAGTAGAGGATTAGGAGTAGTCCTAGTCAGGAAGAGCAGCAAAACAAGAAACAAAAAGGCAGGAGACAAGAAGGTAATCTTTAAAAGTACTAAAACACCAGAAAGGACAGAATAAATCCAATATATATATATGAACAGACAAGAACATAGTGCACTGGTAATAATCCAAAAAAGCAACAGTCTTAGGGTTCCTGGGTAGGTAGAGAAAACAAGAGAGCATCAGCACAATGAAGTATCACCAAGAATTCCCCCCCGCCCCAAAAAGAAATGAGTGGAAAATCAGAAATCCAAAAGCAGGACAAAGATGCCCAAGACTCCGAGGGGCACTTTATGAAAATATAGAAAAAGGCACAGTGAACTCTGAAGGTCCAAAGGGCTTCAAAGCAGAGGAATGCACATCAAGGACGGAAGAAACATTCCAAGCAATGCGGCAAGAATCCTTTCCATAAAAGGAAATGTACCAAGCATCTTGGTTATGGAGGGCGGCCCTTTTATAGTCCCACATCCAAAAACCAGGGTTCCGACCCCACGTAAGCCTTGCGGTATTTCCTGATGTGTAGGGGCTCTTGCCTCCAAACCTATGAGTTACCGAACTCTGTAACAAATACTGAAAAAGAAAAGGACAGCAATGTGGGAATTTTCCACCCACTTCGTACAGACAATAGGGAAGATTCCGCATATCATACTCCATAACCCTCAACATACAGCATTCACAAAAGGAAGTGGGGTACTATGTTGTGCGTGTGTTCGTACAGGATGTGACAAACAAGGCCATGCCTTTGGCGCTACAGCCAATTACTGACCAATTGAAACACTTGCCTAAAAAGAAGAAGAAATTGGCCTCCGCCCCTCCATCTCTAATCTGAGGAGTTCCCCTACTCCTAGCTATTCCCAGAGACAATCTTTCCAATTGCCAGAACTGACCTCATGCAGCTGTCCTGGCTCAAATCTCCCAGGACTGGCTGTTAATCATTAATATAGTGTTTGTGACCCTTCCCAGAGCCCTCCCTTGAACCCTCACCAGGGTGATTCGAACAAGGATTCTTCCTCCTCTCACTCCTCTCACACTGATACCCCATGAGCCCCCAGGAAGCCCCAGGAAGAAGAAAAATAAATTCTGTGACCTCTCCAAAGTGCAACCAGGGCCCTGTGGTTCAAATCCCTTTCAGTTTGCCCCTGAGGGCATCGTCCACAGTAGGTACTCTAATTGGACTCCTACCCTGGCTGTGGTAGAGTGTATGCAGCACTGTGTCAGAAAACTTTTAATAAAGAGGTCCATAAAAGACTGTCTACCAAGTGTTCCAGAAATGACTTCCCGGACAAAACGGTCTGTACCCCCGACATAGACCCAAGGATTTAGCAGGTTTGAAGAAATATGCCAGGGACCCAAAAAAGATTATTGACAGGGCATGGAAAGTGTGCCTTTCTGGTCCCACGGAAAAACGTTTGGAGATGCTCCTGAGGCGCAAGAGTGCAGTGATAGATCTGGAGATCCTGGCAGCTGGGTCGCAAAGGGCAGTTTGCATACAGGGAACCGCCAACTGTACCATCGCCTCGGAGCCCAGAAATCCATGTTTATGCGCATTGATCCCAAGTTAGAAGACTTGACCACTGGTGAAGCTGGCCCCACTACTGATGGCCTCCTCTCTAGAAAGAAGTTTGTCACGGATGTTGGCAAGTTTGTTAACGCCTTCAAAGACCTTGACAAAGCACAGGTGTTTCCCAGGAAAGTTTTACAAACAAATCTTTTGCCAGGGCCAGGCAAAGCAGGGGACACTTGCCAGGCAAGGATTTGTTCAAGACTCCCTTCGAGGATTTGGGTACACAGGAGAGGAAATGAGCAGGATGGTACCAGGGGAGCAGGCTTCTTTCTATATTAGCCAGGCTCTGCCAGGAGAGGAAATAGAGGGGATCTTTCAGGGGGTCCTTCAAGGCCTCCACATCTTCAAGTTTCACCAGTAAGCAGTAGCCCTTTATCTCAAGTATGTCTAGGGGGAAGAACTCAAATGCTAGTTCACAATTGGCGACAGATCACAACAACCCGTGTGTTCTGGAGACAGTTATGGGTTTCCATTAGGCATGGCCGGATTTCGCGGATCCACGATCCGCGAATTTACGGATTTGCGGATCCGCAAAATCTGCGAATTTGCGGATTCGTGTATTTTGCGGATCATAGTGGGTAAAGGGCGGGAAAACGGTGCACATCACTAGTGTGAGGGGCAGGGCCAAATGGGCGAGGCTTATATGCGAGTTCACATGCCTCTTGTGTGCATAAAAGGACAGGCACGGATCAGAAAAGCACAGGAACTGCACAGGGATTGAGCTTGTGAAAGTCAATAATGCAAAGGCCTCTATCAAGCATCATAGCTAATTTTCAACGATAGATATGGGGAGAACGCTCATCTGCCCAGCCTCGACAAAACTCACATTTTTGGGGGGCTGATTAACTTTGCCATCACACCGAAGAGCACCGGGGTGCCTCGAGTGAGCTGTCCTTCATAGTGGGTGAAGGGCGGGAAAACGGTGCACATCACTAGTGTGAGGGGCAGGGCCAAACGGGCGAGCCTTATATGCGAGTTCACATGCCTCTTGTGTGCATAAAAGGACAGGCACGGATCAGAGAAGCTCGTGGTCACAGGAACTGCACAGGGATTGAGCTCATGAAAGGCAATAATGCAAAGGCCTCCATCAAGCATCAAAGCTAATTTTCGACGATAGATATGGGTAGAACGCACACCTGCCCAGCCTTGACAAAACTCACATTTTTGGGGGGGCTGATTAACTTTGCCATCACAACGAAGAGCGCAGGGGTCCCTTGAGTGAGCTGCCTGCTAGTGCCCATCATCCTGTAACTATTTTAGGATGGCGCCGGCAAGCTGCCAGCGCCATCCTAAAATAGTTACTAAATTAGCTTCATCAGGAAGCACTAATAGATAAAATAAAGCAGGTGCTTGAGCACCTGCTTTATTTTATCTATTAGTGCTTCCTGTTCCCTCTCTCTCCCCTCCGTCTTCGCTCTCGTCCTCCCCCTCTCTTCTTCCCCTCCCTCTCTCCCTCTACCCTCTCTCCTTTTCCCTCTCTCCCTTTCCCTCACTTCCCTCTCTCCCTTTCCCTCTCTTCCCTCTCCTCTCTCCCTGTCTCCGTCTCTCTCTCCTCTCTCCCCCTCTCTCTCTCCTCTCTCCCCCTCCTCTCTCCCCCTCTCTCTCCTCTCTCCCTCTCTTTACCCTCTCCATCTCCCTGCTCTCTCCCTCTCCCTGCTCTCCTTTTTCTCCCTCTCCCCATTTCCCCCTCTGCCTGCTCTCCTCTCTCTCTCCCTCCCCTCTCTCCCTCCCCTCCGTCCTTTGCTCTCGTCCTCCCCCTCTCTTCTTCCCCTCCCTCTCTCCCTCTACCCTCTCTCCCTTTCCCTCACTTCCCTCTCACTGTCTCCCTTTCACTCTCTTCCCTCTCCTCTCTCCCCGTCTCCGTCTCTCTCTCCTCTCTCCCCCTCTCTGTCTCCTCTCTCCCCCTCTCTCTCCTCTCTCCATCTCTTTACCCTCTCCCTCTCCCTGCTCTCCTTTTTCTCCCTCTCCCCATCTCCCCCTCTGCCTGCTCTCCTCTCTTCTCTCCCTCTCTCCCTCCCCTCTCTCTCCCCTCCGTCCTTCGCTCTCGTCCTCCTCCTCTCTTCTTCCCCTCCCTCTCTCCCTCTACCCTCTCTCCTTTTCCCTCTCTCCCTTTCCCTCACTTCCCTCTCTCCCTTTCCCTCTCTACCCTCTCCTCTCTCCCCGTCTCCGTCTCTCTCTCCCCCCTCTATCCCCCTCTCTCTCTCCTCTCTCCCCCTCTCTCTCCTCTCTCCATCTCTTTACCCTCTCCCTCTTCCTGATCTCCTTTTTTTCCCTCTCCCCATCTCCCACTCAGCACCACCACAGCACCACTCAGCACTACCACAGCACCACTCAGCACCACCACAGCATCACTCAGCACCACCACAGCATCACTCAGCACCACCCCAGCATCACTCAGCACCACCACAGCATCACTCAGCGCCACCACAGAACCACCACAGCACCACTCTGCACCACCACAGCACCACTCAGCACCACCACAGCACCACTCCGCACCACCACAGCATCAATCAGCAACACCACAGCATCACTCAGCACCACTCACCATCACCACATCATCACTCAGCAACACCCCAGCACCACTCAGCACCACCACAGCACCACTCAGCATCACCACATCATCACTCAGCGCTACCCCAGCATCACTCAGCACCACCACATTATCACTCAGCACCACCACATTATCACTCAGCGCCACCCCAGCATCACTCAGCGCCACCCCAGAATCACTCATCACCACCACAGCATCACTCAGCGCAACCACAGCATCACTCAGCGCAACCACAGCATCACTCAGCGCAAGCACAGCATCACTCAGCGCAAGTACAGCATCACTCAGCGCAACCACAGCATCACTCAGCGCAACCACGGCATCACTCAGCGTAACCCAGCATCACTCAGCACCACCACAGCATCACTCAGCACCACCACAGCATCACTGGTTCAAATATGTTCTTTCAATGTTTCAAGCTGTTTTCAAGCTTTCAAGCTTTATTACAAATCACAAAAAGATGTTAATATTTCACTTCTGTTCTTGGATTTTCGGCACAACATAAAACACTTAACATAATCTTCCCAAAAGTTATTTACAAAAGTTTAAGCTATTGCCATTACAAATTAAATAAATTATTTAAGGAATAATTATTAAAATAAATTAAAAGCAATTGTTATTTGTAATATCAATGCATCTAAGTCCCGTAAATATAAAACATGTTGCATTACAAATGCTATAGGTGTCACATTTGGGAAAGTTATAACTATTGGCATTGTAAATGACAAAGCTATTAATTTAGCTATTTTAAAAAATAACACATAAATAATAAAAAAATCATTTATAAGACCAATAGCTCAAACTTTCCTAATGCGAGCCCTATTGCATTTCCAATGCTTGTTTTACGTGTTTCTACTTGTTCGTCTTCCAGGCCGTATCCATATTATGTCCAGTCTGCCCGCCCCACCCCGCGCGCTATGAGGCTGCCCGTGGCCCACACAGGGGGCTCCCGTAAGTGGGCGGCCACCCTAGTGCCACATGATGGCACAAACAGAACAGGGCCAGTGTTTGGACCTCCCGGATGTCTAAGTACAATTTTGTAATTTCCGGCGCACCAGTGGGCGGGGTACGGATGAAGCTTTTTCTACCTCCCCGCCCAGCTGGCGATTCCTTACATCCCCCTTGCTTTTGAATCTATACATTTCACCCCTCATTTTTACTTTACAGCAGATGGAGGTCTCGGTGTTTAACTACGCCGACGACCTCCAACTTGTTTTCAACCTTTCCTCTTCTCCTTCCTCGGCTTCTAATTTCCAGAAGGTTATGCTTTTTATCCAAGGGTGGATGAACTGCAACCACCTTAAACTGAACCCGGACAAGACCGAATTGGTCCTGACGGGGGGTGGTTGCAGTCCCTGGTCTCCTTCCTTCTGGCCCTCTGCCCTTGGCCCTTCCCCTCTTCCTGTTTCCAAGGTTAAAACCTTGGGTATTTTCATTAATCCCATGCTTACCCTTCATACGCAGATCAATGCAGTTGTATCTGCTTGTTTTTTCTCTCTGCGGACTATTCGAAGGGTTGCCCGCTTCTTCTCAACTGCTGCACTCAAGCTCATCCTCATGGCCATGGTGCTTTCGTGCCTTGACTATGGGAACGTCATCTACAATGGTGCGCCGGCTTATCTGCTCCGCCGGCTTCAACAGATTCAGAATCAGGCGGCCCGCCTGATCTACGGTCTCCCCAGGTTCAATCATACGACCCCTCTGTTGCAATCTCTCCATTGGCTCCCAGTGAGGGAGAGGGCCCTCTTTAAGCTTGGATGTATCACCTACCAGGCCAGATCAGGGACCGCTCCCGTTTTCCTGTGTGAAGCCATTTCCCCTTACCTTCCTTCCCGAGAACTCCGTTCCACTCATTTGGCTTTTCTGTCAGTCCCTCGTTTCAGAAAACAGAAGTCCGGTGGGGCCAGATTTGCAGTGCTGGCTCCTTCCTTCTGGAACTCACTTCCATTTACTCTTAGGTCGTCATCTTCCTACCTGGAATTTCGCAAACATCTTAAAACCTTCTTGTTCTCCAGATCTGTAGTTGTATAACCCTTCCCCCGCACCCACTGGTTTTCTGCCATCTAGCGCCATGAAACCGATTCTGGTATAAGTGCGCTCTATAAATATTTTAAAATTCAAATTCAAATCCCGCTTGTTTCTCCTCAGTTCCTTTCTCATCTTCTTATTTTTTTCTTTATTTATTTTAAGCATAAGTGACCGTATACAAAAACAACCAATATCACTTATCATGTCAACATCGCAAATTGATCAATCATACAGTATTCATATGACCTGTATATTGTGTATTAGTTGAGCTAGGCCGCTCAGGCGTGACCAGTTAATTGCGATCTACGCGACCTCATTAGGGCTCTTATGATTGGACACAACTGTCATATTTTGTCCCCTTCAGCTGTCTGTAGCTGGATCAGCGGTGGTGACTTTCTCCAGGAAATATGACTGTAGGGGAGTCCAAATGTCTCTAGGGTGGGAAGAGGGCAGTGGGAGTTCGGCATTGGTGTGCAGTTGTTCTTGGCAGTATATGAGATAATTCGACCAGTCTTTGAATTTGAGTGCCCTTCCCCATCTGCAGGCCACTCTTCGCTTGGCGTGCACGAGTGCCAGGGAGATATATTTCCACAGCGCGGCGGTCACTGCTTCGCTGTACACTAATAGTGTGACAAAGGGGTCTTCGGGAACGTGCAGTCCAGTAATTTTATCAAGCGCCTCCAACACCTCCGTCCAGTATCTTTGGATGGGAGGACAGTCCCAGGCCAGGTGTCTGAAGTCTGCTCCCTCCCTCCCACAGCCGTCACAGCGGCCAATGTCCTGGAGATGAAGGCGCATCAGGCGTTTAGAGGTATAGTTAAGACGGTGTTAGTCAGGGCACAAGTCCTAAATAAAGAAGTGGGGGGACGCTCACAGACAGGAAGTGACGTCACGACCGAAAGTGACGTCACAAAAGGCAAAAACCCAGAAGTGGGGGACGCTCAAATACGTGAAGTGACGGCACGATCGGAAGTGACGTCACGAAAAGGAAAAAAAAACTAGAAGTGGGGGACGCCCAAATACGTAATAGCGCTCACATATTCCATTAACGCAGCAGCGCCGATAAGATCGCAGAGTTATTAGGACAGGGGGCTGGGGTGCTTGTCTGGCAGTCCTGGCTCCTTCCTATTCATTGTATTAAACAGCGCGTCTAACGGAGGCAAGAGCAGGGCTCGAGTCGGGAATAACGCTATAATTGAAAGCCCAGCTTTTGCACAGGGGGGACGGCGTCCACCTGGTAAGACCCCTTAAAATAAGTGGGGGGACGCCGTCCACCCGCGTGGTACCCCGACTCGAGCCCTGGTGTTAGTACCTATAATGGATGATGCGCAGCCGGCTGCTAGCGGATATTTTCCCGGTTTGTTGACAGCAAAATGACCACTGGTCATCAGTGATGGTGGATTCTAGCTCTTCCTCCCAATGAGTCCTAGCCGAAGGGGGGTCGTGAATGCAGCCTTCCACATCTTCGCGTCCTTCCTCAGGCGCGCATTCCTCTCGGTAGCCCCTGGTTCCCCTACCTGCCGCTCTCCTTCCTGGTGTGTGAACCGTACAAATACCCAAAAAAGCACAAAACAGATGGGACTGGAAAGCATAATTGCAAGATGAAAGTTACTTTTCAGGGAGGGGGGCGGTGTCAAGGGAGCTGGGTCACTGGGACGGGGCAAGGGGGCGCTAGATTCTTCAGGAGTTATAATCGGGTGGATGAGTCAACCAGGAAATAAAAAGATTCCGAACCAGACATGTATTAAGAAACCACAAGTGCTTTTCCCACACCTCAAGAAAGCGCTTATGTGGTTCATTCTTAAACCAATATGTATAATAAGAAACCATGGTCCTTTTGTACTGCAAGCAGAGGTGTAGACTAGGGTGAGAAGGGTGTTTGGAGTATTACAACCTCCTGATAAATGTATTATTTAATAAATATTTGGGTGCAGGAGCTTTCAGGCGGGTCTGGTAAGGTGCAATTCAGATTTCATCTGGGATTTTTAAATACTCACTCACACTTTCTTGGCTCTGTTCTGAAGGTCTGAAAACATGGTTATTGTAACAAAATACTGTGTTTTAAGTACCTCTCACAATCCACAGTCCTTTCCCTTTCCACTGAGCCTTAAGCCCTTCTCATGAGCTACACCCCTAACTGCTACTTACACATACACTCGTAAAACTAGGTGCCCAGGAGAGACGTGCCCTCTGTTGCCATTGGCTAGGGCTTTGTAACATTTCGTACATTTTTATTAAAACAAAATAGGGTTTGCCGGTATTTCATGGCATTTTTTCTTGCAAGGGAATACTTTGAATTACAAAAAAAAGAAAACACGAGATACCGCCAGGAGCCTGGTTCAAGCTGAAAATAATTCCTGGTTAAAACTAGTTTTCCGTGAGCAAAAAGTAAACCCAATGATAAGAAATGTTTTGAATTGCACATTAAAAATTACACCACCCTAAATTAAAGTGTGCTCTGGTTGGTCCTGCACATGCACTATTTTGTGTTACTGGGTGACTCTGCCTGGCACTGCAAATGCACTATTTTTGGGTTACTGGGTGAGTCCATGGTTGGCACTGGACATGCACTAATATGGGTTACAGGGTGAGTCCATGGGTGGCACTGCACATGTACTGTTGTGGGTTACTGAGTAACTCCAGGGCTGGCATTACACACACGCACACTATTTTGTGTTACTGATGACTCCATAGTTAGCACATGCACTATTCCCAGTTACTGGGTGACCCCTGTTACCAAGGAAGCAGCGCTCAAGCCCTGGCTTTTACTTTACAAATCTGTGTTCTCATTTACTGTAAATTCATTGTGATCTCCTGAAGTGAACCAGGACTACATCTCCCAGAACGCATTAGGTTGTCAGACTAATCCCCAGGAGTGGCACCCTGCACTCTTGATGATATTTAGTTGTGCCGTAACTTTAGCAGCAGTGGAAGAGTAAAGGTGGGACAGGCCTAGGCGTAACCAGAGCAATGATGGCCGCACCAACAGAACTTCTGCCCTCTTTTCACTTAAAGGAACAGGCCTCTGCTTTATTTGTTCGACGCCTCGTCAGGAGTAAATAGCGCTACATAAACGCAATTCAAAGCAGATGTTTAATCGGTGTGACACAAGCTCACCCTAAACTATTTCAGTAAAGCTAGTGATTTTCAGTGGAAAGAGACCTCCTGAAGTAATGTGCACTATGTGAAAAACAGACTATCTTTATCAAAGGGTTGCACCATGGAACTTGTGCATCACAGTAGGGCCTGCATTCACGGCAGATGTGTGTAAACTGTGGAATGGCCTGGGGGCTGAGGGCTATTTCTTTTCATTTCACCACTCCTTTAATTTTAGGTCTGAGGTTAACCAAGACCTTTTGATTTTACTAAAATATGTATAATATCCTTACTTGAAGGGACTTTCAGCCTGTCGTTATTTCACAGCATATCAAATAAAGGCTGTCATTTGAAACTGTTCGGTTTTAAGTTATCCTCTTTTTATTTTTTTCTTTCCCACTTATTTCTTTTTTCCCTTCTTTCAATTCTTTCTTTCCTTCTTGCTTTCTTACATCTTTACTTCTCTTTCTTTCTTTTTCTTTCTTTCATTCTTTTTTATTCCCTTTTTCTCTATCTTTTTCTTTCTCTCTTTCCTTTCTGCTTTCCCTTTCCTTGTTCTCTTCCCTTCTTTAATCCCTTCATTTTTTCTCCCTTCCCTATTTCTTTTCTTCCCTTTCCTTTACTCCTGTCCTTCACTCTTTCTTATGCTTCTCTCGTTTATTCTATTTTTCCATCTCTCATTCTTTGTTTCACTTTCCTCATTTTTTCTTTTCTCCGTCCTTCTTTCATTTCTTCTTTCACCTTCTTTCATTCATTCTTTCTCAGTCCTTCTCATTTTTCCTTCCTTCCCGCTCTTTTTTCTTTTCTTATTTGTTTCTTTTTTTCTTTCTTGCCTTCTTTCTTTCCTGTCTACTTTATTTCTTTCCTCTATTCTTTCGATCTTTAAGGCAAGAGGTTTGCAGAAAATGTCAGAAAGAGTTACTTTTATAGGTCTGAGTTAATCATGACCTTTTGATTTTACTAAAATTATAAGTAGCACGTAGTTGCCTACAGGGGTTTCAGCCAGAGGTCAACCATTAATCTGTGTCTGGCGTCATTCACATTTTTCCTCCACCTACTCAAGCATGCACTACGAGGGAATGTATCCGCTCCTTTCAGACTTCAGTGCAAACAATACTTTGAATTGAGATACTGCATTCCACCCTTTCACAAGGAACACATCCACAATCAAAGTGGTTTCCTTCAGTACCAGGGAGTACTATGGTAATGTGTGTTTTTTTTGGCACCTAAAATGTAGAGTTTCCCCAGCCTTGATGGTCAGAAAATCTGGATTTTATTAAAGATAAGGAGGCTAATATTATTGCAATCTTCCTTTAATTTCTACAGATCACAGCCTCTTTAAAGAACTCAGAACACTTAATTACTGAATTACAAATAATTCCAACCTAATAAAAGGCCAGAACACTGTGATCTCATCCTTTTTTTCTCAAACTCATAACATTTCATAACCATGAACATGCTCTTACTGTTCTCCCAAAAACAACAACAATAAAATAAAAATAAGAAGTCCAGGTTCATAATCCATTTCCAAGAACAAATGTAATCCAACTCCTCATGCTGTTCCGGACCTTGGAGTACTTCTTCCTCCTCATTCTCGTCTTCTATTGTTGACCACAAAATAATATAGTTATTAAACAGGGTTTGGGTTTTAGCCACCGTGTCTTTAATAAAATCCGGATTTTCTGACCATCAAGGCTGGGTAAAATCTACATTTTATGTCAACACCGGAGGCTAATATTATTGCGAGTTCAAAGCTTTTTTAATAAACAACAAGCTACATTATCAACAGGTTTGAAATAAAATATGTGAAAAACTGCATCACTTGACCAATCCGCACTTCTCAACATGTCCTGTGAAGCTCCTCCTAACATAACTGCTTGAGGAGCAGATGCTTCCCTTACGGAATGTGCCCCAAATAAACTCACATCCACACCTGAATTCAGCATTACCTCCATCACCCACCTCGCAAGAGTTGGAGATGACACGTCTTTATGGGGATACCTGAAGAAGATCAAAAGCTGACTCACATTCACATGTCTCAGATGTAATGTTCTCTTCTCATACTCTTTCAAACAACGTACCATGCACAAGTTTTCATGGTCATCAAAATGAGGGTAAAATATAGACAGCAAATTTGTCTTTGTTCTTCTATGTAAATAAAAACACACACCTTCAGGTAACAAAAAATCCTGTTTGTAACCTCTAATGCCCTTACATCTTACACTCTTATAAAAGATTCTAAACATAATAAAAAAAGTTATTTCAGCGATAAAGATGTAATATCTGGATATTCATTAGTCTCTAGACCGTCCAAATGCCTCAGCACTTTGGTCACATCCGAAACTGAATTACATCTTCAAACTGGAGGCTTTGAGATTCCTATACTCCTCAAACGTCTCTTCACTAAGACATTCTGCCCACAGAAAAAACATTAATAAGACCATGTTCGGCTGCAATAGATGAATTATGAACATTAATTGTCCTATAAGGCAACCTTTTGCAAACAGCTCGGATAAGTAATTTACTACTTCCACAATATCCACTATTAATGGGATCCAAACCCCTCTCCATACACCAGCAAATCTACTTTTGTCAAGCCAATCTATACACCTTTCGTGTTCCTGGCGCCCACGATTTCTTGATAAGTTTAGATGCCCCTTATAAAGGTTCTGACACTTCCCAAACTCTCCTGAAATTTTCCATGCCATCATCCTCAATTGACCCTCTAGAAACAAATTGTGTAGTTCCCCTGCTGGTCCCTTCAAAATCTCTGGAAACACTGGCAACAGAATCGGATAATCCACCAACATTTCTAATAATTTTGGGTACCACGCCTGGGACTTCCATAGAGGAGTCACCAACACCACTGTTCACTTGCACATGCAAACCATCATAGCTACGCGAGTTATCATTGAAAAAGGTGGAAAGGCATAACCCTTCAGACCCTTCCAATCCTGTCTGAAAGCATCTATCATTGCACACTCTGGGTCTGGACGCCAACTGTAAAATACTTCCAACTGTTTGCTTAGTCAATCCACAAATAAATCCACCTGAAAAGGTCTCCAAAGCTCCATCAATTTCAAGAAAATCACTCTGTTCAGTCTCCAGTTGCTGGGACACTGAGTTTCCTTGAGAACCAATCTGCCTCCACATTGCTTATCCCTGGGATATGCTCCGTATGTACTACAATGTTCTGTTTCAAGCAATACTCCCAAAACACTTTTGCCAAATCTACCAAGTCTTTTGACTTTGGTCTGCCTAACTTGTTCACATGCCTTATACCAACTTCCAAGATGGCCCGCGGAACGTAGCCCTGAACGGGAGCTCCTGGGCTGCGGCATCAATTCTTTGGAATATTCCTCCCTGACCTACCCCCACCGATGCCACCAACACCATACTGAATCCGGGACCCCGCTCACCTCATCGGTTTCTTTGGTTGTGCACTTGAGCAACGACTGACCCCTCCACTGTCATCCGAGCTCTGGCCCTATCATCGGAAGAGCCTCTTCCAACTGCTCTCTCTCTCTGGACCCGCAACAGGGGTGGTATTTGAGCTGCCCGGTCTAGAAAGGAGCAGATTGTGCGAACTCCTTTGAGCCCTGAAGGAGGAAACACTCAAGCCGACAAATCACTCTTACCAAGGGATAATTTCGAGCCGAAAAAAGTACTGTTTTTGATCATCGCTTCAGCTCCAATATGGCCAACGCTCTCGATCACAGCGCCGTGAGCTTCTTCTGTTCTCTTCACTGTGCGGCTGATTCTTGCTGAAAAAAAGCAATTTGTGACCCTCTGATCCATGTACTCTTTTTGGCTTTACCTTCTCTGTGCTGTTTTTCCCTCTTCGCGGCGACTGCTCAGGAGATACTGCCGGTAACTGCCTGACTTTAAAATGCAAAAACAACAATTGATGGATGGAATGTTGCACAATGGCAAAACATTCACCCCCAGTCACAGATCTGGGTTTAATCCATCATTATTTTGCTCACCACACCACCCCAGTTCAGACATGGCCATATGCAAATCAGTCTTGACCCTATGCCTCATGAGAACAGTCCAGCCAGAACAGCCAAGCCATTTCTTCCCTGGACCTGAATCAAGCATCCTTGGACCAGTTTCTGGCTATCAGCCGTCATCAGCCAGGATAGCTTGATTCCAGTGGCATGGAGAGCACGGGACTCACGTCTGAGCATACCCGTCCCACTCAGGGTGACAAATGCAAAAACAATAATTGATGGACGGAATTATGCACAATGGCAAAACATTCACCCCCAGTCACAGATATGGGTTTAATCCATCGTTATTTTGCTCACCACACCACCCCAGTTCAGACATGGCCATATGCAAATCAGTCTTGACCCTGTGCCTCATGGAAACAGTCCAGCCCGAACTGCCAAGCCATGTCTTCCCTGGACCGGAATCAAGCATCCTAGGACCGGTTTTTGGCTATCAGCCGTCATCAGCCAGGATAGCTTGATTCCAGTGGCATGGAGAGCACGGGACTCACGTCTGAGCATACCTGTCCCACTCGGGGTGACAAATGCAAAAACAATAATTGATGGACGGAATGTTGCACAATGGCAAAACATTCACCCCCAGTCACAGATCTGGGTTTAATCCATCGTTATTTTGCTCACCACCCCAGTTCAGACATGGCCATATGCAAATTAGTCTTGACCCTGTGCCTAATGGGAACAGTCCAGCCCGAACTGCCAAGCCATGTCTTCCCTGGACCGGAATCAAGCATCCTAGGACTGGTTTCTGGCTATCAGCCGTCATCAGCCAGGATAGCTTGATTCCAGTGGCATGGAGAGCACGGGACTCAGGTCTAAGCATACCCGTCCCACTCGGGGTGACAAATGCAAAAACAACATTTGATGGACGGAATGTTGCACAATGGCAAAACATTCACCCCCAGTCACAGATCTGGGTTTAATCCATCTTTAAAATGGCGGGCAAAATTTCCCTCGATACGCATCTACCTTCTTCTCACCGCAATATTTGTTTCCTGTGTTATTGCGGACCCCAAAGTTTGACAGCGCTCTCTTCACTCTGTGGCCCCTTGACCCACTATAATCTGTTCTCCCACCCATTTTAGTCCGCAAGTGTAACTGCTTTTACATAAGCTATGACCAAAATGGTTCCCAACACATGTTAATGTACGAGTCTCTACCTGCTACCTTCAATATTTGCTGCATTGCGGCAGCAGTCTCCCAGGCTTCTCTACCAGAGACCCAACTCTCAATTACCTCCCACTACAGTGAGGGTCTTTTTCTAATAGCCCGTCTGTCCCCAAGTTGGCCGCCATGAGTAGGCCCTTGGCCAAAGCTCCCCTTCTCCCCTTGTTGAGGAGGGATCCAGCATCTATGCTCTGGAGTTTCAGAGACCCCTCTGAGAGAGACCACAGTGACAAGGTAGTCACACACAGCAGAGGATTGGGAATGATCCTACTACCGCTCTGAGCCCAGCTCCGCACACTGTGTCCGGCGCTCATAATGGAAGTTTTTGAATATGCCCCCCTAGGCAGACTCTAGAACCTTCTGTATGTACTGTGGTGCCTAAGCAACCTTTGGCCGATGACTGGTGGAGCTGTCCTATGCAGCTATAGAGGAGTTTGGCTCTGGTTCACCCCTCGGCCGTCACCTACCCAGCCAAACGTCGGACACTGTTTTAGCTCGTCTCCCCATTGTATTTCCTACCACCTCCCTCCTATGTTTATGCTATGGATTTGTAACTCATGTAACTAGGCTCCAGCAACGGATCTAACTTTGTAACTATGTTTTAAAACTATGTTCTTCCTCATGTAAAGCGCTCTGATATCTTCGGGTCTAGCCAGCGCTGTATAAACCTTTAAAAAAAATTACAGCAGACACATTGTTTATCTGCAGAAAGATTGAGCATTTTGCCTTGTCCTTTGCAAAACTCTTTATTGCAAAAGAACCCACCAGAAGTTCCAAACAATGTATGGGCCAATTGGTTTCCTGTTCTGACCAAAAACTCCTGTAAAGGTTGAACCACAAGTTGCACCCCATCCTATCAAACTCACACCTGTCTCTATTATCATATCTGGGTCAATCCCATAAATTGCTCTTCCATTCCACGCCTCCATATTTCTTAACCACCAACCAAGTTCTTCCTTGGACTCCTGTGATAGCACAATCTCTTCTGAGTACCTCAATCCCTCTCTCAGATGTTTTACCTTCAGCCTCTGAAGAGCAAGATAATGCAAAGGACCTGAAAAAATAGCTTGAATTGTAGAAGACAACTAGCCTACCACTCTTGCTAACATTCTCAGAGATATCTTTTCCATGCGTAAAACATTCCTTATTTCTTTCAGCTTTTTTTTTGTAGTTTCAGATGCCCCTGAACTCTGGGTCATCTGACTTAGAATTAAACAACATTTCTCCATATTTTCCAGAAACCTCGAATCCTTCAACAATGATACTGCCATAAAAGTATGTACCAGCATCCTTTAAATCTAATCTTGTTAGCCGATCTCCTGATTGCAAAACATTCCTGAGTAAATGCAAACCCTCCATCTTGAAATGGTGATATTCCACCCACTCATTCAAACTCTTCAGAATTATCACCGGTTGCATGCCCTTGACTTTTTTCTGTACTAAAATATATTGCTCACAAAGCCTTTTTGTGCATTCCTTCCCTCCACAATTGCTCCTTTTTCCCTCAATTCTCCTACTTTTTTTCTACCAGTTTTGAGAGTTCAATATTGAACCTTATTACCTCTGGTATTCATGCCTGAATAGGTTCTCCTATGAAATCTATGTGATATCCTTTCACGGTTTCCTACACCCAAGGTTTTCCTGTTACCCTTAACCAATTTCTGTAAAACTGAGCAAGTCTGCTGCCCAGTTTTTTGGGGGGAACAGAACGGTCTAGACTTACTTGATCCATAAGAACGTCGATCTCCTCATATTCCTCTCCCTCTAGTCCTTTGTTTCTGTGGGTAAAACCCTCCTGTCTCATATGAGGTTTGATATAAGCTAGGTCTAAATCCTCTAGAAAATTAGGTCCTTGTAATTCCTTGACCTCGGCTGGGGAACCAACCTCTCGTTCGCCTGGCCCAAGCAAAAACCTGCCTATCAAAAACCTTTTTTATCTCTCTTTGAGATTTTTGTAGGGATCTGAAAGCACCCACATATTTTGACATTTCCTTTATAAATGCATCCCTAAACAATAAGCTGTTTGCAACTAGCCCTTCCTCGTTATTGGATAGTTTCACCAACTTAGGAACTATTTCAAATAGGATGCCTTTCCTACGTTCTACTGAAATTTGCGTTCCCTAGAAGGCAAACCGCTCTATGTATTCACTCTCTCAATTCTTCCACATTAACTGAACTCTTTTCCACATATGCCTCCTCCACCATGTCAAATATTTTGGTTAGAGGACCCATAAGATCTAAAAGTCTGTCTTAGCACATCCATAGGCCTTTATTTAATCCCTTTTTAGGATCCTGTCCTCCTTTACCAATACACGCTATAATTTTAGCATCTAGATCAGGAGTTTGCATGACTTTATTTGCCAAACTTGAGCATTCAGATCTGAGGTGTAATCTAACATCTTTTGGTATTTGTTTTCTTCAACTACGCCTGCACATGTGCAGCTGGTGGCCATTCTGGGGATAGTGGGTGTTTTAGTAGCATGGGGTCAAACATGAATTCCCCATATGGGTCTGTTAATACCCATTCTGCTGCTCTTCCATGTTTTTTGCAGACTTTCTCCCTTATTATTCACATCTCTCTCATTCTTATCTGCATCAAAGTCTGACGATAAGCTTATTTCAACCTCTACCCTCCCCGAGGAGTCATCGCATTGCACAACCGTATGCGTGCTGTTTTATCTCTTTTATATTTTCCTGGACCCTTACGCTGGTCCCCATTTGTGTCCTTGACACCACCAAATCTGAAAGATACTCCCAATTTATTTTTAGTTTCATCAAGCTTCCCTCTTTTAGACTGAAAACCTACAGATTGTAGGTGTATTTGTTTTCTGCTAACCTTTCGTCCTTCCTTATTTTGGGAGCCTTCGCCAGCTGACCAAAATATTTCTTCTTCCAGTAATACTCTATTCTCTTGTATTAAATTCTCCAATTTCTTATTAGTTCTGGTGTCAAGATCCTCCGTAACTTTCCTTAGCATACCAGATATTTAACCCTCCAAAGTTAACTCCATACTCTCTAAATTACTTTCCCCTGACATCCTATTAAATAACTGAACATCTGACACAACCACAAAAGGCTATCAAATGCTACCTGAAATAAACTGCGAAGGACGAACTAAACTGTTATACAAATAAACAACTATTTTTATCCTACACTGGTGAACAAACTATGAAATCCTTACTGTATTTAACATTTTTGTCAGCGGTGGCTAACTGTCAAACTGTAATTAATCAAATAATTATGAGTTATTTTAACCTCTAAAAAGGCCGTCCGTTCAGTAAATCAATGTTAAACAACATGCCAAAATTAGTCCTTCCTTAATTTTTACTGCCCGCATCGCGTCTATGACCGTGCTCACAACCCGTCACTCATGACCGAATCATCAAGCGCGACTAGGCGGCCACACGCAGGCATACAACTTTGACCACGCGGGATGAGAACATTTCCAACCTCCCTCCATGCACCCGAGTTCAAACTAACGCTGTGCGAGTTACCGCGTGGGGCAGCAAAAGCTACTTGCGGTCCTGTGTTTGAGACTGATCCAGCTCTCTGATTGAAAAACTGTCACATAAATGCTACCTATCATCTCAATACTCACCATTAATCATG
Source organism: Lissotriton vulgaris (assembly GCF_964263255.1). Lineage (NCBI taxonomy): Eukaryota > Metazoa > Chordata > Amphibia > Caudata > Salamandridae > Lissotriton > Lissotriton vulgaris. The sequence goes on from NW_028243976.1 coordinate 358,581, forward strand.
AAACACATATAATGGCCCATAAACCAATGAGACTATTTTTGAGCAACTGAATCAGGTGGTATGATTAATAAAACTACTCTCATATTATTTACAATATTATATACAACTGCAGTTTATCTTTCTTTACCATGGTTTTAAACATTTATTATTTTTAATCAGACCACTGAGGCGATTGGATCAACTAATGGGAACTAGACCATGAATAAACAAGACCAGCTTGTCTCTTCAAATCTAATTTTATTAATTTTATTTTTCAAAAAGAAAAAACATTTATGTTTTAGAATCTTTTTTTATAAGCAATTAAGAAAGCAGCATTTATATGAGGAAATTAATTAAAACTGACATCTTCAAAGCAAGCTCAGAAAAACAAAGTATTAGCAAAATAACAATTTCCATTCCCTAAATCTATTTCCCTGACTATTTCTCGCTTCACCTAGAAAGGAAAAATCATTTAAAGTCTGCTATCCTTACATGCGCCAAAGGTCCAACAGCATGTCACGTCATTCAGGAATTGGAAGGTAAGAGTTTTTTCCCTGCTCATAGTGTCAGAATTTATACCTTTCTCTCTAGCTAAACTTTCTACATTTTACATTCTTTTAAGCAAATCCGAGCTTTTCATTGGCTGTCCTGTGTCAGTCCATGATAAAATATATTAGGTCATCTCCGACTCTTGACCAAGTTCAGGCTTCAAATAAGCCCTATTGTCTTTCATTTCCACATCCTTCAGCTTCCTCAAGAAAGTTACTTTTTCCTCGGGTTTCAAACATTTACTTCCTAGCCTTGGCAGACACTTTAAGTTCCTGTCCTTGAGCCTTTTCTCCATGAGCACGTTCAAACACGACCAAAGAACTGCTTTTTCAATTAACGATGACAATGCAGTCAAAATCTTCACAGCTACGCATGTGCAAAGACTTCACTCTGGACAAGCTTTTGCGTCTGCAGCTCTGTCAGCCCTTTTCTGAACCACCTTTAGGCCTCACTTTGGAAACTATTATTAAACAAACACAAGACATCAATTAATTAAAGAATTGAGACCCATTCTGTTACCCGCCCCCTTTACTAATTAATCCTGTTAATTATGTTGCCTAGCAATAAGTACAATCAAGCAGCATTATAATTACTTTTCCCTTTTGAACAGCACGAACTCCATAAGCTCTTCATCACAGAAAAAACATAACATAAGCACACAAAAGAAGCACATGCCATTAATTTAACTGCCGTATTTAATACTGACAAAGACAATAGACAAGGTTAGTTTATTATTTTTTTCTTTGCGTATGCAACATAAAGCACATTAGTTTATCCCGCGTGTATTGATGAATGTATTCTTAAATTAAGTTGATTAGTAATTTCACCACAAGCTTATTAATTTAATTACTTGTTATGGGAGATTAACTTCACAAGTTTGAACAAAATCTTGTTCTTCACCTTGCTCCATCAACTCCCTCATCTATTGATTTCTAAATCACCAAAATAATACCCCAAATTTATAAATGTTCAACCCTTGAACCTGTTTTGGACTTTCTTAATATTACTATTTCTAAAATTTAGATTCATCTGATTTTCTGCATTTTTCATATTGAGTTCTCCGAAACTCTTCTAATTCTATTTCTTTTTCTTTTTCTTTTCTTAGTTTGCAAATTCTTTTCTTTTCTATTACATGTTTTCTTCTATTGTGTATCATGCAACTAATTTTTAACAAAAGTATCACTATAGCTATGACTATTAAAGGAAAAAACTATTTTACCTATAATTGAATTACCAATCTCTTGAAACCAGTGTTTAATTGCTGCAAATCTTTTACTTAAACATTCTGAAAAACTTTCGTCTTCTAAAGGTTCAATTTCATTATGTAACTCAGTAAGATTTTTTATATACATCTCTATATTCTGACTTTTGTCAGGTATGTAAGTACAACAATGTTGAACATGCAAAATTCCACAGACTCCACCCTCTTTTGCCAGCAAAATGTCTAGGGCAAGACTGTTGTCCTGCCTTCCTCTGCTCAAGCTTGGCTCAGCAGCAAGAGGGCAGAATTGTGTCTCTGGTCAACAGCAGCCATAATTTGCTGTCCGAGTCTAAATGACTGGCACCGGGAGCACTGAGGGCCTCCCAGGAGCTTTGGAGTGCATGGAATTATACCTTCCAATCCGTCTATGGTATGGGGGTATGATTCCAACATGTTTGATATCAAACACAACTGGGTTAATTACAGCCAGTAATGACGCATTGTCAGTCTATGTATCTTAATGGCTGATGCACTATCAACCCGGGAGATCGGACTTCGAAGGTTGTAGGGGTGTCCTGCTCATGCAGGCGCACCCTCACACTTAGAACCAAGCACCCATCCTTCAGGATTGAAAGGCATACGTTCGGGGAGACTAATAGGTTTTAAGTGCAGTGAACCCAAATATAAGGAATCTTATATCTGTTTTAAGTGGTGCTAGCACCAGCTTACACAGGCTACAATGGCAGGCCTGTAGTCACAATTTTAGGGATCTCTCATGGGTGGCATAATACATGTTTCCGCCCATGGGAGACCCCTGGTGTACCTATGCCCTGGGTACCTTAGTACCAGATACTAGGGACTTATCAGGGTACACCAGTAGCCAATCTGGAGTGTACCCAAGTACTCACCATGTTAAATTTAGGGAAGAAGCACAGAGTCTGGGGTCCTGATTAGCAGAATCCCAGTCAGACTAGTCAGTGAAACATAATGACACCAGCAAAAATTGGGGATGACCAGATCCTACTCTCCTACACAACCCCTCACCCAAACATAAGGAGATGAGACTAACCTTGTCCAGTTGAGTCTTCATTTTTAAGTGGAATTATCTGGAGAGTCCATCTGAGTTGGCATGGTTACTCTCAGGTCTATGTTCTACTGAATAGTCCATTCCCTGTAGGGAAATAGACCACCTCAAATGTTTGGGATTTTCACTCTTCATTTGTTTAAGCCTTAAGAGAGGCTTAAAGTCTGTCTGAACAATAAAGTGAGTACCAGACAGGTATGGCCTCAATTTCTTCAAGGCCCAAACTACAGCAAAGGCCTCGCTCTCTATAGCTGATCAATGTGTCTCCCTGGGGGTCAACCTTCTGCTTTTAAAAGCTACTGGTTGGTCATGGCCCTCTACATTTAGTTGTGACAAAACAGCTCCTACCCCTATCTCAGATGCATCTGTCTGGACAATAAAGGTTTTGGAATAGTCAGGACTTTGTAGAATAGGAGCAGTGCACATGGCCTGCTTCAGGTCATCAAATGCTTTCTGACAGATAACTGTCCAATGAACTTTCACTGGAATTCTTTGGATGTGAGATCATTAAGGGGAGTCACAACAGACCGATATACCTTAGCAAACCTCATGTAGTACCCAGTCAGACACGAGAAAGTTCTGACCTGAGTTTTGGTAGTGGGAGCGACCCAGTCCAGGATGGTCTGGATTTGGCTCTTCACTGGCTGAACTTGGCCTCCACCTACCCGGTGCCCAAGTATAGAACCGTGCTCTGCCCTATTTGGCACTTGGTAGCTTTGATAGCGAGGCCTGCTTTTTGTAGGGCCTCCAGAACATTCCTGAGGTGGACTCGGTGATCCTCTCAGATGGAGCTAAAGACAGGAATATAATCTATATATGCTGCACTAGAGGTTTCCAGACTTGCGAGAACTTTGTTCACCAACCTCTGAAATGTAGCAGGTGCATTTTTCAGACCAAAGGGCGTCACAATAAATTGATAATGCCCACTGGGGGTTGAAAATGCTATTTTTTGCCTGTCATCCTCAGCTAGTCTGATGTATCAGTACCCAGCAGTCAGGTCAAATGTACTCAGAAATGTGACTGAGGCCAAAGTATCTATAAGCTCATCAGCCCTTGGAATATGATGGGCATCAGTCCTAAAAACTGCATTGAGGCCTCTGCAGTCCACACAAAACGTCATATCTCTTTTTCCACCTTTGGTGTGAGGTTTTAGAAACAGGACTACTGGACTAAGGCAGGGGCTATCTGAAGGCTCAATGTCCCCCAATTCCAGCATCGTTTGGACCTCTGTCCTGGTGCAGTCTCTAACATGGTCAGGCTGTCTGTTAAATTGTGTTCTTTTCTGGCAGACTGTCACCTGTGTCCAATTCATGGGTATTCCAGGTTGGTTGACTGGATTTAAGAGAAAACATATGCTTGTACTGAATGAGGACCTTCCTGTAATCAGCTTTTTGCTGGTCAGTGAGGCTGCCTGCCAAGGCTTCGCCATCAACTAACCCAGAAATAGGGTTCTGAGAGAGGAGATCAGGGAGAGGGTCACGCTCTTCCTCCTGTCCCTCATCAGTGGCCATGAGTAAGCTCAAGTCAGCCCTTTCCACAAAAGGTTTTAGGCGGTTCACATGAAGTCCCCTGTGGGGACTTCTTGGAGTGCCTAGGTCCACCAAGTAGGTGACCTCACCTTTCTTTTCAAGGATGGTGTGGGGGCCACATGGGGTAAGAAAGAGCAAAATTGCACCGGGTTTTGTACCTGTTGAACTTGAGAGAGAGAAAACTAGAAGCTAATGACTGAACTCACATTGTAATTTTACTGATATATTCTAATATTGTATTTCTTTATATATCATCTTTTTTTGTAGAAAGTGTTTTTTTGTCTTTTTATAAATTAATACATATAAAAATCCAACACATATAACAAAATGTATGTGAATAATAACAAACAGTCCATTTAATTTATAAAATACAGAAGTGCATTCCCATTTCAACGAGTTTCGGCGTGAGCCTTCTTCAGGAAGTCTGTATTCATGCACAATTATGTTGACTGAGAAACAAAAGATAAATGTCATTAGCATATTAGAAAGTTCTCATTCTTCACATGATTTACATTACATTTCTGTTGATAATTTGTTCAATCTGAATCAATCTCTCTTATCACCTGGTGACAGTAGCCAGACTAAGTCAAACAAATTCATTTATGTACATATAAAATTAAAACATTATAATACATCTGTATGCCTATGTACAATACATAATTGAATCTCACCAAAGGAATTATAATAATCTATACAATATTTCACCACAAAATGTATAATACTCTATACAATATATACATCTGGTGAATAAGCCTGGCTGCCAGATGGTAGAAAGCACAGGAAACAACAATTATATGCCTATAGATGAAACTGATAGCCAATTCATATATGATTTAAGGGATACATTTAACTGGGAAGTCACATGGGGAGAAGGGGATTAAAATGGACTCGGGGACTTTCTTCGCCCAAGTGGAACCACTGGAGTTCAGGTGAGTGGTTTTCGTGACACTTTCCACATTGCAGTTATGTAACTAGACATGAAGTTGGTACCTCTGTCTGTTAAGGCCTCTTAGGGAAGTTCTCTCTGGAAAGGATTCCCAGGAGGGACCTGACCACTACAGGAGCTATAGTGGTTCTAGGGGGGATTGCCTCTGGATACCTAGTGGCATGGTCCACCTGCACTAGGATGTAACTGTGTCCAGATGCAGTTGGAGGATTCAAGATGCCAACAATCAATCATTTAATTGGAAAAAGAGAAATTGGCACTAGGCAAAAGTGCTACTTATTCATTTGTGCTGCAAGTATATCAAGGACATCCAAACAATGAATGTAATCCACACATATATATATTACAAAAATATATCTTTTTTTATTATTTTCCTCTTCACAACGTTTTTTTATATGATTGATATCAAAATATATTAAAAAGACTCATATATATATATATATACATATATATATATACAAAGTTAATGTCATATGCTTGAAAAAACCTTCATAAATCATTTTCATTATTAATATGACCACACTGAGAAATTGACAAAAATAACATCATTTTGTAAAGTGCAATGAAATAATCAATACAACACTCCAACTGAATGTCAATTCCAAATATTTTGAGGGAAACACTGGTTATATGACATGGTTGTCACCAAAATATTTTAAGGGAAACACTGGTTATATGGCATGGTTGTCACCAACGCGTTTCGGTGTTTAACCTTCCTCAGGGTGTTTCTACCAGTGGCATACAAAGAAGCATTAGGCTTTTGGTTTCTTTTCTTGTATCATGTATTCTAAATTTATATCCAAAACCATTCTAATTATAGGGCAATGCACTATCCAGACATCTAAATCCTATGTCAGATAGGGTTGCAAATGGTCATATGTTCTAGCACCTTTAACGATTTATCCTTAGATTTTCTTAATTGGGTTCTTTAACTTTGTAGCTCCTAGCTCTGACCTCAATCACAAGTGGTATGTAGGTATGTCTCCCAATATGTCCATTAATCTGGGGTGACCAATGAATGTGAAGAGGTAGCTGGCACTTCTGATGCGAATTAAGTCAAAACCACAACGTGATGAAGCCTCCTGACTTTATCATAAATCACATGTGATTTATGGGGGCTGATAGATAGCTAATATCCAAGGACAGTTGGTATGTATGATAAGAATAGAATTAAGACCACAGCATGGCGAAGCCTGTATCTATCAAGACCTATGGACCGCGTATTTACAAAGCCAACAATCAATCAATCAGGGATTTGTGAAGTGCAGCTGCTCACCCACACTCAAGGCACAGGGGTGTCTCCGTTGGGTGCTGGGATCATCTGAAGAGCCAGGTCTTGAGGTCTTTCCTGAACTGGAGCAGTGTAGGGCTTTGCTGGAGGTGGAGGTCTTTCCAGGTCTTGGTTGCGAGGTAGGAGAAGGACTTTCCACTCGTTCTGGTCTTGTAGATGTGTGGTATGGTGGCCAGTGAGAGGTCGGCTGATCGGAGATTTCTCTTTGGGGCGTGGAAGGAGAGGAGGTTGTTTAGGTGTGCCGGTCAGATGTTGTGGAGGGCCTTGTATGTGTGCGTGAGGAGCTTGAAGGTTATTCTTCTTTCGATGGGGAGCCAGTGGAGACTGCGGAGGTGCTGGATGATGTGGTTGTGACGGGGATGTCACACCCACTGGCTGCGGTGTTCTGGAAGATCTGGAGCTTGCGGAGGAGTTTTTGTTGATGCGAGAGTAGAGGGTGTTTCTGTAGTCTTGTCTACTAGAGCTGAGAGTGTGCGTGACCCTTTTTCTGGATTCAGAGGGGATCCATTGAATGTTTTTTGGCGTATGCAGAGGGTGTTGAAGCAGGCCGAGGGGTTGGGACCTAGGATGTGAACTTCTGTTTTCTCTGAGTTGAGTTTCAGGCCACTCTTCTTCATACAAGTTGTGACAGCTTTCATCCCTTCTTGGAAGTTGTGCCTGGTGATGTGGGGTTCCTTGGTGAATGATAGGAGGAGCTGGGTGTCGTTGGTGTAGGACACAATGTTGAGTCCATGGTTTCTGATGATGGTCGTGTGGGGGGACATGTAGATGTTGAAAAGGGTTGAGCTGAGGGAGGATCCCCAGGGGTATTCCACATCTGGTCTCTGTCAGTTCTGAGAGGTAGGGCGGGAGCCTGATTCGCTGCGTTCTGCCTTTTAGAAATGAGCGTGTCCAGTGTAGGGCCTTTCCTTGGATGCCAGCGTTGTGGAGTCTGGTGGCTAGTGTGCAGTGGGAGATGGTGTTGAATGCAGCTGAGAGGTCCAGGAAGATGAGGGCTGCCATTTGACCCTGGTTGAGGGTGGCGCAGATGTCTTCAGTGGTGGCGAGAAGGGAGGTCTCAGTGCTGTGGTTGCTGCAGAATCCAGATTGGGGGATGCCCAGGATTTTGTTAGCTTCAATCACATTTTCAAGCTGGGTGTTGACGGCCTTTTAAATGACCTTGGCTGCGAATGGAAGCAGTGAGATGGCCTGAAGTTCTTGAGGTTAGTTGGGTCTGTGGAAGGTTTCTTCAGGAGGGGATTGACTTCAGCATGATTCCAGTCTTCGGGGAATGTGGCGGTCTCGATGGAGCAGTTGATTGTTCAGCGTAGTTTGGGTGCGATGGCTATGGCGGCCCTGTGGAAGATGTAGGGTGACAGGGGTCTGAGGGTGCTCCGTGGTGGATGCACTGCATGGTTTTTAAGGTGTCTTCTGTCGTGAGCGGGGTTCAAGTGAGTAGTGTCTATTGGGTGACGACACTGGGGGTGGGGGCTGGGCAGTGCAGAGGTCTTGGTTGTCTTAATCTTGAGGTGAAAGAAGGATCTGAGTCTGTTGCGGAGGTCCAGGGAAGGTGGTACATCTCTAGTTTCGCTGCCAGATTTGGCAAATTCCTGTATGATGGAGAAGAGTTCCTTGGAGTTGTGGGAGTTGGTGAGAATTCTGTCTTGGAGGAATTTCTTCTTTGTGGATTTGAATAGTTGGTGGTGTGCTGTGGTAGCTGCTCAGTAGGTGGAGCATGTTTCAGGGGTTTTTCTGTTTCTCCATGTCTTTTCAAGTCATCGGTAGCAGCGCTTGGATTTTTGGAATGCAGGGGTGTACCAGCTTGCTTTCGTGTGTCGTCTAGTAGCTTTCTAGAGGGGGGTGAGTGTGTCAGTGCAGTTGGTGAACTAGCGGTGGAGGTTACTTGCCCCTTGTGTAGGCAGCTGGCCTCGTTGGAGGTGGAGTGCTGGTGAGGGCGGAAGTGAGCTGTTCTTCATTGACTTTGTTCCAGTTTCTGCGGGTGAGGCAGTGCACATGCTTGTATACAGTGGGTTTTCTAAAGGAGAAATGGATTCAGGGGTGGTCCATCCAGAGATGTTCTGTGGTGTGGCTGTATGAGACATTGTTTCCTCCTGCAAAGATGGAGTCCAGTGTATGCCCTGCTGAGTGCGTGGGGGCAGTGACAAATTGCTTCAGTTCTATGTTGGCGAGGTACTCTAGGAGGGTGGTACTGTGGGGTCGTCATGGTTGTCCAGGTGGATGTTTAGGTTTCAGAGTAGGATGTAGTCTGTGGAGGCGAGGGCGTGGGGTGCAATGGTGTCAGTGAAAGGGGCACGGTGACCGGATGGCCTGTGGATGAGGGTTCCACGGAGAATCGTTTTGGGGGTTGGTCTGGATCTGAAAGTGGAGATGTTCCATGGGGGTCGTGGTTATGTCCGGGTTAGTGGTTGTCATGCAGAGAAGGAGCTTTTGTGGACGATGGCGATGCCTCCTTCTGGGCAGGTGTGGCAGTCATTTCTTAGGATCTTGTATCCGTCAGGAACAGTGGCGGCTGGTGACATTTGAAAGTGGTGGGCGTGTAAAATTCGTGGTGGAGCACACTGTGGCGAGAGAGCGTAGCGAGCGAGCCCGAACAACCTACGGAGGGTTCGGGGGGTTTCCCCCCTGAGAACATTTTGAAAAATGAGTGGGCAAATGGTGCATTTTCAAGACTTTCGGAAGCCACTGTGCTAAACAGAAACAGGCCACTGCCTCCCCTCAAACTATTGTCCATTCCAAGGCCATGAACCATTCTAAATTGCAATAAACCACACTATCTAACACTGCACCTCGGTGGTCATCCCACACAACATGGAAACACTTCCCACATAGCATCAAAGCAAAGACAGCGTCCTCCCAACCACACACCCTTCACAGTGTAGTGTGCTACTAATGCATGCAAGCACTTCTGCGCCCCACATCAGGATAGTAAAAGGAATATAAATGCTCCAATACATTGCAATACAATAACAGAAAATGCCCTTCTCTGATAGTACTCACTAGACGCAGACAGAGAAAAGGTGCCCTGTTTGCAAGTGGGGAAAAAAGGTAATGAAAAGGGGTAGGGTATTCAAAGTGTGTCTTGGTGGTTAGACAAGAGAAAATGGAAAGACTTGGCCATATTAGAGATGTAAAGTGATAATATCATTTGGCAGTACATTGGTTCTTCCCACAATCAGTCTTTATCATCTAGCCCAAGAAACTCCTTTCAGAAGGTTGCCTGTGTTATGTGTATAGGACTTAACATTATTGAAATTGACTGTTCAGTGTCTTGTTTTCCACAAAGCACCACAATGATCCACCACTTTTGACTTCTGAAATTAAGGTTGGGTTTGGTTGCTGTTCTTTGGAAAATGTCTCTCTTGTGAAAGTGTGCTGAATTCCATTTTATTTTCAAATGAATCTAAGTAGAATAAGAGTAAACTGCACCTGTGTGCTATAAAGGGCCAGCATCATTGGTTCCAGGCACTGCTCCTTTCTTGCAGCAAATAAAAACCAGCTTTGTCAGATATTGCATGGCCAGACCTGCACAGGCCTGTGTACAGTCACCTTGGTGCCACTGCATGGCCAGATCTGCACAGGCCTCTTTGTACAGCACCCTCAGTGCCACTGCATGGCCAGAGTTCCACAGGCCACTCTCTCTCTCCCCAGGAAAGACCTGATAATAGGTGCACTCCATCATTATGAAAAACAATTTGCAAAACATTTATTTTGAGGGAACTACTGACCCAGACTAAAATATACCAGAGTACATGTGTAATGGCCGGATTTTCCGCTTAGATGGGATCAGCCCCCAGGGGCCCCTATGACCCAGCCAAAACGTACTCATCTTCCCTCCTTGGAACGTATTCACAATGGATAGATATACAGGTATATATATATATATAGGTCGCACCTAAGGATGGGGAATAGCAATACACATGCATAGATTTTCTACAATATCTTATTCACATCAGTTGGTCTCGCGGCCACCCCGACCCAGACCGGTCTACCCTAGGGCAGATATGACACACAATCCGGTGCGTCTACACATGGGCCTGCAGAACCCAATGCTCCCCTTTCCAAACGATCCACAATCCGGTAGATCTCCACGCCAGTATCCTCCCTGACGCTCTCACTTATGCAAGCCACAATCTTGTGGGTATACACGTTGGTAATCCTCCCCAACGTTCTCACTAACGCCGCATATCAACGACGACCACATTCCTATGAACAGTCATCGGGACAATGTCTCAGTTATCTACTCGGGATAAAACTATAATAATGACCTTTGATACGGTTCCCAAATTATATGATGTACCTCCTATTCTTGGCATCAAAGGTCCACTCACTCCCTCTTTGTTCGATCACTATTTACCTGATCGGGATTTCACATCCGCTCATATAAACAACTCTCGACTAGAAGATGCATTTACCAAGATTGAACAGGAACACAAGGCACACGTTAGTTCTATAAGAGCTAGGATATTTATTGACAATAAACACATATCACATAACTATGCAATATAATTTCTGTAAAGAAAAGGTAAAGATTAGAATGCGCGCTAATTGGGAAAAGGGCGGAGATCACCTTGTTAATATGAAGTCTGGGCTCGGCAGTCATCTAGGTTCCCTTCTCGTCTCTGTGTCCTGGCTCGCCTCGCAGTCACACCCCAGCCGTCACAGGTACACGTCTGCACCGCTAGGCTCAACCTCGTCTGCTTCCCTCCAGGCCACCGGAACCTTGCTGATTATTAGCTACCGTCTCTCTCTCTCTCTCTCTGTGCCAGTGCGCTCCGCGCTAATTCTCCTTCAGTCTTTTTTTTCGGTCTTAAATCTTTCTCGGACTTCAAAGATGGCGACTGTCCGCCATGAAATAATTAATGGCAGAGATGCTAACGGCTAGATGCCGCCTACGGACTAACTGACAACTGACTAACACCTTCGCTAATATCAAAGCCCGTTCCTTCATGGAAAGCTACAGCCAGTAACCTGCCGCCCACCAAATTCTTGTACCTCCCCGTACCAAGGACACATTCCCAGCCGGCCGGCCTGAAGTTGTGTCTTCGGTGTGGAGAAAAATACATTCCTTTGATAAGGGCCAGCCTGAGCCGGTTCTCTCCAAGCGAACAACAGCTTGAAACTAAAACATTACACTTCACCTAGAAAGCCTTCTCGAGCTACCGGGCAGAAAGCAAAATGGAGTCTGTCTCGTTTAAGGCCTACGGGGCCCACAATATGCGTAACTCCATGGAAAATATCCTAACATGTTAGCAAATGGGCAAATCATGACTAATACTTATATATCTATCCCCTAACTTAAATTCATAAGCCCTACATTAAGGAAAGTGACACGAAAATGCTCTAATATATGGAAGGCAGGGGCCCTGTCTATAGTCCTAATCCCTATGCTATGGGGGTGATAGGCTGGAGTCACTCTCCATCATTCTTCCCCTTAAAAGAGCCAGAAAAGGGCAGCCATTACAACATGGGACGTTGTCCATCAAATCTCAGCCATAGCAAGTGAAAGAAGAAATTGTGTGCTATGTAAAACACTTCATGCTCGTAGATTGGCACGGTCCCATCTGTCTGGGGGCGTGGCCACATGATTTGGAGAGAGAGAGAAAGAGTTGGTGTATGTGTGCACCACACATGTAAACACTTCAAGACCAAGCAAACTTTGTGGTTATGCCATGTAAATTGGTGGTTAATTACCAGAGGTCCCACTTTTTCCGCTTATGCAACCCCCTTTCCCTTCACAACCTATCAGACATACAACTTGCACATTCTCTCAACATCTAGCAAGCAGTCTATGTCTGCCACATGTAAATGGGGGGATGTTGTTGTCCATACACCTGCACAATAATGCATACGCAGTGGCCTAGAAACTCCTGGGAGAAACAATAAATCTGTGTCACTTAGGAAGTGTTGCACTGCCCCAGCTACCCTCCACCAGAATCTGATGAGCTCAGAAGGCACGAGCATGGCCAGGCCAATCGCACGCTCCCTGTGAGACCAACCCCAATGCCAGTTCTGGTTTTGGTGCATCAGCTAGGCCGCTCACGACAGGATCATGGCAAAGCCGCTCCTATTCTCTTGGGTGCCAACAGGGCAGATGTATGGAGGAAGTTACCCACCCGCCCCCTTTAGAGCACTGCTAATATGTTATTTACAGAGTAAGGGATTTCACCAAAGCTTGTGCTGATCTGATCTTGTAACACTTCCATCACACATAGCAAGTCAAAACAGCACTAAGCATTTTCTTGTGCTGAGAAATGCCACTTTTCCTACATAGAACACTTTTGAGCGTGATAGTAAATATGCTTGCGCCACCTTGCATCACTTTGCGAAAAGCCTTATTAAATTTAGGCCCTTGTCTGTGGCATAAAATCTATCAATCTGAGTTCTAAAATGTCATATGCCAGACTTTATTTTGTTCACCTGTTTGTGAAACCACTTTCAAAAGTTATATGTAAGAAAAAGTGACACAAGAGGACGTCCACATTAGTCAGTATTTGCCATCACTCTCTGAGCCGGAGCTATTTCTTTGCCTGTTCCACAAGCCTGCAAAGATCACTAACCCTCGAGTCTGCTGGATCGTAGAAATAACAAAATATTTTTAAATTGGCAATAGTTACGGTCGTCTAGTCTGCTTCGCCACCGTTGGAAAATAGGCGAACGAAAACATTCCCTCCCAATGTAGCCCCAGGAAAGCCATTTCACATAGACATGTCGGTGTTGATTTCCCATTTCAAATGACACATCAAGTTGCTTAGAACAACTTTCATAGTTAACCTCTTGGTTAAAGTGGTACAAGTCTAGAACTTGTAGGCCAAAGTGTTTCCACAAAGCTATAATTAATGTTGCAGAAAAAGGTTAATGAAAGATGGGTAAAGGTGCAACTGGGAAATCAATTGACCAGGTAGACTTCTAACCTCAGCCTGGTACAAGATTTAATAGGTGCACTGTCAGAGTAAGAAATGACAGATGATCTGCCTCTCCAGAAAGTGCATTCAAAGCATAAGGAAGCTTGGTGTGGCCACAGTCCCAGGAAAAACAGTTCTCCCACTAGACTGTCACTGCCTGTCATCGGCCTGCAGGCTGCAGACATCTCTGAATGGGCCTGTCCCTTTAAGAGTTATGGTCAGGAATATTGTGAAATTAGGGAAGCAGGAACAAAAACGGCTCCAACAAGACTATCTAAGAACCGCTGCACATTTCCCTTCAGTACACGATTTGTTTGATGTTTACACTAGGGAAATGTTGGTAACTATTAATGACCTAATTAAGGGCCAGATGTAGGTGGCCGAGAATAGCCATTTACCGATCGGTAACGGCCAAATTTGGCCGTTACCGACCGGTAAATGCGATTGACATGTAGGGGCCCTTAAATGTTGCATTTTCGGTAATTTTACCGATTCGGTAATTTTACCGATTCGGTAATTTTACCGATTCGGTATTTGAATTGAATCCTATGGGCTTCAAGGCCCATAGGATACAATAGCAAATACCGATTCGGTATTTACCGAATCGGTAAATACCGAATTTTTAGGGAATCGGTAAAAAATCCAGATGTTGGTACCTACATCCCATTTACCGATTTTGAAATACCGAATCGGTAAAATTCGGTAATATTCGGTATTTCAAAATCGGAAAATGTGATTTACCTACATCTGGCCCTATACTGCTTAATTATGTTCTCAATATTTCTAAAAACTGTCGCCCTCATTCAGTCTACGGACTAATCAACATATTAAATGAACTCCATTCTTAGAATGTTGGACAGGACTTGTCAGATATACAGTGGGCTAAGTGCCTGAACACAGTTCAACTTATCTCTACAAAATATGTAAAATGTAATTACTTGCATTTTAAGGTCGTACATGCTATTCCCGAACGTTCTGAGAAAAACTGAATTTTCGTGACGTTCAAACTTGTTAGTTCAGGGGAATGGGAACCCTAATGGGCCAGGGATAACGCTGTGACAATGATTCAGTTGAATCCAGCCCCAGGAAGTGTAAGCTTGCAGTACATGGGTGATGAGTACTTGAGAAAAGTTCTCACCGAGAGTCCGTTTTCTTTTGTAGCTTTTGAAGACCCTCCTGCCGTCACCCATACAGGGTATCTCACAGAACACTTGTCGCAAAACCATCTCCGAGGGGTCAATTTAAACACATAGGCAAGTTACCCAAATGTACTAATATATGCACAGGCGCTTGCATTGCACATCATAATTTGCAGTCTGGTTGCCAGATTTTATAATGTTTGAAGTTCACAGTAAAAACTAAAAAGCGCAGTGTACAAACAAACGTGAGTTCATGTTAAAAAAATCTCAGAAGAACAAGTGCATGACGTGTCCCAAAAAGCAAATGATAATTTCCTACTTTTAGTCTTAAAAGGGCACAAAGTCCTGCATCCTCCCTGCTTTCCTTGTAAAGCATTATCAGTGATGTTTATTCGTGTGAATAGTGATTTTGTAGGTCTTTTTTTTTTATATACATTTTTGAAACCTTTATTGCACAGTAATCCGTAAAACAAATACGGGCCTACAACCACCTGGCCGGCCTCGACACATATTTGATGCAAAGTAGCAAGCAAATTGAGAACTCGGTAATATCTGAGCATGAAATAGCAATCAATCCGGGTTACACTGGACATCTGCGCATTACCGAGCAACAGGATGAGTGAAGGCTAAATTTTAAAGTTTTTATATATTCCAAAATATAGACAATAAGAAGGATCAGTGTTCCAACAGTCCACCAATATCATGAGAGGGCAGGTCAAACAAAGGAAATCCAAAGACCAAAATACGCAATCAGCTAGCGGCATGAGAACAATACGACAGGATAGTAAAATCAGGATATGCTACATGCCAGTCGCCGCCCCCCACGCACCAAGCCACCCCACTGACCCAAGGAAGAAAGGAGGAGGAGGAAAGGAGAACCAAAAAGAAAAAAAAGAGGCCCATAGAAACTGAAGCGGACAAAAGAAAGACCCCACCCCCCTACCCCCACCCTACACGCATGCAGAGGCTACGGCCTACCCCCCCCTAGCAGTGTGTCTGTCGCCCCAAAAAGAGTACCCGAAATATAGATAAAGGAACGAGAAGAAAGAAAGAAAGGAAAATTATCACATAAGACCGGAGGAGATTTTGTAGGTCTTGAAAATCTTTACAGATCGTATTCCCACATCTAATTCTTCCTGAAGCACTGATGGACATATCTTTCCACACACCTTGCAAAATCACTCACTGTATGCCAACCTCTATTAAACATATGTTCCCCTTACTCGACCTACAGTATCACCAGCTACACAACATCAGGAACAGTTTCTGCAACTTCTATCAGCCCTGCAGCATCTATGGACATTGCCTTGTTGCAGAACGAACACAAAGGATCCCAAACAGTGCCTCCCATGTCTGCAACAACCGTTAAGACACAAAAACTGCCCATGTAGCTCCACCAGCCCATGAGAAAATAATATCTCAAATTGCATCATAGTTCCTATAAATCAGTAACTGACAGCTCACCTCACTGTGCCACCACACGCCTTAAAACAAAAGGAGTGCCACACGAAAATACAAGAAGCCTTCCCTCCTCCCACAACCTTTCTGAACTCCCAAGGTGATATGTATGCCGCATATTTACAGGAGCAAAGCTCACCTGCGCAGGCTAGTCTGATGACGCAGCAGGCTTTAGTTTTACCACATGGTGTAGTGCTGCCCGATTATTAGCGAATACAGGGCGGGGTACTGGCAGGCATGTCTGACATAGTGGTGGGCAAACAAGACAGGGAAGCTACATGCTGCTTGTTAGAACTAACGGAGCCCACGGAGAGAGTCCTTACATGAAAAGGTGGAGGCCACATCGGACGAGCAATGTCCACCCTGTCTCACACCTGGGGTGGTATTCACAGACAGGGTCACGGTCTCACATTGGGGACCCTTACACATGCCCAGCCCTTCATAAGGCAGCCAAAAACAATACGCCAATATTCAATTTGTCCTACTAACCTCCTGCAGTCGATTCAGTGCACCACATGTGGCACCTACAAGCAGCAACTGACACTGTACATGAAGGATTGTCTCGGGGGACTCGACTCGAGTCAGAGTCGTCTCCCTCTGCAGTCCGTGTCCGACATGCACAGTAGCTTCCAGAAAGTTCCATCATCCGACACAGGCGGGAAGAAGTCTGAGGTCCAGTCTGCGCAGACTCTAATCCTCAGCTTCCCCCCTGCCACACCCCTTTCCCAACTCGTCACAGGGTGGATCCCACCACGCCCTGTAATGAGTTGGGAAAGGGCTGGGTGACAGTCTCCACTCTGTGATTGACGTGGAGGGTTAGCGATCCCGGGCTTGGACTGAAAACGCCCTGTAGCGTTCTAGTTGTTCCACGTCACGTTGACGTGACGCACGGCGGCCATGTTGGCGCCGGGGTGCGCGCGCATCATTGCGCGCTTGAGATTCAACGGAGCAGAGCGCCGGCCGGCGCTCCTCGGAGAAGTTTACCAATTATATTAATAAACGTGCACAGTACCTCAACCACTGCCTGCGAGTCATTATTAATAACATTACAGTGGCGACGAGGTCGGGACGACGACCAGACCGACGCTGGGAGCACAGAAGGGAGCACCAACCCACGTGGCTCCCACGAGGCACAAGGACACCAGGCCCATCCAAGCACCAGCAAGGTACACCTGGAGCAGCAAGGGTGGGGACACACCGCAAACGGTCCCAGCGAACGCACAGAGGCAGTGAGGAACCCGAGGAGCGTGGCAGTGCCACAGCACAGCATTTAAGCGGCATAAAGGCCAGAGAGACAGCACGTCCACAGTGCAGCCAATAGCACACCAGCCACCTTCCTGCACAACCACGCACAGGGGGCGCTGCGCTGGCTACTAAAGAGGAGGAAGTGGGGTCTAGCGACAAGAGCCCCCAGAGGAACAAGCATACAGGAGACGAAAACAGCACCCCAGGCAGCCCCCCAGGAAAGCCCACCGACGGGACAGGCGGTAAGGAAGTGAAGATGAGTACCCCGGCGGGATATGCAATTGCACCGGTACAATTCCTACCGAAGCCCGGAGAGCCTCTAATGAAGTGGGAGGACTGGAAGGAGTATATAGATAACTTCATAGGGGTCCTAGAAGATGAAAGTGAAGAAAAATTCACTCCCCAGAGAAAGAAACGAATCCTACTACTAAATCTAGGACCAGAAGGACTGAGAATATACAAGAGTCTAGTACCGAAGAAGAGAGAAGACACAGACGACGATGTATATGCACACGCAGTGGAGGACCTGGACGAAAGGTATCGCCCCACCATCTGTGTGTCAGTGGATAGATATAACTTCCAGCAAAGGAAACAAAAGGTGGGAGAAACTATCGAAGAGTATGTAGCAGCATTGAGAAAACTGGCAGCCACGTGTAAATACGCGCTGTGGGAGGATGAATTCATAAAAGACCAGGTGGTCATGCATACCACGAGTGCAAATGTACAGGACAAACTGTGGGCGAGCGGCGACACTACGCTCAAAGACGTGTTGGTTATAGTGAAGAGAGCAGAACTCGCAAAGAGATGCGCTAATGCAACCAAGAAAGAGGTAGCCGCTCCCACCATGGTGAACAGAATACAAGAGGAAGATCACCGTAAAGACCAAAGAAACAAGCAACCAGTAACCAAAGGAATCAGCAGATGGCAAGGGAAACAGGCGAGCAGTGAGAACAAGAAAACGTGCTACAGGTGCGGAAGCTGGTCCCATGAAGCCCATGACAGAAAATGTCCGGCATTCCGGGCCAAATGCCTACACTGCGGCATCGTAGGTCACTACGAGAAGGTATGTCGAAAGAAACAGCAGAAGGGAATGGTGAAATACGTTGACCAAAGCGAAGAAGACCCCGAGGAAGCCACGGAGGAAGAAGTGGTCACCGTCTTATGCATATACGACCAAGTGTTGAGCGTGGACGGCAAGAGATCTACCAAACCAGTCCTAGACATGTCCATAGGCGGCATCACCATCACGGTTGTGGCAGACACTGGATCTCCGTTCACCATCGTGCAGAGAGCAGTGTGGGAAGAAGAATTCCAACCCAAGTTGGGCCCAGAACTGGAGAAACTTGACATACGGCCAGTCACTTACAATGGGGATCGCATTCCCATGTTAGGCTTCCGACACCTATTGTTTGAGTTCAGAGGCCGATCGGCGTGGTGCAAGCTATATGTCGCAGAGAAAGGACCCTCCGTCCTAGGATGGCTAGACCAGGGTGATCTCGGCATAAAACTCGACCCCGGAGGGAAGGAACAAATTCTCCTCACAGAACAGGAGGAATGGCCAGACTTGAACAGATGGAAGAGGAACTACCCGAAGGTGTTCGGGGGTACGGTAGGAAGAATGGAGAAATTCCAACATAGAATAGTGCTTAAGGAAGGAGCCATTCCAGTGGCACACAAGGCGAGGAACGTGCCCATCGCAGTGAGAGAAGAGGTCCAGACGGAACTCCAAGACCTAGAAAGGAAGGGCATCATAGAGCCAATTACCTGCGCCGAATGGCTGGCGCCCTTGGTAGTAGTAATGAAACCCAACGGGAAGGTCAGGCTCTGTGTGGACCTGAGAGAACTCAATAAAAACATAGTGGTGGAGAAATTTCCCCTTCCCAGGATAGAGGAGATGTTGGCAAAAACCAGAGGGGTTCAGTGGTACTCCACCATCGACCTTACGTCAGCCTACCACCAGGTAGCACTGCACCCGGACAGCAAAAGCCTAACGTCGTTCATTACCCCGTTTGGATGCTACAGATTCTGTCGCATGCCGTTTGGGCTGGCCTCGGCGGCAGCCGTCTTTCAAAAAATGATGCACCACCTATTCAGAGGCTGTGAAGACGTCCAGTATTTCCAGGATGATATCCTGGTGATGGGAAGAGACAGGAGAGATCATGACCGAAAACTAGAGAAGGTACTGCAAACATTGGAAGCCAAAGGGCTCACGGCAGAGTGGTCGAAATGTCGGTTGGGCCTGCAATCAGTGACATACTTAGGCCACGAAATTGGACAACAGGGGATCACGCCTAAGGCGGAGAACGTGAAGGCCATTGCAGAAGCACCGCCCCCCAAGAACAAGGAGGAAGTCAGGTCGTTCCTGGGAATGGCGGAGTACTATAGCAAATTTGTGGTACACTTCGCCTCCAAAACCTACAACATGAGACTGCTGACCAGAGAAAGCACGACGTTTCAGTGGACACCGGAAGCCCAAGCAGAGTTTGAAGTCATCAAAAAGGAGATCTCAGGAGCCATACCGCTCAAGGGGTACGATCCACAAGGCACCACCGTGCTCATCACTGACGCCAGCGACAAGGGCCTAGGCGCAGTACTCATGCAAGACCGAGGAAGAGGGGACATGGAGACAATCAGCTTCGCCTCCAGAGCAGTGACAGAGACCGAAAGCAAGTACAGCGTCATCGAAAAGGAGATGCTAGCGGTAGTGTGGGCCACGACGAGGTTCCGGCAATTCTTATGGGGCACCCGATTCCTGCTAAAGACAGACCACAAGCCGTTAGTGAAGGTACTAACATCGTGTGGACATGCCAGCGCCACACCCAGGATATCGAAAATGTCCTTAAAATTGCTGGAATTCAGATATGATGTAGAGTACATCCCAGGGAACAAGAATCGAGTGGCGGACTACCTGAGTCGAGCAGCAGCCATGGAGCCTGGGGAAGAAGATCCAGCAGATGGAGGGGAATTGGTGGCTCTCATAGAAGACCAAGAGAAGGTAATTAGCATACAAGAATGGATGGAAGCGTATGAAGAAGATACCGACATCAAAGATGTAAGGGTGCACATCATACAAGGTTGGCCAGAGAAGAGAAAGGTGAGGACAAACCTCAAACCATTTTATGAGGTGAAAGAAGAACTGTCAGTAGGAGACAAGGGCATCTTCATCTACCGGGGAGACAAGGTAGTTCCCCCAAGGAATCTCATCAACAAATTGCTGGATTTATTACATGAAGGCCATCTTGGAATAGGAAAGCTCAAGGCCAGAGCGAAACAAAATTACTGGTGGCCAGGAATGGACGTAAGAGCAGAGAGGCATGTCAGAGAGTGTTCCCAATGCCAAGGGGCCGACAAAACGTTGAGACCACTACGTCCAGCTCTAGGAAAATTCGACAATCCCTTAAATCCATGGGAAGAGTTGTCTATAGACATTTTAGGACCAGTGCTTGATGACCAGAGCACACAGAACTATGTATGCGTCCTCATAGACCGTTATTCCAAGTGGCCAGAGATAAAAGTGAGTGAATCTATGGACACGGAGAACATTCTAGAGTTTCTGTCCGAAACGTTCACCAGAGAAGGAATTCCTAAGTCCATCCTAAGTGATAATGGACCTCAGTTCACGTCGGAAAGATGGAAACAATTCATGGAAAGGAATGGCATCTCCATAAAGCACACAGCCATCTACCATCCAGCGGGGAATGGCTTAGTCGAACGATTTAACAGAGTAGTGATGGGAGCCATACAAGCGGCTATTTCTAACAACAAAGACTGGAAGAGAGCGTTGGAGAATATGGTATGGGCCTACAGAATAACCCCCACAGGCACGGGGTACAGCCCGTTTCAAATATTGAGAGGACGTGAGCCCTTCACGCATGACAACAGGGTCTGGAAGGAGAAGGTGGTAACCAGCGAGTGGTCTCCTGCCGTAGTAAGGGCCAATCTGGAAAGAGCACAAGCCATCTACACCAATAACTACAACAAACGTAGGAATGTGAAGGACACTCAATTGGAAAGAGGAGAGTGGGTAAGAGTAAGGCTAGCCACCTTACAAAGAAAAGGAGACAGCAAGTATAGCAAACCCTTGCAAGTCAAGGAAGTATACGATCGAGCGGCTCTGCTCAGCGATGGAAACGTGTGGTCGCAGGACCGCATGGCCAGGTGCAACAAGATAGTGAGGTGGGGACGGCGGTCCTCAGAAGGTGTAGATATGGATGACGTGATCGGGGAAGAGAAGCCCAGTGGAAGTGAGCAAGAAGATGGAGCAAGTGCAAGAGGAGAGCAAGAAGGTGAAGAAGGGAGCGAGACTCCGAGAGCGGAGATGGACGTGTCGGGTGGTAATACAAATGATGAAGGAGCAATGAGCGGAGGAGCAGAAGATACGGAAACGCAGGGGCAAGGTGCCCGAGAGAACATTGGCAAGGTGACCAGGAGAGGCAGACAAATTGTAAGGCCTGCCCGATTCCGAGACTTTGAACTAGACGGCGAACTGTAAGTGACTGATCTTGGGTTTGGTAAAAGGGGGAGATATGTAGCGTTCTAGTTGTTCCACGTCACGTTGACGTGACGCACGGCGGCCATGTTGGCGCCGGGGTGCGCGCGCATCATTGCGCGCTTGAGATTCAACGGAGCAGAGCGCCGGCCGGCGCTCCTCGGAGAAGTTTACCAATTATATTAATAAACGTGCACAGTACCTCAACCACTGCCTGCGAGTCATTATTAATAACATTACACGCCCGGGGCTAACTATCCCTTCACGCCATCAGGGGGTGGAGACTCGGCCCTGAAGCAAGGTCTTTGCCGAGCTGATGACATCACAACCTTCAGGGCTGTGAGGTTGTCGGCCCGGCAAACACTTAGGCTTCTTTGGGCTCGCAGCGCAAGGGGAGTCAGTCACGTCACGTGACATGCTTCGCTTCCAGTCCCGGTGGTGGTATGGTGAGTGGCCGGGGGTTCTGCTGGGGCTGGCTGACAGTGGCTGTGTTCACTGTAAAAATTATAAGTAAAAAACAACGTCTTTTTTTGCTAATAAATAAAATATGATTGACTCACTTTTGGGAACGGGGGCGGAGCCCTGACGCCCTTGGGGAGAAACCGCCACTGGTCAGGAATGACGGTTGCGATGTTGGGCGTGGAGTTAGCATTGGTCCAGGTCTCTGTGAGGAAGGCGACATCGGGTGTGTGGGTCTTTAAGACCGTGAGCGTGCATTGAGGAGGATGCAGTTCAGTCGTTTATGTGCGGTGGCATCTGGTAGGCTGGGGGCAGCTGCTGGAGTCCAAAGGTGGGTGAAGGTGCAGCAGCAGTGTCGGCAGGAGATCGGGCTTTGGGTGCTGTTTGGCGTCGAGAGCTGGCAGTTGTTGCTGCATCTGGGGTTGAGAGTGTGGAGGTTGCTGGAGTCATAATGGAGGTGGGTCGCAGAACCAGGTTCTCTGGCCACGGTCGGGTCGTGGACAGGCTCTGATGGGCTTGCTTTAGTGCACCCGCTGCGTTGCTGAACAGCAGCTGCCATTAAGTAGGGGTCGCGGGGAGGGCGGTCAGCTGGGAGGTGGGAACGGAAAGGACACCCTGGAGGTGGGAGGGGCCGCAGGGCCAGGAAGTGCGAAAAAAGGGAAAGAGACAGCAAACGTGTAAAGAGAGTGCAAAAGAGAAGAGAGAGCAAAAAGAGAAAAGAGAGAGCAAAAAGAGAAAAGAGAGAGCAGAAGAGAAAAGAGAGAGTAGAAGAGAAAAGAGAGAGCAACAAGAGTAACAAGGGTGCAGAAAAGCCAAGATAGGCGGAACAGCCGAAGAGCAGAGTGCTCTCCCACTGGACCACTAGGGATGAGGCACAGGCAGGACCCTGTGGGCGGAGGAGAGCCTAGAACCTACAGCAAAAATAAATGAAGAGCACAGGTCTCAACAGGGCAGCACTCAATGGTGGAGCCGTGCGGGGGAGAGCAGCTACACTGATCAGGTCAGTGGGCTAGCTGTTCTTGCCATACAGTTGCCATAATTAAGTAGGGGTCGGGTGGAGGCCGGTCAGCTGGGAGGCAGGAGCGGAAGGACACACTGGATGGGCCACGGGGACAGCGGCGGGAAGAGTAGGTGAAAAAGAGCGGAAATAGAAAAAAGATCAAAACAGAAAGAGGGGCAAAAAGAGAAAAAGGGGGGAGGAGCCAAGATGGCCGCGGAGACGGACGTGTAGTCTCCCGGCTCCCGGAGCCTTTGTCTCCCGCACAGCCATCCTGTCCATTATCCTGCTATTGCGTACCAGCGGGATGTTTGGAAACGTTTCCCGACTCTACTGGTGTTCCTCCGATGTCCCTACCTGTTTGCTAACCTGAGGTTTCGTCGAGATACACGCCGACTCCTCTCCTAGCCCTAGACCCGGGACCCGAGATACAGCGCACCGCCTGTGTCTGCTGCAGCTGCGGGGGCCGATCGATCTGGAACGGCGCTGACATCCTGTGTTGGTCGGATGGCTCTGTGGTCGTTTGCACCGGGCGCTTGTGTGGAGGGCACTGCTGGCCAGCTGAGAGTCTATTTTACCGCATCATCTGTGGGACTCTGAAGGTGAGCCGCGCTTTGCTCTCTCCAGTGTCGGAGGTGCCCCCGGCTACCGGGGCTCCTTCCTTGCCTCGCCTCTGCCTGTGCCGAGCGTAGAGGGACGCCTCGATATAAGCCGTCCACGATTGCGGACTTGTCCTGTTCCGAAAGGATTGATTACCGCACCATAGCGCTGACCTCGCCGGTAATCCTTTGTTGTCCCTGGAGGCAGGATCAAGACGGCTGGCTCCCCAACAACTATGGCGGACGGCGCCTCGGCTCCTGCCCGGTGTACCCAGCTCGTACCCGATTGGGAAGCGGACCTGTCTACTGCGCCTCGTACTGCGGGGGTAATGAATGATCAACAGACATTTACCCGCGCATCTGTGCTTCGTGCTCTTACTCGACTGCGGGATGAGTGGCGTGCAAACTCGAGACTGTTGAGGGAGAAACTGGATGGGTTTGTGACTGGATCGTGCTATACTTTGCCTGTTTTCTCTCCTCGCTATGTCTATCAGCCTCCGCTGATCCCTGTCAGTGATACATTGTTGCCGCGGGAGTGTGTGACTAAACAGCAACTTCGCGATGATACAGAGTGTGAGCTGCGATCTAACCGCCCTGGCGCTGCTACAGTGTCTCTCTCCCCGGTGCGACACTCAACCTCGCCCACTGAGTCCACGGGGCTGCTGCTACAACATCCGACTATCCTTTTATATTGTGCCTATTCAATGGAGACATCGACACCTTCTGCAATGCAAAGAGTTATTATATTGAAAATGCAGCTCCTTCTATGTGTCGGCTCTGGTTGGGACTGGCGACGTCCATTTTGTCCCTGGACATTTCTTCATCATCGAGTGTGGCCATTTTGCCTCTTTGTTGGATACGTGGGGTCACCCAAGATCGGGCCAGGGCTAGGTGATTTCTTTAGTGTGATGGACGCATTGACGGGCGGGGACTAGGATGGGACTGCTTTTTGTCTGATTTACTCGTACATTTGGAAATGACTCTCCCCACCCGCAGTTCTGCTTGCTACTTCTGTCGTGCTGATGGTACTTGGGGTGGGGGATGCTTACGGGCCGGTGGTGACCGGGAGTATGTTGAACTTACCTCCTCCCGCCTTTTCTGAGAGTTGGAGATTGGGATGGTCTATTCTCACTCTCTATATTCTCTTTCCCACTTGGGGGTTCTCTTGGGGCGACAGGCATGCCTATTGGGGCGGGGGTGGGCCGTGGCCTTCCGCTGGTATGCAGGGTGGGGGGATGGGATGTGTTTTATGTTTTCTCTTTGTTTCTATGGCCCTCTTTCTTTTTCTTCTCTTCTTCTGTTTCTTTTTCTTCTACACCTCTTCGCTTCCTTTGGGGTCGGGGTTCAGTGTTATTAGGGAGTTTATTGTATCGTATCATTATGTGACATAGCGGTTGGTCCTAGTTCTTTGATGGTGGTCAATTGCTTTCTGACAAATGCCTTCCTCTATCACGCCTTCTTCCGGGTGCTCCTTGAATGATGATAGCTATCCTGGTCAGTGATTAGCTTCGACTCTCTTCGTAGTTTTATAAATTGTACTCGACAAAATCATAAAATTAAACCTTTTTCTATCCTCATGCTATGGTTCTATGTTCCACACGATACTCTTCGCTCAGAGACTGCTTTAACGGCGTTCTTCCTATTGGTTCTTTTTTATCCTTTTCCCATATGTCATAGCGGCCGGCCCCGAGGGGTTGTAGGCAGACGCTGTGTATTGTGCATTTTACAAATAAAGGTTTTAAAAAAAAAAAAGAGAAAAAGGGAGAACAAAAGGTGAGAGAGCAAAAATAGAAATCAGGAGAGCAGAGAGAGAGAGCAAAAAGAGAAAAAAAGGCCCTAGAGAGCACAGAACAGAGAGGGCCAGCAGGAGAGCAGAGTTCTCTCCCACCAGAGATGAGGCGCAGGCAGGAGCCTGCGGGTGGAGGAGGGCCTCGAACACCTACCTGGCAGGGAGGCTCCGGGCTCAGAGGGCAGTTCCACAATGGTGGGGCTGCATGGGGGCAGAGCCGTCACACTGACCAGGATAGTGTCAATCCCTACCCTTTCAAAAGGGTACCCAAACCACTGGAATTGGAATTAAGGGGACCTTTGCAGTGAAACCTGCCTTACCACTGGCTTGGTAAGTGACACAGGAGCGACAAAACTCCTTGGTGTCCTCAGACGTATGCGGCCAGTGAAAATTAGGCACAATTCTGTCCCAAGTCTTATTTTGTCCAAGGTGTCCTACAAGGGGAATATCATGTGCCAGGGAGAGAAGATAACCTCTGAACTTCTGGGGTATTACTAGCCTCCTGGTAGCCCCAGGTTTGGGGTCTCTACCTTTAGAATACAGAAGCCCATCTTCCCAATAGGTGCTATGGGACCCACTGACATTCCCTGCTTTGTAAGCAGCAGCTTGCTGTCTGACCTGTTCAATAGAGGGGCAGGATTGCTGCTCCAAACTCAAGTCTGCCCTGTAAGGGCCCCCTGCCCCCAAGAACTCTGCCTGGTCGGGCCCAAGTTTCTCAGGGCAGTTCCTTCACAGGAGACTGATCCTCACTTGGAGTTTGGGAGGAGGATACTGTTGCGTGTTTATCTAGGTTCCTGACAGATACTGTAACCTTATGCCCCTATTCGGCTATAAATCCATTTATTCCCTATATTGGCATAACCGTTAAAGTGCGATTTTCAGAAAGTCATCTCTGGCCTCACACGAACAGAGCCACATTCCAGCATAGTTCTCTGCCACTTCCTTTGCAACCAATTAGTGCAATGACAGAGCAGAAGTCACTATCTGATATTCCTAGATTAACACTCCGAGTTCTTCAACAAGATAAAAACTCAGCAAACCTGGAAATCCCCGCTTGCTGTGTTTTGATTAGTAATGGAACTCTAATGAGCAACTGATAACTATCACTTCCTAGTGACATCTTTAATTGACGTCTTATGTCCAGCAAACTTGCGTCAAACCCGGCACCTGTCAGGTATAAATATTACCAACGTTGCCTTAAGCAATGTGAGCTGAGAGCTGTCGTGCTGTCGTAAGCTGCAGTGCACCCTGTTGTGCATCCCATTGCTGCTGCAGGCAGTACGCTGCTGCTGTTGTCCCTTGGTGGTGAAGCTACTGATACCATTATCGCTGCTCAAGTGCGAACGATGGTGCAGTACGCTTAGGAGCTGAACAGCCGTCCCTCTGCGAAAGAAGCCCAGCAGATTCCAGCTGCCGCGGACGCTGTCCCCCGCCTCCTCCTCCGGACGCGCTGAAGAAGAGCCGCTGCCTTTCTCCTGCAGAGAAATCCAGCTCCAGCGTTTCCGGTCTGCCCTCGCGGGTGACTGGGATATTGAGTGCCCCCTGAAGGAAATACCAGACTTCCATCACTCTATTCAGAGGTATGGTGTTGACTAAACCCTTAGATGAGAATTCTTGAAGCAAACCTTGGCAAAACCAACTTAACTTAAAGCTACTTACTTACTCCCCTTCCACGTGTTAGGCTTAGGTCAGGCCCACTGGGGTAGGCTTAGTTAGAAGCACCAGTTGAGTATTTTAGCCTAATGTATATATGACTGTATATATGTTTTATTACTTTTAAACCATTGTATGGCTAAGAAACCATATCAATGCTTTTACAGTTCTATTTCGCAATCCTTATCTTACTGTACGTACTTTTTATAATAACAAGTCTTGCAATTGTGGCAATACATTTCTCTTGTACGAGAAGAAAGACTGTCCAATAAATGTTAACCCTTTATTGACAAACGCCCGTCTCTCTATTCTCTACATCTCGTGAAAGTAAACTGCACTAAACTGACTGAGTGAAATACCTGTCTATTGTTTCACACGACCCTAGAGATTGACTCTTGATCTGAGGAGCAAAGTTGTCATGTTGCACGGTTGTTGGAAAGCTGAATCCCTTCTTGTCTGTGCCAAGGAAGCTGATCACTTCCCATGCAGAGAAGAAAGTTTCCAGTGACCTCTGAGCTAGTTGGTAACACACCCAATTAAGTTTAGCATAGTCAGTGGAGGCCTGGAATATACACAGTTCCACGTCAATACTACTGTTTATGTTATTCCAATGCGCAGGGCCTAGTGGGAAACTAGGAACTACACTACATGGCGCCCAAACGTTTGGTAAGGCGATAAACTAACGCAAGACGTTAGAGTAACTCAGTTGTGCATATTTCACACAGACCCCTTTCTCCCGTAAATACTCCAATAGACGTCTGGAGTGGGTGAAAGGTTAAAATCCGCCCGACCTTAGTAGGAAGAGATTCCTATGTAAAGCTCTGGTTTATTCAACGTTGAAGGATACAGTGTTCCAAAATATTGTGCACCTAATCTTTGTCTCCTTGGAGACCAACTCTGCAAAACCTGCATTTATAAAAAATGACAGACAGTGAAGAAGAAAGGGAAGCAGTTAGACTGGCAACCCTATTAATAGAGGAAGACACGAGTCTCCTAGACACAGACCCGGATGCTATTATCATCCCGGTCCACTTAAGAAGATCTATAACATTAAAACTTATAGAAAACGGACTGACACCACAAGGTGGTACAGTAATTTTCGTGATAGAGGCTCACGAGTATCGGCAGACAGAGGTATTCTATTCATGGATAAACTTTCCAGCGGTAAACGCTAGAACAAAAGAGTTTCACTATTACAAAATAGAGAAACCCCCGGAAGAGTACGCTCCTTTCGAGGAGATTGAAATTCCACTTAAATTTCAAGGGCGCCCTAAAACACAATGATCACATTACCAGGCTCGGTCCTCTAGGTAGACCAGGAGCCACGTGGCCGGTTCTAGCCAGCTACACACCACATCCTGACATTGCAAAAATGTCAAAAGAAGAACTCTTAGTTAACATAGGAGAGTTAACAAAAGCATATAGAGAGTTAGTAAAATTATTTAAAAATAATTCAAACACTCCTAAAAAGAGCTGGGATGGAAATAAACAATCCACTCCCAAGGAAAAAGTTTTCCAGTCCAGAGGAAGGTCTCCTCGACGGAGGGAAAGAACTCCGACTCGAGAACACCAGTCTCCCCAGAGGGAGCCCTCTGAGAAAAGATATAACCTTAGAAATAGGGATAATCGAAAAAACCTGATAGATATCAAAGTATTGATACACGTCCCTCTCGATCTTTTCCACAGAATTCGGAAAGAAGAGGACGGTCAGACCCAGGAGAGCACACCAAGTCCAAAGACAAGGAACCTGCTCAAAATAAGAAATCTCAATTTCAGAAAAAGAAGGTAGCCAGTATTAGAGTAATCAACCATGCCGAGAATACTGAGGACACAGTTGAAAAACGGGGAGTGGGCATTGACAATGTTGGACAGTGCAGCGGAAATCAGTATAGCGCGCAAGATCTTGATGAGTCATCTGGAGACAGTGGACACGAATGAATACATTCAGGTTGAAACTGCCGACACCAGACTTAGCGAGCCCCATAAAATATACGAAATAACATTGCGTATAGAGGGTGATAAGACTAGGAAAATTAAGGGTCTATTTTGGGATAAGCTCTCAAAAGGCTACGTTATTCTGTTAGCTGAAAAAGATTGGCCCCCGGAGTTTGTCAGGGAGTGCCCTCGTGGCGAAGAAGTGATTATGCCTGCCTTCTCGAATCACATTCCGATTCACAAAAAATATACATATGCAAGGAAATGGGCAATAGCCCAGGCACCTGCATTATATAAAAATCATGTAGGATGGGATGAGGACTCTCCTCCTCACAAAATCCAATTAAAAAGTGAACCAACTGCCCAACGGCAGTATCCCATAAAGCAAGAAGCTAAAAAACAAGTCAGGGAGATCTTAGATCAACTTGAGTACCAGGGGGTGATTGAAACATGCACCTCTCAAATGAACAATCCTTTGTTTCCTGTCTCCAAGCCAGACAATTCATATCGTCTAGTTTTGGACTACAGACATCTTAATACATGTTGCAAAACTTTTGCAGTACAAAACTCGCATAGTGCAGCCCTAATGAATAACATAGTTAGGAAAAAATATAAAACGACACTAGACATATCTAATGGTTTCTTTTGTCAAAACATTGCACCAGAAAGCAGATATTTGACCGCTTTCTCTGCATTTGGGTCACAGAAAAAATTCTGTCGACTCCCACAGGGGTTCAAGAACAGCCCAGGACTATTCTCAGCTAGGGTAACAGAGTTACTACAAATCTATGATGATGAAGCATTATCTTACGTAGATGATATCTATCTCACAGACGACGACTTGGATACTCACTTGAAAAGAGTGAACACCATTATACTTGGGTTCGCAGCAGAGGGTTACAAATTCAACTTTAAAAAGTCTCGAATTGCCCATCTGACAGTACTGTTCTTAGGGTACGAATTATCAAGTGAAGGGAAAAGCCTAGCGGACAACTTCTTAGAGAAGTGCGCTGTGCTCCAAGCTCCAAAAACGCTGAAGAATTTACAATCCATACTAGGTTTTCTGAATTTCGGAAGAACTTACATACTAAATTACGCAGACAGGGTTAAACCTCTCTACGAACTAATTAAACCTGATTTTAAACAAATCAATTGGACTCAAAAACACACAGAAATTTTGAGATCACTGCAAAAAGACATGTTAGCAAAAACTAAATTAGATACACGTGACAACACACGTGATCTTGTAATCCGAGTCATCCCAGGAAGATGCGGATTCACGTACCTGACCTCTAATGAGGGAGAAAAGGTACCAATAGCTTACAAATCACATTTGTACACAAAGGCTGAAATAAAATTCAGTTCAACTGAGAAAATTCTAACTGCGGTTCAGACTGCTGTAGCGAAAGAAAGGCCCCTAGCACAAGGTAAACGAATAATAATCGTAACACCTATACCGGCTTTAGAAGCGGTAACTAAAGCAAGCATTCCTAATGCTAAAGCGTTACATCCGAGATGGATTCAGTGGGTTAATTCTCTTGCTGCAACAGACGTAGTTTACGAATTTGATCCTAACTTAAAAACACAGGAATTTTTACAATATGAATATGAATGTCCTCTGCCAATTGAAATCCTGCCTCTCGAAGAATACGGAAGTATTATATATACTGACGGATCAGCACAACCCGCAGTTGGGGGTAAGCAAGCTTACAGTGCTGCGTGCGCGATTGTAAAAGGTCGCTTGCACAAAGGAAAATTCAGACCACTGGTCACTAAAACACAATCTCTAGGAGATTGCTCGGCTCAACGAGCTGAATTAGTAGCATTTAAGATGGCGCTAGAAAATACCGATCGCGAATTCCCCACACTAATAGTGTGCGATTCTTTTTATTGCGTACAATCTTATAATGAATACTTGCAGAATTGGGTGCAAAATGGTTTCAAAGATGCAAAAGGTGGCACAATAAAGCATAAAATGCTTTGGGAACAGGTAGTTCTTTTACAGAAAGAACTACAAAAGACTCACGTGATACATACACTGAGTCATCAACGTGATGGCGTTCACGTTGCAGGGAATTCATTGGCTGATGAAGCCGCGAAGGCAGCTGTGCAAACGGCTTCCGTAGCTGCGATAACTCGGTCACAAACAAAAATAGACAGCGATATTCTACAAGCTGTCAGTGCGTCAGTAAAAAATGATAAGAAAACACTCCCAAAAGGCTTTAATGTTCCTTTTGCTCGAATCCCTGGAGTGGGGGATAGAGTAATTCCAAACAGGGAACACAGATTAGGACTAATCAAAGCGGCACACGAAGGGCTTGCTTCTGCACAAGCTGGCGTTTCCGCAACAATATCACTATTAAAACAGAGATATTGGTGGCCTCGCTTGAGAATACAAACTAAAAAGTATGTATTAGAATGCGACATATGCCAAAGGATAAAAGTATCAACAGTAAAACGACCAGTGCAGACACCCCTTCTCATCTCGGATAAACCACTTGCATGGGTTTACCTGGACCACTGTGGTCCCCTACAAAGGGACGGCAACTATAGATATATCATGGTAGCAGTGGATTCCTGTACGAGGTTCATATGGATGTGGCCCCAGCGCTCGGCTGACGCTAGAACGGTTATAAAAGATTTGCGAGTCTTTATCGGCACATACGCAATTACCACGTTCCATTCTGACCAGGGTCCTGCTTTTAGCTCTCGAGCTTATAAGGAGGCCATGGCCAGCATGGGAATTGGGTTGCGGTATTCTTGTCCATCATACCCCGGAAGGGAATAGTGTGGTAGAAAGAAAAAACCGTGATATAAAGCAATCTATAACAGCGAAAGTATTAGGTTCAGGCGCTGGATGGGTCAAACATTTAATAAGTGTCCAAACTAGTCTTAACAACATGCCAAGAAATTCTCTAAAAGGTTTCAGCCCATACGAACTATTGTTCGGAATTAGAATGCGTATTCAGGACCTCGATAGTCAGATGTCAGTGGTACAAGAAGAAACAACGCACTTTGATGTAAAGGATCGTTTGGCTGTTTTACAGGAACTGAATGAAACAAGAAAATCATTAAGCAACATAAAGTTAAAGCAACAGCCAGATACCACTGACGAGGCACCACCAGCAACAGCCCCAGCAAGGCCTGTCTGGATTCCAAAGATTAGGGATCTAGTCAGAGAAAAGATCGCGGTTAAGAAGGAATTTGGGCCTTCTTACAGAAAAGCAGTACCTGTCTTGGCAGTCACCGGAACAAGATCAGTTGTGCTACCGCCCCTTGCTGGTAAAAAGGAAAACAGAGTTGTGTCCATCGACCTGGTAAAACCACAAGCATGTGGCCTATAATCAACAGTAGGCCCAGTGGACTCCCAAGAAACAACAGAATACCCAAACTTGCAACAATCCAAGAGATTCAAACTGAAAGACTAATCACATTCGATCAGCCTACAGTGCACAATGAAGGACTATGCAATAATGCCATGGAACTCGTGCCTCTTGAGACACAGATTGAAACAGTTCGTCAAGAAACAACACCAGTCTACAATGATGTGGCATCAGAAAGTGCTACCGAAAGACAGATTGAAAGAACAATCCCATCAATTGACAGAACTGCCTCTGGTTATTTCATCAACTTCGACAACTTCTCTGAAGATCAGAACGACCCCGAAGTGATGCCAGAAACAAAAAAGACTTTTAAAGAAAAAGCAACGGAACTCTTTCATCAACTAAAGGAAATCTACCTTATTTCCCCTTGGCTAGAGTTCTGGTTCGGTCCAGGTGTATTTTTCCTCCTGCTTTGGCTCATCATGGTACTTTGTTTGGGAAAATTCATTGAGGGAAAATATATTACAATGGACACAGCAAGTCAGAACATCAACCTAGTCCTGAAACCACACAGATCATCCCACGTGAAGAAAAGAGAACTGTCAACAGTAAATGTCACAGCAATTCCAATACCTGGTGGGGTAGTATGGGAGAAAACAGACTATGAGATATATGGTCCGGTCGAAATCCTGAAGTATCCTCATCAACTAAAGGTTTCCTTAAGTGACTTTGTAACACCTAGTACATTCTCTGATGATTGGGACTTTAACAGTATTAATGACATGATGTCTGATTTAGTAATGTCAGCTAGATTCACAGATCATGATTATTTACAAGGTTCATCTAGTTATGAGCAGTTATTCTGTTACACCCACTATGGGGATCATTACCTGCATAAATCTGCACTGCCTAGAAATGTTTTTATGTATAATCAATGGGAACATTGTGCTACACCACCTAAAAGCAGTTCTAAAGCATTTTTTGAGAAATTCAAATACTTCTCAGGTTTTAACACGAGTGATGCAGAAACGTTTTATTACAAACTGTTAGATAAAACAGGAATGAAAACAATGCTGACAAATTCTAAATTGATATATTCAGAAGCATTTTATGACAAAATGATGACATTTGGTTTTGATTATTGGAAAAATAATATTGAAACGAAAACTATTTGGGGTACAAAAGATTGGCAGGTACAGGGCATTGAAGCACTATTTAGAACCTGCATGATACCAGAACAAATGTTGTTTTTAAATGGCACAATACACCAAACATCCTGTCTTGGCCTAGCTAAGATCAAAGACCTTAAAACACCGTCTATACCAAAGCCAATACCTGAAAATGCAACTACAGATATTGAGTTAGACGTGTCACAAATTTTACATTTCAACAGAACACATCCTGATTGGAAAAAGTGGCTAATCTGGCCTACTGACACAAACAGCTGTCAAGATAGATTCCTGAATAAAAAACAGGGGTTAAAAATGACCAGACTAGACCCGAGATATTCCCAGAGACAACATCCAGGGATAATAACAACATACAGTGTAGGGAAACTCTGCCTTGAATGGCTAACAACATCCACACTGGCTGAAATTAAGCAACACTTGTCTTTACTAAAAGATGGTGCTGATTTGCGCGATTTCATTCTTGGACCACGCAAACAGCGTCAAAAGCGTTTCATAGCGACCAGTATCTATGCTACTTACAACGAGGCTTGGAAAGTAAAGCAAATTGAAACTGCTGAAAAAATACGAGAAATTGATCGTATTAATTTGGAGAAATCACTTTCTGTAGTAGACAATGGGTTAATGACTCTGTCTTCCAGAATATATTCGTTGGACAATATTGTATCCTCTGCCTTTGATGTGATAGATAGAGGCTTGCTAATGTTACAACATGGCCAATCTCAATTACGCTCTATTATAGAACTAGGCTGGACGCTGCAAAATCTTCATTCAGGCTATGTGCCTTGGCGTTTAATCAACACAACGTCATTATTTTCCATTTTTAACCTTACTGATAAACAGATCAGTTTGGCACAGAAAGGAGCAGACTATACAATCCTGAGCATCGAAAACTCGAGAGATTACCATTGACAATGTCAGAGAGTCCTGTCATTGAATGGATAATACACGGAATTATCACAATTCCGATAACAACTTTCCGTGCCTTGAGTACATACCTGCTGGCCAGTATGAACAATTGGGTAAAGGATATGTAAAATCTGAATGGAAATTACCATACACTCATTCTTGCTATAGTGACAGCGACAAAAATGTATTTCTTAGTGGTGACAACTGTAAACATTCACTAAGCGGTATACTTTTGTGTCAGGGTATTAATTTACACGGAGCATGTGATGGAAATTCAAACAACCTTTCATGCCACCAGCTAGTCACACCTGCAACTCAGATAGAGCCCTTCTTTATGCAAATCGCAACCGGGAGTTACATTCTTAGAACGGATCACAGATGTTGTGGCCTTGTGCCAGGGAAAAGTTATCTAGTAAGAGTAACATCCATGGTCAAATGCTGTATGCAAGCATTGTTTCCGAGTGGGCCTGCAGACACAGTGACTCCCATCTGGCCTCGTCTGAATCTCTATTCTATACGAATTGATACATTAAGCAAAATGAAATCTGTACTTTTACAGACAACAGTGCCTATAACGTTATCAAAAGAGACGTATGATCTTCTAGTTGCAAGGACAGCTACTGAAGTTCATGACCTTTTATCAACAAATTGCCCCGTGCATTTCGTAGAAATGTTGAGCCAATTCCTTAACATGTCTAGTGCAACAAGCATCCCAGGCATATTTAAGACAGTCTTTACGGGACTTCTAACACCCTTCCAGGCAATTTTGGGAATCGTTCCTAATTTTGTACACTCTGTTTTTGGCGGAATACCATTATTTTTGGGACTTGTAGCAGGGATTTTATTTTTGACCCTCCTGCTTCGTTATGGCAAGCCTCGGCTCAGACATAGCTCCCATGGGAATGGAAGAGACAATCCTAGCAATGCGCTACCGGGACAGGATAACTAACGTCCTTGGATTGGCCAGGCTGAGAGATCTAAACATGACCTGGTTCCTTTCATTCAGACCGATATGGCAAAATTGCATTTTACCTGTGCTAAGATGTATGCTTTGCGGCGATGAATGCGTGTTGGACATCTGTCTTTCACTTCCATCAGCAGTACCAATGGACGTCGATACTTTGCTCAGTCCAATAACGGCTCACGCATTGTGTTGTCCCCAGCGGCTACCAATCCTGATGACGGCATTCGTTGAGACACCTGTACTACAACTAGGTGGTAACAGTGGAGCGAGTGACAAAAGCAACATCACCCAGGTACGACCTTCTGTGAGCATTGCTGCTCCCGACTATGATGACAGCAATCATTCTCACACCTGCCAAGTTACAGCGCTATCGAATTTGGTTGAACTGTCACCTGAATTTGTAGACCAATTCTTTGAGAGCCTGTCTGATACGATGTTCTCACCCATACAGAAACAATAACTTTGGAGAAGCTTTCCGACACACAGCGTTCCCATGAACTCTGAATTCGGCCTTCAGTTTTGATCAACAAAAACTGCAAAAAGCTTTGTAACTCTATTTCCCCGTTCAAGCATTAATTCTTTTGAATTGGACATTTTTTTTTTTAATATTGACCTTTTTTTGGCACGAACAATTCTTTGCTTAACGTAAAAACTATTCTTAGAGAACAGAAGCTTCACACTTCTATTTCTAAACACATCTAGAGACATAACAACATTACATCAGCCTCTAGCACATGTTATTACAATGCATTTATATGTGATGATTTATCTCGCCCTTCTTCTGTCAGAGATACTTCATGTGTAATTCTTATGCATAATCGTTCATTGATTTCATATGCAATACTTTTTTTAATGATTTCTATGCTTCAAAAAACGTACAGTACCTAAATTTCATGTATTACAAATACGCCTATTTCGAATGCATTTATGTATTTTGGGGTGGGCAATGTTACACATGCATCTAATTGCTCTAGTTTTAGTAATTTGATGGACATGAATACGTGGAGTGGGTGTTGCGTGTTTATCTAGGTTCCTGATCGATACTGTAACCTTATGCCCCTATTCGGCTATAAATCCATTTATTCCCTATATTGGCATAACCGTTCAAGTGCGATTTTCAGAAAGTCATCTCTGGCCTCACACGAACAGAGCCACATTCCAGCATAGTTCTCTGCCACTTCCTTTGCAACCAATTAGTGCAATGACAGAGCAGAAGTCACTATCTGATATTCCTAGATTAACACTCCGAGTTCTTCAACAAGATAAAAACTCAGCAAACCTGGAAATCCCCGCTTGCTGTGTTTTGATTAGTAATGGAACTCTAATGAGCAACTGATAACTATCACTTCCTAGTGACATCTTTAATTGACGTCTTATGTCCAGCAAACTTGCGTCAAACCCGGCACCTGTCAGGTATAAATATTACCAACGTTGCCTTAAGCAATGTGAGCTGAGAGCTGTCGTGCTGTCGTAAGCTGCCGTGCACCCTGTTGTGCATCCCATTGATGCTGCAGGCAGTACGCTGCTGCTGTTGTCCCTTGGTGGTGAAGCTACTGATACCATTATCGCTGCTAAAGTGCGAACGATGGTGCAGTACGCTTAGGAGCTGAACAGCCGTCCCTCTGCGAAAGAAGCCCAGCAGATTCCAGCTGCCGCGGACGCTGTCCCCCGCCTCCTCCTCCCGACGCGCTGAAGAAGAGCCGCTGCCTTTCTCCTGCAGAGAAATCCAGTTCCAGCGTTTCCGGTCTGCCCTCGCGGGTGACTGGGATATTGAGTGCCCCCTGAAGGAAATACCAGACTTCCATCATTCTATTCAGAGGTATGGTGTTGACTAAACCCTTAGATGAGAATTCTTGAAGCAAAACTTGGCAAAACCAACTTAACTTAAAGCTACTTATTTACTCCCCTTCCACGTGTTAGGCTTAGGTCAGGCCCACTGGGGTAGGCTTAGTTAGAAGCACCAGTTGAGTATTTTAGCCTAATGTATATATGACTGTATATATGTTTTATTACTTTTAAACCATTGTATGGCTAAGAAACCATATCAATGCTTTTACAGTTCTATTTCGCAATCCTTATCTTACTGTACGTACTTTTTATAATAACAAGTCTTGCAATTGTGGCAATACATTTCTCTTGTACGAGAAGAAAGACTGTCCAATAAATGTTAACCCTTTATTGACAAACGCCCGTCTCTCTATTCTCTACATCTCGTGAAAGTAAGCTGCACTAAACTGACTGAGTGAAATACCTGTCTATTGTTTCACACGACCCTAGAGATTGACTCTTGATCTGAGGAGCAAAGTTGTCATGTTGCACGGTTGTTGGAAAGCTGAATCCCTTCTTGTCTGTGCCAAGGAAGCTGATCACTTCCCATGCAGAGAAGAAAGTTTCCAGTGACCTCTGAGCTAGTTGGTAACACACCCAATTAAGTTTAGCATAGTCAGTGGAGGCCTGGAATATACGCAGTTCCACGTCGATACTACTGTTTATGTTATTCCAATGCGCAGGGCCTAGTGGGAAACTAGGAACTACACTACAATACCTTACCCTTCCTGCTCCTCCTCTTGGGAACAAGCTGGTCCATTTTTCCATGATCCAGTGCTCCCTTAGTGCTGAGCCGTTTGGCCTGGGCCCTAGTTACAGCAAAGACACTGGCAGAGATGCCCATCATATCTGCATGAGTTATGAACTCCACTTCAGACCAGGCTGAATTTCATAGATCATTGCCCAGCAGACAATCTACAGGAAGGTCTAGAGATACCACAACACTCTTAAGTTCAGTTACCCCTCCCCAGCTGAGATTCACAACTGCCAAGAAATGATCAGTCCTGACATTGCTAGCGTTGGTTACTTGGTATATCTCTCCAAGTATAATTTGTTCAGGGGACCCAAGTTTCTCTGTCACCATGGTGACACTGGTCAGAGGGTCCTTGAAAGCTATTGATTCCTTGCCATTGATTAAAGGTTGTTGGCTGTACTTACCCAAGTTAGTGGAGCTTAATAGTAAGGTGGCAAGATCATTGCCACCATCACAGACTAGATAAGCCTGAGCTAGAGTTCTGACTAAGTCAGAACCCATCTCAGAACCCAATGTTAACCCAATTAATCCCTTAGCCGCTGTACTACCACTTGTACTGGTGCTAGGGGGCACAGTTGCCTTAGGGGCAGTGGTAATAGGTTCCTTGGCATTCAGATAATCAGCATCTCTTGTCCAATGGGTCTTTACTTTTCAAGAAGATGCCACTGGCGAAGAAGTCGGAAGTGTCCGGTGGAACCCAAAGGTGGATTCAAGTTACTGTAAGCAGAGGGAACAGAGTCTATGCCACTGAGGAGTGACCAGATGGCACGGAAGACGAATGCCCACCGATGTCGGAGATGCAGGAGAGTTGACGGTGCCCTTGAAGTTGCAGCAGTATGGACCAGGCGAGGCAGAAAAGGACCAGGAGCCATGCATGAGCTGTTCCGATTCAGATGTCAAGAGCAAAGAGGGCAGTGTCCCGCAGGGGCACCAACAAGCAGAGATGCTTTAAGGCATGGGCAAAGTGGGCTGTGGCCCAGGGCTCCGGGCTTCAAGGGGGCCCCTTGATAGACGAATCTCTATACTGCAGAGTCTTGCCCTGATGACCTTGAATAAGTCTTAAACATTTTTTTTTAATACTGTTTCCTGTCATTTATTTTTAATGTAGGTGATGTCTGATAGACTATTACAGACATTTTGCAGAGATGTTGTGTTTACGTTTCATGCAGCAGTCTTAAAAAATATACTTTTTGATCAAAACAGAACCTCACCTATGAGAGACGGAAGAGTGTTTCAGAGATTATTTGCATTAGTATTAGTGAGCTGCTGTTTTACAATATTGAAAACACACGTCACTATCCTTGAATATTATGTGTAAACACATTTAGATTTTGGACGAGTGTGTCTGTGCACTGCCAATGCCCTGGCCAAAGAGGGCATGAAAAACCTGAAACTGAATCATATATTCAAAGCTGTTCCTAACAGAGGCCCCAAAATACGTTTGGCTCAGGGCCACCAGAATCCTTAAGATTCCCCTGCCAGCAAGCCTTGGCAATGGCAACCAACGTAGTTGAAGAAGAAGGTGCTGTGTCTGGACCACCAAGGTCCAAGTGACTCACCACGAGCAATAAGTCAGAGCAGGCCCGAGCAAGCTTGGGAGTCCACTGGAGCCAAAGAAGACCCTAGAGGGGACCCACAGGAATCACAAGAGGACCTTGAGCAGCTCACCAAAGGATGAAGGCCCACTCTGCAAAAGATGTGATGCAGGCAAAGATCTTGGCTGCAGGAGATGCTTAATGGTGGGGCTTCTTGGAGCCCGAAGATCTCTGGAGGAGAGAGTCAACAAGCCTTTGCAACGGTAAGTTGACACTGTGCACTGGGATTCAGTTCCAGCGGTTCCAATAAGGGTTAATGGTCTTAAACTCGGTGAGAAGACAGTGCAGGCCTCGAGGGTGTTGCAGAATTACCACCTGTGTTGCTGAACCTTTCAGAGTCCGTGGGAGCTCAGAATCAGCAAACCGGCCAGCTGTGTTGTGGTGCCTGCAGATGCAGGGGAGTGACTTCTTCACTCCTAGGGAGATTTCTTTGGGTGTCTTGAATGTCCTCAGGCCTTGTGAAGAACCTGTATGGAGCACAGGCACAGACTTGCAGGACGACGAGACCAGGAGCAGCAGGAGTCTTCCCAGTTGTAGTCTCGGTTCCAAAAACACGAAGTCCAGCAAGGTCCAGGGTGCCCAGACGGTTGAAGTTGAAGTGGTAGTTGATCTGTATCTTGTCCCACGACGAATCTATGGACCCACCCGCAGGTAAGTCCTTAAGTACCCTAAGGAAAGGATTGGGATGATTCAGGGGTCCCTCGCAGAGGACGGGCTGGACAGTGGGGAGGATATTCCCATGTCCAGTTTTGCACCAGAGTGGGAGCCAATGACTCCCTGAACTAGTTTGGACTGGAGAATGCAAGGACGGCACCAAATGTGCCCTTCAAGCAGTATGAGTGGCACTGGCAAGCCCCCCCCACCCTGTCTCAATACACTAAGTCAGGTCTGGGAGGTGGTCACACCTCCCAGTGACAGGATACTGATTGTCCTGCCTCCCTCTGCTCTAGCTTGACTCAGCAGCAGTAGGGTAGAATCGTGTCTTTGGTCGGCAGCAGCCATAGTTTGCAGTTAAGGTCTAGAAGATTGGTACCAGGAGCACTGAGGTCCTCCCGGAGGAGCTTTACAGTGCATGAAATCATACCTCCCACACCGTTTACGGTGTGGGAGAATGATTCCAACATGTTTGATACCAAACACGACAGGGTTCAGTGTAGAAATGGCCGTCACGTAATGACGCATTGTCACTCTATGTATCTTAATGGCTTATGCACTGACAACCTGGAAGAATGGACTCCGAAGGTT
This sequence comes from Lissotriton vulgaris, assembly GCF_964263255.1. Classification (NCBI taxonomy): domain Eukaryota; kingdom Metazoa; phylum Chordata; class Amphibia; order Caudata; family Salamandridae; genus Lissotriton; species Lissotriton vulgaris. The sequence goes on from NW_028243976.1 coordinate 399,629, forward strand.
GTAGGGGTGTCCTGCAAATGCAGGGGCACTCTCACACTTAGAACACGGTTTATAAGCAAGGAGTGGCTTTGTAGCCTTTGTGATTGAGGCACACAAATCAAACAAAACAGAGGTATTCTATTCGTGGGTTACATTCCCAGAAGCAGATGCTAGAACACACACATTTCACTCTTACACAGAGGAAGATTCACCAGCGGAATATGGTCCTTGCGAGGACATAGAAGTTCCACTTACTTACCAGGAACATTTTTACTGGTTTAAAGGCTCTCTTTCACACTTAAGACACAGAGTAAGATTTGGCCCGCTTGGAGGAGACGGGGCAACATGGCCAATATTAGCAGCCTACACACCACATCCTGACATTGATACAATCCCACAACCGGACTTACTCATACAACATAAAGATTTAATTAGAATCTACAGAAACCTGACGCAATTCGTCATGAGGACTTTTACAGTCCAACCAACAACAGTTGCAACAAATGGAACCCAATCTCAGGGTACAACAATTAAAATAACTCCATAAACATTACACGCGGTTATGGGCAAAATGCCCACGAAACGTGAACAAATGCCATTCTGGGTAGCTCTGAAAATAACACAGTTAGAGGCAGTATTCCAGGTTACTCCCCCATTTGAAAAACATAGAATGTTAACAATCTGCTTACCCATGGGGATAACACCACAGTTAGAAGATTGTACCACTTGGGGTAAAGTCTTTGCTACCATATTTACCAGAACACATCGTATTCCTTCACTAGTGGTGATACCCGATGTATTAAGACAAATACAAAACAAGTACGGAGCAGAGCCTTTCCTGAACTTAGGAATGAATTTAATAAATAACGACAACCAGGTATCAGCCATAATAGTATCTAAAATTAAAGGGGAAGCAGCATCAGTGGCAATCCGCCAACGCCTAAGGGAGTTCGGTCCATTGGATCAACAACACAAACTACCCAAAATAATTGAAACTGCGTATTCAGAATTAGGCAAAGACATGTTTGCGTGGGAAATCTTTAAAATCACAACTGAAAAGCAGACACCTACTTCTTATAAAAAGAAGTGGGATCATAAAAAATGGCAAAACTCTACAGAAAAGACATCTCAATCCTGAGGTAGATCTCCTCCACAGGAGCACTCTGAAAAGAGGTATAATCTCAGGAATAGGGATAATATTAATAAACCTGAAGGGTATCAGGATACTGATACATGTTCCTCTCATTCCTTTCAGGGTTCAATGAAAACCTCTGAGAGAGAAGGACGGTCAGAACGCAAAGAAGAGTGTACAACATACAGAGACAAGCAGCACACTCAAGACTATACTTCCAAAAAAGAAAACAAGCCAAAATCAAAATCTCAATTTAAGAAAAAGAAAGTTGCAGGTCTGAAGATCAGACATGGACAGCAAATGTCTTTGTGCAAGTGTTTAGATATCTGTAATCTATTGAAGAGAACTCCCAACCATGGTATTACATTCTAAATTCTGAGTTTGTGTTTCTCCAGACCAATCACTATTAAACTATACTGCCTATTAGTACGGTTGTCATGTGACTCCTACAACTTTCAGTCCTTTGTGTCATGTAACATTTCCTATACAGTGATCTGCACACTTATGATTGATTGTCTCTGTGTAATGTGTGTAATGTAAAGTGCTCTGACACCCTATACTGGTTTCAGTGGTGTTACAAATCAAATTAAATGCATCTGAGCGAAAGTGTGTTTATGGAGACTTGAGGGGCACTGTTAAAGGGTGGTAGTGAGGGAATCTGTTGTGGAAGGAGTCATTGGTGGGCACAAACAAACACTGCCGCACAGAGCTCTACCAGCGCTAAAACAACCCTGCCCTTGAGGCCAGTCCGCTTCACCCATTGGTACCTCCATTGGCCTTGTTTCAGCTGAAGTAGCTGCGACTCACCAGTGGTCGGCAATGCAGAATTTGCACGCACATCCAGCAATTAACCTCCTTCGGAGCCTCAACTCCTAATCAGAGGAATAGTAGATTGGCAGGCTTTGGGAATTCCAAGGGGAATGCAGGCACAAAATCAAGCACATACTGCCTTGGAAACTCTGGGACCCTTTGAGTGCACCCTGCTCCAGAAGCTTCACGCCGCTCATCGTCCGGCTAAGCACAGCACAAACAGCTCAAGCTACTAGAGCTCGGGGATAACAAGCACACTTCCTTGAGCGCAAGCCGCACCAACCTAATGCTGGGCGCCTCCGCAGGTGCTGTCAGTGTCTAATGCACTCACCCTGCTCTCACCTGCAGCTGCTAGACGTTTCTTTGCATTGTACCACGCCGCGTCCTCCAATTTCTTTGCTCAGCCTCCTGCCAACAACAGACCAAAGCAATGACGCAAGCTTCCAGTGTTAGTCAGGGCGCAAGTTCTATAAAAACAAGTGGGGGGATTGACCAAGTTGGGCAGTATGCAAGTGACATCATGACGCGTGCCATAACAGCACATGACGTCACGACGTGTGACATTTTACGTGGCATCACAGTAAGTGACCTCCCTGGAAGTGACATCACAAGAAGTGACATCAGATACTAAGATCGCACACATATGTTTAGCAGGTGTATCATGAGTACATTTAAGTGCATTTTGATATTTAATAAATGAGATTTATTAAAAAGAAAAGTATGGTAGTAGATCTGTTCTGCTTAATTGGTTGCAAAGTCTGCATTTTAAAATATGTTAAAGCGTTAACACATCTGCTGCAGTGGTGCCCAGTAAATCTCAGGGAATAATAATAATGGTGAGATAACTATGGAGGTTAACACATTTGTTGGAGAGATCTGTGTTTGGTGTAGTCCCAAATTTGAATCAAAGTAGTATTGGAGATTAGGGGGCCCATTAGGATCACGGGCGGATCGCCACCGCTGGCATGGCGGTGGCAATCCGCCCGTGATCTGACCCCGCCCGCAACCCATTTCCCCCCCGCCATATTACTATGGTGGGGGGACTGCAGCGGACGGAAAGACCATCCGCCGTTTTTCCACCCGGTCAACGAGTTAACCGGGCGGAAAAGGGTTTAATATGGTGGCGGTGTCTGTTAGACACCGCCAGTCATACTAACATGGGAGCGGAAAGATGCCTTTCCGTGGCAGAATTGCCGCCACGGAAAGGCATGCCTGGATTGACTGTGGGGGCCTGTTGTGGGCCCCCAGGTACTCAGGGGGGGTGAGGGGTGCACATGGGGGTTACCTATGGTACCCCCCAGCAGTTCCATGCACAACATAGCAAGCACCGCGCGGTGCCTGCCATGTTGTGCATGGAAGTGCACAACATGCCTTCCTGGTATTGTGGCGGGCGGTGCTGAGTGCACCGCTCGCCACAATGAGAGGAATGCAGGATTGCATCCTAATTGCCCCCACGGGACACCCGCCCTTATGGCGGGCGGTCCTATTTACTGTGATGCCCTAAGTTATCTCCTGCAGAACAATGAACCTCTATTTTGTTGCTACCTTCTTCGGGTTTGTTATTCATGATATCGCAACACACATGGTGTGCGTTTAATACAATATTGTGAGCATAAATGTACCACTTAATTATGCAATAGTGCTCTGATATGTGCATGTTATATAACACATGCCAACTAAAAATGCAATAAAATATGTTTACAAAACAAAAGTCTCCTGCAAAGCACATCATGTAACATGCAGATCACAGATTTTTATTTTATGTAGCTAGTTAAGTGAATTACTGCTTTGAACACAGAAATCCTTTTGTTACTTTCAGTTTATAAATTGTAATCCTCCTAGTAGACCACAATAAGCTATGAAAGGTATTTTACTCCTGCACCTTGTAACCCTGACTGTCTCCTGTAACACATCTTGTAAATTGATTTGCAAACTTGCATGATTTATTTTGAATGGATAATGTGTATGTTATTTAATGCGCTCTAACACTCTGCATTAGGATGAGTAACGCTATAAAAGAAATAAAATAGTGCTATTTAAATTGTTATTTGTGTAAAATATTGAGACAGGCAAGCCCATTTGCCATTCTTACAGTTCATGAACTTATATACAGGGACTGAACAAAGGAAAAAGCAAGTACCTGTGGCCGCTCGCTATTGAGAAGTTCTCACCGCTGTGTGTTTGCTGCCTCGCTACAGGAGTAGCTGAATCACTGCTTTCCTGAGTTGGACCTGTGAAAAGGCTGCGTGAGACGAGTGGCCGCAGAGGAGGGAGAGGCGCCGGCCCCGGGACTGCGAGGACCAGCAGCCAACACCTGTAGCTGGTTCCTCTCCCCGAGTGAGCCGCGCCCCCTCCCAGTGCCACGCCCCCAGCCAAGACCGGATAACTTCTCGCGGCCCCCGCTTCGCGGGAGCCGCTCGCTATTGAGAAGTTCTCACCGCTGTGTGTTTGCTGCCTCACTACAGGAGTAGCTGAATCACTGCTTTCCTGATTGTTGGACCTGTGAAAAGGCTGCGTGAGACGAGTGGCCGCAGAGGAGGGAGAGGCGCCGGCCCCGGGACTGCGAGGACCAGCAGCCAACACCTGTAGCTGGTTCCTCTTCCCGAGTGAGCCGCGCCCCCTCCCAGTGCCACGCCCCCAGCCAAGACCGGATAACTTCTCGCGGCCCCCGCTTCGCGGGTGCCGTTCGCTATTGAGAAGTTCTCACCGCTGTGTGTTTGCTGCCTCGCTACAGGAGTAGCTGAATCACTGCTTTCCTGATTGTTGGACCTGTGAAAAGGCTGCGTGAGACGAGTGGAGGGAGAGGCGCAGGCCCCGGGACTGCGAGGACCAGCAGCCAACACCTGTAGTTGTTTCCTCTTCCCGAGTGAGCCGCGCCCCCTCCCAGTGCCATGCCCCCAGCCAAGACCGGATAACTTCTCGCGGCCCCAGCTTCGCGGGTGCCGCTCGCTATTGATAAGTTCTCACCGCTGTGTGTTTGCTGCCTCGCTACAGGAGTAGCTGAATCACTGCTTTCCTGATTGTTGGACCTGTGAAAAGGCTGCGTGAGACGAGTGGCCGCAGAGGAGGGAGAGGCGCCGGCCCCGGGACTGCGAGGACCAGCAGCCAACACCTGTAGCTGGTTCCTCTTCCCGAGTGAGCCACGCCCCCTCCCAGTGCCACCCCCCCAGCCAAGACCGGATAACTTCTCGCGGCCCCCGCTTCGCGGGAGCCGCTCGCTATTGAGAAGTTCTCACCGCTGTGTGTTTGCTGCCTCGCTACAGGAGTAGCTGAATCACTGCTTTCCTGATTGTTGGACCTGTGAAAAGGCTGCGTGAGACGAGTGGCCGCAGAGGAGGGAGAGGCGCCGGCCCCGGGACTGCGAGGACCAGCAGCCAACACCTGGAGCTGGTTCCTCTTCCTGAGTGAGCCGCGCCCCCTCCCAGTACCACGCCCCTACAACTCTAATCATTATTTGAACAAACCCTGTGACGCGTACCGCGGGACGTGCGCGGGACGGCGCACGGGGCGAAGCCCGGGCAAAGGGCGGGCCGTCTGTGGCCGTCCGGGGACGACCGAGGACGGGACGGGCCACCCCATTTTCATTTTCTCTAAGTGCCCTGGACCTCATGAGTAACAGGAATTATCTGCAAACATCCAAGGTGAGACGTGCACACTAACAACTGACTCATCTAGGAGTCTAACAAGGTCAAGGAATCCGCATCATTACATTATCCTTTTTTCAGTTAAGAATTCTTTTCACATTCTTTTCCTAAGAGGCCTTATCTCTGATATCTAAGCAAATTCAATAATCCCACATCGAAACATAGTAACCTCATAAATCTTTAGCAGACTCGTTGGCCTCTTTAATGGCATTAAAAAAGCTACGCTCACGAACAATATACATGAGGCGCATGGGCACTGAGGAAGCTGTCAGAAAATCCACTGATAAGACACAGAAACCTGGTCAATTATCCTGTACTCCAGCTATAAATAAATATTTTTCTACCTTATCTGTGAAAAAACATTCATCTATTAATACCTCTGAAGTAGAAAATAAGTTCGATCTCATGGAAACTAAGGCCGAACATCAGTCGCTACTTTCCTCTATTCTATACGAATTGATACATTAAGCAAAATGAAATCTGTACTTTTACAGACAACAGTGCCTATAACGTCATCGAAAGAGACGTATGATCTTCTAGTTGCAAGGACAGCTACTGAAGTTCATGACCTTTTATCAACAAATTGCCCCGTGCATTTCGTAGAAATGTTGAGCCAACTCCTTAACATGTCTAGTGCAACAAGCATCCCAGGCATATTTAAGACAGTCTTTACGGGACTTCTAACACCCTTCCAGGCAATTTTGGGAATCGTTCCTAATTTTGTACACTCTGTTTTTGGCGGAATACCATTATTTTTGGGACTTGTAGCAGGGATTTTATTTTTGACCCTCCTGCTTCGTTATGGCAAGCCTCGGCTCAGACATAGCTCCCATGGGAATGGAAGAGACAATCCTAGCAATGCGCTACCGGGACAGGATAACTAACGTCCTTGGATTGGTCAGGCTGAGAGATCTAAACATGACCTGGTTCCTTTCATTCAGACCGATATGGCAAAATTGCATTTTACCTGTGCTAAGATGTATGCTTTGCGGCGATGAATGCGTGTTGGACATCTGTCTTTCACTTCCATCAGCAGTACCAATGGACGTCGATACTTTGCTCAGTCCAATAACGGCTCACGCATTGTGTTGTCCCCAGCGGCTACCAATCCTGATGACGGCATTCGTTGAGACACCTGTACTACGACTAGGTGGTAACAGTGGAGCGAGTGACAAAAGCAACATCACCCAGGTACGACCTTCTGTGAGCATTGCTGCTCCCGACTATGATGACAGCAATCATTCTCACACCTGCCAAGTTACAGCGCTATCGAATTTGGTTGAACTGTCACCTGAATTTGTAGACCAATTCTTTGAGAGCCTGTCTGATACGATGTTCTCACCCATACAGAAACAATAACTTTGGAGAAGCTTTCCGACACACAGCGTTCCCATGAACTCTGAATTCGGCCTTCAGTTTTGATCAACAAAAACTGCAAAAAGCTTTGTAACTCTATTTCCCCGTTCAAGCATTAATTCTTTTGAATTGGACATTTTTTTTTTAATATTGACCTTTTTTTGGCACGAACAATTCTTTGCTTAACCTAAAAACTATTCTTAGAGAACAGAAGCTTCACACTTCTATTTCTAAACACATCTAGAGACATAACAACATTACATCAGCCTCTAGCACATGTTATGTTATGTTATGTTATGTTATGTTATGTTATTTATATTTTTATAGCGCACAGCTGCCCCAGCGAAGGGGCGTCCTGGCGCTTTGACAGACGCTGTAACATAACACACAATAAAAGAAAGGAAATTAACTAGACACTGGAAACAGGAAAGTTTTAATCGCCTGCCTGAAGGCGAGCAAATCTTCAAGAGCTCGGATGTGTACCGGGAGCGAATTCCATAGACCTGCCGCTAGCACCCTAAAGGAGCGGCCACCCATTCTGCTAAGCTTAAAGCGTGGACAGACAGCCAAATGAAGCCCCTCCGATCTCAAGGATCTCGAAGGCATATAGGGCGTGAGTAGATTGGCGAGTGCCGGCGGTGAAGAAGATTTCAAAATTTTAAAGGCCAGACACAGCGCCTTGAACTTAATTCGCTGTCTGACCGGGAGCCAATGTAAGGCCATGATGGTACCAGACACTGAGCAATGTCTGGGGAGGCCCACAATGGCTCGTGCCGCGGCATTTTGTACTCTTTGGAGCCTAGAGGCCTCCGCTTGATTCACCCCTAACAACAGTGAACTGCCGTAGTCCAGCCGAGATAGTATTGAGGCCTGGACTACAAGCTGTCTGGTAGGGGGATCAAAGTACTTTAAGACCGGCCTGATACCACGCAAAATTCCATAGCACGTGGCAGCCACCTTCTTGGTGTGGTCCCTGAAGGAGAGCGCAGAGTCCACCCAGACTCCTAGATTTCTCACTCCAGCAGCTGGAATAGGAGTGACACCAAGCTCTGATGGCCACCACTGGTTACCCCATAGCTCAGCGTGCTTCCCTAGTACCAACACCTCCGTTTTGGTGGCATTCAACTGGAGGCAGTTGGTGCGAAGCCAGCTAGCTACTGCCAAGAGACCCGCACGGAATCTCGGGGCCGCCACCTCAGGGTCTCCACTAAGTGTCACCGCTAGCTGTGTATCGTCCGCATATGAGGCCATCGTAAGACCCCACTGTTTGACGACACCAGCCAACGGTTTCACATAGAGGTTGAACATTGTAGGGCTCAACGAAGATCCCTGTGGTACCCCCAGCTCCAGGGGATAGGTGGCGGATTGGCCAGGTGGTATAGCCACTTTGAAGAAACGGTCTGCCAGAAAAGACCGAAACCACTGGAGAGCGACATCCGTCAATCCCGCCTCCTGTAAGCGTTGGATAAGTATTTGGTGGGACACAGTATCGAAGGCAGCGCTTAGATCTAATAGTATAAGCGCTGCAGTATGACCTGAGTCAAGTACCTGGCGAAGATGTTCCATGATGTAAAGTAATGCCGTCTCGGTACTGTGTCCTGACCTGAAGCCGTTCTGACTGGGATCCAAAATCTGGTTGCGAACCAGATGCTCAGACAGAACAGAGTTGACATGGGCTTCTGTTACTTTAGCGATCCAAGGCAACAGGGAGATAGGTCGATAGTTTTCTGGCAATCGGGGGTCAGAGTTGGCTTTTTTTAATATAGGAGTGACCACTGCCTGTTTCCATGCCGCGGGTACCGTTCCACAAGACAGTGACATATTGATGAGGTTCAATATTGGGTCACGGCACAGCGGGGAAAGTGTGTTAATGAAGGCTGGCTTTAACGGGTCCGCAGGGGAACCTGACTTGACCCTAAGGCTGAATCTGTCAAAGGCCTCAATCGACAGTTCAGGTAAAATAGCCAGGGGCTCATGATCCGACGTACCAGAGACAGTAGCCTCTCGATCCTGGTGGAGTGTGTCGAACCCATGATATATTTTTTCCACTTTCTCCACAAAAAAGGCGGCCAATTTATCACAGTGAGCATCTGTGCAAATCACCTCTGATGAGGATCTGTTTTTCATGGTGTGCACCTGTTACAACGCATTTTTTACAACGCACTACTGTTACAACGCATCCATTACAACGCAGATACTGTTACAACTCATGTTTTTACAACGCATTTTTTTACAACGCAGGTACCTTTACAACGCATACCATTACAACTTAAGTATTGGTAAGTATATAGTTATATTTTAAATGTTATATGTTTGGGGTTAAGGGGTATTTTTAGGCTTTAGGGACAGTTTTGGGTTTTTGGGTAAAGGGGTATTTTTAGGGTTCAGGGTCAGTTTTCAGTTTTTGGGTAAAGGGGTATTTTTAAGGTTCAGGGTCAGTTTTCAGTTTTTGGGTAAAGGGGTATTTTTAGGGTTCAGGGTCAGTTTTCAGTTTTTGGGTAAAGGGGTATTTTTAGGGTTCAGGGTCAGTTTTCAGTTTTTGGGTAAAGGGGTATTTTTAGCGTTCAGGGTCAGTTTTCAGTTTTTGGGTAAAGGGGTATTTTTAGGGTTTAGGGTCAGTTTTCAGTTTTTGGGTAAAGGGGTATTTTTAGGGTTTAGGGTCAGTTTTCAGTTTTTGGGTAAAGGGGTATTTTTAGGGTTTAGGGTCAGTTTTCAGTTTTTGGGTAAAGGGGTATTTTTAGGGTTCAGGGTCAGTTTTCAGTTTTTGGGTAAAGGGGTATTTTTAGGGTTCAGGGTCAGTTTTCAGTTATTGGGTAAAGGGGTATTTTTAGGGTTCAGGGTCAGTTTTCAGTTTTTGGATAAAGGGGTATTTTTAGGGTTCAGGGTCAGTTTTCAGTTTTTGGGTAAAGGGGTATTTTTAGGGTTTAGGGTCAGTTTTCAGTTTTTGGATAAAGGGGTATTTTTAGGGTTCAGGGTCAGTTTTCAGTTTTTGGGTAAAGGGGTATTTTTAGGGTTCAGGGTCAGTTTTCAGTTTTTGGGGTACAGGGTAAATTAAAATTAATTTTAAATTAAATTATTTATTAGTAAATAAATTATTTTAAATTACATTACATTATTTTTGGGGTTGAGGGTCAGTTTTGAGTTTTTGGGGTACAGGGGTACAGGGTAAAAATAAAATATATTTTTTTTTAAATTACAGTAATTAATTTAAATTAATTTAAATTAATTTACTTACATTTATTTTGAGGGTTGTGGGTCAGTTTTGAGTTTCTGGGGTACAGGGGTACAGTGTAAAAATAATGTATTATTAATTTTAATTTAAAATAATTAACGGAAATTAAATTATATAAAATTACCTTAAATTATATTTTCTAAATTTAATTTACGATTATAATATTAATTTTAATATATACTTACCAATACTTACGTTGTAATGGTCTGCGTTGTAAAGGTACCTGCGTTGTAAAAAAAAGCGTTGTAAATACATGCGTTGTTACAGTATCCGCGTTGTAAAAACCGCGTTGTAACGGTATGCGGAGTAAAAGTCCGCGTTGTAACATCATATATCCGTTTTTCATAAGGTCCTTCAGTACCTTGAAAACCAGTTTTGATGGGTTGGGGCTGGTAGCAAATTCATGAGCATAAAATGCGGCTCTAGCTCTGCAGATCGCTCTATGGTACAGTTTCAGCTCAGTGAAATACCGAGTTTTCAGAGCAGGGTCATAGGATCGTCTCCATTCCCTCTCTGTTTTTCGGCAGGATTTTTTCAATGTTATTACAATGCATTTATATGTGATGATTTATCTCGCCCTTCTTCTGTCAGAGATACTTCATGTGTAATTCTTATGCATAATCGTTCATTGATTTCATATGCAATACTTTTTTTAATGATTTCTATGCTTCAAAAAACGTACAGTACCTAAATTTCATGTATTACAAATACGCCTATTTCGAATGCATTTATGTATTTTGGGGTGGGCAATGTTACACATGCATCTAATTGCTCTAGTTTTAGTAATTTGATGGACATGAATACGTGGAGTGGGTGTTGCGTGTTTATCTAGGTTCCTGATCGATACTGTAACCTTATGCCCCTATTCGGCTATAAATCCATTTATTCCCTATATTGGCATAACCGTTCAAGTGCGATTTTCAGAAAGTCATCTCTGGCCTCACACGAACAGAGCCACATTCCAGCATAGTTCTCTGCCACTTCCTTTGCAACCAATTAGTGCAATGACAGAGCAGAAGTCACTATCTGATATTCCTAGATTAACACTCCGAGTTCTTCAACAAGATAAAAACTCAGCAAACCTGGAAATCCCCGCTTGCTGTGTTTTGATTAGTAATGGAACTCTAATGAGCAACTGATAACTATCACTTCCTAGTGACATCTTTAATTGACGTCTTATGTCCAGCAAACTTGCGTCAAACCCGGCACCTGTCAGGTATAAATATTACCAACGTTGCCTTAAGCAATGTGAGCTGAGAGCTGTCGTGCTGCCGTAAGCTGCTGTGCACCCTGTTGTGCATCCCATTGCTGCTGCAGGCAGTAGATGCTGCTGTTGTCCCTTGGTGGTGAAGCTACTGATACCATTTAATTCGGGAGTCTCCTGAGGCGGAAGCCGGGAGTGAATTATCTTCTTTTAAAAACTTTGTTGTGTGATACTTTGCCTTTAAAACTTCACTTCCCTGTGCACTTAAAACAGCGCTCCTAGCGCTGCAACGAACGCTACCTGTCGCCATCACTGAGGGCGAGGCGCCACGGCGGACACGCCCACCTCAGCTGGCCACGCCCCCTCCCCTGACACTATAAAGTGCGCGCGGCTGGAAAGCGCGTCACTTTAATTCGGGAGTCTCCTGAGGCGGAAGCCGGGAGTGAATTATCTTCTTTTAAAAACTTTGTTGTGTGATACTTTGCCTTTAAAACTTCACTTCCCTGTGCACTTAAAACAGCGCTCCTAGCGCTGCAACGAACGCTACCTGTCGCCATCACTGAGGGCGAGGCGCCACGGCGGACACGCCCACCTCAGCTGGCCACGCCCCCTCCCCTGACACTATAAAGTGCGCGCGGCTGGAAAGCGCGTCACTTTAATTCGGGAGTCTCCTGAGGCGGAAGCCGGGAGTGAATTATCTTCTTTTAAAAACTTTGTTGTGTGATACTTTGCCTTTAAAACTTCACTTCCCTGTGCACTTAAAACAGCGCTCCTAGCGCTGCAACGAACGCTACCTGTCGCCATCACTGAGGGCGAGGCGCCACGGCGGACACGCCCACCTCAGCTGGCCACGCCCCCTCCCCTGACACTATAAAGTGCGCGCGGCTGGAAAGCGCGTCACTTTAATTCGGGAGTCTCCTGAGGCGGCAGCCGGGAGTGAATTATCTTCTTTTAAAAACTTTGTTGTGTGATACTTTGCCTTTAAAACTTCACTTCCCTGTGCACTTAAAACAGCGCTCCTAGCGCTGCAACGAACGCTACCTGTCGCCATCACTGAGGGCGAGGCGCCACGGCGGACACGCCCACCTCAGCTGGCCACGCCCCCTCCCCTGACACTATAAAGTGCGCGCGGCTGGAAAGCGCGTCACTTTAATTCGGGAGTCTCCTGAGGCGGAAGCCGGGAGTGAATTATCTTCTTTTAAAAACTTTGTTGTGTGATACTTTGCCTTTAAAACTTCACTTCCCTGTGCACTTAAAACAGCGCTCCTAGCGCTGCAACGAACGCTACCTGTCGCCATCACTGAGGGCGAGGCGCCACGGCGGACACGCCCACCTCAGCTGGCCACGCCCCCTCCCCTGACACTATAAAGTGCGCGCGGCTGGAAAGCGCGTCACTTTAATTCGGGAGTCTCCTGAGGCGGAAGCCGGGAGTGAATTATCTTCTTTTAAAAACTTTGTTGTGTGATACTTTGCCTTTAAAACTTCACTTCCCTGTGCACTTAAAACAGCGCTCCTAGCGCTGCAACGAACGCTACCTGTCGCCATCACTGAGGGCGAGGCGCCACGGCGGACACGCCCACCTCAGCTGGCCACGCCCCCTCCCCTGACACTATAAAGTGCGCGCGGCTGGAAAGCGCGTCACTTTAATTCGGGAGTCTCCTGAGGCGGAAGCCGGGAGTGAATTATCTTCTTTTAAAAACTTTGTTGTGTGATACTTTGCCTTTAAAACTTCACTTCCCTGTGCACTTAAAACAGCGCTCCTAGCGCTGCAACGAACGCTACCTGTCGCCATCACTGAGGGCGAGGCGCCACGGCGGACACGCCCACCTCAGCTGGCCACACCCCCATGTTCCCTCTCACACGGACATAAAAGATGTGCCTCGCCAGGAAGCGCAGCGGACGGGCGCAGCGGGCGCGCCGTCAGCGCGCCGAAGGCGCGCCAAAGGCAAGCCCGTCTGGGCCCGTCCGGGCCTGGACCGGGCCCAGGGCCAGTCCCCCTGCCTCGTCCACCAGCCCCAACCGCATCTGCTGGACTACTGCCCAACTACACTTACTTAATACGCGTTCATGCCCGACCTGCCCTCGCTGCATCCCTAATCACCTGGAAACCGCTCATTATCTCTGCCCACAATGCAACTTTACACTCCCGCTCTGCCAACCTCGCTTCTCCCCTTGCCCACCACCACAGCCATCCTCCTCTAATCAGTACACCTTGCGAGCAGGTCTGATTAATTGCCGATCTCTTCCCCGTCACGCCAATGACATCTGGATGTCCATCTCGTCTGATGAATGGGATATTCTCTTCCTAACTGAGTCTTGGATCACAGACTCTTCCTCACCGGATATTTATCTGGCTATCCCCCCAGGTTATGACATCAAATGCCTGAATCGGGCTGGAGGTAAGTCTGGTGGTGGTCTAGCCGTCATATTTAAATCCTCTTTCCAGTTGACTTTCAATAAACTTGCTGAAATAGGTACAATCGAAGCTATGTACTTCTCAATCTCTGACTCCGCGTCAGCAATCTTAGCTGGCACACTAGTTTACTGTCCCCCTCCCGTCACCGCCCCCTCCCTCAATGCCCTTGTCCACTTATTGGCTGATATATCTATTAAACATCAACATTTCATTGTCCTGGGCGATTTTAACCTCCACATCGACAACCCGCTATGCGCTAAGGCTACCAACCTGGTGGACACCATGGAGAGCCTCAATCTTAAACAACTGGTTGTAGGTCCCACCCACGTGGCAGGCCACACCCTGGACCTTATATTCGCCAATTTCCCGCTCATCACTGTCCTTCAGCCTCTCCCTCTGACCTGGACCGATCACTTCTTCGTCCCATTCTCTATCACTCTGGGACGCAAATCTGCCCAAATGGCCCCTAGGAAGGAACTGGGAAGAAAGTGGCATAAGGTCACTTGCGCTACCCTGGATCCAATATTCCACTATCAATCGGAGCACCTCTCCCCGGACATTGATGAAAATGTCTCTAGGTTGAACTCTACTCTCCTTAAAGCAATTGATTCTATTGCCCCCCAGATAACCATCTCCTCCACCAGGTCGCGACCCTCTGCTCCCTGGTTCTCCACCTCCCTTCGGGAGGAGAAAAGCAGATGTAAGGCTCTTGAACGCAAGTGGAGACTTAACTACGACCCTGAAGCCAAACATCTTTACAGAACGGCCCTAAAACAATTTCTTAAACTTAAAAAATGCGCGATGAAAGACCACTTTGCCGCTCAAATTAATAAAGCCAAAAATTCATCAAAAACGCTCTTTAGCATCGTTAAAGACTTTATTAACCCTCCGGCTAGGGCCCCCCAGAACACCGCCAGTCAGGTTCTTTGTGAGGGACTCTCAGATTTCTTTCTAGAAAAAATCACCAGACTCTGTGTCTCCTTCCCCACAGAGTCTGTCACTCCATCTTCTCCTTCTGAGTCTCCATCCTTCCTTGCATTCAACAAACTCAACCAGGACGAGGCTATCAGACTACTCATCGGCTGTAAATCTGGTGCTCCCTCTGATCCGGTCCCCGCTAAAATCATGGGAGAACTGGCACCTTCACTGGCCTGCCCTTTCCTCACCGTCTGGAATGCCTCCCTTCACCATGGCTTCTTCCCAACCACCTGGAAGGAGGCATTGGTGATCCCTATTTTGAAAAAGGCAGACGCAGACCCCGCTGTCTTTTCCAACTACCGTCCCATTTCCCTTCTTCCTAAACCCGCCAAGGTCCTGGAAAAAGCAGTACAGCTCCAACTTACGGACTATTTAGAAGACCACTCTCTGCTTCATGGATCCCAATCCGGTTTCAGAGCAGGATTCAGTACCGAGACGGCCCTGCTGGAGGTGTCTGAGACCATCCGAGAGTGTGTGGACAGGGGCGAGGAGGCCATGTTGGTTCTCCTCGACCTGTCCGCAGCTTTCGACACGGTCTCTCACTCCATCCTCCTGGATCGTCTTAAGCAGATAGGCATCGGTGGCACTGCCCTCAGCTGGATCGAGTCCTTCCTCTCATCCAGAAGTCAAAGAGTACTGCTACGCCCTTTTAAGTCAGAGAAAAAACCTCTATCATGTGGGGTGCCGCAGGGCTCCGCCCTAAGCCCCCTGTTCTTCAACGTCTATCTGGCCCCCTTGGCTGACGTTGTGGAATCTTACGGAGTCAGGGTGGTCTCTTACGCCGATGACACACAGCTGGTGTTTTCCTTTCGGGACCACTCGGACTCCGCATTCCTCAACTTTCGCCAATGCCTTAATAACATCAGTGGCTGGATGACTACGAACCACCTTAGATTGAACGCAGATAAGACTGAGGTTCTGTTTTTTAATCAGAAAACCTCTATCCCCTCTTCTTGGTGGTGGCCTACGGCTCTTGATCCTGCCCCATCCCCAGTTCACTCGGCACGGAATCTTGGTTTCCAATTTGATGACTCCCTGTCATGTAAAACTCAGATCAATAAAGTTACTTCCGCCTGCTTCATGAAACTACGCATGATAAGAAAGATCCTCCCTTACCTCCCCATGGATTCCCGCCGCACAGTTACCCAGGCCCTTATCACGTCCCACTTGGATTATGCCAACAGCCTCTATGCAGGGGCTCCCCAGTACCTGATTGGTCGGCTGCAGATTGTCCAGAATGCTGCAGCCAGACTGATCGGTAATATCCCGTACCGTAAATCTGTCTCTGCATATCGGAGGAAACTCCACTGGCTCCCTGTGGCTAGCCGCATCCAGTTTAAGGTCCTCACTCTTACCTATCGAGCCGTCAACAACTTCGGTCCTACTTACCTGAAAAATCGGGTCTCGATATCCCGCTCCACCAGATCCTTGAGATCCAATGACCTCCGCCTCCTGATCTCGCCCCGTTTCAGACTGTCCAGAACCGGTGGCAGAGGTTTCGGTGTCATTGCTGCCAGACTTTGGAACTCCCTTCCACTTGAGCTGAGGTTTTGTCCCTCTGAAACCATCTTCCGAGCCAAACTTAAAACCTGGCTCTTCTCCCGACTCTAGTCTCTCTTCATCACCTTCTTTTTCACTTCCCCTTTCACTTGGTAACCCCTGGATTTTAGCGCCGGGACACCCCTTCGGGGGTAGCTGCGCGCTCTACAAACTCCATAAAATAAAAATAAAATAAATTATCGCTGCTAAAGTGCGAACGATGGTGCAGTACGCTTAGGAGCTGAACAGCCGTCCCTCTGCGAAAGAAGCCCAGCAGATTCCAGCTGCCGCGGACGCTGTCCCCCGCCTCCTCCTCCCGACGCGCTGAAGAAGAGCCGCTGCCTTTCTCCTGCAGAGAAATCCAGCTCCAGCGTTTCCGGTCTGCCCTCGCGGGTGACTGGGATATTGAGTGCCCCCTGAAGGAAATACCAGACTTCCATCATTCTATTCAGAGGTATGGTGTTGACTAAACCCTTAGATGAGAATTCTTGAAGCAAACCTTGGCAAAACCAACTTAACTTAAAGCTACTTATTTACTCCCCTTCCACGTGTTAGGCTTAGGTCAGGCCCACTGGGGTAGAGATTAGTTAGAAGCACCAGTTGAGTATTTTAGCCTAATGTATATATGACTGTATATATGTTTTATTACTTTTAAACCATTGTATGGCTAAGAAACCATATCAATGCTTTTACAGTTCTATTTCGCAATCCTTATCTTACTGTACGTACTTTTCATAATAACACGTCTTGCAATTGTGGCAATACATTTCTCTTGTACGAGAAGAAAGACTGTCCAATAAATGTTAACCCTTTATTGACAAACGCCCGTCTCTCTATTCTCTACATCTCGTGAAAGTAAGCTGCACTAAACTGACTGAGTGAAATACCTGTCTATTGTTTCACACGACCCTAGAGATTGACTCTTGATCTGAGGAGCAAAGTTGTCATGTTGCACGGTTGTTGGAAAGCTGAATCCCTTCTTGTCTGTGCCAAGGAAGCTGATCACTTCCCATGCAGAGAAGAAAGTTTCCAGTGACCTCTGAGCTAGTTGGTAACACACCCAATTAAGTTTAGCATAGTCAGTGGAGGCCTGGAATATACGCAGTTCCACGTCGATACTACTGTTTATGTTATTCCAATGCGCAGGGCCTAGTGGGAAACTAGCAACTACACTACAATACCTTACCCTTCCTGCTCCTCCTCTTGGGAACAAGCTGGTCCATTTTTCCATGATCCAGTGCTCCCTTAGTGCTGAGCCGTTTGGCCTGGGCCCTAGTTACAGCAAAGACACTGGCAGAGATGCCCATCATATCTGCATGAGTGATGAACTCCACTTCAGACCAGGCTGAATTTCATAGATCATTGCCCAGCAGACAATCTACAGGAAGGTCTAGAGATACCACAACACTCTTAAGTTCAGTTACCCCTCCCCAGCTGAGATTCACAACTGCCAAGAAATGATCAGTCCTGACATTGCTAGCGTTGGTTACTTGGTATATCTCTCCAAGTATAATTTGTTCAGGGGACCCAAGTTTCTCTGTCACCATGGTGACACTGGTCAGAGGGTCCTTGAAAGCTATTGATTCCTTGCCATTGATTAAAGGCTGTTGGCTGTACTTACCCAAGTTAGTGGAGCTTAATAGTAAGGTGGCAAGATCATTGCCACCATCACAGACTAGAACAGCCTGAGCTAGAGTTCTGACTAAGTCAGAACCCATCTCAGAACCCAATGTTAACCCAATTAATCCCTTAGCCGCTGTACTACCACTTGTACTGGTGCTAGGGGGCACAGTTGCCTTAGGGGCAGTGGTAATAGGTTCCTTGGCATTTAGATAATCAGCATCTCTTGTCCAATGGGTCTTTACTTTTCAAGAAGATGCCACTGGCGAAGAAGTTGGAAGTGTCCGGTGGAACCCAAAGGTGGATTCAAGTTACTGTAAGCAGAGGGAACAGAGTCTATGCCACTGAGGAGTGACCAGATGGCACGGAAGACGAATGCCCACCGATGTCGGAGATGCAGGAGAGTTGACGGTGCCCTTGAAGTTGCAGCAGTATGGACCAGGCGAGGCAGAAAAGGACCAGGAGCCATGCATGAGCTGTTCCGATTCAGATGTCAAGAGCAAAGAGGGCAGTGTCCCGCAGGGGCACCAACAAGCAGAGATGCTTTAAGGCATGGGCAAAGTGGGCTGTGGCCCAGGGCTCCAGGCTTCAAGGGGGCCCCTTGATAGACGAATCTCTATACTGCAGAGTCTTGCCCTGATGACCTTGAATAATTCTTAAACATTTTTTTTTAATACAGTTTCCTGTCATTTATTTTTAATGTAGGTGATGTCTGATAGACTATTACAGACATTTTGCAGAGATGTTGTGTTTACGTTTCATGCAGCAGTCTTAAAAAATATACTTTTTGATCAAAACAGAACCTCACCTATGAGAGACGGAAGAGTGTTTCAGAGATTATTTGCATTAGTATTAGTGAGCTGCTGTTTTACAATATTGAAAACACACGTCACTATCCTTGAATATTATGTGTAAACACATTTAGATTTTGGACGAGTGTGTCTGTGCACTGCCAATGCCCTGGCCAAAGAGGGCATGAAAAACCTGAAACTGAATCATATATTCAAAGCTGTTCCTAACAGAGGCCCCAAAATACGTTTGGCTCAGGGCCACCAGAATCCTTAAGATTCCCCTACCAGCAAGCCTTGGCAATGGCAACCAACGTAGTTGAAGAAGAAGGTGCTGTGTCTGGACCACCAAGGTCCAAGTGACTCACCACGAGCAATAAGTCAGAGCAGGCCCGAGCAAGCTTGGGAGTCCACTGGAGCCAAAGAAGACCCTAGAGGGGACCCACAGGAATCACAAGAGGACCTTGAGCAGCTCACCAAAGGATGAAGGCCCACTCTGCAAAAGATGTGATGCAGGCAAAGATCTTGGCTGCAGGAGATGCTTAATGGTGGGGCTTCTTGGAGCCCGAAGATCTCTGGAGGAGAGAGTCAACAAGCCTTTGCAACGGTAAGTTGACACTGTGCACTGGGATTCAGTTCCAGCGGTTCCAATAAGGGTTAATGGTCTTAAACTCGGTGGGAAGACAGTGCAGGCCTCGAGGGTGTTGCAGAATTACCACCTGTGTTGCTGAACCTTTCAGAGTCCGTGGGAGCTCAGAATCAGCAAACCGGCCAGCTGTGTTGTGGTGCCTGCAGATGCAGGGGAGTGACTTCTTCACTCCTAAGGAGATTTCTTTGGGTGTCTTGAATGTCCTCAGGCCTTGTGAAGAACCTGTATGGAGCACAGGCACAGACTTGCAGGACGACGAGACCAGGAGCAGCAGGAGTCTTCCCAGTTGTAGTCTCGGTTACAAACACGAAGTCCAGCAAGGTCCAGGGTGCCCAGACGGTTGAAGTTGAAGTGGTAGTTGATCTGTATCTTGTCCCACGACGAATCTATGGACCCACCCGCAGGTAAGTCCTTAAGTACCCTAAGGAAAGGATTGGGATGATTCAGGGGTCCCTCGCAGAGGACGGGCTGGACAGTGGGGAGGATATTCCCATGTCCAGTTTTGCACCAGAGTGGGAGCCAATGACTCCCTGAACTAGTTTGGACTGGAGAATGCAAGGACGGCACCAAATGTGCCCTTCAAGCAGTATGAGTGGCACTGGCAAGCCCCCCCCACCCTGTCTCAATACACTAAGTCAGGTCTGGGAGGTGGTCACACCTCCCAGTGACAGGATACTGATTGTCCTGCCTCCCTCTGCTCTAGCTTGACTCAGCAGCAGTAGGGTAGAATCGTGTCTTTAGTCGGCAGCAGCCATAGTTTGCAGTTAAGGTCTAGAAGATTGGTACCAGGAGCACTGAGGTCCTCCCGGAGGAGCTTTACAGTGCATGAAATCATACCTCCCACACCGTTTACGGTGTGGGAGAATGATTCCAACATGTTTGATACCAAACACGACAGGGTTCAGTGTAGAAATGGCCGTCACGTAATGACGCATTGTCACTCTATGTATCTTAATGGCTTATGCACTGACAACTTGGAAGAATGGACTCCGAAGGTCGTAGGGGTGTCCTGCAAATGCAGGGGCACTCTCACACGTAGAACATGGTTTATAAGCAAGGAGTGGCTTTGTAGCCTTTGTGATTGAGGCACACAAATCAAACAAAACAGAGGTATTCTATTCGTGGGTTACATTCCCAGAAGCAGATGCTAGAACACACACATTTCACTCTTACACAGAGGAAGATTCACCAGCGGAATATGGTCCTTGCGAGGACATAGAAGTTCCACTTACTTACCAGGAACATTTTTACTGGTTTAAAGGCTCTCTTTCCCACTTAAGACACAGAGTAAGATTTGGCCCGCTTGGAGGAGACGGGGCAACATGGCCAATATTATCAGCCTACACACCACATCCTGACATTGATACAATCCCACAACCGGACTTACTCATACAACATAAAGATTTAATTAGAATCTACAGAAACCTGACGCAATTCGTCATGAGGACTTTTACAGTCCAACCAACAACAGTTGCAACAAATGGAACCCAATCTCAGGGTACAACAATTAAAATAACTCCATAAACATTACACGCGGTTATGGGCAAAATGCCCACGAAACGTGAACAAATGCCATTCTGGGTAGCTCTGAAAATAACACAGTTAGAGGCAGTATTCCAGGTTACTCCCCCATTTGAAAAACATAGAATGTTAACAATCTGCTTACCCATGGGGATAACACCACAGTTAGAAGATTGTACCACTTGGGGTACAGTCTTTGCTACCATATTTACCAGAACACATCGTATTCCTTCACTAGTGGTGATACCCGATGTATTAAGACAAATACAAAACAAGTACGGAGCAGAGCCTTTCCTGAACTTAGGAATGAATTTAATAAATAACGACAACCAGGTATCAGCCATAATAGTATCTAAAATTAAAGGGGAAGCAGCATCAGTGGCAATCCGCCAACGCCTAAGGGAGTTCGGTCCATTGGATCAACAACACAAACTACCCAAAATAATTGAAACTGCGTATTCAGAATTAGGCAGAGACATGTTTGCGTGGGAAATCTTTAAAATCACAACTGAAAAGCAGACACCTACTTCTTATAAAAAGAAGTGGGATCATAAAAAATGGCAAAACTCTACAGAAAAGACATCTCAATCCTGAGGTAGATCTCCTCCACAGGAGCACTCTGAAAAGAGGTATAATCTCAGGAATAGGGATAATATTAATAAACCTGAAGGGTATCAGGATACTGATACATGTTCCTCTCATTCCATTCAGGGTTCAATGAAAACCTCTGAGAGAGAAGGACGGTCAGAACGCAAAGAAGAGTGTACAACGTACAGAGACAAGCAGCACACTCAAGACTATACTTCCAAAAAAGAAAACAAGCCAAAATCAAAATCTCAATTTAAGAAAAAGAAAGTTGCAGGTCTGAAGATCAGTCATGGACAGCAAAGGTCTTTGTGCAAGTGTTTAGATATCTGTAATCTATTGAAGAGAACTCCCAACCATGGTATTACATTCTAAATTCTGAGTTTATGTTTCTCCAGACCAATCACTATTAAACTATACTGCCTATTAGTACGGTTGTCATGTGACTCCTACAACTTTCAGTCCTTTGTCTCATGTAACATTTCCTATACAGTGATCTGCACACTTATGATTGATTGTCTCTGTGTAATGTGTGTAATGTAAAGTGCTCTGACACCCTATACTGGTTTCAGTGGTGTTACAAATCAAATTAAATGCATCTGAGCGAAAGTGTGTTTATGGAGACTTGAGGGGCACTGTTAAAGGGTGGTAGTGAGGGAATCTGTTGTGGAAGGAGTCATTGGTGGGCACAAACAAACACTGCCGCACAGAGCTCTACCAGCGCTAAACCAACCCTGCCCTTGAGGCCAGTCCGCTTCACCCATTTGACGTAAATAATTAATTTACTCTCTTAATTTCTATGCAGGTAAGTACTTAATCAATAATAACTCAGATCGGATGAAAAAAGACAGAGTCCGTGGTGTTAGAGTTTCTAAGGGTTTTATTCCTCATAAAGGAATGGTCAAGACCAGGATATCATGTTCTGAACACCACAGGGGTGTCAGAAGGGATAGAGCGCTCACGTTTATTAACAATACATAGCTTATATACTTGATTTATACCATAAGAAGTAGTGTAAGAGGCGTAACAGCTGAGAGAAGACAAGATAACAGTATACACGTGGTACTAGTACGTAATCAAGAGGCGTGAACTAGAGGTGTGTGCTAGAAACGTCACTGATAGGTGACGCAAGTGGGTGGCACCAAGGGGTGGTGCTAACAGAATTGTTGCGATGTCAGCAGAAATCGGAAGCTTGGATGCGTGCGCAGCTGCATGACGTGTGATTGACGGGGTGCAGGGGACTTGACATTTACACTGACGGAAAGAGACAGAAGTCTGGCATGTCAGATCAACTTGTACTTCTATCATATCTGATATCTGATGTTTAGGAACCATACTATCTGGGCGAAAAGGTCTCTAGGGCAGAAGCTATTCTATGCTAACTGTGGATGCGTGTATAAGCGCCTAAGTGTCTGAACGTGAAGCGTGGGGGCACGGGGCCTTCCATGGAAGCATGGTAACAGAGGCTATGAATTACTTGCATTGAGACAGGTCGGCCCTTTGGCTCTGCAGCTGGAGAGGATGTTTACTGGAGCTAGTAGGCAGGAATGCATTCTCGAGGAACGGGACAGATAACTCGAAGGTTATAGTCAGTCTTGGCAGAAAGCAGGCTGAGCTGAGCGCGAGGGGCCGCGCTGAAAGTAAGTCAGAGTTCACGGGTACAGAGGTAGCCTGGGCAGAGGCTGTCAGAGTCAAGAGCCAGGAAAGAGGCTCGATGGCAGAAATTCAGGGCCTACTCTGTCAGAGCAGGAAAAACATGTAAAGTGTACTACAAAAAGACGGTGGCATAGCATACTTAGGAACGGACTATATAATCCATTCAGGGTGGATCTGAAAGAGGACAAGTTGACGTTGGACGCAAATGTATTTACGTCTTCATAACTGGTACAGGAGGGAAGTTACATGCACTTAAAGCTGGTACATGGAGTCGGTGGGGTACGCGCTAGGGAACATAACATGACCAAAAATTTATATTTCCTCATTCCCTCCTTGTTCCCTACGGACCCTTCATGATATATCGATCCTCATAAATCTATCAGATTGTTCTTGTAACATCATTTGTTCTTCCTTCTTTTGTTTACGTTTTGAGAGAAAACTGGAATGTTCAATACATGACGTGGCACACAGTCCACAAATCGCTGGCCCACACTGTAGGCACAGGCAGCAACTGAATACTAGGACTAGGCCAATGCCTAGGAAGGATAGGATCTTCCATCCCCAAGCGGTTAACGTTGTCCAGAACCAACCGGACCAAGTCCAGGTGCCTGGATTCTGATGTATCTGATTTGCAATTTTATGGAGACGGGTGATAGCTTGATATACAGATGGTGCGTTTTGTGGTATGAAAACACAGCAACTTGACCCGATGACCTTACAGGCTCCACCTCTATCTGCCAAGATGACGTCAATAACAAGACGATTCTGAAGGACAACAACCCGCATGGCGGACTGCTCTTCGGTTAAGTTACCTAAGGCGGAGGCAGTTTCATTCACTACTGCTTCAAGTGTTCTAGTTAATCTGCGTATTAATTTACTATTCTGAACAGGTCCTAAGAAGAAAAAGAATCCTTTATTAAAGTCGGTGTACTGTTCCCATGCCGTTTCTGTGTAGTCGACAAGTGGGATATCTCTTCTGTGTCTATTCTTTACTAGATTAGTATTTCTGTGGTAATCAGGAGGAGCTAGAAAAACAGGTGGCAGAAGGAATGCAATGTAACAGGTACCATCCCAATCTGGAGGTAGACGAATGTATGCGGTATGACCACAAACAAAGTAAGAATGACTGATGGCTTTGAAGGACGATTTTCCATGATCACTGAATTCGACCACAGTAGTGCATTTACTATGACCTAAGTGTACTGAACCTTTCTTCTTGATACATAAATCACCAGTGACTGGCAGTACTGACATAATTGGTAGAACTGGTGCAGCTTCGGACTCGACAGTAAGAATCATAAGGCTAATTGTATAATTACCTAATCCATATACTTCATTTTCTAGATCAGTTCCTATTCTAGTGGGGAGTCCCTCCTTATCTGGGTAACAGACGTCGAGCAGGACCAAGTTCAGGTTTCCCCAAACCCAACCCCCATCGAAAACAGCAATATCGGGATCTAAAGAATTAATTATTTTAAACCATGCTCCGCAGGAGCCATTATGAGTGAATGGGTACGGAAAGAGGGGCAGAGCTCCCTTGTAATTCTGGTAGGGAGGGAGTCGGCCACATATCCAGCAGTCTGTAGCATTGTTAGTTTGATGGGAATGGTGTAGCATACTAATGAATGTATTGTTGCGCAGCGCAAGTCTGTAGGAAAGCTCGTGAGGAGGTAACTTGCTAAAAGTGTGTTCAACAGAGACATTATAGGCAGAATGTTCACGCTTGAAAATAGGATAATAGATGGGTAATACGATGCTGACAATAATAATTAGAATACTGAGAATAAACATGATTAATAGTGTCACTATACAGTGACTACGAAGTGATTTACAATATGTACGTTTCTTGGCCTCTCTCTCTCTCTCTCTATCTCGATCTAGGGGATACATGTCAGAGACTATTTAACCGATTCACCTAGGGGAGGACTTAAACAATTAAACTGTCTGACTTGCTAGATCGGAGTTTCATGCGATAATTTTCTTGAGGAGTCTTTTCTCGTTCAGATTCTGTAAAGTCTTTTTGTTCGACACAGTCTTTGGTGGGGGTGGACGAGTCTCGGTCAGGTTTCAGTCCAGAGAATTTTTTTATATGACTCGTGTGGACCCACCCCTTTCTTCCTTCGATTTTCACGGCCGTCCTTGTTGTAAGAAGTACGGTCTTCGGAGACTTCCAGCGGGGCTCCAGCGGACTTTTCCTGTCGAAGTTGCGGACGAACACAAGGTCACCAGGACGGACGTCGTGTGGCTTTACATCAGTGTTGTCAGGGAAGGCTGCGGCAACCTGTGAACGACATGATTGGAGTGCAGACATCAAGGAGGCAAGATAATCTGTCAACATATTACCATCAACATCAGTAATTTTTTTCGGAATGGGCGTCCCCCACATATTCGGTGGTCTGCCAAAGACCACCTCGTACGGGGATAGCCCTGATCTCGAATGGGCGACCATCCTCATGTAGAATAGTGCCACCGGCAGGGCGACTATCCAGTCGACCCCTTTCTCCTGACATATTTTGGCAAGGCGGATCTTTAGTGTCTGGTTATGCCTTTCTACAAGGCCTGCTGCTTCGGGATGTCGGACACAATGGAACTTCCACTGGTATCCCAGTAATAAGGAAACTTCTTTCATTAATGCAGATGAGAATGGCTGACCGTTATCTGAGTACACGACACGAGGCAAGCCGTATCGTGGGAAGAATTCACGAACCAGCTGCTTGGCAGTGGTCGGAGCAGTGTAATCTGGGACTGGGTATGCTTCGGTCCAGCGGGACAGAGCACAGACAATTACGAGAACATATTTAAATCCTCGACAACGGTCCATCTGGATATAATCCATCTGGAGGACTTCAAAAGGGTGATCGGGAGGATGAAATCCACCTTGCTCTACAGGGACGCTTTTTCCTGGATTGAACTGACAACAGATCATGCAAGTACGCACTTTCTGTTTTGCGGCTGCTCGTAAGTGTTTATTGTTCCAGAGATTTTGCAAACTGTCTAACATTGCTTTCTCTCCTAGATGTGCAGGACTATGTGCTGTATTTATCATGACTTGAACCATAGAATCAGGGAGAAACCATGTAGATTTTCCCTTCGTCATCCACCCTTGATCTGTCAGGATCCCTCCTAGTTCAATCCATTTCTTTATTTCTTCTGGAGTAGCATGTGTCTGAATGTCAATAACATCTAGTGTGGGATCCCTGACTGTCATACAGTTTGTCGGATCTGTTGTCTTTGTCGTATCAGTTGTCTGAGTGTGAGTCAGTGCTGTATGTTTTGCTGTCTGGTCTGCCAGATCGTTACCCTGGGAAACAGAGTCTGTGACTTTAGTATGTGCTTTACACTTCATAACAGATATGGCTGAAGGCAGATGTATTGCTTCTAACAGTGCTTGAATGAGGGGACCGTGTTGTATCTTGGCACCATGAGAGGTCAGAAAACCTCGTTCTTGCCACAGCATGCCGAAGTCGTGTACGACTCCGAACGCATAACGGGAATCAGTGTATATGTTGACATTTCTGTTCTTGGCTAGAATACAGGCTCGGGTCAGAGCGATGAGCTCTGCCGCTTGAGCAGACAGTGTATCAATACGATGTGTCTCTTTAACTTCAGTTTCAGTGGTCACGGCATACGCGGCCACTAATTCTCCTGTACTTGTTCTCATACATGAACCATCCACATAAAGTGTCAGGTCTGGATTTGTCAATGGAACATCTGTTAAATCTCGTCGGGGCTTTGTTACTGCATTAATGATCTCTATGCAATCATGCGGAGCTGGATCTGTCATAACTGTAGGTAACAGTGTTGCTGGGTTCAGGATGCTGCAGCGTCTGATTTCTATGTGTGGCTGGAATAGCGTTAACTCGTAACCTGTCAGTCGTGCTATAGTCAAGTGTTGAGTTTGAGTTCTGTTTAACAGAACCTCTACAGAGTGTGGAACTTGTACTGTTAACTGATGACCTAGAACAATTGAATCGCTCTGTCTGATTGCTAACGCTGTTGCTGCTACTGACTTTAAGCACGCAGGGAGTGCCTGGGCTACTGAGTCCAATGTACTTGAAAAATAAGCGCAAGGCTTATGTGAACCTGCTTGATCTTGAGTGAGGACAGACAATGCTGTACCGTCACGTTCTGTAACAAAAAGTGTAAACGGTTTGCTGTAACATGGTGTCGCTAAAACTGGTGCTTGGCATAATGCTTTCTTTAATTCCTCAAAGGCTTGTGTGTGTTCCTGAGTCCAAGGGAGGGCAGGCGAAGTTGCTGCCTCCTGCGTCGTTAACTGGATGAGTGGTTTAGCTAGAAATGCATATTGAGGAATCCATTGTCTGCAGTACGAGGTGAGGCCTATAAAGGCCCGCACTTCCTTTTGTGTCTGGGGTCGTGGCATATTTACAATTAACTGAATGCGATCGGGAGTGAGCTGTCTCCCCACTTTGGACAGCAAGTGACCCAAGTACACAACTTGCTGAACACAGAATTGTAGCTTCGAAGGAGACACCTTGTGTCCCTTGTCGGCCAGGAAATGTAAAACTGTCAATGATGCTTGTTCACATTCGGGCTCACTTCGTGCGGTGATGAGTAGATCATCGACGTATTGCAGTAAAGCGGTGTCAACTGGCATTTGAACACAATCTAGTTGTCTTTTCAGTGCTTGACTATAGATGCTGGGGCTTTCTGTGAATCCTTGAGGTGCGCGGGAAAATTTGAAACTTCGTCCATTTAAACTGAATCCGAAGAGATATTGGCTCTCCGGGTCAATAGGTACACTGAAGAAAGCGTTCTTGAGGTCAATTACAGTAAAGAACGTTGCTTCTGAATCAATAGCAGTCAATAGGGAAGAGATATCAGGGACCACAGGGTACTGCGGTACAATGCATTTATTCAGCTCTCGAAGATCAATCACCAGCCGATATACTGGCGGTGCATTGGGGTCTGTACGTTTAAGAATTGGAATGATGGGTGAATTACAGATATTGGAGTCGGTCTCTACGACCACCCCCTGGGCAATAAGCTCTTCAGTGATTTTCAGTAAAGCCACTACAGCATCGGGTGGTAACTTGTATTGTCTGATTCTGGGTAGAACAACTCCTGTCTTGAGTGTAACACGGTATGGAGTGATATGCATACAACCTACGTCGGCTGGGCCTTTTGCCCATAAGTGATCTGGTACATTTTTCAATCTGACATCAAAATCACGTAAAACATAATGACCCTTGAAATCCCGTAGAAAGAGTCTGACTCCCTCCGGGGAACAGCATATTATAGCTCCTAGAGCCTTCAGTGTTTTAATTCCTAACAGGTTTTCTGGGCATGATTTCGTAAGTAACAAATCTGTAACTCGTGATAATGGACCCACAGCTAATGGTACTGGTTCCGATACTTCATTTACAATAGGCTGTCCTGAAAAACCAAGGGAAACATTCTGTGAGCCTGAGAGGGGTGCCCCTGGGACTTCATTGTGACTGATGGTAGTGCGACTTGCCCCTGTGTCAATTAAAAACTTTCTGTCTTTTCCCAATACGTGACTGTGTACATAAGGACCTTCTTGATCTACAGGAATTTCAATAAGAGGCAAACCACCTTCCCTCTCTAGGCTGTTTCATGTGTATCGGGGGTAATCTGGATATGCAGATTGGGCATACTGGTACATCTGTTGTGAGACTTGCTGAGTCGCGGCGATGGGCTGTGGCTGTGGTACTGCTACTGTCTGTGCTGTGTGAGATGGAGCATGCATAGGCTGTGTATTCTGTGTTGGCTGTACATTCTGTGAGGTCTGTTGATGATCATGTTCATGTCTAGGCGGATGCGGTCTTTCTTTAGTTTTACCTGTTGAGATGTTATGTTTCAGGACTGGGCATTCATGTACATAGTGACCTGGCTGCTTGCAGTAATTACATGTCCCTTTAACGGGAGCTGTAGGGTGATTGGTCTGGGCCCCACCTTTTCTCTGACCGTCGGCTGGGACCGACTGAGCTACCAACATTTTCATTTTTGTGTCCTTCATACGCTTCTGTTCCTGATCTTGTTCTTCTCTAATTCTGTTCTGATGATATTGTAACATTTGTAACATCTGGGATGGCGTATTTGCCTGCCAAGTACTTTCAACCTTGTACACTCTATTTTTAACTAATGGTAGGGAATTCTCGACTAATTTTGATACGAAAAGGTGTGGATATGACTCGCTGCTGGGTTGTAGGCCACTATTTATAATGAAACATTTCTCGAATCTTGAATAGAAGTCACTAGTATCTTCATCTTGTTTCTGTTTACAGGACGAGATTGCGTCCCAATCTTCCTTTCTAGTTGTCAATAATCTTGGCAAAACCTGTACTATTAATCCGGGCAATGCTTTAGTCCTATCCCCAAGGCCTACCCCTGGGATTCGTTTGCTTTCTTCGTCTTCTATTTCTGCCCATGCTATCTTAGACTCTCCCACCTCCCAATCCTTTTCCTTTAATTTCTCGTAAATGCCCGTGGGCAACAGTACTTTCAACATTTTCATAATATCATCATACGTGTAATCTCCCATCAGTAACATGTCTTTGAGCTCTCTGTGAAAACCTGCAGGGTCTTTATCGTGACACGGGACTAATTTCTTCATTTCTAACAGTTCTAACTTAGTCAGTGGTGTGTGGACATATACACGCCTCAAGACTTGATCCGCACCCATAACTGGGTGTACTTCTCGTAAGGGGTTCTGACTTTCAATGCCACTCAGGCATTGCATGTGATACGTTTTTCTTTCTGGAGGCGGGGCGGGAACATATTCAGAACTTATGAAGGTGTTATATTTACGTCGTTGTTCTAGAATTATTTGTATTAACTTGGTACTGAAACCTCTCCATCTATCCATGAGTAGTGCTTCTAATGTTTCGTGTAAGGGGCCTGGATCGGAATGGTTGTTTCTGAACTTGATGAGGAGGTGCTGAATCATGTATACCCCTGCTAATTTCTGCTCGTCTGGGGAAAGGTTCAAGAATGTCTGTGCTAACGTATCGTCATTATATATGTCTGGGTTTTCGGCCCATAACACGGCTGACCGGGCTAGTTCCTGTTCATCCATAGAATTGAGTACATGGTACCCCATTCGGTCTCGAAGCCTTTTATCAGTTTCCTGGAACTGATGTTCAGAAGAATTCGGGTTTGTTAAAGCAGAGAGAAAAACTCTCTTGTTTTCCGGACGGATGCCTTTCCTAAGGTAGTTTCCCTTACCTACATACGCTATAGTATCTGTAGACCTTCCTTGTTCTGTAAGTTCTTCTTCTTCCTCGGAGGAAGCTTTATCATTCCCTTCCTGGTGTGCAATTAATACTGCCTTTCTAATTTTCTGGGACATACTGGCTATGCAAGCCCCCTCGTCATGTTTTCCTTCGGCTATATTTTGACCCCACTTTGTTAGTCCATCTAATTCACTTTGATCTGTCTCGGGCCTGTCTCGTTCTCTTATTAGACAATTTATGAAAAATCGTAATATCTGGGCTTGAATGTCAACTTTCTGTTTATGCATGGCATCTTTGACACTGTCAGGGTCTTTCCCTGTCTGTATAAACTCGTATATTCTATCGAGACGCTCCTTCATTCCTACATAGCATAGCAAGATATCAGTGGCAGATCTTAACCGTAAGGATGCCAATATCATTAGATCGTTTCTTCCGGGTACTGGATCATATCTACAAACTGACATGTTTTCCTTTAATGCGTCAAGGCGGGGGGACTGGAACGTGAAAGGATTCTGCGTGTCTCTTAAATTGAATCTGTGTGTTAATGGCGGGGTCTGAGGACCCGCAGTCGCACCTCCTGAGGCGGATGCTTGGGCATTATCTCTCCGCGGAGTCTGGATCTGA
Source organism: Lissotriton vulgaris (assembly GCF_964263255.1). Classification (NCBI taxonomy): domain Eukaryota; kingdom Metazoa; phylum Chordata; class Amphibia; order Caudata; family Salamandridae; genus Lissotriton; species Lissotriton vulgaris. The sequence continues at coordinate 430,579 of NW_028243976.1, forward strand.
ACTTGAATTTGTCGTTTAATAGGATCAGGTAGGACCTGTTTCGGTAAGTCAATCTTGAGTGCGGGAAGTGGCGGAGCTGGCGGAACAGGGGAAGTCTGTCGCGGTACTGGCGGAACATGATCTGGGGGCGTAGTGCCACCCCCATCCCTGTCAGTAGGCAGGGCACGAACAGGCAGATTGGCGTAAGCTGGGGCTACATCCTCTAAATATGAATTTAAGAATACGTCTTTAGTAGTTTTATGCATTACTTTAGTTGGGACTAATGGTGTCGGTAAGTTTTTCGGTATTTCTGATAGGGCTTCAGATGTGCCATCTGCTGCAAGATACATACCGTTTACAAGATTATTTCGGGCACGGTCTATTTGTTCTGTTTTTACTCGGATCCCTTCAGTAACTAATTCGTTTTCTTGGTCTTTCTCTGATTCTTTAAGTCTGTCTTCTCTACGGAGTGCTTTGTCAGCACGCTTACGTGATTCCTTACGCCAAAATTCTATGGCGTCCTTCTGAGATTGTCTAGCTTTCTTTTTCCATAATGCTTCTTCTACCCTCATGATGCATTCGGCATCCCATGTTCCGGTGACAGGCCATCTGTGTCTTTCGTCTAGGTGTTTGGTGTAATCGGCCCATAAATCTAGATATAATATGGCATCTAAGCCATGCTTCTGGTACATAAAATTGCCGGGAGTGTCCCTAGGGGGAATAGGAATTTCTTCCTCCAGTATCCCTTTCCTAGTTCCTATCTGCTTTAACTTGTTGAAAAACGGCATTTTGCTTACTTATTACTGAATGCTCAATCCCTATTCCTTAATATTCTTGACAGCTAGGTTATACGAGAAACACAATAATACACGTAAAACAGTCACATTCATACCACAACATTAATCACATAAGAACTTTGAAGACATAGATGACTACCCCCCTATACTGGATGTACTGCTAAACAGTACAGATACACTGGTGTAACAGTGCAGAAATTCGGAATACTAGATATACTGCTAAACAGTACAGATACACTGCCTAAAAACAGTGCAGACCGGACTTGCGTACCCAAACCCGTCTAGATACGACCCAGCAATGGTACTCACCGGGAAGCACGGAAACAGAAGGCCTCGGAAAACTCGACTGGACTCGACTCGGTACTTCGGAAAACTTCGGAAGCCTTCGGAAAACTTCGGAAAACTTCGGAAACCTGGTGGGCCTCTTGACACCTCGGACCTTGCTTCTTTCGGCTAGGCTCTGGTCGGGATCCTCCGCACTCCTCACCGCCTCGTCTGGGCACTGATCGCAGTCTTCGTCACCTCCGTGGGTCAGAGGGAGATGCAGGAAATCCTGCCAGTACGCGTATGTTCCATCTAACTGATGGCAGGGGACATAGCTTGCAACGCACCAACCGGCGCGTGAGGTGGGGGAGGGGTCCCTATTCGGGCGCCAAAATGACGTAAATAATTAATTTACTCTCTTAATTTCTATGCAGGTAAGTACTTAATCAATAATAACTCAGATCGGATGAAAAAAGACAGAGTCCGTGGTGTTAGAGTTTCTAAGGGTTTTATTCCTCATAAAGGAATGGTCAAGACCAGGATATCATGTTCTGAACACCACAGGGGTGTCAGAAGGGATAGAGCGCTCACGTTTATTAACAATACATAGCTTATATACTTGATTTATACCATAAGAAGTAGTGTAAGAGGCGTAACAGCTGAGAGAAGACAAGATAACAGTATACACGTGGTACTAGTACGTAATCAAGAGGCGTGAACTAGAGGTGTGTGCTAGAAACGTCACTGATAGGTGACGCAAGTGGGTGGCACCAAGGGGTGGTGCTAACAGAATTGTTGCGATGTCAGCAGAAATCGGAAGCTTGGATGCGTGCGCAGCTGCATGACGTGTGATTGACGGGGTGCAGGGGACTTGACATTTACACTGACGGAAAGAGACAGAAGTCTGGCATGTCAGATCAACTTGTACTTCTATCATATCTGATATCTGATGTTTAGGAACCATACTATCTGGGCGAAAAGGTCTCTAGGGCAGAAGCTATTCTATGCTAACTGTGGATGCGTGTATAAGCGCCTAAGTGTCTGAACGTGAAGCGTGGGGGCACGGGGCCTTCCATGGAAGCATGGTAACAGAGGCTATGAATTACTTGCATTGAGACAGGTCGGCCCTTTGGCTCTGCAGCTGGAGAGGATGTTTACTGGAGCTAGTAGGCAGGAATGCATTCTCGAGGAACGGGACAGATAACTCGAAGGTTATAGTCAGTCTTGGCAGAAAGCAGGCTGAGCTGAGCGCGAGGGGCCGCGCTGAAAGTAAGTCAGAGTTCACGGGTACAGAGGTAGCCTGGGCAGAGGCTGTCAGAGTCAAGAGCCAGGAAAGAGGCTCGATGGCAGAAATTCAGGGCCTACTCTGTCAGAGCAGGAAAAACATGTAAAGTGTACTACAAAAAGACGGTGGCATAGCATACTTAGGAACGGACTATATAATCCATTCAGGGTGGATCTGAAAGAGGACAAGTTGACGTTGGACGCAAATGTATTTACGTCTTCATAACTGGTACAGGAGGGAAGTTACATGCACTTAAAGCTGGTACATGGAGTCGGTGGGGTACGCGCTAGGGAACATAACATGACCAAAAATTTATATTTCCTCACATTGGTACCTCCATTGGCCTTGTTTCAGCTGAAGTAGCTGCGACTCACCAGTGGTCGGCAATGCAGAATTTGCACGCACATCCAGCAATTAACCTCCTTCGGAGCCTCAACTCCTAATCAGAGGAATAGTAGATTGGCAGGCTTTGGGAATTCCAAGGGGAATGCAGGCACAAAATCAAGCACATACTGCCTTAGAAACTCTGGGACCCTTTGAGTGCACCCTGCTCCAGAAGCTTCACGCCGCTCATCGTCCTGCTAAGCACAGCACAAACAGCTCAAGCTACTAGAGCTCGGGGATAACAAGCACACTTCCTTGAGCGCAAGCCGCACCAACCTAATGCTGGGCGCCTCCGCAGGTGCTGTCAGTGTCTAATGCACTCACCCTGCTCTCACCTGCAGCTGCTAGACGTTTCTTTGCATTGTACCACGCCGCGTCCTCCAATTTCTTTGCTCAGCTTCCTGCCAACAACAGACCAAAGCAATGACGCAAGCTTCCAGTGTTAGTCAGGGCGCAAGTTCTATAAAAACAAGTGGGGGGATTGACCAAGTTGGGCAGTATGCAAGTGACATCATGACACGTGCCATCACAGCACATGACGTCACGACGTGTGACATTTTACGTGGCATCACAGTAAGTGACCTCCCTGGAAGTGACATCACAAGAAGTGACATCAGATACTAAGATCGCACACATATGTTTAGCAGGTGTATCATGAGTACATTTAAGTGCATTTTGATATTTAATAAATGAGATTTATTAAAAAGAAAAGTATGGTAGTAGATCTGTTCTGCTTAATTGGTTGCAAAGTCTGCATTTTAAAATATGTTAAAGCGTTAACACATCTGCTGCAGTGGTGCCCAGTAAATTTCAGGGAATAATAATAATGGTGAGATAACTATGGAGGTTAACACATTTGTTGGAGAGATCTGTGTTTGGTGTAGTCCCAAATTTGAATCAAAGTAGTATTGGAGATTAGGGGGCCCATTAGGATCACGGGCGGATCGCCACCGCTGGCATGGCGGTGGCAATCCGCCCGTGATCTGACCCCGCCCGCAACCCATTTCCCCCCCGCCATATTACTATGGTGGGGGGACTGCAGCGGACGGAAAGACCATCCGCCGTTTTTCCACCCGGTCAACGAGTTAACCGGGCGGAAAAGGGTTTAATATGGTGGCGGTGTCTGTTAGACACCGCCAGTCATACTAACATGGGAGCGGAAAGATGCCTTTCCGTGGCAGAATTGCCGCCACGGAAAGGCATGCCTGGATTGACTGTGGGGGCCTGTTGTGGGCCCCCAGGTACTCAGGGGGGGTGAGGGGTGGACATGGGGGTTACCTATGGTACCCCCCAGCAGTTCCATGCACAACATAGCAAGCACCGCGCGGTGCCTGCCATGTTGTGCATGGAAGTGCACAACATGCCTTCCTGGTATTGTGGCGGGCGGTGCTGAGTGCACCGCTCGCCACAATGAGAGGAATGCAGGATTGCATCCTAATTGCCCCCACGGGACACCCGCCCTTATGGCGGGCGGTCCTATTTACTGTGATGCCCTAAGTTATCTCCTGCAGAACATTGAACCTCTATTTTGTTGCTACCTTCTTCGGGTTTGTTATTCATGATATCGCAACACACATGGTGTGCGTTTAATACAATATTGTGAGCATAAATGTACCACTTAATTATGCAATAGTGCTCTGATATGTGCATGTTATATAACACATGCCAACTAAAAATGCAATAAAATATGTTTACAAAACAAAAGTCTCCTGCAAAGCACATCATGTAACATGCAGATCACAGATTTTTATTTTATGTAGCTAGTTAAGTGAATTACTGCTTTGAACACAGAAATCCTTCTGTTACTTTCAGTTTATAAATTGTAATCCTCCTAGTAGACCACAATAAGCTATGAAAGGTATTTTACTCCTACACCTTGTAACCCTGACTGTCTCCTGTAACACATCTTGTAAATTGATTTGCAAACTTGCATGATTTATTTTGAATGGATAATGTGTATGTTATTTAATGCGCTCTAACACTCTGCATTAGGATGAGTAACGCTATAAAAGAAATAAAATAGTGCTATTTAAATTGTTATTTGTGTAAAATATTGAGACAGGCAAGCCCATCTGCCATTCTTACAGTTCATGAACTTATATACAGGGACTGAACAAAGGAAAAAGCAAGTACCTGTGGCCGCTCGCTATTGAGAAGTTCTCACCGCTGTGTGTTTGCTGCCTCGCTACAGGAGTAGCTGAATCACTGCTTTCCTGAGTTGGACCTGTGAAAAGGCTGCGTGAGACGAGTGGCCGCAGAGGAGGGAGAGGCGCCGGCCCCGGGACTGCGAGGACCAGCAGCCAACACCTGTAGCTGGTTCCTCTTCCCGAGTGAGCCGCGCCCCCTCCCAGTGCCACGCCCCCAGCCAAGACCGGATAACTTCTCGCGGCCCCCGCTTCGCGGGAGCCGCTCGCTATTGAGAAGTTCTCACCGCTGTGTGTTTGCTGCCTCACTACAGGAGTAGCTGAATCACTGCTTTCCTGATTGTTGGACCTGTGAAAAGGCTGCGTGAGACGAGTGGCCGCAGAGGAGGGAGAGGCGCCGGCCCCGGGACTGCGAGGACCAGCAGCCAACACCTGTAGCTGGTTCCTCTTCCCGAGTGAGCCGCGCCCCCTCCCAGTGCCACGCCCCCAGCCAAGACCGGATAACTTCTCGCGGCCCCCGCTTCGCGGGTGCCGTTCGCTATTGAGAAGTTCTCACCGCTGTGTGTTTGCTGCCTCGCTACAGGAGTAGCTGAATCACTGCTTTCCTGATTGTTGGACCTGTGAAAAGGCTGCGTGAGACGAGTGGAGGGAGAGGCGCAGGCCCCGGGACTGCGAGGACCAGCAGCCAACACCTGTAGTTGTTTCCTCTTCCCGAGTGAGCCGCGCCCCCTCCCAGTGCCATGCCCCCAGCCAAGACCGGATAACTTCTTGCGGCCCCAGCTTCGCGGGTGCCGCTCGCTATTGATAAGTTCTCACCGCTGTGTGTTTGCTGCCTCGCTACAGGAGTAGCTGAATCACTGCTTTCCTGATTGTTGGACCTGTGAAAAGGCTGCGTGAGACGAGTGGCCGCAGAGGAGGGAGAGGCGCCGGCCCCGGGACTGCGAGGACCAGCAGCCAACACCTGTAGCTGGTTCCTCTTCCCGAGTGAGCCACGCCCCCTCCCAGTGCCACGCCCCCAGCCAAGACCGGATAACTTCTCGCGGCCCCCGCTTCGCGGGAGCCGCTCGCTATTGAGAAGTTCTCACCGCTGTGTGTTTGCTGCCTCGCTACAGGAGTAGCTGAATCACTGCTTTCCTGATTGTTGGACCTGTGAAAAGGCTGCGTGAGACGAGTGGCCGCAGAGGAGGGAGAGGCGCCGGCCCCGGGACTGCGAGGACCAGCAGCCAACACCAAAAAAACGGAACTTCGACTCCAAAAAAACGAGAAGCAAGTTCACAAACTACTGAAGTAGTAATAATAGAGTCTAAAACCAAGGAATTAAGAAAAAAGAAAAAATCTCCCATCACCTACTCTCTTAAGAGACTATTCAGAGAAGATCTTAAAAATACTCCCAAAAATACAATTAAGCAGTATCCCATTTTTTCAAAAAATTTAAATAATACGGACTCAGATTCAATAGTTTGTGACAATAAAGTGGAGATAACAAAAGTTCTCGCTGAACAGGAACCAAACCAAGCGGGGAAGATTCTAAGTATGAAAGATCTGGAAGAAGCCAGGGGCAAGAAAAAGAGAAGAAAGCCATTAAAAAGAATTCAAAAGAAAAAAGTGCGCAAGCTTAAATTACAAAAATCTATTTTCTTAAACAATCCCGTGGATTCCCCAGTCATTCAAGCAACACCGATGGTGAAATCCCTGAATCCTAAAGCAGAAGAATACCGTCCGGCCCCAGTAACAAAAATATTGGGGTCAAAGAACAATGTCACAAAAGAATTACAAGACAACAAATCCCAGCCGTGGGAAGGAACTCCATCAAAGCATGTAATAATTGAAGAACTCTTTCCTACAGACAATATGCCATTCAATCGAGGCAGAATAATTAATCTCCTTCAACAAATACCATCCCTGCAATCTCTTACAAGTAATGAAATAGACCTGGTGCTCTTTCCAAATAAAGATAATGACAAACTAGCTCAAGTTTCATTTCTGTCTCCAGTTCTCCCAGGGATAATAATTAGAGAGAAGGAAATCCTACATAAGAACGGCTATGATGTGATCTTAATATCTGAACCTAGAAGAAGTTTCCAAAATAATGGTTCAATTGGACAATTTGACAAAAGAAATAATAACTTCAGTACCAAAAGGGTAGACTCTGCACCAAATGCTATGGGAAAAGACACACTAAAAATCCAAGTAACTCATGGTGAAAGGACAGTATGGTCCCGTGAGTCAGAATTAAGCGACGCTGGGAAATCAATAAAATCCTGGGCATGGTTATCGGAGACTTTAAACTGTAAAAAAACGGATAAACCACAACAACATTTGGTTTAGCAAAGGTTTAACGATAACGACATGGAATTTGGCCGGGAAAACTGCTAAAAAAATGAAAGAAGCAACAAAAAATCTCCCAGATATTCTTGCGCTACAGGAAACATGGTCAATTGCACCCTTCTCTCAAAAAGGATACTATGTTTACGAAATTCCCGCAAAAAAATCTAAAAGGGGCCATGCGAAGGGAGGTCTGGCAATTTTATTACGCGAGGAATATTCTTGGTCACAAGAAATCATCTATACAAACTCAGATAACCTGCAATGTATTAAGGTGTCATTTAAAACTCAATCATCAGCCGCCCAGAATAAAATACTGCTCTTTAACATCTATGCTCCTCCCAGTAATAAATACGATACCTTATTTGACCACTTAATGGAAATTATTATTCACATACTTGATGATCGCCTCTATATGCCATACATTATAATGGGTGATTTGAACGGCAAAATCTCAAATAGCAAAATTGAGAAATGGGCTAAACTTTTCAAAGAGGAATCTTTCGAAATGTCTCTCCCACAACTCCCTAAGGGAGCTAAATCAGACAAGAGAGGAAGATCATTACTATCCTTCCTTCCTAGTATAAACGGGATAATTCTAAATGGTAATGTTAAAGGTGATAAACCTGCATCACATACTAGGCAGGGAAATGGAACCCCTTCTACTCTTGATTACTTCATCTGTGGGATGGACGAAAAGGAACAAATCACTCAACTCTCAATTAATTTTACAGAAGAGAACGATCACGCACTTTTACATTTAACAACTCTTTGGACGGCACCGACCACCTTTATCAACCAGCCAATATTTTACAAAATTAAAACCGAAGTAAATATAGTCCAGCGACGGATTTATTGGTCCTCAGAAAACTTGGATTATTTAAAAGCTTTAATCGCTCAAACCCAGTTGTTGACTACCATCTATTCAGATGACCTCATAAAGAACTTCGAAAATATAGTTTACAAACTTAAGTACGCGCTTCAAAACAAATTACAACAGGATAGACCAGTGAAAAGTAAAAACACTAATAAGAACAAAAATTGGAATCAACCAACAGTAAAAAAGCTTAATAGACTAATCCGAGCCCAGTATCTGAATTTTTCTACGGCAAATAAAGTGGAAATCAACAGATTAAAGAATAAAATACGAAGAGAGAAAACTAAACAGAAAAAACAGGTCCAGGACTCCAACTGGATTGATATCCAACTAGCAGCCAAACAATGTAATCAGCGTAAATACTAGTCTCTGATTGCGAAAATGACTGGAACTAAAAAGAAGCTGGAAGCAATCCCTGTATCAGAGGAGGACTGGGACATCTACCTGAGCAACTTATACAAATCTAATTCTACTACTATGGTAAGGGAGGCTATAGAACAAGAGATGGAAAGCGAAGACACTAAAATCATCAAGACTTCGGCAGTTTCCGTTGCCATGAATATTAGAAAGGCAAGAAGTACGGGCGCATCTGGCCCTGACCAGATCCCCATTAAGGTCTACCCAGCCGATCCCAAGGAGTGGAGCCTGATGCTCTCGCCTCTGTTCAACTACATCTTTGACTCTGGGAAAATACCGAAGTCCTGGCAGGGAAGCACAATTATCCCCATATACAAAAAAGGAAATAGAAACACAGCAGGAAATTATAGACAAATAGCTCTGATGGACGCTGCCGGGAAAATCTTCGCAGCAGAAGTATTGGACAGATTAAAATCTTGGGCATTTTCGTTGGGTCTAATGCCCATGTTTCAGGCTGGATTTCGACCCAATCACTCAGTTACAGATAATATAGCAATTTTTCAGACAATCTTAGATAAATATGTAGCAGGGAAATCACAACCCATATACGCAGCGTTCATCGATTATTCCACCGCCTTTGATCGAGTGGATAGACCGACCCTGTGGAATAAACTAAGAAGGATGGGAATCCCTGAACTACTACTACAAGTAATAGTGAATCTCCACAGTAACACTTGGTGCCGTGTGCAAATGGGGAGCAACAAGGGCTTGTCTAAGATAATATGGACGTCTAATGGCCTTAAACAAGGGTGTCTTTTAGCTCCGATTTTATTTTCTTTGTACCTAAGCGACTTACCATCTAAACTGCAACAAGGGCTATGCACGCCTCCGAAGATCGCCACTCAACGCATTCACGCTCTGTTGTATGCGGACGACATAGTCATGTTTGACTTAACGCCTTTTGGACTTCAACGCCTTTTAGATATTTTACATAACTACTCCAAAGAAAATTTTCTAACTCCTAATATAAATAAAACTAAAGTGGTTGCATTCTCAAAAAAGAAAAAAGGTGTTAGGTACTGCTGGAAGCTGGGAGGAGAGAGGTTAGAGCAGGTAGAGGAATATGCCTACCTAGGCAGGATTTTCTCATACAACATGAATAACATCAAACAAATCAATCATTTAAAAAGGAAATGTGAATACACGCTGGGGCCATGTCGCGACTGTATTCGGCTACTGGAAACAGGCATTTCTCTGCACTTATCAAAGTCTATAGAACAAAGATTCCTCCGGTTCTGTCATATGCTTCTGAATATATTCCCTTAAAACAATGGTCCTACATGGATTTAAAAGAAGGTAAAACACTAAAGAAAATACTGAAAGTCTCTACTTCTACACCAGTGCAGGCACTAAGACTTGAATTTTCAATCACTAGCGCATATGCTACAGCTGTAGCAAGCATCATCAGGTGGGCCTACAACCTTCTCCACTCTAAAGAAGGTACTTTACGATGCCTGTTAAAGATCGAGACATTTGATAAAGATACCACTCATCTTATCTTTTTCAGAAATATGACAGAGGCATTTCAGTTAGCAAAAATCAGCGCATAAATCTTGTTATCCTGGACACCTGCACAACTCAAACTTTTTCTAAAAAATTTTACCCCCAAATTGAGTTTTGAGCTTGATCACTTACACTGTACTAATCTATCTGTGTATAAATCTTATGCTAAGTCTCTGGAATATAAGCACGAACAGCCTTACTTAGACTATTCTCTCACACAAGGTGCGGGGCGGGCAATCATGATGTTGCGTTTGGGTATACTACCCGTGTTAACCTTTACCTCTACCTGGAGACTAGACAGTTCTCCGCTATGTACTCTCTGCCAGGGGGGTAACCAGAATCTTGAGCACCTCTTATTTATATGCCCAAACGCCAAAGTTGTAAATGCACGGTTAACATGTCTGGATCCCATCTATCGGACATGTAGGATTGTCAATGCTAAAGATCTGCTATTTATATGCAAAAGGCCGCCGAATGAATTTGTTTGCTATAAGATTTATAAATTTTTTAAAGTTTCATTGAAAATGTATTGAATTGTATAAAATATTATGTGTAACTTTTAAACAAATTTGTGGTCCTCAATCGAGTACCAAAACAAATTAAAAAAAATTGACTTTGCAAGTACCTGTGACGAGAAAAATAAATGTCTGCTTTTGTTTCCTCTCCTTTGCATTTGCATGTAAGAGTGAGGTTCCAGGCCGCCACCAATCCCATACTCGACCAAAAGGAGGCCTGATGGCCCCTTAACTTCTGCCTTTACCTTTGGCACAGCTGGAGGTGAAAAAGAAGCCCCCTCCCTGCTAGCACGTTGCTGCTGGGACTGGGCAGCAGACAACGTGCAGGAGCTGCTGAACGTGCCCCAGTGTCTGAAAATTACACTGGTACAAAATCAACATATTTCTGTGGGGCCCAACTTCTTGGCAGGGTGGACGGTGTCCACCCTGTGAAAATAGTGGGTGGGCGCCGTGCTCTCGTGTGTACCACTGACTCGTGCCGGGTGTTAGTACTCAGTGGTAATGTCCATTTTACCTGACACTGGGATGGCTTCCCATGTACATGCCAAGCCAAGAACAAGTTTGACTAATTCTCTCACTGGGTACAGCGATAAAACAAAGAGTGTTTGGAGGATGAGACAGTTCCTATCACCACAAATCAAATAAACACTTTAGCAGAAAGCCACAAGAGTCACAAGACAGCATCCACAACTCAGTGCATGTGCTGCACAGACCTCAGACATTTAAATTGATGGGAATATGTTATATTATGGTATTGACAATATGTTTCTCTTTCACTCTCCTTCCCTTATTTTCTTCCTTTCTTTTTCTTTCTTATGACTGTTAAGAGAAAAAAAGCATTTTTGTAATTGTTATCTTAGATAGCAATGTTTCTAAACTAGTAAATGAGAAATAATTTTTCTACAAAGTGACCTTTTTTGTAAATGAATGTTTTTTCTTCAATTTTGTATAAACTTTGTGTTTTATGTCTTAATAAAACTTTTCTTCAGAGGACATCAGTAGTTCAGACTGGGAGTTGGTTGTTTGGCCGGGCATCACTTCACTGAACTCTGGGTTTGAACTAGGCTCCGAGGAGCCCTGCATGAAAAGGTGGGGAGAAAATTTAAACTCAAGGGGACCACCCTCACACTGTGCTAGAAAAACTGGAGAAGGTGGTGCTGGAGGGTAGGATGGCAGGCCCATTTGAGTACTGGCCCGTGGACAGACTACTAGTCTTGGCCATTGGTGTGGTTCCAAAAAAGGAGATTGGACAGTATAGGCTGAGTCATCACCTTTCATGGCCAGAAGGACAGTCTGTCAATAACTACATTTCGGACAATTTGTCCACAGTTTCATATTCCTCAGTAGATGTGGCCTTAGACTTGGTGCATGCATTAGGGGGCAGGGCGCATATGGAGAATAGTGACATAAAGTCAGCATTTTCTCTTTTGCCAGTGAATCTTAATTATTTAGAAATACTAGGTATACAGCTTGCTGGAAAATGGTATGTTGATATGGAGTTACCCATAAGGTGTTCAATTTCCTGTGCACTGTTTGAGAAGACCAGTTCATTTTTGCAATGGCTCCACACATTCACTTTGGATACACCACCTTGATAGGTAACTTTATCTTCATAGGTGGAATGGCTCTGCGGACTGCCAGCACATGTTGGACAGTTTTAAGGAGCGCCTGGAAGATGGAGGTGTACCACTAGCAGAGCAAATGACATTGGGATTGGACAATAAGATGTTATTCCTAGTGAGATTCACACAGACCGCACGGATGCACGACTGCAAGAGGCCAAATAGTGAGCAAAGATTTACCTGATTGAGACAATGCTAGCAAAAGACAAAATGAGTGCGGGAGGTGCAGGTGGGGCATTTGAACTTTGCATGCAGAGTGGTAAGAGTGGGTAGGAGAGTGGGGTTGGCATTATTTGGTCTCTCTTTACCACTCCACAGACCACGGTTGAAGGTAGGGGTCAGACAGAACTTCAAGATGTGGTATTTCTTCCTGGAACAGTTTATTAGTATTTCGCTCAAAGGGCTGAGGAACATGGCAGAGTGTAATATTCAGATACACTCAGATGGTGCACAGTCTATACGGGCAGGGGCACTGGAGCGCGAGGCAATGGCTAGAGAATGTGAAGGAGTGTGGGAGAATTATAGCCTTTCTGAAGTTTTTGTCCCTTAGCGGTTGCCTTGGTCTTGTGGGGTACAGTATTTGCTAATAAGAAAGTGCTTTTCAAAGTCGACAATATTGCAGTTGTACATAGTGTCAACAGGGAGTTGATTAGAGATGTGCATGTTCTGAGAGTGTTTGTAGTGCGCTACTTGAGAAACAACATTGCGTTCAGAGTGAGGCACGTACCGGGACTGGACAATAAGATTGCGAATGCTTTATTTTGTTTACAGTGGCAGAGGTTTCTTGGGCATGCTTCGGAGGTGCTGATTCTGGAAAACCTTTGGTGAATAGGCGTGCATGGGTTTTACAGTTGATAGTTGGCTCTAGGCAGGTATGGCTGGAGTTTTGGGGTCAGGGGCGCAAAGGAGGGATGCGCAGGAAGAGGTTTGGTGAAGGACTTGATGTAGTCCATTTTATAATGGACATGATTGAGAGAGGTTGGTGAAGGATTACCATTGCAGGTAAGTCAACTGGCATTGCATTTGTGGGGAAATTGCTGTGGGAGAATTGGGGACACGGATATTTGAGGGTTGGCACGGGAGAAGTGTTATGTTATGTTATGTTAAATTAAATTTATTAAGCGCACGTACGACCGTAGGCTTCATGGCGCTGTGGAAGACTAGCAAAACATAACATGTAACAGAAAAAAAACGAAGTTAACTAAGGATAAGCTTGCTTAAAGAGCCAAGTTTTAAAAGCCTGTCTAAAGGCCAACAGATCTTCATGAAGCCTTAGCGGCGGTGGCAGAGAGTTCCACAGGGAGGAGGCCAGGAAGTGGAAAGATCCACCTCCCTGGCGTTGTTTTTGTGATGGAGTTTGAAAGCAAAGTCCACTAGTGTGGACAGAGCTGGACACAGTGATGGGTGCGCTTTCTGCAGTATGTCTTGATGACAAGGAAGCAAGTTCGTTTTCATTGCTAAAGTGTTGAAGTATTTTGGGGGCTCTCAGGTTTCGGCAAAAGTAAGCTTTTCTGGGGACCACATTATTGGCCTTCTAAACTTGGTCCCCCCCATACTCCATCTAAATCTGTGAAAAGCTTGGGGGTATTGATTGACGATGAGCTCTCGCTGAGACCTCAGGTTAATGCTGTGGTGTCTTCGTGCTTTTTTCAGCTTCGGAAAATAAAGAAGATAAGCCGACTGTTCACCCAACCCGCCCTCACCCAGGTTGTAATGGCCCTGGTGCTGTCGCACTGGGACTATTCCAATGCTATTTACCTCGGCCTCCCGGTCTCTCTTAGCAAGCGTCTGCAGCTGGCTCAGAACCAATCCGCCAGACTCATCTATCGTCTCCCTCGCTGGCAATCTGCTAGGCCGCTACTTAAGCAACTCCATTGGCTTCCAGTTGTACAACGCACTCTTTTTAAAGCTGCCTGCATGACGTTTAAAGCTCTTAATGCTCGCAGCCCCAGGTTCATTCAGGATCTTTTGCCCAAATACATTCCCTCGCGCAACCTCCGGTCTGCCTCTCAAACTCTTTTGATTGTCCCCCGCTTTAAATTCCAACGTAAGGGAGGATGCAGGTTTGTCACGCTTGCTGCCAAGCTGTGGAACACTCTCCCCCTGGAGATTCGCTCTTCTACCTCTCTTCTCCAGTTTAGGCAGCAGCTCAAGACGTGGCTATTTGTGCAGCCATCGGCGTAATTCCTTTGTTTTCTTTCTTCCCTGGATTTAGTTTCCAGCATTGTTGGTTAGCGCCATGAAACCTTTGGGTGTACGTGCGCTGTACAAATTCTTGATAAGATAAGATAGGGAGCAGAGGTGGTAGAGGAGTGTTGTGGGAGGACATGCACCTGCATTAAGATGGGGTGGAGATTTATATAAGACGGTCGAAGACGGATTAAAGGGCGAAGAATGTGACATGTGGCTTATCCGATTAGACGTTTTTGTCCATTATATTGGGGCCGGAGTTGTTGGAAGGACGAGACAGGGATCGGTATGGTGGTTTTAAGACATTAAATGGATCACATGTGACTATTTTTCAATTTCTGCCAGTGCTCCAAAAAGCATTGGTGCATGTGAGGTTGCCAGCAGCAGAGTGTGGGTCTCATTCATTTAGAATTGGGGCAGCAACAGAGGCAAATAAGCGAGGTTGGTCAACTGATCAGATACAGCACAGCAGATGGGCTTCAGCCTGTTATAAGATATGCAGCAGATGGGGGAAGGCATAAGGAAATTTGTGTTAATTGTTGTTATTTGTTAAAGGTTCTGTTCCAGACCCAGATCAGGAGTATCTCACCGTTTGGACAATGGGATATGAATTCGTGAAACAGGTGGAGAGACAGGCAGGCAACAAGAATTATGGACGTCAGCTGGGTTTCAAGGACCACAATGTTAGTGTACAGTGGCTTGGCAAGGTGGACATGTTATCGAAAGAGCTTCTGCTGAGTTTAATTAGATTACTAGGTTGTAAAGGGTGTCTGCATATTTTGTTAATTTACTTGGGTGAGAACAGCTTGGTAAAAAGAAAAGGGCTATTGATAAAATACATAAACGCGGACCTCAAGGAGGTGAAACGATGGTGGTCAGGGACCTATGTATTATGGATAAAGCTGATACCAAGGAGGCAGTGGTGAGGGGCAAACAGGCCAGCAGTAATAGACAAAGTGAAGAGGAAAATTTGAAGTGTGGAGGTTCTGTAAGGAAAAAGGTGTAGGCAGGGTAGTTCATCAAGAGCTTCACTATGAGGTGCCTGAGGTCTTCCGGAGAGATGAGCTAATTTGTCTATGATGGTATGGGGCTATATTGATTGCAGATGCATCAAGCATTAGAGGAGTGCTTGGCGGTCTGACTATGGAACCAGTAGAGTGACAAGTAAATAGTAGTTGACCATGAAGGGAGAAAGGGGGGTATTAGTAGCATTTTTGGTGGCGAGGGGCAGAAGAATCCCAGTTGGTGTAGCGGTATGCAGAGAGAATTCTATGGTTTAGATGTGGTTTTATTGCTTTTGGGGTGTTATAATGGGAGGTTGGGAAGAAGTTTTCTCCTGCAGAAGGCAGGAACCAAAAGGGGTTTGTTACAGTTAATTAAGGTTTGATGGTTTCAGATACAGTGACAGGCAGTTTGAGTTGGCAGAGCTGTGAGGCGGATAATGAGGGTGTGGGTAGGGCAACCAGTAGGCAACTACTCATGTACAGTGACGTAATTAGATTTGTAAAGGTGTTGGGCTAGAATTATAATAATGTGATGCGCACCTGCCTCATTAAAGCGGCCTTTTCCGCACTCAAAGTTGTCAGTTATTTGTGCTGTGCTCTCTTGCCCTACAGACCTATGCGAGTGGCAGACGTTGTAATGAAATGTGAGAACAACTTTAGCGCTAACAATGGTACCTCTTAGCTAATTACAGTTTGGAGACAGCTGAGCGCCACTGAGCTAATGTATCATGTTGTGGATCCTTGAGGCAAGGGGTCTCACTCTCTGGATCACCAGAGTGAGTTGTTGCAAGTCCACGTAGATAACAATCTAGCCACAGGACTGCGATGTGGGAAAAAGCACCATTGGGGGCTCCCAATATATCTGTACCTTCACAGGCTCAATGATATCTTGTTGTAGAAACTTTTAAATATAATATTCTAGATGTTCGCACCACTGTCCAGGGTATTAAGGATATGTAGTCCAGTGCCTTCACCTCCTGCACCAATCCCCAAAGACGCGTTTAGAAAGTTCATGCTATTACACTATGGGAGGTTTTGAAGAAATTCAAATAAGTTGAAAATCACCAGTCTCGCCAAAGCCTCCTATGGTATTCACAAGTTCTTTATTATAAGATTTATAAAGATCATTGTCTCACTTCATGAATACAGTGTCCAAAAAACATGTTCTGAGGAGAATCCTATTCTTTGTATTGGAAATTGACAATTTGGTTAAATTTATGACCCAGAAGTATAAGAAATGCAAATTTTTTTGTCCCTTCAAATATGATGTTTCTGGCTCAGTCTTATGTATGACTATTGGGCGTCTGAATTTTAATTCTACCCCACAGAAGAGATATCATGAGTACCAGTCTTTTTTGACACCAGGTAGGATTAGGAAGTATTTCAAAGTGGACGATGTGGCATGCCCTCGG
The DNA here is from genome assembly GCF_964263255.1 of Lissotriton vulgaris. Lineage (NCBI taxonomy): Eukaryota > Metazoa > Chordata > Amphibia > Caudata > Salamandridae > Lissotriton > Lissotriton vulgaris. Next base: position 447,297 of record NW_028243976.1, read on the forward strand.
CGCATGAGCGAGGGCGTAGAGTTGGAGCATATGCTGTGGGAGTGCCCTAGGCTGGGGGACTATTGGGAAGAGGTAGGTAACGTGTTGAATGCGGTAACGGAGCGGAACTTAACTTTTGATATAGCAACGTGAATACTGCATTGGTTCCCTCATACATCCAAGACAAAGGTGACAAGCAAATTTGTGGACATGGGGCTGCTGCTAGCGAAGAGAGAAATTACAAAATATTGGAAATCAAAAGAAGTCCCTAATAGCGGGAGATGGAAGGCGGAGTTATTGAAATGGGCTGGTTGCAAGAGTGTTCTTAGGTATCAGCAGGCACGTTATCTGAATAATGAGAAGGCACTGGACTCAGCAAATGCATGGGAGGCACTTGCACAGCCTATATCTGATCACCAAGTAGAGGAAGAGTAGGAGATGGGCATTAGGCATGGAAGAGACCCTTCTAGACACACTTTGGGAAATTCTGAATAGTAACCACATCACGAAATGAGGTTGGAGATAGTTGCTTGCAGTATTACACACCGGTGGAGAGGGTTGGGGAGGGAGTGGTATTGAGGGTGGGGGCACTGTTAACAAAAGTATTACAGCTGATCATTTTAAGTTGAAAAGCACGATTGCATGTGGATCACCAGACCCTGGAAATATTGAATGTGACATATCATTGGATGCTATCTGTAGATGCATGGGGCAGGGGAGGGGCACTGGGAGGTTCTTTGCTGGGAGACTGAGTGTTTAAGAAGGTGCAATTTGTGTTTAAAAAAACTAATAAAATATATTTTAAAAAAATGAGTACCAGTCTTTTCAAGTTAGCTAGTTCTTCTAGATGTTGAAAAAAGAATACTCTTCATGTGCTGTACTGTGGGTTTGACTTCTTTCTTGAAGTGAGGTCTAAGCAGCTGTCCCTTGGCTTGCCAAAAGTATGAAACTATTTTGGAAACATGTTAATGACATAAGTGCATTCTGAGTTCTCTGTTCAGGCAAGTAATGAACAGAATACTTGAAGCTTAACTGCAGTCCAAAAAGAAACAAACAAGCATCATGTAACAACATCTTTATTAGCAACGTATACATCAATCACTGAGCCACACTTCATGTGTACTCGAAGCTCTGTAGTATTACCTGTGAGTGGTTGAAAAGATGCTTATGCACAGATTTGCATCCTTAAGTGAAATGCCACAGGGTTGGTTGGTGAATTCCGCATCAGTCGTTACATTAACCCAAGACCCAGTGTCAACTGGAAATTGGACTTTCATGCCACACAGAATAATGTCCAACAGAAAGATTCTATTAGTGTCATTGTCTTAAGCAATCATTGTATTGGGGATAAAGAGCATTTTAATGTTATGTTGGAGTTGTATTTCTTAAGGCTAAACGTGTCAGAGAGACAGAGGATTCACTTGTAAGGTTTTCTTGCGCAGTGACGTCTTACATGATGATGTGATTTATCATTAAGGTTTCTCGATGCACGTGAATGCTTTAGAAAAACACCAGCAGTTGGGCAAGTACTTGATGGCTCTTTATGTTTACACAGTTGTATGACGGAACCATGCATGCCTTTACTACGCATGCCTTTACAATGCAGTCAATACAAATTTGTGATTACCACACATCCCTTTACCAAGCGAGTTGTTACAATGACTTGCCTTAGGGAGGCACTTAACTCTGGGAAAGTATAATTTACTATTGCAACTCCAGTCTGCGCAACAGTAGGGAAAAGGGAAAGTGTTGTATGTAAAATCCAACACCAGTCCAACAACGCGTTCCCTAAAGCAAGTAGTTCCATCCTTGTACTTGCCATAGAGCACTTGACCCTCACATGACCTACCTGATCCTGCAAAGTAATAGAGTCTGTGGAAATGTATTATTTTAGCTTGAATATCGACAGTATGGGCCATCATGAGACTATCTCAAACTGTTAGGGCTTCTGTAGATGTTTGAACCGCAAATTGAGAATGACTTCCCATTCATGCCTATGGGCCTCCTGGCCCATAGGCATGGATGGGAAGGTATTCCTTAATTGCGATTTCGCAATTTGCTAATCGCAATTAAGGAATACTAAGAAATCGCAAAATATTTGTGAATTTTGAAATGCATCCTGTTTTGCGATTCTCAAATAGCGATTCTCAAAAAATCGCTATTTGAGAATCGCAAAAACGGATTTTGATACATATGCACCTAAGTCCCCTATGGGCATCCAGAGAACACTAGATGGTTTATGTGAGTTCTGTAGGCACAGGGGGTTGGAGATCAACATAGTAAAGTCAAAATACATGGTATTCAACCCTAGTAGATCAACTCACCCCAACCTGTATATGAATGGCACTCTCCTGGAGTGGGTTTCCGTCTTTGACTACCTGGGCCATACTTTAACCTAAAACACGGCCTGGGGGCCACAAACGGACAAGTCAAGCCTTAAACTGGCCCAGACCGCTGGTGGCCTAGCCAAGTTTTATAGAAACTTTATTCAAAAGCCTGTAAGTCCAGCAATAGAGATCTATAAAACTCAACTCATGAGTGCTACCCTGTACGGGGCTGAACTCTGGGGGCACTGCCACCCCAGGTCTATTATCAAAACAGAGAACAGCTTTCACAGGCAGCTTTTCGGTGTACTAGGGAGCTCCCCACTAGTGCCACTGCATCTGGATTTAGGGGTGAGACCCATCACAGAGGAAATTGGGCGCAGACGCTTATTATTTTGGTACGCCTATGGGCGACACCTGAACTGGCCGAGTACTGATCTGAGCTCCTAGAACTTTTGAGACTCCCTGGCATAGGTAAGCTGACTTGGTTTGCATATATCAGGGAAGCTCTTAGTACCAATGGCAGAGACAAACTATGGTACAACCCGGAGTTAGCCTGTGCGGCAATCACGCGTACACAGCTAGTTAGAAGTTACAGGTGGGGGTTAACTTGCCCAACTTCATGAAAACTCCACCACTGGATCCCTCACTGTAAATATCATGGTAGTCAAGGACATGTACTCCATAGAGCCATGCCCTGATGAAATACAACTAGCACTAGCCAGGAAACTGAACGTGCAATTTCGACATGGCTCTTGCCCCTTGTGCACATTCACTAATAAATGGTCCAGTAGCTCCACTCTGGGGTGTCCAGCTTGTAGTTAGGGAGAGGAGACTGAACTCCATGTATTCTTCTTTTGTGCAGGATATCACACAATCAGACACAGATGGTTGATCCATTTGTGCAGGAATCTCGGCACACGTCACTGCAAAGAAGCATTCAAGCTCCTAAAATATAACACCGAAATCCAAATTGTTTATGCTGTATCCCGTTTTTTAAGCTCTATGTGGTGGGCACGGATGACATTTCTTAAAGACGAAACATTGACCACGAACTGATTGATTTTAATGTTGTTTTTAACCCCAATGGTCTTTTTAATCTAAACCTGTTTTTATCATGACCCTTTAGCTCTTTTTATCTGTTTTATATCGATTGTATACTATTGTGTATGTTCTTTTTTGGTACACCAACCAAAATATAGAATTGGAATTGAAGAAAGTAAACGTTCCGCAGGACTAATCAAGGACTGTATCCGACCCATGCTCCATTGCAGTCGGCCTGAAGTTTTACTTTCACCCAGTCAAGAATGACCAGATAGCCGTGATTTATGCTTTACGCATTATATTGCAGTTTATGCTTTAAAAATTCATAACTCTGGTTCTACTGCTTGGATTTTTGTCATGGATTTTTATCATTTTCATATTGTTTTATTTATTAAATTAAGCTCTATCTTTCTAACCTGGTGTGGGATCTTTTTGCATTGTGTTTTCACTGGTTTAGTGTTCTAAGTGTTGCGAAAAAGATTGTACACATTGCCTCTAAGTTAATCGTGCCTGCTCTGACACAATACCAGGAGGTTAGGCACAGGTTAATTTGGGATTTTGATTGTGCCTTGCTCTGACTAGGATTGTGACTGCTGCCTAACCAGGGCTCACACCAGTAACCCGATTTGTAACAGTGACCATCGTGGGGTCTAGTTCAGATGTTGTAGCCATTTTTTACTCAATCGATGGTCTGGAGCACACAGCCCACAATATATCCTATAATACTCCTTAAATAGAGGTTGTCTGAGACGCTGTTTCAGGAAGTAGGCCACTTAGGGGATAAGTTCCCATTTTGAGGAACATGGGTGATGTATTACTTCGGGATCAAACAGGTCAGGGGGTTGATTCCTGTCTTTGGAGAGCTTTTCATAGTCTCTTCTTGGCTTTTTGCTGACCTCTCCTGAGGAATGCCAATCCCTCTTGGACTCTGTGTCAGACGAAGGAGAGTTTGTGTCTCCTCTGTCTTATGTGGCCACTGACAGAAGTGCTGCCTTGTCAGGTGGAAAAAAGACCACTAAGACCAGCCACTTCCTCTAACCCCAGGTCTAGCTGAGGGAGGCGGATAAGCTTGCTTAATTTTTCAAAAGAGTCTGACTTATCAGAATGACCTTCTGGTTGTGGCTTCTCAATGGGTGGCTTACCTGCATCCCTGTGGCTCGTCTGTGCTTGACCACAATGCGAACCCTGAGTGGTCGAGGAAGGAGAGTCAAACAGATTCTGCCGGGCTCTTGCCCATGCAGAGTCAAAAGATTTGGAAACCTATTGGTCTATAAAATAGTTCATTTCGGGGTCCATCTCAAATGACTTTGACTTAAGAGTCCTGCCTAATATATCCATGGTCTGCAGCCAAAGTGGTAAGTATGGGTCTTGAACTACCTAGCTACTCCCCAGAGCTTACATGGGGAAAGGAGCCCTTACTAGCTGTCTCTTGTAAAGGGGGCGGAAGAGGGGAAAAGAAAGCCCTCAGCAGAAAATGTTGGTTTCAGAAATTGGAATTGTCCGCCATGGGCACAAGAGATTTTATTTAACTTGTCAGTTGGAAAAGAGCGTGCCGGTAAATAATGCACCTAAAATGGCTGTTGTGCTCCCTGACAGAACAAGCATTTGCAATGCAATAGGTCTCGCATTAGGAAAGTTTGAGCTATTGGTCTTGTAAATGACAATTTTTTTATTTATGTGTTGGTTTTGAAAATAGCTAAATGAATAGCAATGCCAATACTTTTAACTTTTGCAAATGTGACACCTATAGCATTTGTAATGCAACATGTTTTGTATTTACGTGACTTAGATGTATTGATATTACAAATAACAATGGCTTTTAATTTTTTTAATAATTAATACTTAAATAAAAGTTCTTGTAATTTATAATGGCAATAGCTTAAACTTTTGTAAATAACTTTTGTGAAGATTATGTGCAGTGTATTTTATTGTGACGAAAATCCAAGAACAGAAGTGAAATAGTAACATCTTTTTGTGACATTTGTAATGAAGCTTGAAACATTGAGAGAACATATTTGAACCAGTTGTTGTGATGTTCGATAGATAGAGTGAGGGCGATAGACAGACAGAGGGAGGGAGGGCGATAGACAGACAGAGGGAGGGAGGGAGGGCGATAGACAGACAGAGAGAGGAAAGGAGGGCGACAGACAGACAGAGGGAGGGAGGGCGATAGACAGACAGACAGAGGGAGGGAGGGCGATAGACAGACAGAGGGAGGGAGGGCGATAGACAGACAGAGGGAGGGCGATAGACAGGCAGAGAGGGAGGGCGATAGACAGACAGAGGGAGGGAGGGAGGGCGACAGACAGACGACAGAGGGAGGGAGGGCGATAGACAGACAGACAGAGGAAAGGAGGGCGATAGACAGACAGGCAGAGGGAGGGAGGTATCCAGGAGTCCCGACTCAGTGTTTTAACTCGAGACTTACCACTATGTGACTTAGTCTGTGTGTTTATATTCAAGTGTAAACCAACATTCAGTATGCAACTTGGGCAGGAATTTTTCCCATCAGTTGCCGCTCTATACCACCATTATCACATCATTTGGGTCCTCCATACCCAGGAGTTTGTACACAGAACCGGTCACACTATGAATGGTGTGAGGACTATGTGAGTGAGGAGACCGATGTCATATGTGTTTGTTAGGTGGTGTCTTGAAAGTGATGTCGACAAGGTTTACACCTGAGGGAAGCAGTGCAGTGAGGAAAAAGTGAAGGTGAGTAAAATTAGGTGGACCTGAGTAGAAAAAGTGGTTTATTGGCTTCTCTCAGACCCCTAAGACTAAAAACAGGTGAAAAAAGTAGATTTAACAAAATATCTACAGGCAAGTGGTCAACATGTTTCTGCATTTACCAGGAGTGTTTCCTATGCATTCTTCAGGACCAAGATATTGCTACTGCTTGCTTACATAAGTGAGAATAAAATTAAAAAGGGAAAATTTCACCTGAATATCAGGTGTAGAATCTCCGCCACAGTCTAAAACAAGTCACATAAGAAGAAAAGAAAAGAGAAAAACAACATGGAATTATGGAATGCACTACAGACATTGCGCTATTCCTGTGTTCACGTATATTCATTTAGCACGAACATGGTAACACTCACCCAATGCTTGTGGGGAAGGCGCCTCACCTCACCTGGCAGGAGCTCAGGTAAAATAGGAGCACCGCTCTGTTAGCAAAAGAACAATAACAGGGACACTCAACCGATTCAATAGGACAAAGCAAGAAAAAACTAGGTTTGTTAAAAGTATACTCGGTATCAGACCGAGATTAAGGATTTTACGTGTAACAATAGGGGCCGTAGCGGGATATTACAATGTACGCTGCCCGTATTGCTGCTCGAGAAGGACTACCACACGCACTCACCTCTCCGTCAGTGTCTCCAAACGTCCCTCTGGGCTCTTCTGGGGAGGCACCGAACAAGGGAAATGGGCGGGTATATCAGTGGAGATTATCGGGCGAGTGTGATGTATGATGGGAATTGTAGTTCCTCGATAGACGGTAAACAGTGGTATTGATTTTTTGAGGAAGACTATGTAGTGTTATAATGACATCCATGGTATAGGTTCGTTAAGACCATCCTTGTCACTATTCAATTTGTACACCCATTTTTGCTCGATTCTGAACAGGAATTTACCGACATCTGGACAGTGATCAGGTATCGTGGGCTGTTCTAAAATAGTCCATTGGAATTCGCTCGGCCCATGTCCTTTTTCCAAGAAGTGTGCTGTTAAGCGAGTCGCTTGTTTTCGACAGCGGACTGTGCTTTTGTGTTCACCAATTCTTATTTTGGTTTTGCGGGTTGTCATGCCAACGTACCTCTTTGAGCATGGGCACGTGATCATATAGATCGTATTTTCGCTGTTACAATTGGTGAACTTGCGCTGTTGCCATGGGCGCATGGTTCCGATGTCAACACTGGTGGATCTCGTGGTTTGAGGGCATGCCGAGCAGTTGCCACAGGGGTGGTGTCCTTGTACAGGTGGCATGTCCCATAAGGTACCGATCTGTCTTGGTGTCTTATTTCTCGGTCTAGTATGGACCAAGTAGTCTCTTATGTTTGGTCCTCTTTTGAAGGCAAAAAGGGGCGGCGGTAAGGTATCTCCGCTGGTGTTTAGAATAGACCAATGTTTTGTTATAATCTTTCGAACTTCATTTGATCTTGTATGGAAAGTATTAACAAAAGTCATTCTCTGAGTCTTTTCTTTTTGAATGGCGACCTCCAGAAGGGCTTCTCTATTATTGTTAGAGGCCCTTTTCTTGGACTGACGAATAATCTTTGCCGGATATTTCTTTTCTCGCAAAAATTTGGAGAGTGTCCCTGAGTGTTTTTCAAACGATTCCTTGGTTGAGCAGTTCCTTTTTAATCTAAGAAATTGCCCAAACGGCAAATTTTCTCTTAGTGCTCTCGGATGGCAACTTTCAAAATTGAGCAGTGCGTTGCGTGCCATTGGTTTCCTATATAGCTCAACCAAGGAATCGTTTGAAAAACACTCAGGGACACTCTCCAAATTTTTGCGAGAAAAGAAATATCCGGCAAAGATTATTCGTCAGTCCAAGAAAAGGGCCTCTAACAATAATAGAGAAGCCCTTCTGGAGGTCGCCATTCAAAAAGAAAAGACTCAGAGAATGACTTTTGTTAATACTTTCCATACAAGATCAAATGAAGTTCGAAAGATTATAACAAAACATTGGTCTATTCTAAACACCAGCGGAGATACCTTACCGCCGCCCCTTTTTGCCTTCAAAAGAGGACCAAACATAAGAGACTACTTGGTCCATACTAGACCGAGAAATAAGACACCAAGACAGATCGGTACCTTATGGGACATGCCACCTGTACAAGGACACCACCCCTGTGGCAACTGCTCGGCATGCCCTCAAACCACGAGATCCACCAGTGTTGACATCGGAACCATGCGCCCATGGCAACAGCGCAAGTTCACCAATTGTAACAGCGAAAATACGATCTATATGATCACGTGCCCATGCTCAAAGAGGTACGTTGGCATGACAACCCGCAAAACCAAAATAAGAATTGGTGAACACAAAAGCACAGTCCGCTGTCGAAAACAAGCGACTCGCTTAACAGCACACTTCTTGGAAAAAGGACATGGGCCGAGCGAATTCCAATGGACTATTTTAGAACAGCCCACGATACCTGATCACTGTCCAGATGTCGGTAAATTCCTGTTCAGAATCGAGCAAAAATGGGTGTACAAATTGAATAGTGACAAGGATGGTCTTAACGAACCTATACCATGGATTTCATTATAACACTACATAGTCTTCCTCAAAAAACCAATACCACTGTTTACCGTCTATCGAGGAACTACAATTCCCATCATACATCACACTCGCCCGATAATCTCCACTGATATACCCGCCCATTTCCCTTGTTCGGTGCCTCCCCAGAAGAGCCCAGAGGGACGTTTGGAGACACTGACGGAGAGGTGAGTGCGTGTGGTAGTCCTTCTCGAGCAGCAATACGGGCAGCGTACATTGTAATATCCCGCTACGGCCCCTATTGTTACACGTAAAATCCTTACTCTCGGTCTGATACCGAGCATACTTTTAACAAACCTAGTTTTTTCTTGCTTTGTCCTATTGAATCGGTTGAGTGTCCCTGTTATTGTTCTTTTGCTAACAGAGCGGTGCTCCTATTTTACCTGAGCTCCTGCCAGGTGAGGTGAGGCGCCTTCCCCACAAGCATTGGGTGAGTGTTACCATGTTCGTGCTAAATGAATATACGTGAACACAGGAATAGCGCAATGTCTGTAGTGCATTCCATAATTCCATGTTGTTTTTCTCTTTTCTTTTCTTCTTATGTGACTTGTTTTAGACTGTGGCGGAGATTCTACACCTGATATTCAGGTGAAATTTTCCCTTTTTAATTTTATTCTCACTTATGTAAGCAAGCAGTAGCAATATCTTGGTCCTGAAGAATGCATAGGAAACACTCCTGGTAAATGCAGAAACATGTTGACCACTTGCCTGTAGATATTTTGTTAAATCTACTTTTTTCACCTGTTTTTAGTCTTAGGGGTCTGAGAGAAGCCAATAAACCACTTTTTCTACTCAGGTCCACCTAATTTTACTCACCTTCACTTTTTCCTCACTGCACTGCTTCCCTCAGGTGTAAACCTTGTCGACATCACTTTCAAGACACCACCTAACAAACACATATGACATCGGTCTCCTCACTCACATAGTCCTCACACCATTCATAGTGTGACCGGTTCTGTGTACAAACTCCTGGGTATGGAGGACCCAAATGATGTGATAATGGTGGTATAGAGCGGCAACTGATGGGAAAAATTCCTGCCCAAGTTGCATACTGAATGTTGGTTTACACTTGAATATAAACACACAGTCTAAGTCACATAGTGGTAAGTCTCGAGTTAAAACACTGAGTCGGGACTCCTGGATACCTTCTGTTGTTGTAACTGTACGAGTGGGGCATGTATCCAGTGTAGAGTCATAAAACAGCCCTTAGACCCTCCCCTAAGTAGTGTGTTTTTGAGAGGGAGGGAGGGCCATAGACAGACAGACAGAGGGAGGGAGGGCGACAGACAGACAGACAGAGGGAGGGAGGGCGATAGACAGACAGACAGAGGAAAGGAGGGCGATAGACAGACAGGCAGAGGGAGGGAGGGTGATAGACAGACAGACAGAGGGAGGAGGGCGATAGACAGACAGACAGAGGGAGGGAGGGCGATAGACAGACAGAGGGAGGGAGGGCGATAGACAGAGAGAGGGAGGGCGATAGACAGGCAGAGAGGGAGGGCGATAGACAGACAGAGAGGGAGGGCGATAGACAGACAGAGAGGGAGGGCGATAGACAGACAGAGAGGGAGGGCGATAGACAGAGAGGGAGGGCGATAGACAGATAGAGAGGGAGGGCGATAGATGTGTGGGGGTGTGGGGTTGGCTGTGGGGTTGGGGGGGTTAGAGATGGATGTATGTGGAAGAGAACAGGGAGTTAAAGAAGAAGGTGGGTGGATGAGAGCAGCAGATTAGCACAGGAGAAGAGAACAGGGAATTAGAGGTGGAGGTGGGTGGATGAGAGCAGCAGATCAGTACCGGAGAAGAGAACAGGGAGTTAGAGAAAGAGGCGGTGGAAAAGGCAGCAGATCAGCAATTGAGAAGAGAACGTGGAGTTAGAGAAGGAGACAGAGTGGAAGAGAACATCAGATCAGCACAGCAGAAGAGAACTTGGAGTTAAAGAAGGAGGCGGTGGAAGAGAGCAGCAGATGAGCACAGGAGAAGAGAACAGGGAGTTAAAGAAGGAGGCGGGTGGAAGAGAGCAGCAGATCAGCACAGGAGAAGAGAACAGGGAGTTAAGAAAGGAAGCGGGTGGAAGAGAACAGCATATTAGCACAGGAGAAGAGAACAGGGAGTTAGAGAAAGAGGCGGTGGAAGAGAACAGCAGATTGGCACAGGAGTAGAACACAGGGAGTTAGAGAAGGAGGCAGAGTGGAAGAGAGCAGCAGATCAGCATGGGAGAAGAGAACAGGGAGTTAGAGAAGGAGGCGAGGTGGAAGAAAGCAGCAGATCAGCAGAAGAGAACAGGGAGTTAAAGACTGAGGCTGTGGGGAAGAGAGCAGCAGATCAACACATGAGAAGAGAAAAGGGAGTTAGAGAAGGAGGCGGATGGAAGATAGCAGAAAGATCACGACAGGAGAAGAGAACAGGGAGTTAGAGAATGAGGCGTGAGGAAGAAAAAAGCAGATCAGCATGGGAGAAGAGAACAGGAACTTAGAGAAGGAGGCGGTGGAAGGGAACAGGAGAGGAGAACAGGGAGTTAGAGAAGGAGGTGGGTGGAAGAGAGGAGCAGATCAGCACACCAGAAGATAACAGGGAGTTAAAGAAGGAGGTGGGGTGGAAGAGAACAGCAGATCAGCAGAAGATAACAGGAAGGTAGAGAAGGAGGTGGGTGGAAGAGAAGAGCAGATCAGCACAGAAGAGAACAGGGAGTTAGAGAAGGAGGCGGGTGGAAGAGAACAGCAGATCGACACAGGAGAAGAGAACAGGGAGTTAGAGAAAGATGCGTTTGGAAGAGAACAGCAGAACAGCACAGGAGAAGAGAACAGGGAGTTAGAGAAAGAGGCGGAGTGGAAGAGAAGAGCAGTTCAGCACAGGAGAAGAGACCAGGGAGTTAAAAAAAGGAGGTGGGGTGGATGAGAGCTGCAGATCAGTACAGGAGAAGAGAACCAGGAGTTACAGAAGGGGACGGGTGGAAGAGAGCAGCAGATCAGCACAGGAGAACAGAACAGGGAGTTAGAGAAGGAGGCGGATGGAAGATAGCAGAAAGATCATGGCAGGAGAAGAGAACATGGAGTTAAAGAAGGAGGAGGGTGGCTGAGAGCAATATATTAGCACAAGAGAAGAGAACAGGGAAATAGAGAAGGAGGAGGGGTGAAAGAATAGCAGTTCAGCACAGGAGAAGAGAAGCGAACGGAGTTAAAGAAGGAGTTGGGGTGGACGAGAGCAGCAGCTCAGCACAGGAGAAGAGAACAAGGAGTTAAAGAAGGAGGCGGGTGGAAGAGAACAGCAGTTCAGCACAAGAGCAGAGACCAAGGAGTTAAAAAAGGAGGTGGGGTGGATGAGAGCAGCAGATCAGCCCAGGAGAAGAGACCAGGGAGTTAAAGAAGGAGGCGGGTGGAAGAGAACAGCAGTTCAGCGCAGGAGAAGAGAAGAGACCAGGGAGTTAGAGAAGGAGGTGGGGTGGAAGAGAAGAGCAGATCAGCACAGCACAGGAGAAGAGAACAGGGAGTTAAAGAAGGAGGTGGGGTGGAAGAGAGCAGCAGATGAGCACAGGAGAAGAGAAGTGAATGGAGTTAGGGTGGACGAGAGCAGCAGCTCAGCACAGGAGAAGAGAACAGGGAGTTATAGAAGGAGGCGAGGTGAAAGAGCAGCAGAAGAGAATAGGAAGTTAAAGAAGGGGGGCGGCGTGGAAGAGAGCAGCAGATATGCACAGCAAAAGAGAACAGGGAGTTAAAGAAGGAGGCGGGTGGAAGAGAGCAGCAGATCAGCACAGGAGAAGAGAACAGGGAGTTAAAAAGGAGGCGGTGGAAGAGAACAGCAGATCGGCACAGGAGAAGAGAACAGGAATTTAGAGAAAGAGGCGGGTGGAAGAGAACAGCAGATTAGCACAGGCGAAGAAAACAGGGAGTTAAGGAAGGAAGCGGGTGGAAGAGAACAGCATATTAGCACAGGAGAAGAGAACAGGGAGTTAGAGAAAGAGGTGGTGGAAGAGAACAGCAGATTGGCACAGTGAGTGAGTAAGGGCGGTAGAGTGGTAGAGTGAGGGCAGTAGAGTGAGGGCAGTAAAGTGGTAAAGTGAGGGCGATAGAGTGAGGGTGGTAAAGTGAGGGCTGTAGAGTGGTAGAGTGAGGGCAGTAGAGTGAGGGCGTGAGGGCGGTAGAGTGGTAGAGTGAGGGCGGTAGTGTGAGGGCGGTAGAGTGAGGGCGGTAGAGAGAGGGCGGTAGAGTGGTAGAGTGAGTGCGGTAGAGTGGTAGAGTGAGGGCGGTAGAGTGAGGGCGTGAGGGCGGTAGAGAGAGGGTGGTAAAGTGAGGGCGGTAGAGTGGTAGAGTGAAGACAGTAGAGTGAGGGCCTGAGGGCGGTAGAGTGGTATAGTGAGTGCGGTAGAGTGGTAGAGTGAGGGCGGTAGAGTGAGGGCGTGAGGGCGGTGGCGTGGTAGAGTGAGGGCATGGAGTGGTAGAGTGAGGGCGGTAGAGTGAGGGCATGAGGGCGGTAGAGTGAGGGTGGTAGAGTGAGGGCATGAGGGCGGTAGAGTGAGGGTGGTAGAGTGAGGGCATGAGGGCGGTAGAGTGAGGGCGGTAGAGTGGTAGAGTGAGGGAGTGAGGGCGGTAGAGTGAGTACGTGAGGGCGGTAGAGTGAGGGCGGTAGAGTGAGGGCAGTAAAGTGGTAAAGTGAGGGCAGTAGAGTAAGTGCGGTAGAGTGGTAGCGTGAGGGCGGTAGAGTGAGGGCGTGAGAGGCAAGTAATTAGAGCCGCCTTACAAATTCCAGAGCTGTCAGAAGCAGACCTGGAAACAGGAAGATTTTTACCTTCCCCATGTCTTCAAATGAATAGGCTGATGGAAGAAATGTTGCAACAAGACAACTAATTAAATGGCGAAGGGGATTTAAGGAGCTGAGAGGGAATAATATGCTGTTCATTCATAGGTCTTCCTTTGACTGAACAAACTCAGTCTCCCCTCCCCCCCTCTCCAAAGGGAACAATTAGAGGCAGAGGATGCGAAGGCCGACGTTTGTGATGCAGATAACGTCTTTAAGTCAGCATACTATGTAAGTGGGTAATTTCACAGGTCCTTGCTTTGAAGTTTGGCTCTGCCCTTGTTCTGCAGGAGCCTACTATTCGGGAGTGCTGAAGTGAAGATTAAGTGTTAGAGCAGCGCGCGCTTCCGAGCCACAGACCCTGAAGCCTGAAGATCTTATCAAGGAAGCAGGATAATGGGGGGGGTGAGCCTCAGCTTGGCACAAGCCACTTATTTTTACATAACAAGTTAAGACTATGGACATCTTTCTTCTTTGGTGTGTTTGGTTCCTGTGCTGGCAGCGCACAGCCTTCATGGAAGGGAAGCGGGAACATCAGGATTTCCCTGGCTTGTCAACAGATTGTGTCTTTCATTGAATCTAGGAAGGGTGGAAACCAGTTGCGTGTTACTTTTCAGGAGACAGACCTGTAGAAATGACCCTGAATTCACACTTAAGTTTCTATGGATATATAACTTTCTCTCCATTGTGCCAGCTCAGAAACATTAAGCTGCTTTCTAGATCCGGTTATGTCACGTGTGAGTCAGACTATTCCCTTTGTGGGATACCTGCAATTCATGCATGGCATATGCGTATTATGTGAGGTTTGTGAAATGTAAGTTTGTTATAATTGTTATAATGGGTGGTCACCTGATCTAATATGGATCCCCCTTTGGTCCCAATCCAAAATGGCACTTGCGAATTGTACTCGAACTGTTAATGATATTGTTCAAATGATTGGGTTAAGAGTTTCTCTCTTTTTACAACTTTTCGTGTACCCGGTTTCCCCAAATGACAACTGCTCGTGTCCATCTCCCCAATTGGTTGGTGCCTGGACATCTTCCCGCGGTTTAGCGTTTGCAGCCGATACTACTGTTGAAACATTCAATCGTCATTGGGGTTATAGATATTAGAAAGGGTATTACCCGTGCGGTTTTAGAGCCCACAGTAATTGTTGGATGTTGACCGCATTGGCATAACTTGGAAATGCGAGTGAGTGACAAGTTTGTCTTTAAGCTCTAGTTCGTCAGTGTCCAATAACAGAGGTTCCGGTGGCAGAGTCAGGTGACGGGCTCCGCGCCGCGGCGAACAGCGGTAACACTTTGGGAACTTACGAGACCGGCAAACACAGCAGAACGGTAAGATACTCTGTTCTGTTTAGTAACAGACTTGACCTATTACGCTACTTGGAAGGCAGGAGACCTAGCGAATTTCTTACTAAAAGAGACATTGTTTCTCTTCTTGATACAGCTACCTGATCCCTGGAGGACAGGAGCGGTGGAGAACTGAGACTACCGGTTCAAGGTTAAAAAAAACCTTGAAATAAGGGATAGTTAAACAAATTGGAATTTGTATGACAACATTGGGTTGATTTATTTTCCCCGCCTACCTTTTCTTTAGAATTTGCCTGCCAATAAATAAAAGAGAAAAGGAGTCGAATATAATAAAACGACTACATTGAACAGTATATTTTGATGGACGATTGAATCATCCTTACTTAAAAGGTAACATTATGGATACACCTGCGTGACTGAACAAACGCTTAGGGTGTATTAATACCAGTAGTCCATATTCTGCATCATTATGTTTTGCAGGATCCGGTCTTGACTGAGTACGAGGCATACACAGTGTAGCCATACACCTTTGGGTAAGCAATTAACCCCTAATGGTTTTAATTCTTTGGTAATATATCACTACAGCGGGGTAACTTCCCCCCTTTTTATTCTTCATAGGGTCATCTCTAACCCTTGGTTGCCCTACTATTGAATGTCCTGATGAAGACTCGCACGGTCCAGGTTTAACTCACCGGATGACCTTAAGTCGAGTCGAAACGTCGACGATACTAATCTCACCTTGGACCCAGTTTTTTGCTAAAAAGTGCACACATTTGACATGACTGTTGTGTTTGTATGATTTAGAAATTAGTTGTTATTAACCTTCATGTGGGCCAGGTTGTTGTATTACGGAAATTGTAAGACCGTAATCACATAAAATTAATGTGAATATCCTGTCTACTTCTGTGAATTTCCATTCTTCCCTTGATTCACTGCACTTTTCTTTGATCACTTCTTTTTGTGCACGCTCCCCCTGGGCAACCTTTTACTCTAAAGTATTGAGAAAATTGTAAAAAATATCAATTTCGTGACTACAGACAATGACTTAAACATTGTTTTCCCTCTCTTTTGATATATTGGTGCGGTAGTGATATTCTTCTTTTTATTCTAAGTAACTGAGTTAATTTATGGTTTGGTGCGGATATATAAGGAACGCCCATGAACTTATAAATGTTTGAATATGTGCTGATTGAATCGGCTTCCTTAAAGAAATAGGTTCTGGACCATTGTTTATTCTTACCGCATTATACCCAGGTCCGTATCCTTTTGGGTTACCCCATTTTCATTAATGGTTTTCTTTTACTTTATAGGCAGTAGTTACATGACATCCCCCAAGCTCAGATAAATGTCATTTGTGTTGCGGGAGATGGACAGAAATATTGATTATATTACAAGACTTTGCAAAAACATGTTGGAAGTGCCAGACAGTTGTCTCATCAATTCTTCACGATAAAAATGTGTGAGGTTTTCCATGTATACAGGCATAGCTGCAGTATAGTTAATTAAGAGGCACCAAGACCGGTGTCTGATTCTGGCACCGCTCCATGAAATCTCTACCTTTACAAAGGCCTGTGCTTTAATGTACACTGCTGCACTGGAGCATGTATGCCTTCCGACGTCGGGGCTGTAAAAGTCAAAGCTGGCTGGCCACATGTATCGAATAAGCGAGCAGGAAAAAATGCGGGAGGGGGTGGGGGGCGAGCCGGACCAAACTTTGTGACCCTTGGGAAAAGAATTGTGAGTACCCATGACATAGGGCTTTCTCTTTAATCACAAACATGGCAGCCGCAGGTCAGGCCCCTCCGTCATAGATAAAACTGTATTTGTGTCCCCGAACCACAACAGGGACAGCACTCCCCAAAGCATGTTACTGGATGCAACATATGGCCGATCTGCGCCCCGGAAACAGCCCTACAAATGTTCTGGCATAGATAGGTGGGATCGGTGACTGTGGTGGTGGCGGTGAGTTGTGTGACAGGAGCGAGCAGAGAGTAGGAGATCATGATGCTGAAAGCATACATGCCAATATACCGAATCCAGACGGGAGACTCCCACACTTAGAAGCAAAAAAAAAATATTTATTCTAGCTGTGTCCTGCCTGAAATGGCTTGTATTGTTTTAAGATAATTGTATTCACTTGTTTTAAAGGAATTCAAAAGATGCCCTTTTATGGTCGTATCTTGACCGAAACAAAAGCACATTGATTAACTTCTGCTTCAGTAGAAGTAAGTGGGGAAAATACACCCCCCTCCTCCCCCGCCTCTGCGATTTTTAGTTAAACCCCCCATTTTAAAATATTTGGCATGTATGTACAAGCAAGGGATATATCAGTGAGTGAAGACCGATCCGTGAGTGAGGTAGGGTGCAGTGAGTGTAATAGTGACTCTCAGGCAAACAGCAAAAGACTCCCCATATAATTCAAATATTCACTGTCCTAGTAAAGGCCAATAAGCAATTAAGAGCACCAACATCTCCCAGTAATGGATACAGGTGTCACCAAGCTTTCTTCAAAAGGCTAACAGTGCGGGGTGTGTTGTTGACTACATTATGTGATTTAGGTGATGAGCCGTCTCTGCCGCCCTGAAATCCTGCCTTTAAAGTTGGGGTTTCCCTATTGAGGTGCGCAGGCCCAAAGATAAGATCTGCCAGAGGCGGGAGCCTAGGTTACCGCACAGGCTGAGGAGGGGAGGCTCGGAGGCGGGAAAAGTGCTTGTCAGAGAGTGAAGAAGTGAAGCGGGCAGAAAACGAAGCGCGGAGAAAAGAGAGTAGCAGTAAAACCTGCAAAGGAAATAATAGACGAAAAGAAAAAGGAAAAATATAATGATAAGAGAAGATAGAATGAATCGATCTCGGAGCGGCGTGAGGAGACATAAAACAAGCATTGGCGGCCGCAAAAAAAATCGGCCGCGAAATGAAGAAAATAATAGCCTCATGCATGTTTCGTAATGCCTGCAGTCCGTTAAATAAATAAACAATGGTGAGAAAGACAACATGGGAAGGAGCATGAGAGACGCAACGGTGAGGCACAATCGAAGGACTGGTACTACTGCCACGCTGGAAGCGCTGGCTCTCTGCACTGTGGGCGGTGTGAAGTGGGAAGTGTGAAGATCCCTTTGAAGTGAAGCTCTCGGAGGCAGGCGGCTCAGGGAGAAGTGCGTTCACATGAAAAAAAAGCCTGTGGGGGAAAAGCGTGTGCTTGTGTTCACGTGAACTGTTTGAAATCCGCCGATGGTTTGAGAACTTATTTTGCCTACCATAATTCTCCCGTATACATTCCTTGCGGAATGAGATAGGCGAGACCTAAAAAACTGGAGGTCAAGAGCGGACTAGGAGCGCTCAAGTGGAGCAATCTTCCTGCTCTGCTCCCGACTAAGGGATTGTCAGGTCCCAGATTCTTCGCAGAGGCAGAACTGATGCTTGCTCCCAATGCCCTATCCCCAGAGACGCCGCTTCACAAGCAACTGCACCAGAGACAGGGAAAGGGGAAGTGGACAGAAAAGAGAGACACTCCAACGACAACTGGCACCCACTAGTCCTTCTAAATTCGACTGGCTTTCAGGACTGCACTTGGGTTCCTAATGCACAGAGGAAAGAGAGAAAGACAATGCAGCAACTCCAAACTACTCTTCCTGGACATACAGTTCTAAATTCCAATTTATCCTACCAGCTGTCTTTAGAGCCTTGCCCCTCTCTGTACATGGTTGTGAGCGGTTACCATGAAGGAGTTGATATTGCTGGAAAAGGAAAACACCTCATTAGTAAACTGAATTGGTGAATGTTCCCTTATACTAAATCACGAACCCTTCCCTACCTTCTTCATTGATAACGTCTCTTTCAAATAGATTCAGTTCACAGGTACTAGCAGATTGTCTTGACACTCTCGTAGACAGTCTTAGTACTCTTGTAGATGCACGCAAAAAGGAACTAGGAAGGGAAAAGAGGGAGGGAAGAAAAGGATAGCGCAATGGGGGAGCTCTGGTAGGGAAAACTGGAATGCTTTCCAAAGTAGGTTTTGAATTGTCTTACTTTATCCTCTGTCGCTTGAATGTCTGCTGACGAAGCTTTCCAAAGCCTCACTTAATCACTGTAGTGACTGGATTGTCAATTTGAGGATAATTCTCCTCAGGAAAAGTTCATGAATAATTTCTCAGTCTCATTACTCCTCTGAAGCTCTCCGCTGGACCTTCTGCAAAAGCGCTGCCTCTTCACGACGGTCTTTTCTCACTGAACACGTCAGAAGACTCAAACCTTACACAGTCTCTGCCTAAGATGCACCAAACCCAAGTTCGTTTTTGAACTAAGGTTTCCTGAAATGGTGTTTCGATTTACACCCCCAAAACACAACTGAAACTCGAAATTCCTGTGAGCGCCTTGAATGACGGCCACTCACGGCAAAGTCTATTTTGAAGTGCGCAGTGCTCTGCGCGCTCGCGCCTCAAGATTACTGGAAACTAGAACGTCGCTGATCTTTCACCGCGGCAATAGCGGCGACCATCTTGGAAGTCCGAACTATTTCACATTTACCCAGAAACTCACCATCCTAGGTTTCACCACCACTCTGGATATTTTCCTGGAACGAAAGTGTCATGTATTGTATAAAGAACTGACCGAATGATTCCTGACAGTACCCCCTCTCAAAGACCGAGACATCGGTCCTGGCTTGGATGGGAATTGAGAATGAAAACTTTTAACTAACTGAGGAGCATGTACATCTTCAGCTTTTTCCCAGGACCGGTCCTCTGGACCATATCCTTTCCAATCGATCAGATAAAACAACCTGTTGGAACGGATCTTGGAGTCCAGGATGCCCTTGACCTCATATTCAGAATGTCCTTGAACGAGAAGAGGTGGAGGAGGTTTCTCAATTCTAACATGAGGGGAAGTTGCCTTCAATAATGAAACATGAAAGACTGGATGAATCTTCATATTAGGAGGAAGACTTAACCTCACTGTGACTGGACCCAAAACCTCCTCAATCACATATGGGCCCACAAAACGAGGCTGAAACTTCCTTTTTCCTTTGAGATGCAAATGCTTAGTTGACAACCACACCTTATCCCCTGCCTGATAATCTGGGGCTGGTTTACGATGTCGATCTGCATTTTGCTTGTACTTTACTTTTGCCTGATTCAAATTCTCTTCTGCAGATTTGTGAAGGGAAGACATGTCTTTCAATAACTCCCCTGCTGCCGGCACCCCCAATTCCTCCTGAACACAAAAGGGATTAGGATGTCTACCATAATTGAGATAGAAAGGAGAATAGCCAGTAGATGCACTTTTAGCATTATTACATGCAAATTCAGCCATCCACAACTGATCAGCCCACTCTCCTCCCTAAACCATAAGAAACATCCTCAAATATTGTTCTAGTTCCTGATTTTGACGCTCAGTCTGGCCGTCAGTCTCTGGATGATAACTGGTAGAATACCTAGTCTCCACCCCTAACCCATGGAGAAAAGCCTTCCAGGAATGGGAAACAAACTGAGCTCCCCTATCTGATATTACTATCTTGGGAACTCCATGTAACCTCACTATGTACTCCCCAAACAATCTCGCCAAATCTTTTGCAGAGGGAAGTCCAGACAGGGGGACAAAATGACACATCTTGGAAAAGGTGTCCACAAAGACTAAAATGGTGTTAAACCCTTTGCTAAGGGGTAGATCTACAATAAGATCCATGGATACAGTATGCCAAGGACAGGTAGGAGTTGGTAGGGGTTGCAACATACCCTGCGGAACTTGTCGTGTAGACTTTCTTCGAGCACATAAATCACAAGACAACACATACTGTTTGACAGAGGAAGACAACTCAGGCCACCAAAAATAACGCTGAACCAGATCTAGAGTCTTCATATTGCCCTTATGGCCAGCTAACAGCTGATCATGGCACATTCTCAAGGTCTTTTCTTGCAATGACAAGGTCGGGAGATACAAAGCTTCACGATAGTATGGCAATAGTTGATAACACTTGCGTTCCGGGTCTTGAGCTACCCAAGCATTGATTTCCTCTGTAGTCAGACTTTTCTGGACTTCTTTTTGAAAACCATCCAAGGTGATTGTGCAGATAACTTGAGTCTCAGGGATAATGGGTTGAATCTCCACCACATGCTGCGTTTCTACTGTATCTATTCGTGACAATGCATCTGCCTTCCCATTCTTGCTGCCAGGTCGATAGGTAATAACAAAATCAAAATCAGAAAAATAGAGAGACCAACGTAGCTGCCGGGGAGTTAAAGTCTTTGCCGTTTTCAAAAATTGCAAATTCTTGTGATCCGTGAACACAGTGACTTTATGACGAGCCCCCAAGAGATAATGTCTCCAATCTTCAAAGGCGTCTTTGACTGCCAAAAGCTCTTTTTCAGCAATGGTATAGTTGATTTCCGCCGAATTCAATTTCCGTGATCGAAAAGCAACGGGATGCAGTTGTCCTGTTTCTGGATGTCTCTGTGATAAAACCCCTCCAATAGCTTGATCGGAAGCATCCGCTTCCACAAAGAATGGTTCAGCCGGATCAGCATGACGTAAAAGTGGAGCAGACGTGAAACTTTTCTTCAAGGTAGTGAAGGCATTCTCCGCCTCAATGGACCACTGAAATTTCACCCCTTTCTTGAGTAGTCTCGTAATGGGCACAATCAACTGTGAGAAGCCGGAGATGAAACGGCGATAAAAGTTAGCAAAACCCAGGAACCTCTGAATTTCTTTCACGTCCTTTGGCGATGGCCAATCCTCAACAGCTCGTACCTTTCCTGGATCCATCATTACACCTTGCGGGGACAATACAAATCCTAAGAACTCCACTCGATTGGAACTGAATATGCATTTTTCCAATTTTACAAATAGGTGATGAGTTTGCAATCTATGCAACACTGTTTTCACATGTTCCGGATGCTCTTGAGGGTCTTTAGAAAAAATCAAAATGTCATCTAAATAGATGACAGCAATCTTGTCAATCAAGTCTCCCATAACGTCGTTAATAAAATGCTGGAACACTGCGGGTGCATTGCAAAGACCGAATGGCATCACGCAATATTCGAACAAGCCAAACTTAGTTCGGAATGCAGTCTTCCACTCGTGACCCTCCTTCATCCGAACCAGATGATAGGCCCCACGCAGATCCAACTTGGTAAAAATTTGAGCATCTTTTATCTGATCCAGTAAGACCGAAATTAAAGGCAAAGGCTATCGATTCTTGATGGTGGCTCTATTCAAGGCTCGATAATCGATACAGGTTCTTAAAGTTCCCTCTTCTTTCTAAGGAATGAAAAACAATGGCGAGGACACTGGGGATTGGGAAGGTCTGATGAATCCATTTGCCAAATAACGATCCAAGTATTCCTTCAAGTATTGATTCTCTTTCTCCGTCAGGGCATAAATTCTACTGCAAGGAAGCACCGCACCCGGCTCCATATCAATAGTACAGTCATAAGAGCGATGCAGAGGTAATATCTCCGCTTCCTGTTCACTAAAGACTTTGAACTCTTGATACTCCTCTGGAATTTCCACGGAAGTAATCACACTGATAGTTTGCCCCCCATGCGAAAGCAATTGAGATTGAGTCGGGATGAGACTCGGCGGATCCTTACAATACCAGTGTTCCAGACAAAAATCAGATTGCATTTTCACTGTTCGGTTCTCCCAATCAATTGTTGGATTGTGCAAGGCAAGCCACGGCAAGCCTAAAATCAGCTGAAACTGCGGCACATCAATAAGGTTAAATTGCACTTGCTCATGATGACCATCTGCTTGATAAAGCTCCACTGGCTCTGTGTGGCAAGTGATAGGGCCTGAAGACAGATTGGTTCCATCCACCGCTCTCACTGGTTCACTTTTAACCTTCCGGATGGCTTGTATGCCCATTCGTTCTGCATACTTAATATCACAAAAATTGCCCGTAGCTCCTGAATCCAACATTACCGCCACTCCATGGAATTCTCGACCTCGAAACTTTAACGTCAACTGCAAAAAAGGATGAGGCATCAAGGTTTGCAAAGTATTTGAAAGGGAATGGCTTTCTGGGATCGTCTTTTCTGCTCCCGCCATCAGAGCGACCCCCTCTGCTGATGGTTCATGGCGTTTCCCTTCATCTGAATCTTGGGTCGTTTTGTGCATTCTTTAATGAAATTTCCCGGCATTCCACAGTTCAATCGTCTCTGTTCTTTCTCTTCCTTGCTCAAGGGTCCACGAACTGCTCCAATCTGCATTGGTTCGACATCGGATTGAGCACTATCACTCTTGAACACTTCAGCCTTGATTCTATCGAAGCGTGGAATGCTTACCCGAAAATCTCTTTTCTTTTCACCCTTCCTTTCCACACTACGAAAATCCAATTCCAGTACCAAATCTACCAATGCCGAAAGCTCCGTTGGCCGATTGGGTATCTGAGCAAGGGAATCCTTCAACTCATCCCGAAGACCTCGATAAAACAAGGCTGCTTGCTTCTGTTCGGGCCATTGAGTTTCAACAATGAGTTTGTTAAATTGTGTCAAGTACGTAATCAAATCTCCAGACCCCTGTCTGAGCTCAAGCAATTCATTATCAGTAGCCTGAGATATCCTCCTTCTATCGAAAATGCGGAGAAACTCCGTCTTGAAACGATCAAAATCGTGCAAGAAGGGATCATCTCGTGTTACCAAAGGCATTGCCCAATTAGCAGCATCCCCCCCCAAGTATGACAAAACAAACGCCACTCTAGACTGGGCATCAGGGAAGAGGGTGGGGTGACACATAAAATGTAAAGAACATTGGGTAAGAAACAACTGGGCCTTTTGAGGGTCTCCATGAAAACGCTCCGGGGCCGCTAAAGGAATTAAAGGAGAAACGGAATGAATAACTTGTGCTACAGTTCTAGTATCAGATTCGGTGGTCCCCTTGCTAGAACTTGGGGAATGCCCTACTGGATTACTCATAGCCAACCCATCTACCTTCCGGGACAACAGCAAGGTTTCCTGGCGAGAAACTACTAATTCCTGTTTCAAAGTTTTATTTTCTTCCCTCACTGCCCCAATCTCTCTCTGAATCCCTACTAACATTTCTCCAAGAGATTTTAAGCTAAACTCTTCAACCATTCTGCCTGGGCGAGTGAACCACTTGGGCACTTCAAACTGTCAGGTCCCAGATTCTTCGCAGAGGCAGAACTGATGCTTGCGCCCAATGCCCTATCCCCAGTGACGCCGCTTCACAAGCAACTGCACCAGAGACAGGGAAAGGGGAAGTGGACAGAAAAGAGAGACACTCCAACGACAACTGGCACCCACTAGTCCTTCTAAATTCGACTGGCTTTCAGGACTGCACTTGGGTTCCTAATGCACAGAGGAAAGAAAGAAAGACAATGCAGCAACTCCAAACTACTCTTCCTGGACATACAGTTCTAAATTCCAATTTATCCTACCAGCTGTCTTTAGAGCCTTGCCCCTCTCTGTAAATGGTTGTGAGCGATTACCATGAAGGAGTTGATATTGCTGGAAAAGGAAAACACCTCATTAGTAAACTGAATTGGTGAATGTTCCCTTATACTAAATCAAGAACCCTTCCCTACCTTCTTCATTGATAACGTCTCTTTCAAATAGATTCAGTTTACAGGTACTAGCAGATTGTCTTGACACTCTCGTAGACAGTCTTAGTACTCTTGTAGATGCACGCAAAAAGGAACCAGGAAGGGAAAAGAGGGAGGGAAGAAAAGGATAGCGCAATGGGGGAGCTCTGGTAGGGAAAACTGGAATGCTTTCCAAAGTAGGTTTTGAATTGTCTTACTTTATCCTCCGTCGCTTGAATGTCTGCTGACGAAGCTTTCCGAAGCCTCACTTAATCACTGTAGTGACTGAATTGTCAATTTGAGGATACTTCTCCTCAGGAAAAGTTCATGAATAATTTCTCAGTCTCATAACTCCTCTGAAGCTCTCCGCTGGACCTTCTGCAAAAGCGCTGCCTCTTCACGACGGTCTTTTCTCACTGAACACGTCGGAAGACTCAAACCTTACACAGTCTCTGCCTAAGATGCACCAAACCCAAGTTCCTTTTTGAACTAAGGTTTCCTGAAATGGTGTTTCGATTTACAACCCCAAAACACAACTGAAACTCGAAATTCTTGTGAGCGCCTTGAATGACGGCCACTCACGGCAAAGTCTATTTTGAAGTGCGCAGTGCTCTGCGCGCTCGCGCCTCAAGATTACTGGAAACTAGAACGTCGCTGATCTTTCACCGCGGCAATAGCGGCGACCATCTTGGAAGTCCGAACTATTTCACATTTACCCAGAAACTCACCATCCTAGGTTTCACCACCACTCTGGATGTTTTCCTGGAACGAAAGTGTCCTGTATTGTATAAAGAACTGACCGAATGATTCCTGACAGGGATCAGCAGGAATAAACAACTTGAGCCCTCCTGGTACGCAGGATGGCTAGGAAGGCAGAATAGCAGCTGCCTGTAGGCCCACCACCCGCTGGGCAATCTGCGCCATGCTTGTTTTCATTTAGCATTGGCTTTTTATTTCTCCCTGCCATCTTTGTCCCAAACATACTTATGGGGACGTACATGAAACTAGTTTGCCCCACTGAGGAACAACAGAAGAAATCTCAACTTCGTAAGAACAAAAATCTTCTTGTAGCCAGAGGTCAAACCACATGCCGAATTGGGAGCAAAACACCAAGCAAACAATCATTGGGCAGAAGCAAAGACTCTGCAAGGTAGGCACTCAAAGCGTCAAACACAGATCAGGTTGTAGGTCAGGTTTCATTTTATGTAGTAGCGCTGAAATGCCTGTGATCCAGCGAAAGGCCAGGATGAACATTTCACAATTAACAAATTTTTCAAAATGGGCCCACATACATTCGAGTTTCCTGGCTGTTTCGCTGGAGGTAACGTTTTATATTCACTTTGATCTTGATTAGTCAATGCCTAACTAATCTTCACAGATCAGCACTCTTCCTTTGGTCGAGCAGTTGATGGTGATATTAACAAATTAACTAACTATCTTTACAGATGTTAATGAAATAACCAGACTCTTGGGTAGGATTTAATGGATTTTATCTAAGTCTAAGTCATAAGTGAATACTCATTTGTACAAATTCACACTGTAAACTCCATCAACTTTCATGGGAGAGAAAATGAATTTATCAAATACATTCAATTCACAAACTCGTTCAACCATTCAATGTATTGAGAGTGATAGATGAAGTGACAAAGGACATAATAAATCATACATTTGCAAAAGATATGCAAATTTAAGACAGAATAATATTTACCCAATGGTGAAACGGGAAACCCAACCCTCTGGCCAAAGGACTGGTGGAGGTCTCCTGACTAAAGAATCAGGTGACAAAGACTAAAGGACAGGATGAGGATAGGATAATACTTACTAAACTTCTCTAGAACCCTGATGCACCGGAATGCATCCCTCTCTTACACTCTCCCCCTCCTCGATATTCTTACGGTATCTTCAATCTAATCAGGTTGTCTTTCTTTTTTTTTTTTTGTTCTTAATTTTTGTTATCCTCATTTGCGTGCATAGCTCCAATCTATCCAATCCGAAATATGCCGCAGAGATAAGAAAAACCGGCTGTGCTTCAGTATCATCTCAGCGTTAGCTGGGAGGGAGATCTTAGTTGGAGGGAGTGGAAGCCAAATCCCATCAGTACTTTCACACAGGTCTGGAAATTTCCATTTAGGGCTGTTCGTTGGAAGATAGTGCCCGTGAAACCGTAGCCCCATTTGTTCCTTGTTAAAAACAATGGTTGGCAATGCTCGCATTAATCATAGGACTCCTGGGGAAAAAAAAAAACCCAGGCTCAATATGACCGTGCCAACTGTGTCCAAAAAGCTCTTCTACTTGGATTTCCACCTCCAGCTAGATCAAGTTTGGAGATCTGGAGTACCGAGGTTCGCCAATCATGAATTGTGGGAGGCTGAGCGTCCTTCCAATGTCTACAGATCTCTCTGCGAGCTGCCAAAATGGAGTAGAATATGAGGTTGGAAGCTGCATTACGTACTTTGTTCTTCAGGCCAAAAATGACAAGAGCAAGATCTATGGAAAGGTGAGAGCCCAATGCCAAAGATAAATCATTTCCTATTGACTCCCAATATGTTGTTATTTCTGGGCATTCATAAAGCATATGAATATCAGATGCGGCAACCATTCGGCATCGTGGGCATGAAACCGGACCTGTCGATGAAAATTTTGACAGTCTCAACGGGGAATAATAGGCCCTGTGAATTGTGAAGATATGATTCCGACGTAGCCAAGCTGGCTTCACCAGATCCCACAGTACCTCACACGAAGCTAACCAAAGCTCCTCCAAATCTATATCTGGCAATGCATCGGCCCATAATGTTGCTGGGAGGCGAAATTTACCATCTAATTCCTCCATGATCTTCTTGTACCACAAAGATATTTCATTTTTTGCAGGGGGGCTATCTAGCAGACGCGTTACTAAATCGCTAATGGCTCCTATAGGTAAACTGCTACTTCGGGATGTCTGTGTGTTGTATACATGGGACCATCTTGAAATTTGTATAAATTTGAATCTGGACAAACTTGGCCCCACCTTGTTTATTAAGTAGTCCCAAGGGAGTAGTGTACCGTCCATAAACAAATCACCCCAGGTGTTGATGCCAGCCGCTCTTAATGGTTGGGTTAATGTATCTTCTGCCCAAGCGGGGGAGATGGTAAGTCCCATATTGGAGCTCTCTCTGGATAATAACCTAATTTAATTGCCTGCCTCATTCTATACCATGTGGAAGCTATCCCCTTTAAGGTCTTTAGTTTTATTTTTTTGTAAAAAATTTTGGGTCTCCGAATTTGAACAAAAAACTGCTCTGTCCGATTCCCTCGCAGTTCAATAACATAGAGAACATTTGGCCTACCCCTGTTGCTGATGGTACTTTTAGCAACATGCGAGTGTGTGAGTGCTGAAAAGCCCATGCATAAATCTGAAGATCCGGTCCCGCTAACCCTCCCTTCTCTCTGTGGCGTTGTATTTTCTTCCAAGAAATTCTTGGATTTTTACTGTTCCAAATGAAAGTTGAAATCGCGCTTTGTAGTTTAGAAATTAATTTGGGATCAAAAAAGAGTGGGATTGACTTAAAATAGAAGGAAACCTTAGGCAGAATACACATTTTTACTAAATTAACCTTGCCTAGGATAGTAAGTGGAAGATGTGACCAATCCCTCATATTTTTACGACACTGTGCTGCTATTGTAGAAAAGTTTAAGGAAGCGATCCGGTCAATGTCTTTAACTATATTTACCCCCAAGTAACGTAATTGAGATCTAGATGACTCGTTAAAAGTAGTTAAGACTGTGTTCCAGGTCATTGACTCTGTTTTGGAAGCATTAACTTCGTATCCCGAAATTTTCCCAAATTTAAGAGCAAGATCTATCGCTTCTGGATAAGCTGTATCTGACGTGAAAATCATTATATCGTCGGCATAAAGTGCCACCTTTTTTTCCCAATCACCAAAAATAAAGGGTTTAATAAGTGTGCTATCTCTTAATGTTTGTGCAAAAGGTTCTATGTACAAGTCAAAGAGGAGAGGAGATAAGGGACAACCCTGCCGGGTTCCTCTAGTTACATTAAATGACGCTGTAAGGCCCCCGTTAATCAAAATTGAAGCAGAAGGACTTCGATATAACAGATCTATTGCCCTACGGAATCTATCTCCAACGTTAAACTTCCTCAAGGCCTCCGACAGGTATAACCAATTTGCCCTGTCGAAGGCCTTGGTAGCGTCCAACGTCAGAACAGACAAAGGGAGAATCTCCTTTATAGCCACATCAATAGATCCTATTAGCTCGTAAGTAAGCTCATTTAATTGTCTCCCTCTTATGAACCCTTTTTGATTCGAGTGAAGTATATCAGGGGCAACCTGGCCAAGCCGTTTGGCTAATATAGTGGCAAATATTTTATAGTCGGCATTTAAGATTGAAATAGGCCGATATGAGCCACAGTCGGAAGGGGGCTTCCCTGGCTTTAAGATAAGCGTTATAGAGGCTTTATCCCAAGAGGCAGGCGGTGCTACCCCTTCCCTCAATATTTGATTAAACAAGACTGTTAAGATTGGGGATATCTCTGAGATCAAATGTTTATATACCTCGCTCGGTAAACCGTTGGTTCCTGCCGCCTTACCCCCTTTAGAACCTCTTATGGCCTGCTCTACCTCGGCAACACTTATTTCCTCTTCAAAAAGTTTGCTCTGTTCAGATGACAGAGAGGGAAGGGAAATGCCCTCTAACCAGTTGCCAATATCATTAGTATTGATATTGAGATCTTCCTGATATATTGACTGGAAGAATGTTTTAAAGGTCTCTCTAATTTCAGCGTCACTGGTAAAGGTACCCTTACCTGATGTAATTGAGGCGATGTTATTACGAACCCGGTCTGATTTAATTTTCCAGGC
The DNA here is from genome assembly GCF_964263255.1 of Lissotriton vulgaris. Taxonomy (NCBI): domain Eukaryota; kingdom Metazoa; phylum Chordata; class Amphibia; order Caudata; family Salamandridae; genus Lissotriton; species Lissotriton vulgaris. Next base: position 476,426 of record NW_028243976.1, read on the forward strand.
CAACAGCCTTCCCGCTCCCTCCCCATACTGGAAATGAGAGAGTTTGCTTGCCTCCCATTTCTGCAAGACTCGCTTCTCCATTATCGAGGACAAGTTGTTTTTAAGCTTATTTAGCTCTGCGAGTTTCAGGGACAGGTTATGATTGTCTAAAGATCTGTCAGTATCTATACAAGACTGGATAGCTGACATACTATTCTCAATAGAAGAAATTTCTTCCCTATACTGCCTTCTTCTGTGAGCTACCCTGTTTTTGACTGTTCCTCTTAGTGAACATTTGAAGGCGTCGCCTACTATGCCTACTGGGGCTGAATCCGTGTTGAAGGTAAAGAATTCGCGAGTCTCGGATTGGAGGAATTCTATATCTTCTACTGATGTGAGAAATGACCTGTCAAATGACCAAAGTTTCGGGGAAGAAGACTTAGTTCCCCACTCCATTTCCAGCTTCATCGCTGAGTGGTCCGATAGATGAGATGGAATATAATCTACTGAAATAATGGAGTCAGCCAAAGATCTACTTGTTAGGATAAAGTCTATTCTTGAGTTGTGTCTGTATTTTAGATTTTTAAAAGAAAAACACTGTTTTTGGCCCTCTCTCAGCCTCCAAATATCAACGTATCCATATTGTTTTATTAAACCCAATAAACAATTTCTAGATTTGGAGGGAACATGTTGTCTGCTATTTGTAGACTTATCCAGTAAAGGGTTGATAGTGATATTGAAATCGCCAGTTATGATCACCGGCTCTGGGAAATTCAAGAGGTGTTGGAATAAGGATTCTAGCGCGGAAGGATCATCGCAATTGGGCCCGTAATAGCCAGCCAATGTTATAGCCACCCCTCCTATCTCTACAGCTGTGATGGCCCATCTCCCTCCCTTATCCACTTTTTGTTGAAGAATTTTTAAATTTGTTTGAAGATTTTTTTTTAAAAATTGTAACCCCGCGTGTTTAGTGATTGAGACGTTGAGATAGAGGAATTTATCCACCTATTTTTCTTCACTAACTCGGATATCTCACTTTCGGTTAAATGTGTCTCCTGGCTGTCTTTCAAGGGTGAATCTTCCAAGTCTGTTCTCTCGTTTCTCTTCCTCTCGTCTCTCGCATCATCTCTAGAAATCTCCAGCAGCATTAACTTTTAATCTTTCAGACACCTCAATTATACTCTTCATTGCTGCATGTCCCACCCTCAAAATTTGCAAATATCAGTAAATATTAAATATGATTGGTCGAGACTAGGGGAGTTCACATCATACTATCATGACACAGCTAATTTCTAAAGACCCATTTGTTTTGTAAACCCTTCCACTTTAGCTCACCGTCGCCGATGTCTTTCTTTCTCATACATATTTTGTTGCGAACTAAATATCACTTTATTCAAGCTCCATTGATAAATATCACACGTTCCCATGTTCACACAGCTGCTGTTCTTGGTCTTTGGCAGTTATTCAACTCTCCGGGCAATAGGTCTCATTACGTTTCTTTCTGGACATGCGCAGCACAATGTTTCTTCCAGCGCCATTTTCCGGTATACTGACCCAAATGTAGACTATTAATAAAAGAATCATAAACAGATGTTAATTTCTCAAATATGTGATTGTCACTGCCACTTCTACTCCCCCCATGTTAAATTATTTTTTCTTTAAGGAAAAGCATTCGCAGAACTAGCTTCTTTTAAAGTTCAGGCAAGCATATGCCAGACATGCTGTGCCTCAAGGCCTACAGTTAGTAACTCTTGCGCATGTGTGAGAGTTTTCCCTTTCAAACGGGTTAGTCACATGGTTATTTACACGGTTCTGGGTTGCACATGTGCATAAGCGTTTTTCGGTTTCGAGGGGGATTCAGTTGCGTAGCAAATTATGCTTTGTTATTCAAGCATGCGTAAAGCCCTTTTCCCCATATGTGAATGTCGTGTGCATGTTAATTTTCTCCTATTTACTATTTCTAGTTATTAGTACAAGCTAATGAGAGATTGATCAGAGCAAGTTTCTTTTTCTTGAATTATTGCTCCATCACCTGCAGAGTGATTTTTAAATGACTCTTTGTTTGCTTTCTTGATCTAGAGTTACTGATGCACGAGGCACTTCTTTACTCACTGATCCCTACCAGACCAATGTTCTTTGCACCGCCATCGCTGTGTCCCCACGCAAAAATGTTGCTGTAGCTGAAAAGCAATAATTCAGGCGTGCGCATGCCTAAACAACAGTGGCCGTGTATCTTTTAACCCCATGCCAGTTTTTATCTGTCACTAAGTTTCTTTTTCCCTGGTGAACATGATGTAAGGGTAGAACTGTGAATGCCTAAAGTATGAAAATATGTAATTTTAAAGGAAAGTATCCCCACTGGAGGGCAAATGTCTTTTAAATCAATGTCTTTTAAACTTGTAGATACTTTGTGCTATTGTATGTATGATTTATGTTTGTTTTTTAACTGTATGCTTTTATGATTTTAATTCAAAATCGAATAAAGCAAAACTGAAACTGAAACAATAATTCAGGCGTGCGCATGCCTAAACAACAGTGGCTGTGTATCTTTTAACCCCATGCCAGTTTTTATCTGTCACTAAGTTTCTTTTTCCCTGTTGGTAAATAAATATTCTCCCTTCACATGGGATCAGTCCTCTGTGATTCTGATTTGACCTGCATCGTTTGCTTCTCTCCGGTAATGATGCAACAGTATCAAAATGGAACTTTCAAACCAGATTAAGCAGCTGTTGACGACACCAGTAGACGGTGACGTGGAAGATTAGTCAGATATTGAAGCAGCATATCAAGCGGCGGGGGCCGTGGGCGAATGGGCAGGGCAACAATACCTTAACCAAGCATTGGCAAAAGAGATGGGACAGTCTAGGGGCACTGTGTTGCAGGGGGTAACTCGTAAGAGTCCAGTGTGTGCTGGTCCCCAGGATCAGGGCAGTCCCTGGTATGCTGCGGCATAGGACGAGGGGTAGTGGGGTGAATTGCAAGTGGAACGGTTAAGGGTTGCAGCTCAGTGAGTTTCAAGGGGTGGGGCACAATGGGCAAATTGCTGGCCATGTAAAGGGCGAGTTGAGGGGACACGGCAACAGAAACATCCTGTTGGACCTGCAGTGTGTAAGAAGTCAGACTGTGATGTCGCTGTGACTCACAGCATCAGTTATGGCTAAAGCAACACCAGCATTTCCACTGTTAGGCGCTAGTCCAGTGGTTCCCAATCTGTGCGCTGCGGCACCTCAGTGCACCGTCAAAACTAGTCAGGGGCGCTGTGAACAGATGCGCACCAATCACACAGTTTGGGAACCACTGCTAGGTGAACACTCCTGTGATGTCGGATCGATATCTCTAGCTCTGAAAGAGTTACAGCTGTTGCTGTCACTGGGCACACACACGAACATTTCAGCAGCATGGAATCCTAGCCTCAGAAAATGCTGCTACTCTGCATCTCTTAAACGTGGGTCTTTTTCCCAAAATGACTCCTACACAGCCTCGTCTGTTTTGAAGTGACAGATGCCATGGACACGAGGAATCCTACAGTTGCAAATGCCTTTTTGAACTATTTTCTCACAAGCGGCTATCTCCACTTTCACTTTTGAGTATGTTTATTTGTAGCAGGGCACAGTGAAAGAGGATAACTTCAGTAAAATATTAGCATGCAGTATGCAGACTGGTAGACACATAAAACGGAGTAATGTCTTCTAGCATTTCGAATTTCAGGTGTGCTGCAGAAAGCAGATAGTTTTTATTAATATGTCTTATAAATGAGGCATGATCTACTGAGGGTATCTAATTGTTAAAGAGACATGAAATACTGACTTTGACTTGTCATTTTGTTATATAGATGTGCTCTCTACAATCCCTTCTGCCCAAGATGTACCCCATAATTTTTACTTTTGGACGCCCTAGATTTTTTACCTCTGTCAGTGATTGGTACCTACTGAACAGGCCTTAGCCCCTGTATGCTCATTTTAAAATAGCATTCACATCTCATACAACGCAACACTGGTTAGCATAGTCCTGCCCATATTAATAAACAGGACACCATAAATTGGCTGCATACAGGCACTACTATTGGCTTTTTATGGAGGGGGAGTGTGTATTTTTTTTTCTTGCATTGCCTAACATTGTTTAAAACTTTCTTTTTGTCAACTGTGACTTTTTAGCACGTGGCTTGGTGCTAACAAAGCAGCTGGTTCCATACAAAGTACAAATATACTATATATAAATTATATATTATATTTTGATTAGCAGCAGCATATGCACACACATTTATATTCAATCCTTGTCTAAATGCCACAGGTAAGTCTAGGATCTTCAGATTTTTCCTTTTGTGCATTATGGAGTGGTGTTCCTCTACTCATGACATTGAGGGAGTACAAATATTAGGTGTGTGCACAAGTTAGGTCCCTGTGATCATTTTGGGCAATTTCTTGTGATAAATAAAGTTGGAGGTACCACACTACTATAGCTGCCGCTATGCCATATATGGAGATCGGAAGGACGCTTTATCTACATATCATAATTTGCAGATCATACGTTTGAATCCTCAGAAGGTGACTCACAATTCTTCTGTTATAAGATTGGCAAAATCAATACATTTACACATAGTAATACCAATAGGACTGGGCGCCTCTGGAAAATGTAACATGCCCTCTATCCTCACTCTAATTACCAACAAGAGAAAAAAAGTGTCTTCTCCTCCAACATGCTAGAGGCCATTTTCAAAACAAAAACAGTGAAAAAATTCCATATGGATGCTCCAGTGCTAAATAGTATTGTTTCTGACTTGACTAACCAATTCAAGTTTTTTTTTTATTAAACAATTGTTATATTTTTATTTTGTTACATCTATGATTATAATACCTTGATCGGCCTGAGGGAGCTCTTGAATCCCTCCAGCCACCCAAAAAAAGTAACATAATGGAGAGCCGCGGCCAGCGGCCAATAGGTCAAGGGAGCCGTGAGTTGAAAAAGTTTGGGAACCACTGAGCTAGTCCATTGACCACTGCTAGACTAGCGATATGTAATGGAATGAAGGGATCTGTGATGGAATGGAATGGAAGGAATGTGTGATGCATCCTGCACCTTCTTCCTGATAAGGAATTACGTTATTGAATGATACGCTCCAACTGTTTCTACCTAGTAGCTCGTAAGGACCATTACACCAAAACAGACAAAGATAAAAATGCTGAAAAGCTGCTGCGGTATGTGCTATGGGTGGTCTTGCAGAAGAACGTAAATCCGATGCATTTAAAGGTGATGGCAGTGACCAATTGGAGGAGGGAGGACAGCATGCATTTTAAAGGGACGGTGATCTGTTGAATAGGCGCATGGATGCCATTGTTAACGTAAAAGCGCGGCATGGCGTGCTGTTAAAAAACTAAAAAGAATGTTTTAAAGGTTAATCTAAGCGAGCCGCGCAGCACAAAAGAAAGGCGTGCGGCCGCCATGTTAAATATGAATCGCGGTGTGGAGCATTGTAAAAATAAACATAATTAAAGTTAAAGCATGATGTCGCAATGTGCAGCGAGTGCTTTTTGTAAATATAAAGCAGCCGACGAGGCGCTGCCACCATATTTTAAGTTAAAGCGCGACATCGCGGCGTGTGCTTTTTGTAAATGTTAAGTGTCAAATAAAGCACGACCTCCAAAGCAGCTGTAGCCAAGGCGGGGAGCGAGTGTTAAATGAAAAAAGAGTGCTCAGACACTAATAAATAACAAGACGAGTAACACCACATGTAAGAGGGGCAGTCCTCAAGGGAGGTCTCAAAAGTAAACAAGCATTTGCAATTCCATTGGTCTCACATTTGTGAAAGTTAGAGCTGTTGGTGTTGTAAATGGTATTGTTTTTACTAGAGAAGTCTGGAGGACTAAGAATGAGGAGTTACCACTGGGTAGAGAGACACAGTTGCAGCACTGCCTAGAGTACTTAGAATGAGGAATAGCCAGTGTAACAAGCATTTGCAATGCAATAGGTCTCGCATTAGGAAAGTTTGAGCTATTGGTATTGTAAATGACACATTTTTTATTTATGTTTTGTTTTTGAAAATAGCTAAATTAATAGCTCTGTCATTTACAATGCCAATAGTTATAACTTTCGCAAATGTGACACCTATAGCATTTGTAATGCAATATGTGTTGTATTTACGTGACTTACATGTATTGATATTACAAATAACAATGGCTTTTAATTTTTTTTATAATTAATACTTAAATAAAAGTTATTGTAATTTATAATGGCAATAGCTTAAACTTTTGTAAATAACTTTTGTGAAGATTATATTCAGTGTATTTTATATTGTGACGAAAATCCAAGAACAGAAGTGAAATATTAACATATGTGATGCTGTGGCATTCAATGATGCTGTATTAGCGCATAGTGATGTTGTGGTGCCCCTGAGTGATGCTGTGGTGGTGCTGAGTGATGCTGTATGCTATGCTATGTTTTGTTTTGCTATCCTATGTTTTGTTTTGCTATCCTATGTTTTGTTTTGTTATGCTATGCTATGTTTTGCTATCCTATGCTTTGATTTGTTATGCTATGCTATGCTGTGTTTTGTTATGCTATGCTATGTTTTGCTATGCTATGCTATGTTTTGCTATGCTATGTTTTGTTATGCTATGCTATGTTTTGTTGTGTTTTATTATGTTATGTTTTGTTATGCTATGCTATGCTATGTTTTGTTTTGTTGTGTTTGGTATGCTATGCTATGTTTTGCTATGCTATTATATGTTTTGTTTTGCTATGCTATGTTTTGTTGTGTTTTGTTAAGCTATGCTATGTTTTGTTATGCTATGTGTTGTTGTGTTTTGTTATGCTGTTTTGTTATGTTTTGTTATGCTATGCGTTGTTTTGTTTTGCTATCCTATGCTTTGTTTTGTTATGCTATGCTATGTTTAGTTTTGCTATCCTATGCTTTGTTTTGTTATGCTGTTTTGTTGTGTTTTGTTATGCTATGCTATGTTTTGTTGTGTTTTGCTATGCTATGCTACGCTTTGTTGTGTTTTGCTATGCTATGTTTTGTTTTTTTATGCTATGGTTTGTCTTGCTATCCCATGCTTTGTTTTGTTATGCTAGGCTATGTTTTGCTATCCTATGCTTTTTTTTGTTATGCTATGCTATGCTGTGTTTTGTTATGCTATGCTATGTTTTGTTATGCTATGCTGGTGAGGGTGTGTGAGGGTGAGTGAGGGTGAGTGAGGGTGTGTGAGGGTGTGTGAGGGGGTGTGTAGGGTGAGGGGGTGTGTGGGTGAGGGAGTGTGAGGGTGAGGGCGTGTGAGGGTGTGTGAGGGTGAGAGGGTTGTGAGGGTGAGGGGATGTGAGGGTGAAGGAGGGGTGTGAGGGTGAGCGTGAGGGGGTGTGAGGGTGAGGGTGTGTGAGGGTGAGGGTGTGAGGGAGGGTGAGGGGATGTGAGGGTGAGGGGATGTTAGGGTGAGGGGTGTGAGGCTGAGGGGGTGTGAGGGTGAGGGGGTGAGGGTGTGTGAGGGTGAGGGTGAGGGTGTGTGAGGGTGAGGGTAAGAGGGTGAGTGAGGGTGAGAGGGTTGTGAGGGTGAGGGTGTGAGGGTGAGTGAGGGTGTGTGAGGGTGAGGGGGGTGAGGGTGAGGGTGTGTGAGGGTGTGAGGGTGACGGGGTGTGAGGGTGGGTGAGTGAGGGTGTGAGGGTGTGAGAGTTTGTGAGGGTGAGGAGGTGTGAGGGCGAGGGTGTGTGAGGTCCGAAGTAAATGGTGGCAGGCCAGACATCATAAGACAGAGAGAAACACAAATGTTAAGATAACAGTGCTCGAAGGGGTTGTGAGACGGTGGAAATCGGATTAAAGGAGAAAGGATGAAAAGTTAAGTAGGAAAGAGGCCAGAAAGGATATACAAAGGAGTGAAGTGTGTGGCGGAAACAGGGAAAAGCAGAAAAGAATGAAGATGGATCCGAGAGGGTGCAAGTAGGGTCACCTGCAGGAGAAGGAAGACTCGTTAGGAGAGTGTGATGAGGGTGATGCTAGAGAGAACAAACAAGAGGACACAAGTGTGCAGAAAAAAGAGTGTAAATTAGACCTGAGCACAGGCATGATAGGAGGAAGAGCAAGCAGTTCGTATGGGAAAGCCTGCAAGAGAGAACACTCAATAAGATAAGACGTAGAGAGAGCTATGGGATGTTACAGAATAAATAGTAGAAGGGAAGTGCGTGGGGTATGAGTTGAATAAAACAAGGACTGGGCGAGAAGGGAGGGGGGAATGCCAGCAGGAAGGGAGGGGGTGACAAATGGTGAGCATTTTGCGGCCGCTTTGATGTTCTCAATGGCCGCGCGGCTCACTGAGAACATCAAAGCGACCGCGAAATTGCTCCCAAAGCTGCAGGCGGACAAATGGTGTGCGCGCCCGAGCACATGCACTATGTTCGATCTGCAGTCTTTGGGAGCATTTTTGAAAGCCTTACTATACTCTCGCAGAACAACGCATGCGCGTTGGTTCTGCGAGACCTAAAAATGGACTTTGCAAAGATTGTTGAGTTTCTGGCAAAGCAAAAGAATATTTCGACCAAAAATCTGTATAGCAATGATAGAAGTTCACAGGGAATGAATGTGTGGCTGGTTACATGATAGGGGAGCACATGTATGTTTCATATATCCACATGTAATACCAGGGAAATGGCTCTGAATAGTAAACACCTCAGATTACACAGAAGGACCTCGATTATTAGCCCTTCATTATTGCTGCGCTATCGATCACACCTGATACATATGGCACCTTGAGCACTAGTATTTATCGGATGCAATAAATATCCTCAATTATGAGCTGTACAGTGAAAATGGGGCATAACATGGAATGTAGTACTGATTGCATCAAATCTTCATGTCCCAGAATTTACATTTTCACCCCCTTCAGCGCTGACAGGTTTGACCTGCTGAAATTTATTTGGAGAAAAAATCAGACTTTTTGATTTTACCTGTGCCAATCTGACACCCGTGCAAAGCAAGGCATGCGCATGTGCCGGAATTGAGTAAGGAACTTGTTTTGTAAAATTCTTGCATCTGATGCAAGACGTCTGTGTGTCTTCTACTGTTAGGTGTATTTTCTTTGTGTGTGTATTTGCGCTTTGTAATCGGAGTGGGCTTGGTTGTTTTGAGTGATCGGACCTGCCTCTTGTGTATACGCCCGTGCTGTCCTTTCATTATGTTGGAATTGTATCATCTGGTGCTGCAGCCTTGTGTTTGTGTGATGCATAGGGAGGGAGGTATGTTTTATTATGAGCCTGTTTCCTCTTTCTTGTCATTCAAGGTCGACAAACTGATCATCAAGGAGTAACAGGGACACGTGGTATTTACAACTCCAGGAACCTGCAAGATTGTGCCAGCCAGAACCACGCATAAAGGAAACATTCCCTTTGCGGTCCTTCATAAACTTATCTCTCATCTGAGTTTAACTCTGGAAAGGCGGATTTCTACTCTAGAACCAGAATAGCATTTTTTCTAGAATTCCGTCACAGGTCGACTAGACCTTTTTACCTGTCATGGAGTGTAGAAGGCAATCTATCTCAACAGTGTAATATCAACTTGAACGATCCCCATTGCTTTCCCCAAAGAACCACTGACATGAGATTGAGTGTAAAGGTTTATTATAAAGCCAAAAACAGTTGTGTATATAAACACCTCAGTAAAAGATTCAGAAGATAAACAGGCACTAATACAAACATGATCCTACGGAAAAGTCTTAATCGGCTAAGAAACAATACCAATATCAATTCCAAAATCATCAGGCTAACAAAAATTGCTATAACCTGGGTTTTGGTAGGCATCGGAAAAGAAAGGAAAAAATCAAGATTAATCTGTCCCTACACTATACTAGGTGACATCCCTACTTAACAAAGTTCCCTCCTATCAAAGGTGTCAGCCGTGGTGACTTCCAAAGAAGCACACTCACTTTGTTCGGACTTAGCCTAAGAACCCATCTCGCATAGCAAAGCTCTCTGCCTGACCAACATCTCTCTTCGCCCTCATGCGCATCTGCTCTGTCTCTCCTTCGGGGTGCTGTCCCTAATACAAAACCCCACAATATGGACAACACACCCTAAGGTACGCCCCTCTCAAAGGTATTAACTTTCAATAATTTCCATTACGACATCTTCATCCTTGTCCGTTGAAAACGTCCTTGGGTCCCAGAGCCTTCTTCTCTTGAAGTTGCTTCCCTAAATTCCGCAGCCACTCCTCCATGTCTGGGACTACCATCCTAACGCTCATACACAATGGGCCCTTCTTCTACAATCTCTAGTTAACCTTGCACCTGCAAAAGAATGCACATAAATTGGCTCACAGTTCCATGTTACTTGCAATTAATTTTCTAAAGCAACCTTCTAGAAAAGACATTTCCATGATTTAATGTCGAGTGAAACATTCTCAACCCGGCCTACACAATCTTTTTCCCCACCTGGGCCTCTGCACGTTTCTGGGTATCACATCCTAACATGAGCAAACATTTTCGTTCATTAGGCCTTCATCATTATAGCAAAAATACGTTTTCTAAACACATTTTCTAACTCAAACACTTCTATCGTTATATGAATACAATAATGAATTTCTAATAGAGCAACGTATTACACTAATGGCTTATTGACCATCCTTTAATTGGATTAATACTTCACTGCAAACAATATTTCTAGATTAACATGGCATTAGTACTTTCAAAACACTCTACTTTACTCTATGTAAATTCTGGCACATTATTTCATAACTCTACATCACATTTAAACATGATTATAGTCCTCTATATATATGGGTGCTGATTATTCATGAATATGGTGCACCTCTACAATTTCTAACTCAGTTTTGCACTCTCTCAGTCCCCCCATTTGATGACCTGTGTCATCACCAGCAACCCAACATCCCTTAGGGTAGGGACCGAGCTACACAGAACTTGTCGCAAGTTTCCCTCGCTTGAGCATCTCCAATGCCCTCAAACTTCGATATTGATTGTCTTGCAAGTTCTCCATTCTCTGCTCTTGTACTCTCATCGATCTTGTCAGCCTATTTGACCTACACCATTTATAGAGTCTCAGCAAACCCCATAATCCGATCACACATGCCACTATGATGATAAGGGGCTTCAGTATGTATCCAAGGAAGCTCCTTCCCAGGTTTGCAAACCAGTTTCCAACACTTCCAAATCCTTTGCCAACTTTTTCCCATGCATTCTCTTGTGTCAGATCCTCAATTTCTTAATGAATTACAGTAATGGTACGTATATATTTCTTCAGATCTTTGGAGTTATCTGGAATATACGTGCAACATTCTTGAACCTTCAAAAGTTTACAGACTCCGCCCTCTTTCGCCAGAAGGACACTATTGCACCAGTACTCTCTCCTCGCTTTACCCTCGTCAAGTGTCCACCTTCCACCAGAGCAAAGTCCTCAGTGTGGTATATCTTAGGAAAAATAATCGCCAGGTAACATGTCCCATACCACTTATCCGGCAACCTCACATACGCATTTTTCCCACAGACAAAGTACACCATAGGGATCACTTGTACCACATTCTTCAGGAAATCCTTGGTGTAATATTCTAATGTGAAAGTGTGTTCACAAGTTGTCTGGCCCACATACACATTTTCATAATACGTCTTTGGTCTGTGCAGGCGTAACTTCCCTTTCTGTACCTCGTCTAATGCTATCGGACCATAGCTTCCCCTTGTCTTATGCAACTTCTCCTCATCCGTCCAATCTACTTTACCTTGGCCTGACGCCTGCAACTGCTTTTGTTTTTGATACCTATCCTCTACCTGTTCTATGAACTTCTTCTCTACCTCTGCCAATGAGCAGGTCAAGTTGTGTCGATGAGCATATGAGGTGTCTATTTCTCATGTTGGAATGAAAAAGTATCTAAGTCTATCCTCTGACTTATAATAATCCCCCTTGTTCAAGTGCTTATAATTTGGGACTTCTGGAAGCACAGCATCATAATTCGAAAAGAAATATTCAAAATGATTCCGCCGATAAAATATGCTAAGCAGCAAACTACATGAAATTCCATATGTCAATGGCAGGTGATGGTATCTAATACCCTCGTCTACTGAAGCTGGCAACTGCATACACACATAACAATCTTTCACATCCATCGCATCAATGTACTCATACAACAACTTTGCATACGCATTCTTTCCAAAGTTTCCTTTAGACAAATCTGCATGTAATCTACGGCTTTCTTCTGCTAGCAAAGCTTTCTCGATTCCTATGTTAACCTCTTTCTGGCTAGGAGTGGTAGGTGTAGGCATTCCCTCGACCTCCGCTTCCTGCTCTTGTGGCGCTAAATAAGAAACTAAAACTACTAAAAATATAAAGAATATCACTACCCCTATAAGTGTGCCTATAATACATTTTGCCCTACGAGTCGGGTTCCCAGCCTCCATGGTCTCAAACAGTGCGATTCGTTTCTAGCAGCAACACAAAGTCTTTTTCTTGGCTTTGGGAATCGAACCACACCTAGAAGCAGAGATCCCCTTTCAATTCTTCATTTCCATTCGCATTCAGGCGACCCTACCCTTCTCCGTCCTCTAAGGGATGTCCCTAAATTTCTTCTTCCACTCGGCTCTAAGTATTCAACAGCTATTTACAAAGTCTTTACTGATCAATGATGATATTTTCTCCAACTGCACATAGCACGTAATCCAAGAGTTCCATTCGAAGGACTATTGATTCATAAGCAGGTATCTCAGGACCAAATTTGGAAAGATCAGTCTATTCAGGATTAAATCATGTATCTTGCTTAGGTAAGGGGGATTAGGAATTGTGATTGTCAGTATACCTTCAATTTCCAGTCCAGGTACCAACAGTATCACTTCCAGTTTAACGTTGGGGATCGTACTGATCACAGTCACTGACCTCACCCTCCCGGACCTCAGTACACCTGGCATTTGTCAAAGGGTAGGTCTACTCCGGGGTGGCGTATCTTCGACAAGGTACTCTCACACTCCTTGCTCTCCTCGGACCCTTTTCCTCTGACTCTTGGTTTCCCCCTTCCGGGTCTGATTCTTCAGATACAGGTGCAAGATCTCTTTCAGAGGTCAGCCTCACGTTCAGCCTTCTTCGCCTCTCAGGCCAACTTGCCTCTGTGCTGTTCACTCCTCTGCTTCTCGTTGGCACAACCTGCTCATCACTGCCTTCAGCTTGCTCTGTGCTGAGATCACCTTCACAGCAACTTTCCCATTCAGAGGCGGATTCCGTGTCACTGTTGTCATGATCTCCTTCAGCTCGGTCGGATGAGTTACCAGCCTCTTCAGACACCCCCACAGCTTGACTTGTCCCCTCTAGTGGATCTTCCTCCACAGCTGGATTTCCATCAACGAGAGGAGCTGTTTCTTCTAGGGGTGCTGGAACTCTTCGGGTGTGAGAAGCATGTATCCAGTTCGGCAATCCACCACACTTCACGGCAGTGTTCGTCACCAGGATAACCTGAAACGGGCCTCGCCAGCGCACATCCAATCAGCTCTTCCTCACGTGCTTCCGCACCAGGACCCAGTCACCTGGACACAGGTCGTGACAAAGGTCTCTAGAAGCCGGGATTTCAGCAGTCTGCACCTGAAGAGACACAGAATGGATGACATCAGATAGTCCCTTGCAGTAGTCAAGAATCAGATCATCTGTGATATTTTACAAGGCTGCTGAAGGGACGGACGGCAATCTCATAGCTCTTCCCATCAACACCTCATGAGGTGAGAGTCCTGTCCTCCTGTCTGGTGTACTACGTAAGCTCATTAGCACCAACGGTAAGGCATCTGGCCATTTCAGGGACGTGGATGAGCACACTTTCGCCATTCGAGCCTTGAGTGTTCCATTTATTTGCTCTACTATGCCAGAAGCCTCTGGTCGATAGCTACAATGCAGTCTCTGGTCAATGTTCAGTGCAGAGCAGAGCATTTTCACAACTTCACTGTTAAAATGCGTCCCTCTGTCTGATTCCAAAGAGGTCGGGACCCCGAATCTTGGCACTAACTCCCTCAACAATAATTTTGCTACTGTGAGTGTATCGCACCTACGAGTTGGGTATGCCTCTACCCACATGGAGAACACGCATACAATCACCAAGACATATCTGAGGTGATTACACCTCGGCATCTCAATGAAATCCAGTTGCATCCTATTGAAAGGCCCACCAGACCTCCCAATGTGACTCAGTGTGACTGGTGTCCTTTTCCCAACATTGATTTGTTGACACGTAACACACCTCTGACATACTGCTTCCGCAGCCGTTCGAAACTTGGGATTGTACCAAGTCTGCCTGAACACTTGCATCATTGCATCCCTTCCCAAATGCACAGGGCCATGTATTTGTCGAGCCATCGGGCTCACTAGTTCATTCGGCAACACAGCTCTCCCATCAGCTGAAATCCACAAGACCAGTTCCCCTTTGATACAACCAGATGTCACCCACACTCTTTTCTCGAAATCTGACGCTTGTTCCTGCATCTTCCTCAATACATCCCAAGTATCTGCCACTTCAAGTATCATGTTTAGCTCGGTCCCTCCCTGCATCCCCTCGATAACTTGATCAGTAAATGAGTAACTTTGTTCTGCACAATAGCGTGCAACTTCATCAGCATAACGATTACCCAAGGACACAAAATCAGCACCTTTGCTGTGTGCTGTACACTTCACCACAGCAATTTCTGCTGGACCCTGCAGAGCCTCCAGCAGTAACCTAACAAATTCTCCATTCCTGATAGGGGAACCTGACGATGTCATGTAACCCCTTTGAGACCACAACTGACCGAAGTCATGAACCACACCAAACCCATATCGGCTGTCGGTGTATATGGTGACTCGAATTTTGTTGGCTGCCAAACAGGCACGCGTCAACGCAATTATCTCAGCCACCTGAGCGGAGTGTACTCCTTCTAGGCAGGCAGCTTCGACTATCCCATGAATCGTGCAAACAGCAAAAGCCGCTCTTAACTGTCCAGCACTGTCTCTTATGCATGAGCCATCAACAAAGTAAATTTCATCAGGGTCTTCCAATGGCTCATCGACAATGTCTGGTCTAGGTTTGGTGCACAGTTCAGTCACCTCAAGGCAGTCGTGGTCTTCACAATCATCATCTAAGACATTTGGCAATGGCATTAACGTAGCAGGGTTCAAAACCGAGCACCTATAAGGGTCACATTCTCCGCGGCAAGTATAACCTGCTCGTAGCGTGTGAGCCTATTGTTGGTCAAGTGCTGCGTTTTGGTCCTGGTCATTAACAGTTCTACTGAATGTGGAACATGTACCACCAATGGATGTCCCATCACAATGCTTTCACATCTCTCAATGCTGACACCTGTTGCAGCAACGGATTTGAGACATCCGGGCAACGCTGCGGCTACTGGGTCTAAGGTAGCCGAGAAATAAGCAACTGGTCTACGGACACCTCCATGATCTTGGATTAAAACTGCCAACGCGCAACCCTCTCGCTCGCAGCAGAACAATGAAAACAATTTGTTGTAATCAGGCATTCCCAGAGCCGGAGCACGACATAAGTCCTCTCTCAACTCAAGGAAAGCCATCATGCAGTCTGTGTCCCATGGTACCGGATCACTTACGTCCTTGAGCGACAGTTTCTGCAAGGGCTTCGCCTTCAGGGAAAAGTTAGCAATCCACTGGCGACAGTAGCCAACCATTCCCAAGAACATTCTAACTTCTCTCTGTGTCGAGGGCACCATCATTTTCATTATGGCCTCTATCCTATCTGGAGATACGTTTTGTTTGCCCTTTTCTATTCTGTGTCCCAGATACTGGACTTCAGACAGACAGTACTGTAGCTTACTTGGAGATACCTTGTGACCATTTCCTGCCAGATGGTTCAACAAAGCGATGGTGTCTATTCTACCGGCATCTTCTGTCTCTGACGCAACAAGGAGGTCGTCTATGTACTGTACAAGAACCGAGTTCTGGGGCAGTACTAGCCTCTCAAGATTCCTTTTCAACAATTGATTAAAGATCGATGGGCTCTCTGTATATCCTTGAGGGATACAACACCATGTCAACACGCGATCTTCCAGCTTAAAAGAGAAAAGAAATTGGCTCTCCTCATGTAATGGTATTGAGAATAATGCCTGACACAAGTCAATCACTGTGAACCACTCAGCCTGTGCTGGAATCTGAAACAATATCACTGATGGATTCGGTACCACTGGACAGCATGGAACAACTATGTCATTCACTTTTCGTAAATCCTGCACAATCCTGAATTTCCCGCTAGGCTTCTGCAAGCCCATGATCGGAGAGTTACATGGACTGCCCATTACTTCCTTCAGAATTCCCTGTCTAATCATGGATTCAATCACAGGTTTTATTCCCGCAATTGTTTCTGGAGTCAACTTGTATTGGGGTGTTCTTGGAAACTCCGCATTAGGTCTCACTTGAATCTTAACTGGCTCCACTCCTTTGATCAATCCAATCTCCTCTCCTGTAAAGTCCCAAACTTCCTGTCGGACTGCCTCTCTGAAATCCCAGGGAAGTTCCTCCACCGTTAGTGCAGGATACAGCTCTATGCACACATGCGTGTTTGCAACCTTAAAGGCAGCATCATCATCATTTGTCTCTAACTCTACTCCCTTAGGTGTACAGTAGATGGTGCAGTTAAGTTTACACAACAGATCCCTTCCTAGCAGACACACAGGACTAGAATCGCATACCATGAATTGGTGGTTGTCCCTGAAATTCCCTATTTTTACTGGGACTGGCTCAGTCAGTGGGTTTGTCATCCTTCTATTTGCGACCCCTACAACTTGGATAGTTTGTCTGGAAAGGGGCAAGTTAGGAACTACTGCAGACCGTACGGTAGAACGAGTAGCACCCGTATCCACCAGAAAGGTGGTGCGGTGTCCAGCTACATCAGCTTCTACAAGGGGCCCCTCTGGTCTATCTCTAGTACTGCTCCTAGGGTACAATTCTCCTCTTCACTCAGGCACCGTCCTGTCACTGGGTCAAAGTGATAGTACTCGTCTCCGTCTACCAGGAGAGGCATCTGCTGGTAAGCCTTGTTCCCTGCCGCAATCTTCGGTGGCTGGGGAAGCGGAGCTCTAGGGGCAGGGGTCCCCCCTTTTGCCGCCTTGAACTTAGCTACTGTTGCCCTTGGTACTTGAGGGGCCTGACTCTCCTCCTCCTCTTCCAGTACCTGATTTTCCGGGTTATGGGGACACTTGCGTCTCCAATGCCCGATCTCATGACACTGATGACACTTAGTTGTCTTTTTCAGAGTCGCCAGATCTACTCTTGGCCTTGGGCCATCATCATTGTCTCTTTTCTGACCGCCCGATTTCCTCCCTAATGTTCCATTTCCAGACTGACCCTGTCCTCCCGGTTGCATCTGGACTAGCATCAGCTTGTCCTTGAGCTTCTTAGTCTTAGAGTCTATCTCATCACTGAAGTACCTTGCATACCTCAGGATCTCTTCTAGAGGTTTGTTCTGCCAACAAATCAAATGTTGTTGTATCATGAGACAGATCTCGGGTCTCAGTCCCAGAACAAACTTGGACATAAACTGTCCCATGTCCTTTGGATCCATCACATCCAATCCACTGCACTGCTTGAATATCTGCAACAATCTCTCATAGTACTCATGGACTGTCTCCTTCGGTTCTTGTCTAATTCGATCTATTTTCACCCAATCTATGTCCTGTGGTGGTACCTTAGTCTTTAACCACGTAATCGCCTGTTCGTACTTTATCATCACCCTAGGTGAGGAACCATTCGTGACAGTATCTCGTTCTGGCTCCTCTGTGGGCCATTCAACGCTGACTTTACATGCTACCCACAGGTCCCCCGGAACCACGATGTCAAACAACGTGTTCAAATCAACCCACAGTACCTTTGATATTTTTACGAACCTCTCTACCTGCTTGTACCATTCTACTGGACTCTCCCTCAATTTAGGAAATGTGTTCGTAAAGGCAGCCAAATCTCCCCTACTCCAAGGTACATGCACATATCCCCCATGAGCCACCTCCCTCAAAGGGTATGCTTCTGCATGCATCAGCCCCGCTCCCGGTGCTGTCTCTATAGTGCTTCGCCTAACGCTCTTCTTCCTTGACCACTTTTCCTCCCACTTGTCCAGTTGGACCCATAATCGGATTCCCACAATTAATTCTCTGATGTGGGTTTTTAATCCGATCACTCTAGATCTTGGTCTGAATACTGCAACCTATGGCCACCCTGAAATGCCTTTGTCCTGGTCAGGTCCACTGAGTATTTGTTCGCTAGCTCAGTTAACTTCTCGTGAGCTGCCCTAGCCCTGCGAGTAACATCTTTCGCTACAAACAATAGTTCATCTGGTTCGTGAAGTTCTATTCTCTCCAGGGGTATTGTGCCTTCCACTATCTCCTCCACCTCTGATTTAAGTCTCAGCACATCTATTCTCCTTGCCTTTATAGCCGCCCTCAATGTGCCTTGACTAGAGGTTTCACTCAAGTCCCTCCCCTTACATTCCTGACTCACTCGTCTGTCTTCCTCGGGTGTGTTATGGGGAACACTTCCTTGCTCCCATCTTTCACGGTCCCAGTCTTGTCTTCTGACTGTAGATGCAGGGGGGGACGCTCCCCTATTTTCCTCCCCCCCACGGTCCCATTCCTGTCGGCTTCCATTAGACGTACAGTGAGACACCCCCCTACTGTCCTGACTTCCATTGCCATAACCATCCCTTGACCTGTCGCTCTGGGTATTCACGATCGTCTCCCAAGTTCGCAAATCAGGCCTCAATTCTCTAAAAGGCCATGACCGTGGCCCTCTCAAATCCATCGGTCCTCTTAAACCCCCCTGTTCTCTGGATGAGTCTGCCGATGCTGCCAAAGGGGTGCTCCCTTCTATAGGTCGGGACCATTGGTTCCACTCGTCCGCCACATTACTTCTACCTTTGCTGGTATTCCTTTCTCTATCTATTTGTGGCAGACTCTCGCTTTGTGTCTGTTCTGGGTTGTACACTGATACTATGGGACCTATGGTGACAGGTACCGTAAGAGCATCTGGTAGCCTCTGAGCACTGGCCCCTTCTTCGCAATGTACTTTCTGTACCGTAAATCTTCCTACTACTCTCGCTTCTGGGGATTCCTGAGATACCCCCTCTCCTTCCACTGAGCCGGACCTGTCCCCTACTGGGCCCAAGTCGCTCTCTCTTAAGACTCCACCGTCTACTACAGATATCTCTCTTCCCATTGGTGGTGCTGGCCTCCCTTCTACCTCTGGATTATATGGAGGTGGCCTTTCTAACAACAGTCTCTCTATCAGACTGTTGTCCGTCTCACTGTCGTCATCCTCTGTGTTCTTTCTCAGCGTCTCCCCTGCATTGACCAACAGTGGGTACAGTCTATCTCCCTCAATGGTCTGCACTCTCCACCTCTTGGCCAGTGCATCCCACCTCGCGTCCTGTACCGCCCTAACTGATCTCTTCACTCTTTCCTGTCTTCTATCTCTGTTCTTTTCGTAGGCTGCCCTGAACCATGCATTTAATGCTTCAAACTGTGTTGGTCTAGGTAAAGGTCGCAAAGAAGCCATAGTCGCTTTTAACTGGTACAACACCTCCAATCTAAACGTTCCATACCTAGGAAAAGTCAATTCCTCACTTCCGTCAGTCATCTTACACCAGTTCTCAAGCCATAATATGGTATGCAACCCAACATTCGTAGCCATGTAATGAGCTGGCGTATCCTCGGGTGGAGCCTCCTCCCCATCCCGAGGTTCTAGCTTCTTTTCTCCCTTAAAACAGCATTGCAATCCTTTTAGACATTTCATGATGAAACCCACAACGTTTCCTTGTTTACAATGCTCGTTTACTTCCCAATGACAATCCACCAATCCCAGGGCGGCTTTACTCTAACCGCCCTATCCCAGCGTGGCTCTCTTCTGATGTCACTCGCTTCTCGCTAACTGCCCAATCTCAGCGCGGCTCCACACTAACCGTCTTATCCCAGCGCGGCTCTTTCTGACGTCACTCGCCTCCGCTTCACAGCAGTTCCCCTCCTTTCTCCGCTCGTCTCTCGGTCATGCATGCGTCCCAATCATACACTTGAAATGATCACTTCCGACCAAGCAATCACTTCCTTGACTGTACGTTCACAGTCTGACTGTAATTGTCACCGAACTGGCAAATGTCTGTCCACTTAACGACCAGACAATCGCCTCTCTGATAGGTTGCATACACACGGCAACTTCCGACCAGCGTCCGTCACCCACACATTCACACATTCGTTCCCCCTATCTCGGTCCTGCGGGCGATCAATGGTACCTCTTGACCCCCTTACAATGGTCGACAATTACTGTGGGTGTTCGATACACCCGAACCACTTAAACTCTCCTTGAGTCTAAGATTTTCACCGGTTGCGCGCGCTCACAACCTGATCTCCTTTCACACTACAGGCACTCAACTCCGCTAGACAATACAATTCAACAACACAATGCTCACCGCAATCTAACACGCATGACCCTTTTCATACTCACTCTCTTACGACCTGCTGCTTTCTGCCGCACGTCACTCTCCGTCATTTTCCGTGGAAGGCTATCCTCCGTCCGCAGTTCTGCGGACACACATCTCCAGATATCTATGGGCCTTGGGGAAATCTTTGCCTACTCTAGATTACCCTCACTCCAGAAGATAAACCATCCTACTCTGCTACCAACTGGAAAGGCGGGATTTCTACTCTAGAAACAGAATAGCATTTTTTCTAGAATCCCGTCACAGGTCGACTAGACCTTTTTACCTGTCATGGAGTGTAGAAGGCAATCTATCTCAACAGTGTAATATCAACTTGAACGATCCCCATTGCTTTCCCCAAAGAACCAATGACATAAGATCGAGTTTAAAGGTTTATTATAAAGCCAAAAACAGTTGTGTATATAAACACCTCAGTAAAAGATTCAGAAGATAAACAGGCACTAATACAAACATGATCCTACGGAAAAGTCTTAATCGGCTAAGAAACAATACCAATATCAATTCCAAAATCATCAGGCTAACAAGAATTGCTATAACCTGGGTTTTGGTAGGCATCGGAAAAGAAAGGAAAAAGTCCAGATTAATCTGTCCCTACACTATACTAGGTGACATCCCTACTTAACAAAGTTGCCTCCTATCAAAGGTTCTTTAGCCCACCCTGCCACCCCAGTTCAGACATGGCCATATACAAATCAGTCTGACCCTGTGCCTCATGGGAACAGTCCAGCCCGAACTGCCAAGCCATGCCTTCCCTGGACCGGAAACAAGCTTCCTAGGACCGGTTTCTGGCATTTCAGTCGTCTTCAGCCAGGCTTGCTTGAATCCAGTGGCAAAGTGAGCAAGGGACTCACGTCTGAGCATACCCTACCAATTTATGGCAAACAATGCGGTACAAAAGGGGGTGGTGATGGACGGAGCATCTGAACCAATCAAACACTCACACCCAGTCAACAGATCTGCGTTTAATCCATCATCGTTCTTTAGCCCACTCTGTCACCCCAGTTCAGACATGGCCATATGCAAATCAGTCCGACTCTGTGCCTCATGGGAACAGTCCAGCCCGAACTGCCAAGCCATGCGTTCCCTGGACCGGAAACAAGCTTCCTAGGACTGGTTTCTGGCATTCCGGTCCAGGAAAGACATGGCTTGGCAGTTTGGGCTGGACTGTTCCCTTGAGGCACAGGGTCAAGACTGATTTGCATATTGCCATGCTGAACCGGGGTGGCTTGGTGAGCAAAATAACGATGGATTAAACCCAGATCTGCGACTGGGGGTGAATGTTTTGCAACATTTCGTCCATCATCTTGTGTGTTTTACATATCTGTTGTAATCCGATGGCAGCAATTGGGAACAAAGAAGAGACTTTTCAAATAAATAATCCAAGGAATGTAATGGTCCCAATAAATTACAATGTAGTGAAACGGCTTTAAAGAGGAGAGATTAAATAAAAGCATATTTTTGTTTTTAAAATCCAGGATTTTCCATCCCAAATGGGACGTATAGCTGATAACAGACTGTGGCATGAGTTCTGGGACCAAGTTTAAGGTTGTTAAATCAATCCAGTACTTAGACGTTACTCTGTGATTTCACACCACATGGCAACAGACACTGAAATGGCTTCAGCAGCCTGGCTTCAGATTAAAATGTCACTTCAGGAACCTGAGTCCACAATGCGTCAACAATAAACATCTGTTATTCAGCGCCAAGATGCCTCTGGGCGATCGTGCGCTTTACAAATACACGTGCTATGTAATGCCGGACTGTGACATCCATTTAGGGAACCTGAGACCAGACATCAATCCTAGAACACAGACTATGACATTACTCTTTCATCTCAAACAGGATACAACATCTCAAGGGGAAATCATTGCCAGACATTTCAGGAGCCCAACTTTAGACGGTGACGTCATCAGAGGAACATGACATTACGCCAGACGTGACGCCAGACGTGACGTTTCTGCATGCTCTGGTACAGGATTCCTCCATTCTGAAAGCAACGTGTCAAACTACTCAGGTCGCCGAAGAATGGAAAATGATTCGTTCAAACGGATTAACAGACTGTGTTTAACCGAAACCAAGTAAAAATTAAAGCGTGCACATTGAAATAAACAACAGTAAAAGAGGAGGAAAGAAACTAGCAGGAGGCGGAATTCTCAATAAACATGAAGCTAGATGGTGTGCTTCGAAAATCATCGCGATCACGGTCACTGTGAAAGCGAAAGTGATCCGATGATTCAGCGAGACCTAACAAGGAAGTTATAGATGCGCGCCCTCTTTTGTCCGCACCGAAAAGAAGCCGAGATCTTGTGTTGCCTGTTCCATAATTAAACTGATACAAGAAACAGGAACCTCAATAAGTGCACCAGAAACATGACTGGTCAGAGTTCTTTGTTTAACAATGAGCATAAGGATCAGAATGTCGCCTCTGGGTTTGCATCATATAGTACAGCTCGGTACGTGTTTTCAATGCACATATAATATCGGAGTTAAAATTGTATATATATATTTAAGAATGGGAAAATAAACATACAAGTAATAAATAACTATTAAGACAGCAGCAACACGTGCTATGAAACAAAAAAAATAGTGTGAGGATGGCACAACAGCAACCTGTTTTGCAGAGATCCGAGGCACTCTTAAGGTGGCATAAAGTGCCATACAGCTAACTAGCTGCTCATAACTTCCTGCTGTAAAGTGGGAAGGTCACATTTTCCCAGAGCAAGCTTTTATTATATAAAGTGTACTTCTCTTTTTAAAGTCTCGTTTTTGTTCCCCAGCCCGCTGTCACATGTAATGTGAGCAGCGAAAGCAACGTAGTCCTTCTGCTGGAAAGAAAAAAAAAACACTACACACTCATGTCTAAATACAGTTAGCCACGTCGGCTTTATAAGGAGCATTTATTACTAAGAAATATAAAATTAACTCAAATGTGAAGAAAATGCATGGCCTGCACAGCCTCGTCCAGCCACCCTCTTGTGTGTGGTTTGAAAGTGTGAGCTGATGTTTTCACCGCATCACAAATATATTAAACAAGACGACACTGTGCTATACAAGAAGCATGTATTGCTAAGAAATAAAAAATGAGCACAAATGCAAAGAAAATGGATGGGGTCATGTGATGATGGTTTTCCACCTATAATGAACCACAAGTGAGGCAGGTGAAAGAAGAACCTTATTTTTTATTGCATACATTAATTATAAAATGAGCTCCGGTCGTTTCTCCGCCATTTCTCGGACATTCGCGCATGCGCAGTCGCTCCCAAAATGGCCGCTGCGCGCTACGTCACTACGTAGCGGGCATACACTAGAGCGCGACTCTACATATCTCCCCTTTTTTCCATTTCAAAGGAAAACATACAGTCTATGTACATCCGGAAGCTATTTAGCTTCTCCCAGTTCTAAGTCTCAGAAACGGGTGGGCCTGACCACCACCCGGCCTGCTCGTGTGCATCTTACCGGAGTAGAGGGAACTTCCCTGTGGCTGTTCTCTGCAGGGCTCACCATCTTATCTCCTTGGGTACAGGGTCTTTCTCTCCCTGAGGTCACACTCTCCTCTCCTGGCTGTTCCTCTGCCACCTGGTTATCGCTGTCTTCCAACTCCTCGCTGTTTTCACTATCTACAGGATTCTCTTCTCCCCCAGGTATATTTTCCTCATTTTCCCATTGCCTCCGGTCTTGCGGTGTCCTCCCATAATCCTCATGGGACCATTGTAGAATTTTATTGCATTTGGCCATGCAGTCTTGGGACCATACATTTCCATCGCTGAGTAGTGCTGCCCTGTCGTATACTCCTTTTACTTGTAAGGGTTGACTGTATTTGCTGTCCCCTTTTCTCCTTAGTACTTCTAATTTGACTCTCACCCATTCTCCTCTCTTCAGGGCTGTTTCTTTCACATTCTTTCTTCGGTTGTAATGTTCCGTGTATATCCTTTGGGATTTCTCTAGATTGTGCTGCACCACCGCAGGAGACCACTTGCTTGGTACTGTCTTTTCACTCCATGCTAAGTTGTCTTTGGTGAAGGGGTATAGCACCTTCCAGAATCTAGAAGGGGCTATACCCTGTGCTCGTTTGGTGATGCGGTAGGCCCATATCATGCTTTAGACCTCCTTTTCCCAATCCTTGCCCATCGTGATGGAGGCTTGTATGGATCCCATTATGACTCTATTGAACTGCTCCACCTGGCCATTGCTTGCTGGATGGTATATAGAAGGGTGTTTGACTTTGATGCCGTTTCTTTCTGCATACTTGTACCACTTCTCCGAGGTGAACTGCGGTCCATTATCGTTCAGGATGGATCTGGGAATACCTTCTCTGAGGAAGACGGATGTAAGGAATCGGAGTACTGTTTCTGTGTCCATCTCTTCCTGTATGTGTACTTCAGGCCATTTTGAGTACCTGTCGTCGAGGACACACAGATACTTTGGTGTGCCCTGGGCATCCAATACGGGCCCTAGGATGTCTACCGACACCTCCTCCCATGGATTACTTGGGTTGGCAAACTTCCCCAAGGCGGGCCTCAAGGGCGTCAGAGTTTTGTCTGCCCTTAGACACTAGTCGCACTCCCTTATGTGTCTCTCCACTTGATTGTCCAATCATGGCCACCAGTACATTTGCTTCGTTCTCATCTTGTGTCGGGATTGTAAGCAGCGCAAGAACAGACGCGCGCCACTAACCTTATGTATATGGCCAGCAGGGACGATGGGATGACAGTCCCCTCGACTTGTCTAAACACAACACCCAGTAGTGATGTATTAGCCACTTTCTGAGCGTGTATTGCGAGAAGCCGGGAGGTGAGAAGGTGTAGAAGGGTCGGGGTTAGCGGTACTGCCTTCTGGGTCTCGTCTGAGTTATCCACGAGATCTCGGTTGAGGGACGTACTGCAGCGTGGAGAGACAAAGAGTAGGAGTGAGTACCTGGTCCGAATAATGTCAATCCCCCCTGGCCCGAGTTACTACACTTACTAGATGTAACACTATATTGTCGTACAGCGTAATCGTGCAGTTCCTAAATCCGAGATAACCAGACACTTTTGAAAGGAAAGTTATCGTCACTTTCCTCAATAGAGTATATATATATTCCAGAGAGACTCTTTTACCCTCCGGTACTAAAAAGTGCTTTTTGTTTGCGGGCGCTTTGCTCTCAATAATTCTTGGGAACAAACAAGATGTCGAATGATTCAAAGAAAAGTATTTTCGTGAACCTCGGGTGCGCTAAAGAAACAAAGAACGCGTAACACGGGGGATAGTATCAAAGAAAGTAAAACAGGTGTGGAAAGAAGAACGAGCCCGTTCTTCTTTTGTATACTTGCGACTGCAGCAGGAAAACCTCTTCTCCTCTGACCTCGCAGGCTTTTCATCGGCGCTGGGCTGGACTCCTCTGACCTCGCAGGCTCTTTGTCTGCGCTGGGCTTGAATCCTCTGACCTCGCAGGCTCTTTGTCTGCGCTGGGCTTGAATCCTCTGACCTCGCAGGCTCTTCGTCTGCGCTGGGTTTCTAGGTTATACATCCGGCGGGGACAACACCTTCCGCCATAACCAAAACTGCAAAAACAATTGTCAAGCAACTACCTGCTGCAGGGGAGGAGCTTATATAGGCTCAGCCTTTTTTCCGGCATTCCATAGCCGCTTAGCCTTCTGGGACATGTAGTCCGTTTGGAGAGAGCGTGCTATTCTACATCTCTTTCTTCTCGCCGTGGCGGCAAGAGCGATCGCGACAGTACCCCCTCTCGAGGACAGCCGTCCCGGCGGTCGACCCGGCTTACCAGGGAACCGCTCGTGGAATTCAGCGACCAGTTCCGGGCAATGCAAATGGTCCACAGGTTCCCATGTTCTATCCTCGGGTCCGTACCCTTTGCAATCGACCAGATGCTGGACCCTGCCACGCACCATACGAGAATCCAGAACTCGTTGCACCTCATATTCCTCCTGGCCTTCCACCTCCAGAGCTTGAGGACGCTCCGGCAACCGCATACTCAACGGACAGGGTCGGAGGAGGGACACATGGAACACCGGATGGATAGACCATGAAACAGGCAGGGACAGCTTCATTGCCACAGGATTCACTACTTCACAGATTCCATAAGGACCAATAAACTTAGCCTTAAGTTTATTAACCCCTTTCAGATGTATGTTACGTGTGGAAAGCCACACCTTGTCCCCCACCTTATAAGCCGGCTCCTCGGACCTCTTCCTGTCAGCAAAAAGTTTATGAGCGGCTTGTGCAGTCTCCAAACAGTTCCGAACATTGATCAGGATGGCCCTCAAATGAGCATGATGTTCATATATGGTTGGAATCAAGGATTCCGCAGGCCAGTCGAACGGAAGCATGTTCGGATGGAAACCGTAGAGGCAGAAGAAGGGAGAACACCCCAAAGTGGTATGAACAGCATTGTTATAGGCGAACTCCGCCAACCACAAAATGGTGGTCCAATCCGTGGCATTCTGCATGGTAAAACAGCGGAGGTATTGTTCCAGTGTCTGATTCAGACGTTTGGTTTTACCATATGTCTGGGGATGGTAGCTGGATGATAATCTTGCGTCAATTTGTAAGATGGCACAGAGAGCCTTCCAAAAATGGGATGTGAATTGCGCACCACGATCAGTTATCAGCACACTCGGCAGTCCATGCGCCCGCACAATGTGTTGGAGGAATACCGTCGCTAACTCCACAGACGTAGGTAGACCTGGCAAAGAAATAAAGCGTCCCATCTTGGTGAGGTGGTCTACTATCACCAAAATGACCGTCTGATTGACGCAGGGAGGCATCTCCACAATAAAATCCATGGATAATGTATGCCAAGGTTTAGGAGGAATGGGCAATGGATGGAGTAAGCCTGATGGTTTAGTGTGGACTGATTTGCCCTGGGCACAAATCGCACTGTTCTTTACATATTCCTTTACATCAGCTCGTACACTCTTCCACCAAAAGGAACGTTCCACGTTTGCTGTGGTTTTGTATATGCCCATGTGTCCGCCATATACAGAATCATGTGCCCACATCAACACCTGTTGTTGCAACGCAATCTGGGGTATATACAACGCATGATAATGGTATGCTAGGTCGTTTTCCGTATGTCGGTGTTCTGGCGCCTCTTGTATCCAAGAGGGGATATCAATCTCAGTTAGTGCCACTCTTACATCTTCCAAAAAGTCCTCAGACGTGACCAGGGCAATCGATGTTGTGGAACATTCAGCTTCTTGAAGGATATAAGGGGGTTCCTCAGGTTCCACCGTCTCTTCTTCTCCCAGACGGGATAAGGCGTCCGCTTTTCCATTGCGTGACCCAGGCCTGTATTTGATTATGAAATCAAAGTCGGAGAAAAACAAGGTCCATCTAAGCTGTCGTGGAGTCAAGGCTTTAGCCGTTTTGAGGAACAACAGGTTCCGATGATCCGTGATGATTTCAACAGTATGCAGAGCCCCTAGGAGATAGTGTCGCCACTCTTCACACGCTCTTTTAATGGCAAGGAGTTCTTTATCTGTGATGGTGTAGTTTGTCTCACAGGGTGTAAGTTTCCTCGAATAGTAGGCCACCGGGTGCAGCTGCCCTGTGGTGGGATGCCGTTGGGATAAGATCCCTCCGAGGGCGAATTGGGAATCGTCGGTCTCTAGGATAAATGGCAGTTGAGGATCTGGATGTCTGAGAATCGGGGCTTGAGTAAACCTGTCCTTCAGGAGTCGAAAGGATACTTCTGCTTCTGTTCCCCATACGAAGGGTACGTTCTTTCGTAAGAGGGCTGTGATGGGGTGGATGGTTTTAGAAAAGTCCCGAATAAAGCGCCGATAATAGTTGGCAAAGCCAAGGAAACTTTGCACCGCCTTAACATTCTGCGGAGTCTTCCAGTTAAGGATCGCCTCAACCTTGCTCATGTCCATCCTGAACCCTTGGGCGTCTATAATGTACCCCAAGAAGGCGACTTCCTGAACATGGAAAAGGCACTTTTCCAGCTTGGCGTACAACAAATTTTGTTGTAGCTTCCTCAACACCGTCTTAACATGGACGATATGATCTGACATAGTTGACGAATAAATCAAAATATCGTCGATATAGACCACGCAGTAGGACTCCAAACACCCTCTTAGCACTTCGTCCATGAAGAATTGAAAAGCGGCCGGGGCGTTGCAGAGACCAAAGGGCATTACCCGATATTCGAATAGACTGAATTTGGTCCTGAACGCCGTCTTCCACTCGTCTCCTCTTTGTACTCGAACAAGGTGGTATGCTCCCCGAAGATCGAGCTTCGTGAAATAGCGTGCTCCCTTCAATTGATCCATCAGGACCGGAATCAGGGGAAGGGGATAACGTTTTTTTATCGTCACCTTGTTAATGGCGCGGTAATCTATGCAGGGTCTTAGCTCATCACAGTCCTTCTTGGCAATGAAAAACATCGGCGAGGAAGCTGGGGAGGTTGAGTGTCTGATAAACCCGGTTGCCAAGTTGTCCTCAATATAGGTTTTCAAATATTGGGTTTCTTTTTCCGTCGGTGCATACACCCTACTGCAGGGGATATCTGCCCCCGGGACCAGGTCAACACGGCAGTCATAGACCCTATGGGGTGGTAAATGGGCAGCCTTTTGTTTGTCGAATAAGGCTTGGTACTCCTGGTATTTAGCGGGAAGCGCTGTGGCACAACAGAACTTCTCAAGGGTGCAGGCATTTGCCAAATAGTTGGCAGGTGAGGGTTCAGTGATTGAAGGAAGGAGTTCATGATTCTTACAATGTTCCTTACAATAGAGAGAGGTCATATTGACTGTACGGGATGACCAACTCACAAAAGGATCGTGTAGGGTAAGCCATGGCATACCCAGGATGAGACGAAATTGCGGGGCGTCAATCAGGTCGAATTGTATATGTTCTTGATGGTCCACCCCGAACTCCATCAACAGTGAAAGGGTGTTATACACCACCGGGCCTGATGAAAGGACAGTGCCGTCCACTGCCTTTACTGTTTCGGATCGAAGCTTCTTTTCACAAGGGATGCCCATCCGTAACGCAAAGTCTTGGTCGATGTAATTACCAGTGGCCCCAGAGTCAAGGAGGGCATCGATCTATAGTTTGCCTCGAGAGGAAATCCAGAGAGACACACTCACGTTCATGTGGGCCACTGCGGGATGAAGGGTGTTAGTAAGAATGGGGGAGATCATGGAATGCTGGCATCTCAAGTCAGAGACCTCCGTCTGATTTGAGATCTTCAGTTTTCCGACTGTTCTTCGTTCTTCATCGTAGCTTGGACTCGAGGAAGGGTAACGCGTCCTGGAACGTAGTTCCGGGCTCGGCATTCCTTGATGAAATGTCCTCCTTTCCCACAATAAAGACAAAGCTTAAGTCGTCTCCTTTTATCCTTTTCTTCCGTGGTAAGGGGGCCTCTATTCCCTCCGATCTGCATAGGTTCCGACTCTTCTGGTGCCTTAGTCTTTTCATCTCCTCCTGTTCTTGGTCGTGTCAGAGGATAGTAGACTTGATTTTCTCCTCTAGGTCTTTCTCCTTTTCTTTCTAGCAAGCGGTGATCTAGCTGGACGGTCAGATCAATGAGTTCTGTCACCGTTGTCGGTAACTGTACCACTTGGGCTAACACGTCCTTCAATTCTCCTCTTAAACCCTGATAAAAGAGGGAAATCCGCTTTTCCACTGGCCATTCTGTCTCCACTAATAGGCGATTAAAAGTGGTAATATAAGACAAAAGATCTTGCGAACCCTGTCTCAATGTCATTATTTCACGGTCGAGGGTTAACATGTGAGACTTTCTGTCGAATAACTTTCTCAACTCGAGACAAAAATCGGGAAAGCTATGTAACACAGGGTCGTTACGTTCCAATAAGGGTATGGTCCAACTTGACGCATTCCCTCCCATGTATGACATCATAAACGCTGTTTTAGCCGCTTCATCCTGAAAGACCGCTGGCTTACACAAGAAATGAAGACGGCACTGATTTAGGAAGGTCTCAAATTTTCGAGGATCCCCGTAAAACCTCTCTGGTGGAGCAAGAGGTATCCCAGTGTTCTGGATTATCTGAACAGTGGGTAAGGCATCCGTGGTTGTAGAGGGAGTAGACAGAGGCAAAAATGAACCCCGCGGCCGAGATGAAGCAGGTGGGGGCAACGTGGCCAGTTTGAGTATGGGTCTCACCCCTGGTTCTTTAAGTGCCAAGTCCGACAACTCCTTGCGCATCTGGGAAACCTTGTGGTATAAAGTTTGGTTCTCTGCACGAGATGTAAGGACCTCCTGTCGCAGTTCCGAGAAACTTTCCAACAAGGTAGCAAGGGTAGCATCGGCATCCATCGTCCGGGCTGGTTAGTATTCTTGGGCTTGACAATCTGTCGGGATTGTAAGCAGCGCAAGAACAGACGCGCGCCACTAACCTTATGTATATGGCCAGCCGGGACGATGGGATGACAGTCCCCTCGACTTGTCTAAACACAACACCCAGTAGTGATGTATTAGCCACTTTCTGAGCATGTATTGCGAGAAGCCGGGAGGTGAGAAGGTGTAGAAGAGTCGGGGTTAGCGGTACTGCCTTCTGGGTCTCGTCTGAGTTATCCACGAGATCTCGGTTGAGGGACGTACTGCAGCGTGGAGAGACAAAGAGTAGGAGTGAGTACCTTGTCCGAATAATGTCAATCCCCCCTGACCCGAGTTACTACACTTACCAGATGTAACACTATATTGTCGTACAGCGTAATCGTGCAGTTCCTAAATCTGAGATAACCAGACACTTTTGAAAGGAAAGTTATCGTCACTTTCCTCAATAGAGTATATATATATTCCAGAGAGACTCTTCTACCCTCCGGTACTAAAAAGTGCTTTTTGTTTGCGGGCGCTTTGCTCTCAATAATTCTTGGGAACAAACAAGACGTCGCATGATTCAAAGAAAAGTATTTTCGTGAACCTCGGGTGCGCTAAAGAAACAAAGAACGCGTAACACGCGGGATAGTATAAAAGAAAGTAAAACAGGTGTGGAAAGAAGAACGAGCCCGTTCTTCTTTTGTATACTTGCGACTGCAGCAGGAAAACCTCTTCTCCTCTGACCTCGCAGGCTTTTCATCGGCGCTGGGCTGGACTCCTCTGACCTCGCAGGCTCTTTGTCTGCGCTGGGCTTGAATCCTCTGACCTCGCAGGCTCTTCGTCTGCGCTGGGCTTGAATCCTCTGACCTCGCAGGCTCTTCGTCTGCGCTGGGTTTCTAGGTTATACATCCGGCCGGGACAACACCTTCCGCCATAACCAAAACTGCAAAAACAATTGTCAAGCAACTACCTGCTGCAGGGGAGGAGCTTATATAGGCTCAGCCTTTTTTCCGGCCTTCCATAGCCGCTTAGCCTTCTGGGACATGTAGTACGTTTGGAGAGAGCGCGCTATTCTACATCTCTTTTTTCTCGCCATGGCGGCGAGAGCGATCGTGACATCTTGGTCTTTACGATTCCCAGATGACCCTCGTGCAGCACCGCCAAGAGGCGGGGTATCAGTGTTCGGTGGGACTACTTTGTCCCCTCTGTACAAGTATATGCCATTGTCTTCCACGGACAGTTCCTCCTGGACTTCATAGAATTTCCTGAGCTCTGCTCGTAAATGTTTCTTTTCTGGCCATCCATGTACTATAGACATCTTGACCTCTCCGATGTCCTGGTCCGCTGCATACGCCTCTATCCACTCCTGGTGGCTTATTACACGTTCCCGGTCTTCCATCAAGCCTACCATCTCCTCACATTCTCCTGTCTGGCTGGGGCCCTTTCCATAGCTGACACTCTACTGAGGTAGTCGGCTATCTTGTTCCTTGTTCCCGGTATGTATTCTACCTCATACCTGCACTCCAGTAGTTTCAGGGTCATCTTAGCGATGCGCGGCGTCGCGCTTGCATGTCCACTCGAGGTGAGTACCTTGACTAATGGCTTGTGGTCGGTTTTGAGTTGGAACCTCGTGCCCCATAGGAATTGTCGGAACTTCCCCATGGCCCACACTGCCGCAAGCATCTCCTTCTCTAATACGCTGAATTTCTGTTCCGTGGACGATAGGGACCTGGACGCGAAGCTGAGGGTTTCCATTGTTCCGTCTGTCCTCTCCTGCATAAGAACTGTTCCCAGCGCTTTTTCGCTGGCATCCGTCGTCAAAACCGACTTCCCATGGGGGTCGTATCCTTGTAGCGGTCCAGCTTGGCTGATGTCCTTTTTATGGGTGTCCAAATTCTTTTTCCGTCTCTTCTGTCCATGTGAACACTGTTTTGTCCCTTATAAGTTGCCTCAGGTGGTGCGTCTTGGTGGCGAAGTGTTGTACGAATTTGCTGTAGTACTCAGCCATTCCTAGGAAGGATCTCACCTCTTGTTTGCTGGTAGGAGCCGGGCCGTCGCAGATTGCCTTCACATTGGCCCGTTTGGGCGTGATGCCGTGTTCTCCAATCTGGTGCACCAAGTATATGACCGACGTCATCCCGAGTCAGCACTTCTCCCATTCTGCTGTTAGCCCATTGTTCTCTAGGACTCGGAGCACCTTGTCCGGCTTCCTATCGTGATCCTTCCGGTCTTTTCCCATTATCAGTATATCGTCCTGGAAGTACTGTACCCCTTCGATGTCTTTAAATAGGCGGTGCATCAGTTTCTGAATAACGGCCGCTGCTGACGCTAGACCAAATGGCATGCAGCGGAATCGGTAACATCCGAAGGGTGTTATAAATGAAGTCAGTTTCCGGCTTGCTGGGTGCAGGGCTATCTGATGATATGCGGAAGTGAGGTCAATAGTGGAGAACCACTTTACCCCTTTCGTCTTGGCCAACATTTCTTCGATGTGTGGCAGCGGGAATTTCTCCACTATTATGTATTTATTCAGTTCTCGAAGTTCTACACAGAGGCGAACCTTGCCATTTGGTTTCATTGCCACCACCAGGGGCGCCAGCCACTCCGAACTATTTATTGGCTCGATTATTCCATTCTCCTCCAGTCTGTGCAATTCCTGCTGTACCGCTTCTCTCACAGCTATGGGTACGTCTTTATGTATATGGCCAGCCGGGACGATGGGATGACAGTCCCCTCGACTTGTCTAAACACAACACCCAGTAGTGATGTATTAGCCACTTTCTGAGCATGTATTGCGAGAAGCCGGGAGGTGAGAAGGTGTAGAAGAGTCGGGGTTAGCGGTACTGCCTTCTGGGTCTCGTCTGAGTTATCCACGAGATCTCGGTTGAGGGACGTACTGCAGCGTGGAGAGACAAAGAGTAGGAGTGAGTACCTTGTCCGAATAATGTCAATCCCCCCCTGGCCCGAGTTACTACACTTACCAGATGTAACACTATATTGTCGTACAGCGTAATCGTGCAGTTCCTAAATCTGAGATAACCAGACACTTTTGAAAGGAAAGTTATCGTCACTTTCCTCAATAGAGTATATATATATATTCCAGAGAGACTCTTCTACCCTCCGGTACTAAAAAGTGCTTTTTGTTTGCGGGCGCTTTGCTCTCAATAATTCTTGGGAACAAACAAGACGTCGCATGATTCAAAGAAAAGTATTTTCGTGAACCTCGGGTGCGCTAAAGAAACAAAGAACGCGTAACACGCGGGATAGTATCAAAGAAAGTAAAACAGGTGTGGAAAGAAGAACGAGCCCGTTCTTCTTTTGTATACTTGCGACTGCAGCAGGAAAACCTCTTCTCCTCTGACCTCGCAGGCTTTTCATCGGCGCTGGGCTGGACTCCTCTGACCTCGCAGGCTCTTCGTCTGCGCTGGGCTTGAATCCTCTGACCTCGCAGGCTCTTCGTCTGCGCTGGGCTTGAATCCTCTGACCTCGCAGGCTCTTCGTCTGCGCTGGGTTTCTAGGTTATACATTCGGCCGGGACAACACCTTCCGCCATAACCAAAACTGCAAAAACAATTGTCAAGCAACTACCTGCTGCAGGGGAGGAGCTTATATAGGCTCAGCCTTTTTTCCGGCCTTCCATAGCCGCTTAGCCTTCTGGGACATGTAGTCCGTTTGGAGAGAGCGCGCTATTCTACATCTCTTTTTTCTCGCCATGGCGGCGAGAGCGATCGTGACATCTTGGTCTTTACGATTCCCAGATGACCCTCGTGCAGCACCGCCAAGAGGCGGGGTATCAGTGTTCGGTGGGACTACTTTGTCCCCTCTGTACAAGTATATGCCATTGTCTTCCACGGACAGTTCCTCCTGGACTTCATAGAATTTCCTGAGCTCTGCTCGTAAATGTTTCTTTTCTGGCCATCCATGTACTATAGACATCTTGACCTCTCCGATGTCCTGGTCCGCTGCATACGCCTCTATCCACTCCTGGTGGCTTATTACACGTTCCCCGTCTTCCATCAAGCCTACCATCTCCTCACATTCTCCTGTCTGGCTGGGGCCCTTTCCATAGCTGACACTCTACTGAGGTAGTCGGCTATCTTGTTCCTTGTTCCCGGTATGTATTCTACCTCATACCTGCACTCCAGTAGTTTCAGGGTCATCTTAGCAATGCGCGGCGTCGCGCTTGCATGTCCACTCGAGGTGAGTACCTTGACTAATGGCTTGTGGTCGGTTTTGAGTTGGAACCTCGTGCCCCATAGGAATTGTCGGAACTTCCCCATGGCCCACACTGCCGCAAGCATCTCCTTCTCTAATATGCTGAATTTCTGTTCCGTGGACGATAGGGACCTGGACGCGAAGCTGAGGGTTTCCATTGTTCCGTCTGTCCTCTCCTGCATAAGAACTGTTCCCAGCGCTTTTTCGCTGGCATCCGTCGTCAAAACCGACTTCCCATGGGGGTCGTATCCTTGTAGCGGTCCAGCTTGGCTGATGTCCTTTTTATGGGTGTCAAATTCTTTTTCCGTCTCTTCTGTCCATGTGAACACTGTTTTGTCCCTTATAAGTTGCCTCAGGTGGTGCGTCTTGGTGGCGAAGTGTTGTACGAATTTGCTGTAGTACTCAGCCATTCCTAGGAAGGATCTCACCTCTTGTTTGCTGGTAGGAGCCGGGCCGTCGCAGATTGCCTTCACATTGGCCCGTTTGGGCGTGATGCCATGTTCTCCAATCTGGTGCCCCAAGTATATGACCGACATCATCCCGAGTCAGCACTTCTCCCATTCTGCTGTTAGCCCATTGTTCTCTAGGACTCGGAGCACCTTGTCCGGCTTCCTATCGTGATCCTTCCGGTCTTTTCCCATTATCAGTATATCGTCCTGGAAGTACTGTACCCCTTCGATGTCTTTAAATAGGCGGTGCATCAGTTTCTGAATAACGGCCGCTGCTGATGCAAGACCAAATGGCATGCTGCGGAATCGGTAACATCCGAAGGGTGTTATAAATGAAGTCAGTTTCCGGCTTGCTGGGTGCAGGGCTATCTGATGATATGCGGAAGTGAGGTCAATAGTGGAGAACCACTTTACCCCTTTCGTCTTGGCCAACATTTCTTCGATGTGTGGCAGCGGGAATTTCTCCACTATTATGTATTTATTCAGTTCTCGAAGTTCTACACAGAGGCGAACCTTGCCATTTGGTTTCATTGCCACCACCAGGGGCGCCAGCCACTCCGAACTATTTATTGGCTCGATTATTCCATTCTCCTCCAGTCTGTGCAATTCCTGCTGTACCGCTTCTCTCACAGCTATGGGTACGTTCCTTACTTTGTGGGCTATAGGCATGGAGTTCTCCTTGAGGTCTATCCTATGTGTGAACTTTTCCACTTTGCCGACCTTCCCGCCAAATACTTTAGGAAACTCGCTCTTCACCTTCTCGAGTTCCAGCGAGTGCTCTGGTGCTGTCAGTAGCACCTGCGTGTCTCCTCCTGGATCCAATTGTATTCCTAGGTCACCTTGGTCCATCCATCCTAGGACCGACGGTCCTTTCTCAGCCACGTACAACTTGCACTCCGCACTATGCCCCTTGAACTCAAATGTTAGGATCTGTACCCAACCATCGGAATGGGTTCACCGGTGTACGTGACCGGTCTAATGTCGGGAGGTTCTAGTCGCGGGCCCAGGCTGGGTCTGAAATTCTCCTCCCAAACTGTCCTTTGGACGATGGTGTACGGGGATCCCGAGTCCACTACGATTTTAATCTTCACTCCTCCTATCCGCATGTCGCATTGTGGCTTGCGTGAGCGCCTGCAGTCAATGCCTAGTACCTGCTCTTCCATACACAGTACGTTGTCTTCTTCGTCTTGTTCTTCCTCTTCCTCTTGCTGTTCCTGCGCTACATACTTCACCGTGGGTCTCCTCACCTTGCGGCGGCACACCTTTTCATAGTGACCCACTACGCCACAGAACATGCATTTCGCCCTGAACGCTGGACATCGTTTGTAGTAGGCCGCGTGTGACTGGCTTCCACACTGGTAGCACGTGGACGTCCTTTCTTTGTTCTGCTTCCTCTGCTGTCCGGGTTTCCCCGTCCACCTGTTCGGCCCTTTTCCTTCAGCTGTCGTGACTTTGCTCCTTCCTGGTAGGTCTGCATCGTCTACCTTGTTCACCATGGGCCTCTGGACAGGTTCTCTCTTGACCGCATCAGCGCATCGTTTTATAAGTTCCACTTTTTTCACCATGGCAATCACCTCCTTAAGCGTGGAGTCTCCATTTACCCACAGTTTGTCTTGTACAGTCTTGTTGGTGGTGTGCATGACTATCTGGTCCTTTATGAATTTGTCATGCAAAGCACCGAATTTGCATGTTATCGCCAGCTTCCTCAACGCAGCGACGTAGTCGTCTATGGTTTCGCCCGCTTCTTGTTTCCTCTGCTGGAAATTATATCGGTCAATGGAAGTGCACACTGCTGGAAGATAGTGGTTGTTCAGATCTTCTATTGCGTGTCTGAATACGTCATCATCTGCATTCGGTCTAGGCGTGGGCACAAGACTCTGAAATACTCGTATCCCTTCTGGGCCTAGGTTGTGCAGGAGTATCCTTCTCTTCCTATTACTGGGAAATGCTTCTCTGTTCTTGTCTTGCAGTGCTTCAATGTAGTTCATGAAGTACTCTCTTCAGTCATCCCACTTCATTAAAGGCTCTCCCGGCTTGGGTAGAAACGGGATTGGCGTCGTGAGTGAAGACGCCTGTGCACTCATTTAGGCGCGTCTTTCTGGTTCCACCCCTGGACCTTTCGGGGCTGCCCGGCGCGTTTGCACCTTCACCGTGCACTTTGTTCGGTTGGGGTCCTTCTGCGCCCTCTTCTCTGCTCCTCGCTGACTCCGCCAGGGCCTCAACAGGGTGCGGGTACTTTACTGTATACACCCCCCTCGGTGTCCTTCCTCCGCCACTGTTCGCTCACCCTCTTGGTTCACCCTGCAGAGCGTCCTTCCCGCGTCCTTCACTACACGCCCTCTCTGGCTGTCTCGTGCCCCTATGTCTGGTACCTCGATGTCCTTGTGCTGCTCCTCGTCCTGTTCTTTTTCCTTGCCTCTGCCACGCTCTCCTCTAGTGTTGCTTCTGCTCTGGGTACCTCCTAGCTCCTCCTGTTACTCATTGTGGTGGCCCACCAGTCTGTGTTCGTGCCTCTCCTTCCTGGGTCGGGTCCTTCGTGCCTCTTTATGTGTTTTTTTCTTAGGGCATCCCGCCCTCGTCGCCACTGTGATGATGGTTTTCCACCTATAATTAACCACGAGTGAGGCAGGTGAAAGGGGAACCTTATTATTTATTGCATACATTAATTATAGGAGAGCGCCAGGCATAAGATTAGCTCCGGTCGTTTCTCAGCCGTTTCTCGGACATTCGCGCATGCGCAGTCGCTCCCAAAATGGCTGCTGTGGGCTACGTCACTACGTAGCA
Organism: Lissotriton vulgaris; assembly: GCF_964263255.1. Lineage (NCBI taxonomy): Eukaryota > Metazoa > Chordata > Amphibia > Caudata > Salamandridae > Lissotriton > Lissotriton vulgaris. Next base: position 514,569 of record NW_028243976.1, read on the forward strand.
CACATACACTAGAGCGCGACTCTACAGGTCATTGTACAGCCTCGTCTTAGCCACCCTCTTGTGTGTCGTTTGAAAGTATGAGCTGATGTTTTCACAGCATTATAAATATGTTAAACGAGACAAGAGTACGCTATACAGATTTTCTGAAATATGTTTATTACTCACCGCAAAAGCAGAGCAAAAAATGAACAAGACCCTTTAAAAGTAAAAGCAATTGTTAAATTGTTTGGGAAAGTTCCATTACTTTCTTTCAGCAGAGCCTTCCGTATTAAGACAAGCATGCATGAAAATAGAGATTATGCAGAGAATTTTTTTTTAAATAAAGTGCGCTCACCAGTTGCTTCAAAATGTCCATGGAGAATCTTTAGTAGTACGAGGATGGGACTCTATAATGAGAGAAACAAGCATTTTCCATGCAATAGATCTCGCTTTTGTGAGAGTTTGAGCTATTCGCATTGTAAATGACAATGCTTTTTATTTATGTGTTTTAAAAACTTGCAAGCGGTGCGTAAACATGCACTCTGTACTGATAGCCTTTGCTTACGAGAAGTAAGGCTGGCAATAACGGCGCCTCTTTTACTGCCAGCCTTGCTTCTCGTAAGCAAGTACTATCTGTACAAAGTGCGTGTTCATACACCGCTTGCAGGTTTTCAAAACACATAAATAAAAGGCATAGTCATTTACAATACCAATAGCTCAAACTCTTGCAAATGCGAGACCTATTGCATTGCAAATGCTTGTTTTTCCTTGTGATGGAGGTACAGGTGGCCAAACTCTGAGCATGGAGCTTGTCTTGGAAAATTCCACTCCCGGATGGAGTTCAATCAGTATCACTATATGCTGATAACCTCTTCCTTTATTTAGAAGATTGCCGTTCCCTTACGGCTGACATACCAGAATTGTCTGCAGACTTTGCAGCAGCATCTATTGTTTGAGTTAACTAGACCAAACCATGCACGTTCCCACTGTTCCCCAATATGCCATTCACTCATCATGGCCTAAGCGGCGACCCATTTCGCTGGGAGAGCACATCAATTAGCTATCTGGGTATTAGTGTATACCACTCCCATCAGAGCCTCCTAGAGACTAACTTGTCTAGGACAGTGTCTTCCCTGTTTTATCAGATTGAATTTTGGAAAACTCTTCCCCACAATGCCCATTGGACGCATACCGCTGTTGAAAATGGTGGTCCTTGCCCAACCTCTTTATCACGTTTCCAATCTTCCGCTAGCATTGCCCCCTCCTTCTTTAGGGACCTAAGTTAACTCCTTGGCGAACTGATCTGGGGTGTGAATAGACATAGGGTGACTCTTGCAAAATGTTGTCGCCTAGCAAATGAGGGTGGTTTTAGTGCTCTATAGTTTTACTATCTCGCTTCCCAAGTTCAATGGTTGAGGAGGTGGCTTTGAGGCCTCTCCCTTGAAGAGACATCTACTTGTTCACCACTGCTGGAAACACAAAAACCTGAACATACATGATTACTCTCAGATCCTAGGCGATCCCATTTACAGCCTCATCTTCTCAGGCTGCGCTGTACTGTTACTTGCATGCTTTGCTCCTAACTAAGAATCTAACCACATATGCACAGCCAATTTCATTGCTGGGTCCCCCTACATCTACCGGTTCACTTACCATGACCTCTCTTACTCACTGACACAAGTCTAACCTCTTGACAGTGGGTGACCTATTTGGTGAGGAAAACGTGCTCCCCTTTCCAGAGCTTGTAGACACTTACAGACTCCATCAATTCTTACTCTGCAATACTCTCCACTGCGCCCTGCAAAGGCTTTGGCGCATCTCAGATTCCCTTCGTGAACCTCACTCATTCATCCAGGTGTTATATACCATGTGTCTAGAACTCTGGTACATCTTTTGGTTCAATAGAATTGTTCTCCACTTGGCATCTCTATGCTAGGGGACCTTAGAGAGAGGTGGAAGGATGAGGCAGGTAGAGTCTTTCATGATAAGGAATGGTCTCTCACCCTAGAGGTCTCACAGCTTATATCTAGAAATACCAAATTTTAATTGATACAGTACTTTGTACTCCACAGAGCCTACCTAACTGTGCTCGATATGCATAACTACCTTCCGCAGGCGGCTTCTATGTATCCAAGACGTTCAAACTAAAATGCTGGCCTCACGCGTATGCTATAGAGCTGCCTCCTCCACACCCTCTTCTAGACTTACATAACAAAACCTGCTTACATCCACCATATGCAAACCCATCTCTTAGATTGGCCTCCCATACACTAGGCATGTACAAGAGGTCCAGGAAAGACCAGTCTGGTTCCTGTTTAGCCAATTTTGTGCTCCTTCTGGCAAAGCGAGCGATAACTCTTCATTGGAAGTCCAAGTTTACCTCTTTCACCACATCATGCTTCCAAACTCTCTTAAAATAGGCCAAATGTGAAGAATTCTGCATTGAGGAGAAAGGAGGCCAAGGGTCTCCACAAACACCCTTTGGCAACAACCTGGAACTCCCTGCTTGAACATCTGAAAAGGATGGTTGCCGAAATCCTCCCACCTTGATTTCTCTCCGTTTCCACTGACACTCTTGAAACACTGATCCTCACTAGTTATCAGGCGATTCATCAGAAATCAAGCCATTAGTTACCGCCGCTCCACTTTCTCAGCACTTTATCCCATTACCCTTTCCATGCCCTTCATTCTTCCCCCCAGTATGTAGTTGTCCCTTCCACCCCGTTGCCTCCATCTCTCCCAGTTACCATCCCAGTTTTTCAAAATGGTTATAATGATTAACATGTATTATTATGTCTCAAACGTTACTGTGTAAAAATATTAAGACATTTGTGAAAAAGACAGCCCAGAGGCAGAGGGAACTGAGTTCAGGAATGACTGAATTGAGAAGTAAGGGAGCCCAGGTCCAGTTAAAATTCCCAGCCATGTTAAAAATAATGTGGCGAAACAAAATGCACAACATAAGCAACCCAGAGGAAGTCGATATATTTATATCACAGATGGAATGAGAAGATATAGGATATATGGAATACATAGGGTAGAAGTTTGTGTTAAAAGGGTTTGAGTTTTAAATTTAGTAGATTAACACATTAAGAACTGGTATAGAGAGGCTGTTTTCTGTATTATATCTCATTTTTTTTGGTCTCTCTTTTCTGGGTGAGAAAGGGGAATCGCAGAGGGCGGAATGCATCGCCCAAGATCTGGAGCGGGTGTTTCCCAGGGGGAGGGGAGTGGGGAGCAATGGGAGAAAAACAAAAAAATAGCCCTCATTGGTTTATTTCTTGAAGGGGTGGAGATAAGCTCAGAAATGGTCATGGGCCGAACTTAACCTGTATTGGATAACAACTGGGATTACAGTTTTTTAGCATGGATAAGTTAAAAGTAGTTAATTTTTTAACATGGAATATTAACGGGTTAAGGTCCAGGAGAGGCCTGTAGTTTTATGAGAGACCTCTATATGGAAGACATCCACCCTGAGAAGGAAGCTATCGCTGAGTGGCTAGGTTTAACAACTCTCCCACGGCTAACCAATGAACAACAGAAAGTTTTAGTAGGAGAGATAGGGGACGGAGAGATCAGGACTCAGGTTAAAAAAATGGTAAAGGGGAAAGCTGCCGGCCAGATGGTCTCCCTGTGGATGTTTATTTATGTATTATTGGTGTCTTGATTCCAGCTCTAAAAGTTTTGTTTAATGAAATTTATATGGGGGAAATTGCTCCGAAGACCTGGTCTACAGTTACTTTTATTTTAAAACCTAACAAAGACTCAAGGAGAGTTGATTCATTCAGACCTATCTCTCCATTAAACACAGACTACAAGATCTTCTCCGGAATTATTTCCACTGTTAGGGCTCACTACACTGTTTTATCAACCATGTCCATCCAGCCTTATTTGAGGGTAGTGAATAGGCCATATCATCGGTGGCTTCTCACGAAATTCCGTTTCAACCAGATGCACCTCCTTCTGGGTGAATATCCGAAATGGAATAAGCCAAGGGATCATGCCCCATGCAAATGTGATACTTTCTCTGACCAAGACCTGACTCATTTTGTATTTTTCTGTCCCTTTTTGCGGAGGGGAGAGAAAAATATATACTACTACTTTTGAGGAACAGGGGATTTATGCAAGTGAAACCCGCAATGTTGTTTTTACAACTCATGGAGACCCCCATTGTAATGTTTGGGGTTGCAAGTTTTTTGGTAGCAGCTATGAGAGCTAAACGACTTAGATTATTGAACACCTCAACAGCTGAATGAATCATGTAAATAATAAGGTTTAGCACATCCTATTTCCTTATGAATTGTATAATTTTGTTCCCTGTAGTTTTAAAGTAATCTGAAAATGGCAATGAACTACCTATAGAACCAAAAGTGATGTTTTATTTAGGGTGTATGATCTATTGTACAAAGTAAAAAGTAATACTTGAACCTGATTTACCCTGCACAAATGTTCTTTTAACGTTTTTAAAATGTTTTATAATGTATGCTATATGTTGTACAGTATTGGTCGAAAAATGAATGAAATGTATGTCTATCCCATTTTTAAATGTGTTTGTAGTATACTTTTATGATTTTAATTAATCGAATAAAGTATTTTTGACTCTGACTCTGAACTGGGATTACAGTTTTTTAGCATGGATAAGTTAAAATTAGTTAATTTTTTAACATGGAATATTAATGGGTTAAGGTCCAGGAGAGGCCTGTAGTTTTATGAGAGACCTCTATATGGAAGACATCCACCCTGAGAAGGAAGCTATCGCTGAGTGGCTAGGTTTAACAACTCTCCCACGGCTAACCAATGAACAACAGAAAGTTTTAGTAGGAGAGATAGGGGACGGAGAGATCAGGACTCAGGTTAAAAAAATGGTAAAGGGGGAAAGCTGCCGGCCAGATGGTCTCCCTGTGGATGTTTATTTATGTATTATTGATGTCTTGATTCCAGCTCTAAAAGTTTTGTTTAATGAAATTTATATGGGGGAACTTGCTCCAAAGACCTGGTCTACAGTTACTTTTATTTTAAAACCTAACAAAGACTCAAGGAGAGTTGATTCATTCAGACCTATCTCTCCATTAAACACAGACTACAAGATCTTCTCCGGAATTATTTCTGCTCCGATAGCCAAGGTAATAAAACAGGTTGTCCACACCAATCAAAGAGGTTTTATACCTGGGAGGCAACTCAACGAATTAACATTTCAGTTGATAGGGGTGGTAGATATTGCTGTGACTCGGAATATCCCTCTCACTATAGAGGCGTTCGATGCGGTCAGAGCTTTTGACCAGTTACATTGGAAGTATTTATGGGAGTCCTTACGGAGCTTCGGATTTCCTCAGCATATGGTCACGGCGGTGCAACATTTGTATTATGGCCCGAGGGCCAAGGTGTTGTTGAATGGGGAACTGTCTGATTGGTTTGAAATGTTTAGGGGAACAAGACAGGGCTGTTCACTTTCCCCACTTCTTTTTAACATATGCATAGAGCCATTGGCGAACCTGATAAGAACAGACACCACTATCCTCCCATTTAGATCTAATGATTTTGAAGTTAAATTGGCATTATATGCCGATGAAATGATGTGATACACAAATAACCCAATGGAAGTAAACCCTAATTTGATGAGAAAGGCCGAAATATTTGGCCAGATCTCTGGGTATAAAGTAAATGTTGATAAAACTTAGATAATGGAGTGGAATCAGGGCCAACTGAGTCAGGGGGTTAAAACACAAATAAGATACCTAGGAGTTTTATTCACACAGAAGTTAGAGGACATTGTGAAAACTAACTGGAAGAAAACCAGTCAGGATGTGATAGGATTAATGGTAAAATAGGCGAACCTCCCCCTAAACATCTACGGTACTGTCAATTTAATAAAAATGATTATTCTCCCGAAAGTCACTTTCCTCTTTACCTCCATTCCATTAACATTTAAGAAAGAACACATAGCTAAACTCCAGGGGAAAATAAGGAGTTTTATTTGGTCATTCAGGACCCACGCCAAGAAGACCGCGGGGGTTTGCTTCGGTCTACTGAGGTCAGCCCGAAAGGTGTTACCACTGCTTCCTGATCCAGCAAAGAAGCTTCTGGTACGTGGTTTAATCCTATCGAGGCTCGACTATGAGAATGCGCTGTTCCTCGGCGCTCCCGAAGCGACCTTTAAAACCCTCCAACAGGTGCAAAACGCAGCGGCTAGACTTCTTATGGATGTTCCTAGAAGACAGTCTGCTGCCCCGGCCCTTAAGACGCTTCATTGGCTCCCCGTGAAGGAGCGGGTGAAGTTTAAAGCGCTATGCACGGCCCACAAAATTCTGCATGGCAAAGGCCCCCCCATCCTTTCTAACATGGCCCATCCGTATAAGCCCCCACGTCTTTTACGCTCGGACCAAAAACATCTGCTGCAGTCAGCGAGAGTAAGGAGAGTTCGATCTGGGGGCAGGCGTTTCTCTGTGCAGGTGGCGACTCTGTGGAACTCTTTGCCCCTCAAGATTCGCTCTGAGCCCAAGATCCTACTATTTAGGAAACTTCTTAAGACCTACCTGTTTCCACAGTAGGGATTAGTTGAGTCTCTCCTTTTGGTCTGTCTGCGCCGGGATGCCCCAGGGTAAGCTGAGCGCATTATAAGTTTCATATTATTATTATTATTATTATTATTATCAAAAGGACCCAGGATATCCTGGAAGAAATTGAGGTGAAGACTTGAGTTGGGAGGTTTGGCACTCCCAGATTTGCTTGCATATTGCTATGCATTTCACTTTAAAAATGTGCATATGCTGGCAAATAAGATAGATAAGTCATCTATCAGCTCACTTTTCAAGGACATGCTGGACGATATCCCGCAAGGTCAATAGCACTTTTGTTTTAAATTCGGAGGCCCTAAGTTTTTTAAGAAAGTCAGACTGAATGTCCTGAAGGCTGCACTGAATACCTAGATGTATGTGAGGAAAACACTGAGAGTTCCATACTTTTTGTCTTATGCTCCCATATGGGATTCTTCAGGCACGCCAGAGAGCCTGAGTGATCAACTTAGCCTGCCCCAGAAATCAGGGGCTATTCTTTATTGGGTGGATCTCAAGGAGGGCGTTAATATGATAAGTTGGGAGCTCATGAACAACCTGTCCAATGGACAGCTAACGAGGTTCAAATACTACCAACTGCGTTCTTGATGGATGACACAAGACTGGGTGGAGGAAGAGGAGACCAGATTTAGCCAGGTGTTTAGAACCCAACAGAGGAAAAAAAGAAATTATAGTTTGGTATTGGGCTTTCTTGGTAGCAGAAACAAAATTTGAAAGTGATATTATAAAATTATGGGGTCCGGAGTTTGGGGAGAGCAATATGAAGCATTGTGGTGTGAATCATATGGTATCCTACGATCAGCGGTCAAACCAGCATCCCTTAAATGCAATCACCTATTTACCACCTATAGAGTGTATTGGTCACCTGCTAAGTTGTCTAAGTTTACCAACAACAAATATACTTGCCCAAGATGTAAACTGATAGCGGTGGACGATATCCATATATTTATGCTTGGTCCAAGAATCTCATCATACTGGAACTCTGTTTGTGATTTTATAGGGGATATAGTCAGGACTCAGATTTCAGTAAGTTCTCGCCTTATTTTTTTGGGATTAAACCCCGAAGCAAAAGTCCAGCTCTCAGTGAGTAACATAAAGTTTGTGTTCTATGTTATCCTTTTGACTTTGGAAATCAGAGAGTTCTCCTTGTTTTTCTGAGTGCCTTAGAAATGTCATATATACTAGTGAGTCGGATATGGCGTGTGACGTTACAAGGGAAAAGAAAATGTTGGCTCTGTTGGTAAAGTGGAGAGAAAAGACAATGTGAGTCCTATGATTAAGCCAATATTGCTGTCAGCTACAGTCTCTCCTTTGGGCTGTCCCACAGTAGTAAGGAGATGGAAGTGGACATAGCTATTTACTTGTGGGTTACTACGTCTGTCTTTCTCATGGGTTATCGGACAAGCCCCCTGGGTAAGACCCAGATGGATCAGAGTAAACCCTGACAAGAGTGTTGGCAGAATGAGGACAAAAAAAAAAAAGACGGTTGAGGCGCATCATTTAGAATCCAGCATCTTTCAATATATAATATGAGATTCTAACGATAACATAACCCACTTTTAAAGCATACTATATGAAAGCTTATATGTGCCTAGGTTTAATGTGATAATGTCCACCGTTATATAGCTTTGAAAAAACCTATATAATCAAATAAAGCTTGTTTGGAAGAAAAAAATAGCTGCCAAAGTACGAATCATGGATATTCTCTCTCTGTGTGTCTGATTGGTCTCATAATTCACCATCGGAAGGTTTAAACAAATAAAAAACTCAGCAGTACTGAATTTCTATGATAGATAATATGTTAAAAAAAACATGTACACTCCAGCACAATAAGCTATACCCTTGCTAGTATTAAACTCACCACTTGATTATTGGTCTTCTTTCCCTTAGAAGAAAAAAAATGTATGCCCATCATCCAAAACCTCAAACTTCTGATGAAAGTATTGCCTGTATAAGAGAAAGACAGGGTGTGCATAAATTTATACAGATCCTACGCTACGCGGTTTATATACAGGACTTTAGCTTTTTCTGTAAGGTAACTAATATGACTAAACAAAAGCACCCTTCACACCATGAATCGCACACCAACCAGTCGATGATAAGAGGATTTTAGCTTTTAAGTTAAAGAGCAGGCTGACCTGCTGGAGTCACAGGGATGTCTACACTCACATTCAGCGGGAACCCTCGAGGACATGTTTGGGAGTCAAAGGTGTGGGAGCCTCATGTTTCCGGTAAACACCGGTTCACTAGAGCAGGGCAGATGATAGGTGTGGTGACTGACCACTCCCAGGCAGCATTTACAGACACTGCCAGGACGCTCAAGAAGCATGACGCCACAGTTGGACCTCAGCAACGAGCTACTAGAGAGGAGGCAGGAAGTGGTATTCCTGCTCGTCTTGGCATCCCCCTCATTTGCACACTTTAGGCGGGTAGTTTGAATATTTTGAATCACCCAACGGCAGAAGCTTTGCCATGGACAGCAACTCTGTCTACGTTTTCTGAAGTCGGAAATAAAAGGAGGGCCTGGCTGCAAAGCAGAAATAAGAACGGATGCCGGGAGCAGAGCACCCGCGCCCGGGAAAATGGGTGCACTGAGCACTTACCCTGGAGATGGTGAGAGGCTTGTCAAAGTCCTTCCCACCGGCGAGCCTGAAGCCCCAGGGTCCTGAGCCCTCGATAACGATATGGATCATGCCAGACATGCTGCCGGTGTGCGGGTCCGGGAGGTAGGGCAACAGGCCTGAGATATGTGTGCATATGCCATCACTCCTCAGTGGATAGATTGGGGGAGCTGAATGCTCTTCCGAGTCAAAGATTTGGGGTTACGATATCAACTTCAACAAGGAGGTAAGCAAGCTGTTGCCACTGCGCAATGGCAGTCGCTTGTTTATATTTGCATCCCACTTTTACTTTACAATAGTTTCCGCCCCCACAGCACTTGCGAGGTGGGGCGGCAGCTATTGTTAAAGTGAAAGCACGATGCGAAAATAAACACGACTGCCATTGCCAAAGCCAAATGAAAAAAAAGAATGCTTACCGACTAATGAAGGAGACTGCGTAACACCCCAAGTAAAAGATCCTGTCCTGATGGGCGGTCACAAAAGAAAACAGGGCGGTAACAAGGAGGGACTAAGAAGCCTCATCATCAATCAGAAGCCAGCATTTACCATGGTTAATGACACCAGCCAATGAAAAATATGGTCTGGGCTTCCACGGCACTTCCACAACATACCCTACTGCAGCATGCCTCGCAGAGTGAGTAGCGCATGCGCTGCAACGCTAGCCTCGACCTAAAATAGGAAACAAGCATTTACAATGCAACGGTTTCGCCTTTGTAAAAGTTAGAACTATTGGCATTGTAAATGACAAATGTTTTATTTATGTGTTGGTTTTGAAAACCTATAAATAAATGGCATTGTCATTTACAATGCCAATAGCTGGAAACAATTTGTAGGAGAGTAGGGTCTGCAATCCTATGATCACCCCAGATTTTTGCTTTTTGCTTCACTGGTTTACGACTTCTCTGGCTGTGGGCCTGCTAATCAGACCCACAGCCTTGCTGTTCTCTCACTAAATTGACACGTGTACTTTAGGTGCATTTACCAATTGGTACTGGGCCACCTTATCAGACCCTGTAACTCAGGGCATAGGTGTACCCAGGGCCTGCCAGGGGCAGCAGCATGTATTATGCCACCCCTGGCTGGCCATCTAAATCTGACACAACTGGCTGCACGACAGCTGGGGCAAGGTGGTGTAATCACCCTTTGCTTTAGATATAGTATACCTATATCTAACCCTAAAATGGACACCCGTATTCCTATCAGTCACTCCTATGGCAGGCCTTGACAATCCTGAAGGCAGAGTGCTTGGAATCGTGTGAGATGGTGCTCTGGCATGAGCTGAGCCCGTTTGCAGCTTGCGGAACCAAGTCCTAATAGCTGTTCCAGGATAACGCATACCATATACTCTTAAGTGCATTATAATCCTAGCGGTTATATGCTAACTCTGGTATCACTTTATCAAAACATGTCGAGTAAGGTGTCATACAAATTGGAATACTAACCCCTCGCCAATTCTGGCAATGGGGTTAGCATTCCACCCTTCTAGAGGGACACAACATGTATGTAACTGTGAACCCCGGTTAAAGTTAACTCGAGCCTCAGCATCACAAAATGGATGCTGCCACCACAGACACAAGTCTGGCCTCCTGCTGCTGGGAGTCCTTCCAGCGAGGGAAGCTTGGACAAAGGGTTTCCTGTCAGGGGCGGTGCTAGCACCATCCCAGACAGGGTTTTGTGTATCCTGGGTAGGCAGGGCTTTAGAGGAAGGTGACTGCAGTGGCACCCCGGTGCTCACTATGCATCTGCTGGCTAGAACCAGTTCCAGGGGCACACCAGCCCCTGAGCTGGGGAAAGTCCGGCATGGGAGAGGGGTGTAACCACCCCCCTTCCTGGTCCCACCCATGGGCAGGACCTAGTCGCGTGCCAGCCCCTTTTCCTAGTATAAAGATAGGAGCGGGCCCCCTTCCAAATTAGATCATCTTTGAATCCTGAAACTACTTTCTACAAAAGGAACTCTCGACTTCTTCTCAAGATTTCTCCCTTGTGACTAAGGAGTAGTCACCCTGCATCCGCAGGCACCATCCAAGCATCGCGGTCTGCTGTAAGTCTCTCCTCCGGATCAAGACTGCCCAGCTCGACGAGAACCGGCTTCCCTGGCACCTCTGACCTCTACCTACATCTTCAGCTCAGCTGAGACCCGTGGGTGTGACGAGACCTCGAGGGACCGGCCATCTTCAGGACTGCACGACGCTTGCCCAGCAAGACCGCCGAGGGATCCTCGAGTGAGTGCTTTGGGGTGTGAGAAGCCCCAACCCTGAGCAGCTCCAGCACCGAAGTTCAGCCTCCCAGCCTCTACGAGATCTGCGTGGGGCCCTTCTGCTCTTTGCTGCTCACCGCGTTGTCTGGCTACTAGCCCGCTGGCTTGTGGCCTTCCCGACGATGAACGACGACATCAACACCGCTGGTCTGGTTGCTCCAGACTGGCCCTTGCTCCCCTCCAACAGAGGAGCACCCCGGACCCTCCTGGTCCACTCCAGACGCCATTTTGAGTCCACGGCGTGGGCTTGCATTTGCCAAGACTTGTTGCCCCAATCCTGGGTCCAGCGACGTCGACAGCAGATACCATCGTGGGACAGCTCGCACCTCCATCCTGGTCGCCAACAAAGTCTCCTGGTCCGTGAGACTGCAGAGCCCAGCGTCGCCCACTCACCTGGTCGAGGTGACTCCATCCGGTGCCATCCTGGTGCCCATCTAATCACTGGCTAGTGATTCAGAACTTGGTCCCCTCTGCTTACAGGTGTCTTCCATCTTCGATCCAGGCTTGGATCCATCCAAATCTCTTCACTGGTCGCCTGCCAGAAACTTCTTCTTTCAGGCTCCATAGACTGCAACGAAGATTCCCGACGTCTTTCCAGACCTATGCATCCGCAGCCCCTGGGCTAGGTAAACTCAGCATTTCGGTGCTCCAGCATAGTCTTGCTATCCAAGGGTCCAGATCCTTTTTCGTTTCAGCTCTACCTAGTCGGATTCGTCCGATATCACTACCTTTACGAAATCTAGCATCCATAGACTTTGTCCTGCATCCCGCGTGAGAGTGCACACTCTGCACCCGATCTCCCTAGGCCTCCTGCTAGTAATCTGAAGGTTCAGTAGTCAAGTCCTAGCGATCCCAAAGCCTATTAGCGTAGTACTCACCTGCTAGTAATTTCGCATTCCACTTTTGTAGTATATGGTTTTTCGTGCCCCTCGGGCATTTGTGTAAATTGTGCAACTTTGCGTATTTTCCAAAGAGTTTTGTATTGTGCTTAGCACCCTGTCCTCATAAAGAGTCCAGGGCTGTTGTGTTCTAAATAAATATACTTTATTTTCATAACAACTTGTGTGGTGTCCTTTCACTTGGTGTTCAAGGGGTATATGTGATGGTATAACAGCTGGCTTAACACGCCCTCTAGAGTCTAGCCTAAAGACTGCTCTTGTCCATGCTACTAGGATAGCTGGTCTACGGTTGACTTACAACCAATCATCAATAAGGGTCGTTTGGACTGATACATAGTGATCACTAGAATAGTGAGCACTGCATATCAGGCCAACTTCTCACATTGGTGAGCAGCGGTTGGGATTTGAGCTTGCTGTTGTTTTACCACACGTATCCTAAGAATATCATTGTGAAAGATCACATAAGTACCTAGGTACATATAACTTAGCTTAGAATACTCTGAGTTCTACTGAACCAGCTGTTTTAGTTCCACAGGGCCTAGCACACCCTGACTACAACTCTTAGCAAGGGATCAGTAGGCAAACAAATAGTGTAGGTAGGTGCATCACTTACACCACACTAGAAGCATGTCGGACAAAGGAGGGAACTCAGAAGCCCCCCTTGTGTCAGTGGACCCTCCACAGGTCACTTCACGATATGCTGCTCTTAGCTTCCAGGAGATGAGACAAATCTGTACATCCAGGAAGCTAAAACAGGGTTCTAACCCTACCATTCCTTTTCTGATTGGTCTCTTAGAGACTTATGATGCCAGGAGGACTGCCAACACAGATCCTTCTCATCCAGATGGGAATATGCCCCCCTTAGAGGGAACCACTGGTGACCCTGACCACCTCCAGGCAGCAGATGATGCAGAGGAGGAGGAGGAAGAGGAGTTATCAGGGGATGAGGCAGACAAAGGTCAGGTAGAAGTCAGTAAACTAACCAGGACCAACTTAAGTAGGCATGAGAATGGATTTGGGGGACCCCCAGGGCCACTCTCAGGCAGGCTTAACCTTGGTAATGGACGAGTTAGATCTCTATCCAGAGGCTCTAACAGATCCATTAGAACCAATGGCTCTCAGACCTCTTCTCATAGAGGGATGTCATCCCCTAAGAGGAGAGAGCATGAAGCTAAGATGAGGGAAGCCAATCTGAGGATTGAAAGGGAAGAACTTTCCCTGGCCAAAGAGAGGCTTGCCTTTGCTAGAGAGCAAAAGTTAAGTGGGCTAGATTCCACTGGTGGCAGCATTCTCCCAAGAGAAAAAGACAGGAGTTTAGACACTAAACACCTGAGTAAGATAGTGCCCCCCTTTAAACAAGGGGATGATATCCACAAATGGATAACTGCTTTGGAGAGGGCTTGCACTGTCCAGTGCGTCCCCCAGAGTCAGTGGGCAGCTGTCTTGTGGCTCTCATTTGAAGGCAAAGGTAGAGATAAGCTCCTCACTACTAGAGCTGAGGATGCTAACAATTACCAAGTCCTGAAAAGTACACTGATAGATGGGTTTGGCCTAACCACTGAGCAGTACAGGTTGCTGTTCAGGGATACCCAGAAAACTCAGTCTCAGGATTGGTCTGATTTTGTGGATTGTGCCACTAAGGCTTTGGAGGGCTGGTTGCTGGGCAGTAAGGTTACTGATTATAAAGGATTGTACAATCTGATCATGAGGGAACAGATTTTAAACAATTGTCAGAACCAGTTGTTGCATCAGCACCTTGTTGACTCAGATCTGACCTCTCCCCAAGAATTGGGAAAGAAGGCAGACAGATGGGTCAGAACAAGGGTTAAGCAGAACCAGGGCCAGAACCAGGGTGGTCAGAAGAAAGCAGACCAGAAGGGTAATAATACCAAAGGTGAACAAAATGACCAGAAGTCTTTGACAGGTCCCCAACAAACCAAAGAGGGTGGGGGTCAGGCTTCCCAGAAGAAGAAGACTCAAGAAGGCCAGTCTAAAAGGTGGTGCCAATACTGTAAAAGTAAAACTCACTGGTTTAGTGAGTGCACCAAGAAAGGAGGGCAAACTCCTGCCACTGCAGCCCCTAAGGCACCTGCACCCCCTAGTACAATCAGCAGTGGTAGTGCACCTCCCAAGGGATTAGTTGGGTTAACCTGGGGTTCTGAGGGGTATGACAACTTAGTTGGCACACTCACTCAGGCTGCCCTTGTCTGTACAGGGGATGTGGATATATCCCCTGATGCCAGTCCCAATACTTTGGGCAAATACAGACAGACACCTTTTATCAATGGCAAGATGGCTCAGGCCTACAGGGACACTTGTGCCAGTGTCACAATGGTGACACCTAACTTTGTGGACCCTGGACATATCATGCTAGGTCCAGAGTACCTAGTGACCAATGCCAGCAATGTCACTACCCACCATAGTATGGCAATTGTTGATTTCTCCTGGGGAGGGGTAAGTGGCCAAAAGAAGGTTGTTGTTAGTTCAGACCTCCCAGTTGAATGTTTGTTGGGCAATGATTTGGAGTCATCCCTATGGTCAGAAGTGGAGCAGAGGACTCACATGGAAATGTTAGGCTTGCCAGCACATGTGCTTGCTGTGGCTAGGTCACAGGCCAGAAGATGCCCCACTGAACAGGTGCTGGATCCTGGAACAATGGACCAGACACCTTCCAAGAAGAAGAGCAGTAGGGTTAAGGCATTGCCTTCCCCCTTGCCCCAGGTTGTGGATACAGTCTCAGAGGAGGCTGACCTCAAAGAGCTGAGGGAAACTGAGCCTAAAGAACTTAAACCTGATCAGGTTGAGTTTCTGGGTTCAGGGGGACCCTCCAGAGAAGATCTGGGGAAGGAACAGTTAGCCTGCCCTTCTCTTGAACCCCTCAGACAGCAGGCTGCTGCTGAGGCTGCAGGGAACGCCACAGGTGCCCACAAGGTATACTGGGAAGATGGACTCCTGTACTCTGAGTCAAGAGACCCCAAGCCTGGTGCAACCAGGAGGCTGGTCATCCCCTTGTCTCTGAGAGGTTTCCTTCTCACCTTGGCCCATGAGATTCCCCTTGCAGGACACTTAGGCCAGAATAAGACTTGGGACAGAATTGTCTCACACTTTCACTGGCCTCACATGAATGAAGATACCAAGGAGTTTTGTCGCTCCTGTGTCACTTGCCAAGCCAGTGGTAAGTCCGGTGGCACAACAAAGGCCCCCCTTATGCCAATGCCTGTGGTGGGGGTGCCCTTTGAAAGAGTGGGGATTGACATTGTTGGTCCAATGGAACCCCAGACAGCATCAGGGCACAAGTTGATACTGGTGGTGGTGGACCATGCCACCCGGTATCCTGAAGCTATTCCCCTTAGGACCACTACAGCACCTATTGGGTTGTCTCTGACAGAGGTGCAAACTTCATGTCAGGATATTTGACTGCTATGTGGAAGGAATGTGGTGTCAACTACAAGTTCACTACACCTTATCACCCACAATGCAATGGGCTTGTTGAAAGATTCAACAGGACCCTAAAAGGGATGATTCATGGACTACCTGAAAAGCTCAGGCGTAGATGGGATGTCCTGATACCCTGCCTTTTGTTTGCTTACAGAGAGGTCCCACAGAAGGGGGTTGGCTTCAGCCCTTTTGAACTTCTGTATGGGCATCCTGTGAGAGGACCCCTATGTTTGGTGAAGGAAGGATGGGAGAGACCTCTCAAAAAGCCTGCAACCAACATAGTGGACTATGTACTTGGTCTCCGCTCCAGGATGGCTGAGTATATGGAAAAGGCTTCTAAAAACCTTGAGGCAATCCACGAACTCCAAAAAGCTTGGCATGACCAAAAGGCTGTCCTGACTGTGTACAAGCCTGCACAGAAGGTGTGGGTGTTGGAGCCAGTGGCCCCAGCAGCACTCAAAGACAAATGGTCTGGGCCCCACACAATCCTTGAGCAAAAGGGAGAGGTCACCTACTTGGTGGACCTTGGAACTCCCAGGAGCCCCCACAGGGTGCTCCATGTGAACAGGCTCAAAGCATATGTTGACAGGAAGGACATGAGCTTGCTCATGGCCACAGATGAGGGACAGGAGGAGGAGAGTGACCCTCTCCCAGACCTGCCTACTCAGAATCCTGATGATGGATCAATAGATGGTGTTGTCTTTTATGGCAGCCTCTCTGACCATCAACAGAAGGATTGTAAACAAGTTCATCAATCCTTCAGACATATGTTCTCTCTGACACCCAGTCAAACCAATTGGTGTACCCATGAGGTTGACACTGGTGACAGCCTGCCAGTCAAGAGTAAAATCTACAGGCAGCCTGATCATGTTAGAGACTGCATTAAGACAGAAGTGCAGAAAATGTTGGAGCTGGGAGTCATTGAGTCCTCAGATAGCCCTTGGGCTAGTCCAGTAGTTCTAGTGCCAAAGCCTCACACCCAGGGTGGTAAGAAAGAGATGAGGTTTTGCGTAGACTACAGAGGCCTCAATGCAGTCACTAAGACTGATGCCCACCCAATACCAAGCGTGGAAGGGTATGCTCAGATGTGAGTCCCTTGCTCATTGCACCATCAGGATTCAAGCAAGCCGGGCCGAAGAGGCTGAAATGCCAGAAACCGGTCCCCGGTAGCTTGTTTCCTTCCCAGTGTAAGAATTGGCTTTTGTAGTTTGGTTTGCCCTGTTCCCATCATGCACTGGGACAGGAACAGACTAATTTGCATACAGCCAGGTTCTGAAACTGGGATGGTGCAGTGAGCTAAAAAACGGTGTTGGATCTAGCCCTGATCTCTTGACTGGGTGAGAGTATTCTGTTTAATTCAGAGACTCTGTCCCTCACCACCCCTTGTTGTAAATATTTTTGTCCACCCTAAGCGTGGAAGGGTATGCTCAGATGTGAGTCCCTTGCTCATTGCACCATCAGGATTCAAGCAAGCCGGGCCGAAGAGGCTGAAATGCCAGAAACCGGTCCCCGGTAGCTTGTTTCCTTCCCAGTGTAAGAATTGGCTTTTGTAGTTTGGTTTGCCCTGTTCCCATCATGCACTGGGACAGGAACAGACTAATTTGCATACAGCCAGGTTCTGAAACTGGGATGGTGCAGTGAGCTAAAAAACGGTGTTGGATCTAGCCCTGATCTCTTGACTGGGTGAGAGTATTCTGTTTAATTCAGAGACTCTGTCCCTCACCACCCCTTGTTGTAAATATTTTTGTCCACCCTAAGCGTGGAAGGGTATGCTCAGATGTGAGTCCCTTGCTCATTGCACCATCAGGATTCAAGCAAGCCGGGCCGAAGAGGCTGAAATGCCAGAAACCGGTCCCCGGTAGCTTGTTTCCTTCCCAGTGTAAGAATTGGCTTTTGTAGTTTGGTTTGCCCTGTTCCCATCATGCACTGGGACAGGAACAGACTAATTTGCATACAGCCAGGTTCTGAAACTGGGATGGTGCAGTGAGCTAAAAAACGGTGTTGGATCTAGCCCTGATCTCTTGACTGGGTGAGAGTATTCTGTTTAATTCAGAGACTCTGTCCCTCACCACCCCTTGTTGTAAATATTTTTGTCCACCCTAAGCGTGGAAGGGTATGCTCAGATGTGAGTCCCTTGCTCATTGCACCATCAGGATTCAAGCAAGCCGGGCCGAAGAGGCTGAAATGCCAGAAACCGGTCCCCGGTAGCTTGTTTCCTTCCCAGTGTAAGAATTGGCTTTTGTAGTTTGGTTTGCCCTGTTCCCATCATGCACTGGGACAGGAACAGACTAATTTGCATACAGCCAGGTTCTGAAACTGGGATGGTGCAGTGAGCTAAAAAACGGTGTTGGATCTAGCCCTGATCTCTTGACTGGGTGAGAGTATTCTGTTTAATTCAGAGACTCTGTCCCTCACCACCCCTTGTTGTAAACACCCAATACCAAGGGCAGATGAACTTATAGATAGATTGGCTTCTGCCAACTACTTAAGTACATTTGACCTGACAGCTGGGTATTGGCAAATCAGGTTAGCTGAGGATGCCAAGCCCAAGACAGCATTTTCAACCCCTGGTGGACATTATCAATTTGTGGTAATGCCCTTTGGTCTGAAAAATGCACCTGCCACCTTCCAAAGGCTGGTGAATCAAGTTCTCACTGGGCTGGATGACTTCTGTGCAGCATATCTAGATGATATAGCTGTCTTTAGTTCCACCTGGGAGGATCACCTGGTCCACCTGAGGAAAGTGTTAGAGGCACTGCAAGCAGCAGGTCTCACTATCAAGGCCACAAAGTGCCAGATAGGGCAGACACAGGTTGTATACCTGGGCCACCTTGTAGGTGGAGGCCAGGTTCAGCCACTGGAGAGCAAGATACAATCCATCACGGATTGGGCTCCTCCAACCACCCAGACTCATGTTCGAGCTTTCTTGGGCCTGACTGGTTATTACAGGAAATTTGTCAGGAATTATGGATCAATTGTGACTCCACTTAATGAACTGACAAGTAAAAAGATGCCAAAGAAAGTTCAGTGGACAGCATGCTGTCAAAAAGCATTCGATGACCTAAAGCAGGCCATGTGCACAGCACCTATCCTAAAGAGTCCAGACTACTCCAAACCATTCATTGTCCAAACAGATGCTTCTGAGTTGGGTGTGGGAGCTGTTCTATCTCAATTGAATTTTGATGGTCATGACCAGCCCATTGCTTTTATAAGCAGAAGGCTGACCCCCAGAGAGAAAAATTGGTCAGCTATTGAGAGGGAGGCCTTTGCTGTGGTTTGGGCCCTGAAGAAACTGAGGCCATACTTGTTTGGCACTCATTTCAAGATTCAGACCAACCATAAGCCCCTCTTGTGGCTAAATCAGATGAAGTGTGAAAACCCCAAACTGCTTAGGTGGTCCATTTCCCTACAGGGGATGGATTTTACAGTGGAGCATAGACCTGGCACTGATCATGGCAATGCAGATGGGCTCTCCAGGTATTTCCACTTAGAGCAAGAAGACTCACCTGGTCAAGGTTAGTTTATTGTCCCAAAGTTTGGGGGGGGTCATGTAGGAGAGTAGGGTCTGCTGTAAGTCTCTCCTCCGGATCAAGACTGCCCAGCTCGACGAGAACTGGCTACCCTGGCACCTCTGACCTCTACCTACATCTTCAGCTCAGCTGAGACCCGTGGGTGTGACGAGACTTCGAGGGACCGGCCATCTTCAGGACTGCACGACGCTTGCCCAGCACGACCGCGGAGGGATCCTCGAGTGAGTGCTTTGGGGTGTGAGAAGCCCCAACCCTGAGCAGCTCCAGCACCGAAGTTCAGCCTCCCAGCCTCCACGAGATCTGCGTGGGGCCCTTCTGCTCTTTGCTGCTCACCGTGTTGTCTGGCTACTAGCCCGCTGGCTTGTGGCCTTCCCGACGACGAACAACGACATTAACACCGCTGGTCTGGTTGCTCCAGACTGGCCCTTACTCCCCTCCAACAGAGGAGCACCCCGGACCCTCCTGGTCCACTCCAGACGCCATTTTGCCAAGACTTGTTGCCCCAATCCTGGGTCCAGCGACGTCGACAGCAGATACCATCGTGGGACAGCTCGCACCTCCATCCTGGTCGCCAACAACATCTCCTGGTCCGTGAGACTGCAGAGCCCAGCGTCGCCCACTCACCTGGTCGAGGTGACTCCATCCGGTGCCATCCTGGTGCCCATCTAATCACTGGCTAGTGATTAAGAACTTGGTCCCCTCTGCTTACAGGTGTCTTCCATCTTCGATCCAGGCTTGGATCCATCCGAATCTCTTCACTGGTCGCCTGCC
Organism: Lissotriton vulgaris; assembly: GCF_964263255.1. Classification (NCBI taxonomy): domain Eukaryota; kingdom Metazoa; phylum Chordata; class Amphibia; order Caudata; family Salamandridae; genus Lissotriton; species Lissotriton vulgaris. Next base: position 534,636 of record NW_028243976.1, read on the forward strand.
AGCAACTTCTTCTTTCAGGCTCCATAGACTGCAACGAGGATTCCCGACGTCTTTCCAGACCTATGCATCCGCAGCCACTGGGCTAGGTAAACTCAGCATTTCGGTGCTCCAGCATAGTCTTGCTATCCAAGGGTCCAGATCCTTTTTCGTTTCAGCTCTACCTAGTCGGATTCGTCCGATATCACTACCTTTACGTAATCTAGCATCCATAGACTTTGTCCCGCATCCCGTGTGAGAGTGCACACTCTGCACCCGATCTCCCTAGGCCTCCTGCTAGTAATCTGAAGGTTCAGTAGTCAAGTCCTAGCGATCCCAAAGCCTATTAGCGTAGTACTCACCTGCTAGTAATTTTGCATTCCACTTTTGTAGTATATGGTTTTTCGTGCCCCTCGGGCATTTGTGTAAATTGTGCAACTTTGCGTATTTTCCAAAGAGTTTTGTATTGTGCTTAGCACCCTGTCCTCATAAAGAGTCCAGGGCTGTTGTGTTCTAAATAAATATACTTTATTTTCATAACAACTTGTGTGGTGTCCTTTCACTTGGTGTTCAAGGGGTATATGTGATGGTATAACAGCTGGCTTAACACGCCCTCTAGAGTCTAGCCTAAAGACTGCTCTTGTCCATGCTACTAGGATAGCTGGTCTACGGTTGACTTACAACCTATCATCAATAAGGGTCGTTTGGACTGATACATAGTGATCACTAGAATAGTGAGCACTGCATATCAGGCCAACTTCTCACTCAATTGTTTGTTAAATCTTGCCAATTATCATGCCGATAATGTGTGGGCAGCCAAAGGCATCTTCATCATCAATCAACCAGGATCAAATAAACATCTGCAAACAGTTGCGAACCTTCAATACATATACACAGGGTGTGATGTTTTACCTGGAGAGTTTGGCTGCTGAAAATAACTAGATCCTCTGGATGAAACTATGAGAAAAACATTTGGGAATCGATGCAGAAAACACTTATTACACGTATCTGGAATATTTCCTACCCCTAGAGTTATCAACGTCCAACATATAGGTAGCTCCACGGCAGGGGGAAATATTAGGCTGAAAACCACCCAACTGGGATTCCCACATTAAGTAACATTCCAGAACTTCTTCTATTCAGAAAAATGGTGTCAAACTGGTTATTTAAAAAACAGTTGCTTGCAGTGTTTAATTTTTGCCAGGTTTAATTAGTTCTCCAAAATTTTTGAAATTTTGATTTTTCTAAATACGATTTGTTGTCCTATTTCTCTAGCTTTGAATTCGTCTAACTGTGCCCCGCAATGTGTCGAGTATAAGACATTCTAAAGCAAACAGTGTTAAGTAATTACAACAATGTAAAGGTATCGAGTGCAAGAGCCAATATATAAAGCGGTGCTTTTTGAGCAGGGTGTGTGGGTTGAGAATACGCGTCCGACTTTGAACTATGAAAGCTCTTAACATGTCATGCTCAGGAATTGTACAACCAGCTCTCAAGCGCTTGTCTTTTCTGAGAAACTGGCACTCAAAAGACACTATACGGATTTACAGACCGAGAAAGAACGAGAAATAAATTAAATACTCTTAAAGGGTAATGCCTTGCAGTTCAACTGGGAGTTATCCTGCCCCTGTGCCACTGTTGCTGGTGAGGTAGCTCAGCGGATTGAGCACTTCCTGCAAATATCTGTGTGAAATCTACGGATCCAATATTCGAATCTCAGCCTTTCATCCTTTGGAGACTGAAGGAGCAATGAGCACTGTTTAGGGGGGGATAATGGCATGTGCTTAAACCCGCAGGAGTAGCAAGCATATGATGTCACAATAATGGCGTGTTTCTAGCACTTAAACCCGCAGGGGCACTGCCATGACGTAACAACTATGGCGTGTTTCTAGCACTTAAACCCGCAGAGGTACTGCGGGTTTAAGTGCTAGAAACACTCCATTGTTGTGACGTCGTGTGCTTGCTACCTCTGCTGGTTTAAGTGCTAGAAACACGCCATTGTTGTGACATCATGTAATTGCTACCCCTGCTGGTTTAAGTGCTAGAAACACGCCATTGTTGTGACGTCATGTGCTTGCTACCCCTTCGGGTTTTAGGTGCTAGAAACCCGCCATTGTCGTGACGTCATCCTTACCCGGCTCTGACGTGCCTCTTCTGCTCTCTGGACTGCGGGCCAGCTCTGGGCCTTCTCGGCAAGGATCCCCAGCACCCGGTTGGCGATGAACTTCTGGTGGGCGAACTCCTGCCGGTACTCGGGGCAGGAAAAGACCTTCTTGCCCTGCCAGACTTGGCGGATGCAGTCCCCGCAGAAGTTGTGCCCGCACTCCAGTATCACTGGCTTGCAGAAGAGCTCCAGGCAAATGGAGCAGATGAGGGCCTCGGAGAAATCCGGGTGGTCCCTGCCCGACATGGCGTGCTTGTAAGATCCCAGCCCGGGCTTTGGTCACCTACTGCTGCACCGGGCAGGAGACAGGCTTTTCTCTCAGCCCGCTGCTTGACCAACCTACCATCTCTTCCGCACCTGCTGCTGTGCAGTTTAGACGGAACCTTTGCTATCTATGCCAGTCGTGGTGAGGTGCTCTCCTTCCTACGCTAGACGTGCCATGCGTCTCTTTCGGACATGTTGCTATGTCAGTTTGGCTACGCTTCTGTCCCAGACCGCTTGCTTTGTCAGTCAGGCAGAACTTTCATTCCACGCCCTTTGCTGTGCCACCACACCGACACGCTTCTATTAGGCAACTGCTGATATATCAGTCACTGAGGCAAGCTTCTTTTTCGCGCCTCCTCCTATCTCAGCCCGCTCCTTGACCAGCCTACCATCTCTTCCGCACCTGCTGCTGTGCAGTTTAGACGGAACCTTTGCTATCTATGCCAGTCGTGGTGAAGTGCTCTCCTTCCTACGCTAGACGTGCCATGCGTCTCTTTCGGACATGTTGCTATGTCAGTTTGGCTACGCTTCTGTCCCAGACCGCTTGCTTTGTCAGTCAGGCAGAACTTTCATTCCACGCCCTTTGCTGTGCCACCACACCGACACGCTTCTATTAGGCAACTGCTGATATATCAGTCACTGAGGCAAGCTTCTTTTTCGCGCCTCCTCCTATCTCAGCCCGCTCCTTGACCAGCCTACCATCTCTTCCGCACCTGCTGCTGTGCAGTTTAGACGGAACCTTTGCTATCTATGCCAGTCGTGGTGAAGTGCTCTCCTTCCTACACTAGACGTGCCAGGCGTCTCTTTCGGACATGTTGCTATGTCAGTTTGGCTACGCTTCTGTCCCAGACCGCTTGCTTTGTCAGTCAGGCAGAACTTTCATTCCACGCCCTTTGCTGTGCCACCACACCGACACGCTTCAATTAGGCAACTGCTGATACATCAGTCACTGAGGTAAGCTTCATTTTCGCGCCTCCTCCTATCCCAGGTGCACTTTGACAGTCTGACAGTGTAGCTTCTCTCTATGAGCCCCCTATGCCAACCACACAAACAAGCTTCTCTGCCATACCCCCGTCTGTGCCAGCCACACAGACAAGCTTCTCTGCAGTACCTTACCTATGCCAGCCACACAGACAAACTTCTCCCCAGTCTATGCCAGCCACACAGACAAGCTTCTCTCCAGTACCTAACATATGCCAGCCACACAGAAAAGCTTCTCCCCAGTCCTCCAGTCTATGCCAGGCTGCCAGCCACACAGACAAGCTTCTCTCCCGTCCCCCAGTCTATGCTAGCCACACAGACAAGCTTCTCTCCAGTTCCCCATCTATGCCAACCACACAGACAAACTTCTCTGCAGTATCCCCGTCTATGCCAGCCACACAAACTTCTCTCCAGTACCCCCGCCCCCTCCCCCGTCTATGCCAGCCACACAGACAAGCTTCTCTTGCTACCCCAGCCGAACCTGGCTACTCTCTGGCACTTTTGATACGCCAGGCCAGCCTGGCTTCTCTCTAGCAACCCTTGCTGTGCCAGTCAGGGTGACTAGATTATATCTGCCCTGGCAGACCCTCCCTTGCCGGTCAGACAGACGAGCTTCCCTCTGGTATCTCTCGCGATGCCAGTCCAGCCTGGCTTCCCTCTTGCGTGTCTCTCGCTTTCTCCGTCCAGCTTCGCTTCTCTCCTCGCGCATCACGTAGGACCTGCCAGAAAGATTAAGGTTTCGCTCAAATACTTCCTCATTTGTATTTTCCAGATGCAAAGCGGCTTTGGGTTATTTGTTAACCCGCTGTGAGAAGGAAACAGAAGTGGCGCAGAAAACCAACCTTTTGCCACGAAACGCTGCACTTCCCCCACAGCAATGGCCTCGAGGGTGCCACCTCTGCTCAGCCCCCTCCTGCCTCCATTCCTCACTTGAGCTCCATTCATCACAGTTTCATGAAGGCAGCAAGGGCCACAAAAAATCATGATACACATGATTTTAGAATGTTAGAGTCAAAGTGACCGAGTGGAGTTTGCCTATGTAGATGCTGTGCATGGGGTTTCAAAAAAAAAGCCGAGGTGCCGTGATAGTGGGAGGGGTGGTGGGAACGGGCACACGGACAGCGGGAGGGGGTGGGAACGGGCACACGAACAGCGGGAGGGGAGTGGGAACGGGCCCACGGACAGCGGGAGGGGGGCGGTAACGGGCACACGAACAGCGGGAGGGGGGCGGGAACGGGCACACGGACAGCGGGAGGGGGGCGGGAACGGGCATACGCTGGTTCAAGACGGCACTGCGGAGCTTCTCAAGTAAGCTACTGCCCAGCCGCCATCTTCGGACAAATGACTAAAACAAAACTTAAAAAAAAAAAACACTGCCCAACACCGCAATGACGTTCACAAAGGGGCGGAGAGCGAAAAAATTGCCGGAACGCCCACGAATCTGCTCGGGCAATGACTGACACATCTCTGTTCCAATGGCTAGCCTCCATTTATGGAGCTAGCCAATGGAACAGAGAGGATGGACAAAGCCCCATACTGATTCTCAAAAGATTTCGCCTGCGCGAACACTGCTGCGCAGTGCTATGCCAGGCGAAACCTAAAAAAGGAACAGGGGCTGAGGCCGAGGTTTGAGAGCACACAAAAGGTGGCTGTGATAAGCGGGGCATTGTTTGTTGGGAGCTGTTTATTTTAGACCTGGGGGTTGGAGGCGGGGCCCTGCCTGCGATCAGCTTGATATGTCACAGTCAGATAAACAGAGGAGCCACCTGGCGCTACTGTCTCTGCTATGTGCTTCTGGGCGGGGCAGTGGGCCTTCATGGCACAGCTAACACACAGCAATCTGCATATGAAAAGAGAGACTACGCTGAACTAAAATGAAACTAAAGTCCACGCATCAGTTTGTTTCAAACACAACGGGGAGTAGAATGAAAACAAAAGTATTGATTTAGACACAAATAGGAGCCTGTTTATTAACATTATAAGGTATTTTAGGGAAGGACTTTGATAAATGCTACCAAGGCGCTAATAGGTACAGAGGTGTGTTTATTTTTTATATTAGGCACAGAGTAGTGAAAAGTAGAGCGTAAAACAATCTTTCACAAAGCTGTTTCTTTGATCTAACTGTGTTGTGGATGCGGTGTAACATCCAGAGCGGATGACTTTGGAACTGGGAACCCAGGTTCAAGTCTTAACGTCAGCTCTCCCCTTGCCTGAACTAAACTAGATGCGTGCCACAAAGCTGGGTGAACTTGTCTTGATAGCCAGAGAGTCCACCCTGTACATTAACTGATGAAGTTGATTATACATCACAAACAATAACTAAAGTGCACAGATTAAAATAAAGATTAATGGAGTTTTCCGAAGCTAATCCTTGATCTCAACATTGCAGGATTCCTGGCAAAAGATTGAAATGTCTTACAATAAATAAACCGGGAGGTATGGAAAACATCAAAGACACTGGCGGAAAGCAGCTGATAGCCCCGTAGCTGAAGCCAGAAAAGAGAAGGAGGGAACATGTGAGGATGAGACACATTAAAGGCGCCGACAATCCTAAAATACCAAGAAGAGCAGACATTTACAAAGCACAGTAAAAGTAGCCTGTTCCAAAGTCATCTTGTGACCGGGGTACTCCTATTTTTTGCTACCTGGTGCTGGTGGTAACTGACTCTGACTGCATACTGGGCTCTGTTGGGTAGGCTCAGGACCAGTGCTATGGTGAAAACACATTGAGAATATAGTGAAAACACTGACATAGATTATATAATTGCATGCCCTACCCTATAAGGCCCTTGTACATAATAGGGCAGGGGGATTGAAACTACCTTTAGGTCCCTAGTATATAATAGGGCATGGGAGTTTAGAGGCCAGCAGCCCTTCTTGTACTTGCATGTGTGCACTGCTGAGAGCCTGAGGTCATTTTAAAAGGAGGTGTGTGTTGCAGGACTGCTTTTAATGTAAACTGTGCTCAAACTTGACTTTGGTGGTAGGGCCACTTAATTGATATGCTACAATATTTTGACATATTATGTACCACCGGGGTCTCCCTTAGGTGTCCCATGGATGGGGGTTATGGCATTATAAGGAGGGTCCTTATAAATGGTGTTTTACATGCTCTGGGGATATAGAAATTACACATTGTATTTCCCTCATTGTAGAAAAGTTGTTCCCAAGATCGAATTTGGTGCTAGGTACACTGTGAAGGGAGGATCAACACTATTTTTACCTATTCAAGACCCCTAACGTTGCTCCTAGATGTTCCAGGGGTGGGGGTCATGTAACCATGAGGAGGGCCTTTATATGCCCGGATGCAGGAGAAATTGCACACTGCAGTTTCCCCATTGTAGATGCCGAGCCTCATAGGATGACATTGCAATAGTTTATGAATGCATAAATATTGATAGGCACCAAAGAAAAACATCATTCAAGGACTTAGGAGAATAGTATTGATAAATCCAACAATATGCTATTGTTGTATTCATCCTAAAGTGTACAGAACAGAAGTTATAAGATGTTATTGTCTGTAAGCCAAAATTCAGCCTTCCTGAGGTCTTCTCTGATTGATCAGCCAGGCTGCTTTGATGAAGTGGTAAGTGGCTCACCCAGAAGCGGGCCTATCTGTTAGAATGAGCTCTGCTCCACATGAAATGCCAGAGAGGGCCGTAAAGCATCAGCTTCAAAGGGAGGATGGGAAAGGCAGAAGGTAAAATCTTGACCAGGGCCTCCCGCTTGGTGTATCTGACAAGGGCTCCATCACCGCCAGCCTCTAACTTTGACTTTGTCCCGGTCAGAGGCGACCAAATGTCTAGAAGTGGCACTATTGGTTTCTAACCCCTAGAAAGTGTTTAATATTTAAAAATTCATATCAGTGGTTCCCTATATTGGATGTTTGTCGTTTTGGTGTCATTTTAAAGATTCAAATATTTCCTATTTCTATAAATTGGTGTTGGATTTTTATTGTGTGTTGTGTCTTAATTATTCACTGAATTGGTGATTTTAACTACTTTACATACCGGTCTCCAACATTAAGCCTGCCTGCTAGCAGCCAAGCTACCCAGGGTTGAGCATGGGACTAACTTTTTGAGACCTGTACTGAGCCTTAGACCATGTTAGTGGCCGTACTGCCATTGGTAAATATATGTTTACTACTACAAATACACCACTTTCCAACAGAGCCAATTCGAAAGATGGGTGTTGCTTAACGTCCATATCCTGAATACAGCATGTCTCGAAAAGACAGCAAAAGCACTGCCTAGGTGAAACCTGAAAAACGTCATGCCATGCGGATATATTCTCACAAGTTTTAATCTCAAAGGAAGGTGCAGCCGGATTCACCTGGGCTCGCCCCAGCCAGCACTTGCCTCTTTTCCAGGCAAATCTTGATGGCTCCGGCGCCCAGTCAAGCCTAGGTTCAACCTTTTTTTCTCGCCCTGCCACTATGCGGATATTATGGTGGTTCAAGTTTATCAGACTGTGCATGGGTGCGTGCAGCATAGCAGAGTCTGCCTGCCCATGATGCCGCCACCTCCAATCACACGGCTGCACATTGTGGATGGCCCAGCTGCTGCCTCAATGTATCATGGCTTTGCCTCTGTGTCTTCAGTGGATAGCGCAGGCGGGCCAAGGCGTGCGCACCCAACAATCTAAAGGCAGGTCGTCAGGTGCCTGGCACCCTGTACAGAGGCACCAGACTTACATTTCAAGCATAATCAGCTGAATGCTCACATGAAGCATTTTATAATTCCTCAAATACTGAAAATTGTTGCGAAAACATGGTTTGGAAGTCAGCAAATTTGTATAAACTCTTTTACTGTTATTAAGTTCTTTTGTTAGTAACAGTCTCGCAGCTCTCTGATTTTAGTGACACATGCAAGCCTTCACTCTTGGCAGATTGCTCAGAGGTGCAGAGCTATGGCTTCTTGCATAACGGCATATAATGGGAGTAACAGTTTTCAGTGCTGCATGAATTTAGTCATAACAGCTCTAACAGGCACATGCATCAAAGCATTTTGCGATCGCAAACGGTGCGATTGCAACAATCGGCCGTTTGCGATCGCAAAAATTGCTTTTGGAATGCATGAAACAAGAAGCCCCTCGCAATTTAAAAAATCGCAAAATTTGCGATTTCTTAAATTGCGATTGCATTTAAGGAATCGCAATTTGCGAGTCCTTAAATGCAATGCAAGAAAATAAAAAGATTTGCGATTTTGCAATTAAGAATTGCAATTTACCATCACATGTAAGGTGATGATAAATTGCGGTTTTCTTGAAAAAAGCATCAAAGTGCATTTTTCAAAGCCCCATGTCACGAACACACATGCCCCTGGGGCATGTGAGTGCGTAACATGGGTGCACATATCAATTTCAGGGGTGCAGCAGGGTGTCCTTTGGACACCCCTGCACCCTTGAAATCGCATTCTCCATTTGCGAATCCTAATTGCGATTCGCAAAATGAGAATGTCTTCCCATTCATTCCTACCATTCATTCCTATGGGCCTCCAGGCCCATAGGAATGAATGGGGAGGGATTCCTTAATTGCTACTCGCAATTTGCGAGTCGCAATTAAGGAATGTTTAGAAATCGCAAATTTTTCAGCGATTTCTACTTGCAGAGGCATTTGCGATTTCTTAATTGCGATTCCTTAAAAATCGCAATTAAGAAATCGCAAATGACTACAATGATGCATGTACCTGTTAGTGTGTGATGGAGCCTAATTTCACTAGCCCTCGTACATTTAATTACTGAAAGAGCCCTTTGAAGATAAAACACACAATCTTATTCTTATGTAATACTTTATTTCGGCCACAGGCCGTAAAAAGTTTCACAATAAAACTAAATTAAAATATTTCCATATCCAACTATACATCATTCATGGTGGGTTTCTACTTAGTGCAGATAACATTCATGGCTTTTCTGTTTGCATTTCAGTCCAAAGTATTCTTTTTTTTTTTTATTATTGAATATCTTTATTCGGCAATTTTTCACCATAAAAGAATACAAATACATAAACATTACAAATACCAATAAAAGATTATAAAATACAGTAGAAACATGGACACCTCATTCATCAATTTACTGGCAGTAAAATCGTCCTCAACTAGTGGGACCTCCAATTTGTAGTTTCAGTAAACGGGAACGTGTCATCCACGCACTTCCTAAAAACTTAGCCACCCCACAGATCATACTGGCAGATGAAGAATCTGTAGAGAGGACGCGTAATGCCTGACTATGGCACCTCAGCCCTAATTCCCTACATACGGGTTTCAGCCAGAATTTCCGTGCCCCTTTATAAGCTGGGCAGGCAAAGAACAAGTGAGCCACCGATTCCTTAGGGGCCGCACAGCCCGGGCAAGCACGCGAGCGGGCATCTGTATTCAACCATCTCACCGTAAAGTCGTGCACCGGGAGCGTCCCATATCACAATTTTAGGTACAGCGCTCGGTCCAATGGTTTGGTTATTAAGTCTAGAAAGGGTTCCAATTTACGCACACACTTAATAGACAAAAATTGGTCAGTGAGTGAGCCCAAATTCGTAGACCTCGTAACGTTATTCTGTACCCAGTCCCAGTATAGTTTTTTTATAACGTCTTTCGGTGGTGGTGACTGCAACTCACATGCCTCTCTAAGACCCAAGCTGAAAACCAATTCTTTCAGTTTGTTTAGCCATCCTATTTTTTTACAGGTGTCCAGTAGTAATAGTTCATCCAGCCCTTCTGCATACTTTACGAGCTCCTCAGTTCTTCTTAGTCGGGACCAGAATAACAATGGGCGAAGCCTCACCAAGTCCTTTACTGTTTTTCTGCCCAGATCTAATCTTAGAGGGATCATTGGGGTGGAAGTCGTAAGAACTACCACTTTCCTAAAAAAGTTGTTTTCCGCTCTCATCAAGTCAGAAACCCCTTCAAACCCCCACAGTTCGGAGCCATAAAGTGCTGCAGGAAGGATCTGACCCTCATAGATGGTCATTGCTGGGGAGACCGGTTTGCTGGTTGACTCACGGATCTCCTTCAGCGTCACCCCGGATATTCTTTGATGGTTTAGTAGCATTTTAGACAAATGATCCGTCCAGGTCATGTGGCTGTTGATCCGGACACCAAGATAGTCAAAAGACTCGACCAGCTCAAGGGGGGCGTTGTTAAGCACAAAATTATTTTTAAATCTTTTTGAGGGTGCAAAAGCCATCAATTTGGTTTTCGATGTATTGATAGTTAAGCCTCGGTTAGTGCAGAAGGAGCTAAACCGATTCAAGAGTTTTTGCAAGCCCACCGGGGATTTAGAAATTAATAGGGTGTCATCAGCGAAGAGAAGTGTGGGGATTCTCTCCCCGGCCAGGGATGGGGCATCCGACTCCTCCCCCTTTAGATGGTCAACCACTCCGTTTACGAATAGGGAGAAGAGGGTCGGAGCCATAACACAGCCCTGACGCACTCCTCTTCGCACTGGGATCCTGTCTGTAAGTTGCCCCTGGGAGCCCCATCTCACCCTCGCATAGTTCCCCTCGTGCAGCTTTACGATTAGGCTCAGAAGACCACTGGGAATACCCATCTCTCCTAGAATTCCCCAAAGTTTTGTACGAGGGACCAGGTCGAATGCAGTTTTAAGATCAATGAAGGCCATATACAAACTGCCCTTCATGATAGTGACCGCCTTCCAATAGATGGCAAAGAGACGAAAGACCTGGTCCATCGTACCTACCTTCCTTCTGAACCCCGCTTGTAAGTGGGAGAGGATACTAGCCTCCTCTATCCAGTCGCCTACTCTTGAAATGATGACCCTGCCGACTACTTTCTGGATTATGTCTATCAGACTGATAGGTCTGTAGTTTGCAGGTTCATCTCTAGCCCCCTTCTTGTACACAGTAACTACCTCAGCCCCTTTCCAGGAGTCTGGAACCTGGTGTCCCCTCGTGATCAGATTCATTATAATCGCGATTAGTTTAGCCCAGGCCTCCGGCTCCGCCAACAATAGATCCCCAGGGATCCCATCCTGCCCAGCGGCTTTTTAGGGGTTAGGTGTCTAATCGCCAATACTACTTCTCCCGTTGAAAACAAAAGAACGTTATCATCTACGGGATACCCTTCACCTAGGCTATTCACCCCAGGACTAGTTGTTTCTTCCGAGTCTCCATATAGGGATGAGAAATGTGTAAACCATTGCTGGCAAGTTATATGATCAGACAATGGTTGCGATTTTCTCTGCCTTGTTCTATTGACCAATTCCCAAAAGAGGTTTGGGTTCCTGCTACTCACTGCATTGGAAAGATCCTGCCAATGCTGTTCCTCCCACTCCCGTTTGGCCAATGATAATGCTTTCAGGTAATCCTTCCTGGCCGCTCTAACCAGTGGCGGGTCCCCTGAAAGCAGAGCTTCTGTCAATTTTTTCCTTTTACTCTTACACTGCTCATTATACCATACTTTGCTAAGAGTAGAGGGTATAGCAGGAGCCCTATTACTTTTCCCCTTCGAGATAAAAAATTGGCCAACTTGATCTATTGTGGATTTATAGGCAGAGTCAAGGGAGGGGTGCTGGAGATTAACGGTCCGATTTTCACCAACCCCTATTTCTAAGGTGGAAGACAAACCCTCAACCATTGCTTTGATGCTTCCTATATCGCCCTCATTAAGCTTAGCCTTATCCCATTTCAGTCTACGGTTGTTATTAAATGGGATAACTTCTTTAGTTGTTTTTAGGGTGACCCTCACACGCCTGTCATTCAGAACACCCCAATTAAACTTGCAACACAGGGGGTTGTGGTCACTGTCCTGGCTTGGGACGACCTCCATATCAATCAGGTCCGGCCAGAATCCAACATCCATTAGGATGTAATCGATTCGGGACGGACCCGAAAGTCTATTGAAGGTCCATGCCCCTGACTGGTCAGATATAGTCCTACCATTAAGGGCTCTTAATTTATGGTCCCTTGTCAGTGCATTAATTTGTATGGCCCTAGGTGACCACTTCCTGACAGGGGGCAGGGAAAGGGTTGGAATAGACCATTTTGAATCCTCCTCTTCGATTCCTAAAGGATCGTCCCCGAGAAGGGGTTCAAATGTACAATTAAAATCACCCCCCACCAGAATTTTAGCTGAGCAGGGGCAATTGGCTAAGGCCAAATCCAGAGATGTTAGGGTCAAAGAGGGGGAGTCACCCTGTGTCCCTCTTGCATAAACATTAAAAAGGTCAAGCCTGACGACATCCTCCCCTCCTTTTGCCGAGAGGTGGAGTATATCGTTACACTCCACAATATGGTTTGTAACCACCCAATTCAGATCTATTTTTATCCAGACTATGAGACCGCCCGATGGTCTGCCCTTTCCCTTGCTTACTGCGGGCACACAGTGGGTAGTATACCCCGATTTATGTAGCGGAACAAAACTCCATGTCTCCTGGAACAGGCAGACATCAAACTGCTCAATTTGTGTGTGCCACTCCGGGATTTCTAACTTCCTCTTTAGCCCAGCAATATTCCAAGAAAGGAGGTTTATTACCCGCCTTCCTCTAGGCATAGAAGTATAACCCACCTTGGGCAACCTCTCATTAACCACCCTAGTCAAAGGGCACCCCCCCTCCTGGGCCAGTGAAGTGAGGGTTGCGAAGCAACCACCCATACTCATCACGGGCCCAGCTGTCCTAGAGTCCACAGTTATGTCGATGGTGGTCTCCATATGGTCTATAGATAGACTAACTTCTTCAGTACCAATGCTACCCCAGGGTGGACGAGAATCATCATCCCCTGGAAGATCATTATCATTAACCCCCCCCCTTGCCCCCAACTTCAATCGCAGTCTTCCAGCCCTGACAGCTGGGAGAACCGATTGTAGGTATCCAATGGGGTAAAGGGCCTCGGGTGGTTCATACTGGAACCCTGGTTCAGCATATGTCTATGGGGGACCATGGACCAGACGGAGTGTAGATCAGGCACCCTAGTCAGCTGTTGTCCATACTGAGGTTGATTATTAATGTAGGGTGGTATAAAGGGCGGCCTATAAGATTGTGGTCTGTTTAAATATTTAGAGTTGGTAACTTTTGACCTGGGATAGAAATATGTTAAAGCCCGTGGGATAACACAGGTTTCACCAATCCCAGGTGGCCAGTTTAGGATGTAATCAACTGCCCGAGGGTCTCTAAAATTGACCACCACTAGGTCCCCCTCAATATCTTTAGTTCTACTCCCCAGCCAATTGATCCGTCTAACATGAACTATGTCCCCATCTATATTAGGTGCTATCGGCCTGTGCAACCGCAACCAATGGATAATTTTATTTTTAAGGTCGGCAAATCCCTCCTTCTTATTTTCAGTTAGCTGCGGGACCCCCGTTAGGATCACCACGTAGGGCACAGCTTCTGGGGGAATCTCTACTTGTGGGACCCTTTTATGGGGTATACTGCTTTTTCCATCATCCCCGTGTGCACTCTGATTGTTACTCGTCGGAGCCTTTAGGGATCGTTTGGAGGGGCCCGCTCCCAACTCAGTGGCTGGTGCTTTAGGTTGTTTAGGCGGCGGTGTATTATGAGTTGGGGGCTCAGCTCCACCCGGAGGCTGGCGAGTTTGCTTGGCCAGAGCAGGGGTGGGAGGAATTCTAGATTTCCTTTGAGGTGCGATAGGAGGAGGTGTGGGCTGTACCGCCACACTTCCTTTATTTTTGGTATGGGTAGACATACTGGTTATGGCGGCTTCCAATATGGTTAATCTAATTTCCACCTTTTTAATAGACTCATTAATGGGTAGAAGGAGAGATCTCAACAAAAATTCCAGGTTCCCTGACACTGAGGGGGGAAGTAGTGGTGAAATGATAGGTGGGGTGACTCTAATGTTGTTATCGGGAACCTCATCTTGTATGGTTGCTAAAGATGAACAATGACCCGGTGAAACAACTACCTGTGGAGTGTGTTCCTGCTCTGCTACTGTGGGAGTCTCAGTTATAATCGGAGTTTTTATCCCTTTACCAAAATCAGCGTACGATGTTTTCGCTTTACCTGGTACCACCCTTTGTTTCCTTCTTTTTTTACTAGGGGGCGGGCGGTGGGTCTGGGCTACAGGAAAAATATTAACTTTCTGCTTCCTAGATTTAGATTTGTCGGCCACACGACTACCACTAGGGGTGGGTGAAACAATTATAATATTATCCGCGGGCAGACAAGGAGTGGCTACAAAGTCACGAAACAATAGGGGGACTCCATCTTGACTTGCGTTATCCTCACTTAGGCCATTAGAATCACCTTCCCGGTTCAATTCAAGTAGACTATCAGTGAGGGGTCTGTGTTTCATATTCTCAACAGAGCGACGCCGCTCTGCCCTACGCTCCGCTAGGATGGAATCCTTTTCTCCCTCGCTCCTCTTGGGAAAATAGTTCTCCAGGGACCCATTACGTAATCTGGATTTTTTACCCGGGGTTTCTTCTTCTGTTGCCCTATCCATTATGTAATGAACAATGTCCTCCGGACTGCGAAAAAGGAGGTCAGGCCCAGCCCGGCCTCCTCCGGCCCCGGACGGCCACAGACGGTCCCGCCCTTGTCCCGGGCTTCTCCCGGCGCTCTCCCGCGCAGCGGATCTGCTGCTGACTTTTATTTGCAGATTGCAATACAGGCAGGTGGGCGTGGCCGGCAGGGAGAGCAGCCCAGCTGATGGTTATTGGGCGCGCAGGGACTCCTGGTCCACGGAGTCCCTGCCTGTGCTCGCAGCCCTGCCGGTCCTGGTACGCCTGCCCCTGGTAGCCCCTTACTGGATTGGCGAAAGGGCAACAACAACCCCCTCCTCGGTAAGCGCGCTGCGGGACCCGCGAAGCTGGTCCGGCGAGCTGCAGGCGCTGTGCTGGTTAATCCTGTTTAACGGAGGCTCCCGCTGCAACAGTCCGAAATGCTTTTGTTGAATCCCACCAGGTTGGAGGCAGAGGGAGACTTTATCCGTGGGTGACTGGCGGGCGTGGCCGGCAGGGAGAGCAGCCCAGCTGATGGTTATTGGGCGCGCAGGGACTCCTGGTCCACGGAGTCCCTGCCTGTGCTCGCAGCCCTGCCGGTCCTGGTACGCCTGCCCCTGGTAGCCCCTTACTGGATTGGCGAAAGGGCAACAACAACCCCCTCCTCGGTAAGCGCGCTGCGGGACCCGCGAAGCGGGTCCGGCGAGCTGCAGGCGCTGTGCTGGTTAATCCTGTTTAACGGAGGCTCCCGCTGCAACAGTCCGAAATGCTTTTGTTGAATCCCACCAGGTTGGCGGCAGAGGGAGACTTTATCCGTGGGTGACTGGCGGGCGTGGCCGGCAGGGAGAGCAGCCCAGCTGATGGTTATTGGGCGCGCAGGGACTCCTGGTCCACGGAGTCCCTGCCTGTGCTCGCAGCCCTGCCGGTCCTGGTACGCCTGCCCCTGGTAGCCCCTTACTGGATTGGCGAAAGGGCAACAACAACCCCCTCCTCGGTAAGCGCGCTGCGGGACCCGCGAAGCTGGTCCGGCGAGCTGCAGGCGCTGTGCTGGTTAATCCTGTTTAACGGAGGCTCCCGCTGCAACAGTCCGAAATGCTTTTGTTGAATCCCACCAGGTTGGAGGCAGAGGGAGACTTTATCCGTGGGTGACTGGTGGGCGTGGCCGGCAGGGAGAGCAGCCCAGCTGATGGTTATTGGGCGCGCAGGGACTCCTGGTCCACGGAGTCCCTGCCTGTGCTCGCAGCCCTGCCGGTCCTGGTACGCCTGCCCCTGGTAGCCCCTTACTGGATTGGCGAAAGGGCAACAACAACCCCCTCCTCGGTAAGCGCGCTGCGGGACCCGCGAAGCGGGTCTGGCGAGCTGCAGGCGCTGTGCTGGTTAATCCTGTTTAACGGAGGCTCCCGCTGCAACAGTCCGAAATGCTCTTGTTGAATCCCACCAGGTTGGAGGCAGAGGGAGACTTTATCCGTGGGTGACTGGCGGGCGTGGCCGGCAGGGAGAGCAGCCCAGCTGATGGTTATTGGGCGCGCAGGGACTCCTGGTCCACGGAGTCCCTGCCTGTGCTCGCAGCCCTGCCGGTCCTGGTACGCCTGCCCCTGGTAGCCCCTTACTGGATTGGCGAAAGGGCAACAACAACCCCCTCCTCGGTAAGCGCGCTGCGGGACCCGCGAAGCGGGTCCGGCGAGCTGCAGGCGCTGTGCTGGTTAATCCTGTTTAACGGAGGCTCCCGCTGCAACAGTCCGAAATGCTTTTGTTGAATCCCACCAGGTTGGAGGCAGAGGGAGACTTTATCCGTGGGTGACTGGCGGGCGTGGCCGGCAGGGAGAGCAGCCCAGCTGATGGTTATTGGGCGCGCAGGGACTCCTGGTCCACGGAGTCCCTGCCTGTGCTCGCAGCCCTGCCGGTCCTGGTACGCCTGCCCCTGGTAGCCCCTTACTGGATTGGCGAAAGGGCAACAACAACCCCCTCCTCGGTAAGCGCGCTGCGGGACCCGCGAAGCTGGTCCGGCGAGCTGCAGGCGCTGTGCTGGTTAATCCTGTTTAACGGAGGCTCCCGCTGCAACAGTCCGAAATGCTTTTGTTGAATCCCACCAGGTTGGAGGCAGAGGGAGACTTTATCCGTGGGTGACTGGCGGGCGTGGCCGGCAGGGAGAGCAGCCCAGCTGATGGTTATTGGGCGCGCAGGGACTCCTGGTCCACGGAGTCCCTGCCTGTGCTCGCAGCCCTGCCGGTCCTGGTACGCCTGCCCCTGGTAGCCCCTTACTGGATTGGCGAAAGGGCAACAACAACCCCCTCCTCGGTAAGCGCGCTGCGGGACCCGCGAACCGGGTCCGGCGAGCTGCAGGCGCTGTGCTGGTTAATCCTGTTTAACGGAGGCTCCCGCTGCAACAGTCCGAAATGCTTTTGTTGAATCCCACCAGGTTGGAGGCAGAGGGAGACTTTATCCGTGGGTGACTGGCGGGCGTGGCCGGCAGGGAGAGCAGCCCAGCTGATGGTTATTGGGCGCGCAGGGACTCCTGGTCCACGGAGTCCCTGCCTGTGCTCGCAGCCCTGCCGGTCCTGGTACGCCTGCCCCTGGTAGCCCCTTACTGGATTGGCGAAAGGGCAACAACAACCCCCTCCTCGGTAAGCGCGCTGCGGGACCCGCGAAGCGGGTCCGGCGAGCTGCAGGCGCTGTGCTGGTTAATCCTGTTTAACGGAGGCTCCCGCTGCAACAGTCCGAAATGCTTTTGTTGAATCCCACCAGGTTGGAGGCAGAGGGAGACTTTATCCGTGGGTGACTGGCGGGCGTGGCCGGCAGGGAGAGCAGCCCAGCTGATGGTTATTGGGCGCGCAGGGACTCCTGGTCCACGGAGTCCCTGCCTGTGCTCGCAGCCCTGCCGGTCCTGGTACGCCTGCCCCTGGTAGCCCCTTACTGGATTGGCGAAAGGGCAACAACAACCCCCTCCTCGGTAAGCGCGCTGCGGGACCCGCGAAGCGGGTCCGGCGAGCTGCAGGCGCTGTGCTGGTTAATCCTGTTTAACGGAGGCTCCCGCTGCAACAGTCCGAAATGCTTTTGTTGAATCCCCAAAGTATCCAAACAAGAACTATGGCCCACATGCATCAACATGGCCATTTGCGATTCCTTATTAGCGAAAAATAAGGAATCGCTAATAAGGAATCGCAAATGGCTATGCATGAAGAAATTGCTAAATAAATTGCGATTTCTTAAAATTCCTTAATTGCGACTCGCAAATTGCGAATCGCAATTAAGGAATAGCTCCCCATTCATTCCTATGGGCCTCTAGAATGGGAAGACATTCTCAATTTGCGATTAGCAATTTGCGAATCGCAAATTGAGAATGCGATTTCAAGGGTGCAGGGGTGTCCAAAGGACACCCTGTTGCACCCCTGAAATCAATCTGTGCACATATGTTGTGCACACACATGCCCTAAGGGCATGTGTGTGCACAACATGAAACTTTGAAAAATGCACAAAAGTGCATTTTTCAAAGTTTTCGCAAATTAACATGAGGTTCAACCTTATGGTAATTTGCTCCCCCTAAGTGCTAATTCGCTATTTTTAAAAGTTTCATGCATTACATTTAAGGAATCTCAAGTTGAGATTCCTTAAATGTAATCGCAATTTAAGAAATCGCAATTTTGCGATTTCTTAAATTGCGAAAAATGCAAAAATTGTGATGCATTCCAAAGAATAAAATTGCATTCGCAAACGGCCGAATTTTGCGATTCGCACCCTTTGCGAATGCAATTTTCATTGATGCATGTGCCCCTATGACCTAGGCAAGAACCTCCTATGGTCTGCCTTGCCTGGAGGAAGGCTAAGTGCTTATCCTTGGGCCTCTCTTTTGGTATTGTGTTGGAGAAAGGCCATATTTTGCGAAGGGCTTAATAACTTTTTGTTTTAGTTAAACCCAATAAAATTCATATATATATATATATATATATATATATATATATATATTCACCCAAGTTACCCTGTGCTTAAAAGACGCGACTCCAACAGGGATTCGTTACACTGAACTTTTAATCCACATAAAACAGCATTGAACACAGAGTTGATTCAAAGAGTCCCTGACGCGTTTCGAGGCAGCCTGCCTCTTAATCATAGGGAAAAGCAGTCCGTGCATGGCTGCGCACTCCTTCATTATCAAATGTACCTCATTAGCAAACTGCTCACAGGTGCGTGTTCTAACAGCATGCTGGGGCTTGTAGTGCGCCGAGCACTGACGATGATGTCGCTTATTAAAATCTTGCTCAAAAACCCTCCAGTGGGCCTCTGTATTTCATTGCTGTTTGCTTCATTAAGGGATAATCCTTGTGCTGCATCACACATCAGCATGGTTCCGACGTGCAGACCCGCCAACATTCTCACGGGCGGTGCATCCTCCCACGGCCAGGCTGCCGTGTAGTTAAATTCACCCAAGTTACCCTGTGCTTAGAAGACGCGACTCCAACAGGGATTCGTTACACTGAACTTTTAATCCACATAAAACAGCATTGAACACCGAGTTGATTCAAAGAGTCCCTGACGCGTTTCGAGGCAGCCTGCCTCTTAATCATAGGGAAAAGCAGTCCGTGCACGGCTGCGCACTCCTTCATTATCAAATGTACCTCATTAGCAAACTGCTCACAGGTGCGTGTTCTAACAGCATGCTGGGGCTTGTAGTGCGCCGAGCACTGACGATGATGTCGCTTATTAAAATCTTGCTCAAAAACCCTCCAGTGGGCCTCTGTATTTCATTGCTGCTTTTCCCTATGATTAAGAGGCAGGCTGCCTCGAAACGCGTCAGGGACTCTTTGAATCAACTCTGTGTTCAATGCTGTTTTATGTGGATTAAAAGTTCAGTGTAACGAATCCCTGTTGGAGTCGCGTCTTCTAAGCACAGGGTAACTTGGGTGAATATATATATATATGTATATATATGTCAGTTAAAATCATACAATAGGTAAGATACACTATTTACAGTAAAGCTACTGTTAGTCACAATAAAATACTTTGAGGAAGAAGTATATTATTCACTGCAGCATCACAGTTTCAGCCCCATCTTACTCTGTGCTAATCCGACTCCTAATAAGTATTTAGATATAGCAAACATTATGTATGGTGTTGAATTGTGTTTCATCACTCTTAGAGCGTCTTGATGTTTCCTGAACCCTAACGTGTTGCACAGTGGGCAAATCCTTTTTTCCTTGCCTTGGCATATGCTGGGCAAAAGAAGAGACTATGCACAATGTTTTCAGTATGGCCTAAAGTGCATGAAGTGCAGGTTAACTCTCCCTAAGTTTCCCAGCTTGCAGTATAGCTCTTGATTTCCGTACCGAAATTTCAGGTACAAGATTTTCGCCAGGTGTGGCTGGATAGTATCAAGGAACTCTTCATAGCATAGGTTTGTTTTAAAATTGAGGAATTGTGTTGTTAATCTGCCATAATGAAGGACCCGGTGGGGTGAGTTTACGACATATACCAAATATGCTTGCTTCAGGATATACTTGGAGCTTTGTACCAGCTGCTGTGGCGAGATAGGAGAGAAGGCCAAGTTCTATAAGCCATCTCTTAACATATCTAAGCCAAGGGAAAGTTATGTAGCAGGTCAGCAGTCCTGCTCTCAGGGCAGACCGCCAGATGTATACACACATCATCCGCTGGCCAGAGGTGAATTAATAAAGGGAGTTGACCGCTCGAGGGCTAACTCCGAGACCAGTACACTAGAGTCTGAATGCCAGTTATTTAGTGTGGCAGAACATGTGGGTTGGTGGTACGGTATACCCAGAGCATGCCCGACTCACAGTACCACACTGGCGACGAGGGCGGGATGTGTCCCGCGCACCAGTGAGACTGTAGAGTACAGCACACCCCGCCTGCGAGGAACAAAACGCACGCCTCACCTGCCAACCGCGACCACATCACTGCCACGGGCGTTCCTCATGCCCTGCAGACCAGCGTCACAGGAACAAGGAACACTGCACCGGTGGTCGATACCCTCGCCTGCTGGGCGGAGCGACTGGACCGCAGTGAGTAGCACGTGGGGACAAGCCCATTGCAACAATGCGCGTGCTCCTGACAGCACTCTGCTTGCTGAAAGGCCTACCTCAAGCCCAGAAAGCCACGGAACACTCCAGGCAGCAGCAACAGACTTTAGGAGCAAGTCAGAAGAAAAAAAAAGAAGGAAAGAGAGAGGGAAAAACACCCAGACTTTTTTTTTTTTTTTTTTTTTTTTTTTTTTTTTTTTGGTAGACCTTTATTGCACATCATGAATAAACACAGCGGAGCGCCTACAACCCACTGTCAGGGCCGGCCGCAATCAGTGCACCATACAGTCACAGTTGAACTCCATAATATAGTTCAGTGTTACAATCACAGCCCCAGATCGAGTTCCTGTAGGCACCAAATATGGTCCAAATGCAGCGTTCAAAGCACACATTGACGTCAGCCGTTAGCCCTCATGTGATCTCGGTCTCATTTTCCGATTATGTAGAACAGAGTCAATAAACTAACAACCTCAACTCCCCCCCACCCCCCCACTCCTGGTCTTAGTGAGCCACACTATGTGGACAGCTACAGCTCTCAAGGTTTAGCTGGTGCAGACCGCGGCCCAGAGGGCGAGGCCAACATAGAGATCGCAGTGCAGATCTCCCACCCTAGACTCAGAGCACAGCCGGGCGGCAGAGGCGGCCCGACCCATTCCATCCACCTTATCAAATGGCCAACACATCCAGAGCTCTATAGCGCAATCACCCTGCATAACGCAGTCATCCCCAACATTTACAAACAACGTTCAATCCGATACATGTTCATGGTCCGGCAATCCAACAATCGCACTCCTTTCGCTATCGGAGTCATCCAGA
Organism: Lissotriton vulgaris; assembly: GCF_964263255.1. NCBI lineage: Eukaryota > Metazoa > Chordata > Amphibia > Caudata > Salamandridae > Lissotriton > Lissotriton vulgaris. The sequence goes on from NW_028243976.1 coordinate 556,283, forward strand.
GATAAGACATACAGTGTGAATGGAGCCCATATGTCCCGCGGGCGAGACCTCTCCGGCAATCCCTCATAATAACAGTTCAGTTGGTCTCTGCAGTAAGCCATATCCTTCAGCCATAGTTGCAAGTCTGGTGCCCTCCTTCCCCCCCACCCCATAGCAACCCTCCTCTTGGCCAACTGGAGCGCCAGTACAACTAGTCGGCGTGATTGCGCTGCTACCGCAGAGGCTATACCCAACAGACAGAGCCGCACATCAAGTTTAATCTCAACGGAAGTCATGACCGTGAGGCACTCAGTCACCGCCTTCCAAAAATCATACACTCTCGGGCATCCCCAGGCAAGATGTATAAAGTCAGCATCCTCCGCGCCGCATCTCACGCAACGTGCCACAGTGCGAAGCCCATATCTCACTAATTGCATCGGTGTGTAGTACCATTGATGCAGGAATTTATAATGCAAGAGACGGAAGTTGCCATTTATCACATACCCTCCCGTCATCGTACAACTTTCAAGCCATTCGTCATCAGTGAGAGGGTCAGGAAGACTTCTATCCCATCGTGCTCTGGCCTGGTCCGCCCCCCCTCCTTCATCCTCCTGCGCAGCCTTGTATAATTTAGAGATCAATTTAGCCCTGTCCTTAGCTGCGTAGATCAATTGCAATGCCCCGAGCGCCGGAGGCTCCTCCGGGTATGTCGGATATAAATCCTTTATCGCCGCCCGCAGACGGGCATAGATAAAGGTAGGCATACACGTGTTAGTCAACCCAGCTGTCATATCCTGCAAGGAGAGAAACGACGCCCCAGGGAAGAGGTCCCCCATGGTTTGTAATCCAGCTTCCCTCAAGACATGCAACCCTCCGATCTCCCCAGTGACCGAGATATCTGAATGGTACAGTAATGGCATAGACGGAGCATACAGTGGCAGGCGGGCCGCCCTCCGACCAAGGTGTTCCCAAGCCGTCGCCGTAACCCTCACTGTGTCTATCTCTCCCTTCTCGAAAACCGAGTGTTTGTTAACAACCATGGCCCTCAGCGGATACGGCAGAACCGCACTCGCCTCAAGTGCCACGTGCGGGGTGTATGGTGGGGCATTCAACCAATAACTCATAAAATGCGCCTGTGCGCAGAGATAGTACAGCCTCATGTCCGGTAGGGCGAACCCTCCCAGCGCATACGGCTTGGTCAGTACCTCCCAAGTCACTCTCGGTTTCTTGCCAGCCCACGTGAGAGTTATCAGGAGCGATCTTATCCTTGCAAAGAAATGCGATTTTAGTAGAATAGGAATATTTATGAAAAGGTAGAGGAATTTTGGTAACACCACCATTTTTATTAAGGATATGCGGTCAGCTAGAGTTAACGGGAGTCGAGTCCAGCGCGCTACCTGATCCTCCAGTTTGGACACAGCAACACCGTAGTTGGCCCGGACCACCTCCTGACTGTCCCTGTGCACCCAGACCCCCAGATACCGAACGGACTCAGTTGCCCACTCCAGGGGGAATTCCAGCTGAGTCTGGCAGGTTGCCTCCGTGAGCGGCAGTATCACTGATTTGTCCCAATTTATAGTGAGACCAGAATGTCTACCAAACTTAATGAATTCGCGTAGGATGTTATTCAAGTGAAGAGCCGGCTCCCTGACATACAGGACCATGTCATCCGCGTACATTGACACCGCCAGTGCTCGTAGTGGGAATTTCAATGCAGCTTCAGCATACCGTTGGCGCAAGATACAGGCCAGTGGTTCCATCATGATGGCAAACAGTAATGGAGACAGAGGGCACCCCTGTCTCGTCCCCCTCCGTACCGGGAACGAGGAAGATACATGGCCATTGACCCTGACCCTTGCCATGGGCGCAGTATATAAGAGGGCGATGAGCGACGTGAAAAAGAAGGGTACCCCCATACGGTGCAGGATAGCCATCATGTACTTCCAGGCCACCGAATCGAAGGCCTTAGCCGCGTCCAGCATGACCGCAGCTGCAGGCAGTTCAGGTTTAAGCAGGTGCAGTACGGCGAAGAGCGTCCTTAAATTATGTGTAGTGGATCTGAGTGGAATGAAGCCCGATTGGTCCGGTAAGACCATTACAGGCAACAGCAACCGCAACCGCGTGGCCAGTATTTTCGCAATAATCTTCACATCGGTGTTCATAAGTGAAAGGGGGCGATATGAATCACACTGATTTGGCGGTTTACCCGGTTTAGGCAGGGCCACCAGCAGTGCCTCCCTCATGGTTGCCGGCAATTGTCCGCAGTCAAATGCTTCCTCCAACACCTGTGCTAGCTGCGGGATCAGTAAATCTGCATACGTTTTATAAAATTCGGAAGGCAAACCATCCGTACCAGCCGCTTTACCACTAGGTAGGGCCGCTATTGCATCTCTGAATTCTGCCTCAGTGACATGGTGCATAAGGAACTCTTGCTGCCCCCTAGAGAGCCACACCAAGGCTACATCCTCCAAATAGCGATTCACCTCTTCCTCATCTGCTGTGTCCCTTAGTGCATAGAGCTGCTCATAATGTTTGGCGAAGCAGGACAATACACCCTCCGTGCTAGTAACCACAGTCCCCTGATCCACAATCTCCTGCACCGTGCAGTGTCGTGCCCACGGTTCCCTGATCCGGTCTGCCAGGCCCTTGCCCGGTCTGCCCCCTTCGCCATAATACCTGGCCGTGGCTGTCTTAGAGAGGAATTTTACCTCCTGGTCCGCCAGATCGTTATATTCATTCACCTTCGTACGAATGTCAGCGAGGACCGTGCCCCCTGTCCCTTCCTCCAATCGCCTTTCCAGAACACGTAACTCTCTCTCTAATCGACTCATGGAGTCCCTAATGGACGTGAGCACCCCCGACCTCAACCCAATGCACGCTCCCCTCACCGTCACCTTGAAGGCCTCCCAAACAGTACCCATGCTGTCCACTGACCCCACATTATTAGTAAAAAACTCCTCTATGATCTGCCTCAGTCGCTCAGACAACACCTGATCCGTCAGCACCCCGGATGAAAGCCGCCAAGTGAAAGGAGCGGGAACCTGACACGGGAGCTGTAGCACTAACGTAACGGGCGCATGATCAGAGAGAGTGCGAGGCAGATGGTCAGCACTCACCACCCAACCACTGACATCTCGTGTCGTGAGCCAGTAGTCCAGCCGCGACCACGTATCGTGTGCTGAGGTGTAGCATGTGCCCTCCCGCCTACTCGGGTTTCGCAGTCTCCACACATCCAGCAGCCGCAACCCATCCATACCATCGCACACCGCATCCACCGCCTTCTTACGCACAGCAGTTCTATCCTGTTTCCTATCTAGCTCTGCATCCAGAGTAACGTTCCAATCCCCCCCACAAATGATAGCTGAAGGTGCAAGTGAATACAGCTTGTTCCAGAGAGTAACGTAAAACTCAGGGTCATCAACATTTGGTCCATAAACATTGAGCAGAGTTACCAGTGTGCCATATAATTTACCCTGCATTATGACGTATCTACCGTGCGGGTCAATGTCTTCATGCAACAGTACAAATGGAACATTTCTCTTTACCAGGATCATCACCCCTCTTGCATAGGAAGAATAGTTCGTGGCCAGCTTCACCCCCGCCCACTGTCTGCCCACCTTATCTGCCGCTTTCCCCTGAAGGTGCGTTTCCTGTAGGAATGCCACCTGCACCCCATGTCTATTCAGAAAGGCAAGCACCTGTCTGGTCTTTTGCGGCCTATTAAGTCCCCGCACATTCCACGTTATGCATTTAATCCTACCCCCCCTCTCCATTACACCAACCCCGCAATCCACCCTCAACATAATAGGCCCTCCCCGGCGACCATGCCCGAGTCCCACCCAGAGACATCAACAGCACAGAAAGGGAGTAAGACCGTTCGCTACAGCGATCCCTCCAGCACCAGCACACCCAAGCATAATCCAACATCAACGAAGAGCACACTTCCCTGACCAGGAATAAGAACAATCCCCCAACAGTCCCCGGAACCCCAACCCCCATCCCTCCACCCACTTCAGCGTGCCCCAAATGCCAAAGCAATCCCATTGTCCCCCCTACCCCAAACCCCAGTAACATCAACAACTGCGTGTGGGGATCTCCCGTCCTGGGGGGCGCAGTGGCACTCCACTCACGCCAGAGACGGACGAAAGCGTAGACCTGTTATCCAGAGCTACATCCCCGTACCTGCAAACCAATTCCGTTAACAGTACAGTATCAGACAATTGAATATCCCCCGGCACAATGTCAAAAGTGTTCCAGCCCAGGCCCTCAGTAACAAGTTCAGGACTCGCAGGCAAATGGGGGCACCACATGCGCATCGCAGCTCATGCACTCCACGCACCACCCCAGCGGGCCGCAGCCCGGCCTAGTCATGCTCACAGAGGAGAAGTGACCCACGACGGGCTAGTGCAGCGTAAACCACAGAGTCCCCATCAGGTAGCATGCTCCCCCATCCAGAATGTACGCAGTCACTGAGTAGATCAATGCAGGACCCGGGGGATCCAAAGACTCAGCAATTATAACCGCCCAAACGACAGTGGAGGCAGTATATCTCAGCGCCTCGCAGCATGGCCCCCTCCACAGGCAACTGCACAGTTTCAGATCAGGCGGCCTCCTCCTGCCCGCCATCTTCTCCGTCCCGAGGTTCCCTCGGCCCTTTAGCTCTCCTTTTCAGTTGCTTGGCATAGTCCATGGCCGCCTTCGGGGAGGAAAATATCTTGTTGTCCGCAGGGGGTCCGATCCGCAGGCGCGCCGGATAAAGCATGGCATACGCTATGTCCTCAGTTCGCAGCATCTGTTTCACCGCGGTAAATTCCTTGCGAGCCGTCTGCACCGCCATGGTGAAGTCGGGGTAGAACTCGAGCTTGTTGCCCTGGTATTCGATTGTCCCCCTGTCCCTTGCAAGCCGAAGGATGGTATCACGGTCTCTGTAGTTGAGAATCCTGGCTACTATCGGGCGCGGTGGTGCTCCAGGTGGAGGTCGCTTGGCTAGAGAGCGATGGGCTCGCTCCACTATAAAGATTTTGGACAGGTGATCAGCCCCGAAAATATCAATAAGCATACTTTCCATGAAGTCTTCCATGCGCCCCACATTTGTGGATTCCGGCAGGCCCGTGACCCTTACATTGTTCCTTCTGGACCTCCCTTCCAACTCCTCGTTCTTGGCCTGTATGACCGCCAAGACCCTCTCCATGCTGAACACTTTGGATGAGACTGTGGCCAGACCATCTTCTGTGGCAGATACTCTCTGTTCTACCTCCCCCATGCGTTCATTTTGGCGGTCGAATTGCGCCGCCATGTGATCCAGGCGGTGGTTGACAGATTCCATGGTCCCTTCAATTGACTGCAAGGTCTTTTGCATGGCCATCAGGGTGGATTCCAGGTTAGGGGTGCCTCCCACAGCCCCCCCCTGATCATGGTCAGCAGGCGCTTGCGAGGATGTGTGCGCAGACTTTTTATTCGTGTCAAATGTTATTTTCGGCTGGTTTCTGTCCGGCCTGCCCATGGTGGCAGTTAGGTCAGCTCAAAAAGTGACGTCAGCAGAGACACAGCTATGTCCGGCTATGTGCAAAGGGCAGGTCCAGAGCACTAGCCAGCGCCACTTCCAGCCTCGCCCCGTGTACCCCAGGGAAGCGCAGGCAGTCCAAACGCCCGCCGTGGAGGGAACTAGAGGCACACTCCGACGCACTTTCAGGCACTCCGCGGCTTAACTGTCTGCGCCCAGCAGAGTTTCAAACGAAGTACAGCAGAGCCTCACCACCACTTGTGCTCGCTTTTCAGTTCTTTGCGTTGTTGTAGAAAGCCCCCCTGGGAGCCAAAGTCAGCCGACCAGGATCGCCTCTGCACTTAATGGCGGACGCACCGCAGGTCGCCGGTGTCTCGAGGTAGCCCAGGGTCCCAACTGCCCCGATATCACATGGGCCTCTCCGCCGCCACCGCCCGTGGCATCAAGCTCACACCCATGGCCGCCTGCACGACAGCACCGCTCACCAGAGCACCTCCGCCCCTCCCCCGCCAGCCCTAGTTCGCGCGGCGCGGCCTAGTCATGCCCGGCGCCACCTCCGCAGCCCCGGGCTTGCGTACAGCCCCGCCCCACTCACCAGTGCCGACAGGCCGGGTCCGGTCCGCTCCGCAGCAGCTCCGGTGGGTCTCCGCCGCTCCGCTCCTTCACCGTCTCACCCCTGCAGGCTGCCGACTCCGCACCCCTGGGACAGCACGAGCAGCGGTATTCTCCAGCCGGGCAGCAGCGGGAGGCTCCCCCACGAGGTCGCTAGACCGCACCAGCGCGATCGCGGTGCAGGGCGACCCGGCTCACAGAGGCTTACACAGCCACAGCAGGCACCGGGAAAAGACGTCGCCGCCGACCCCCGATGTCAGTGGGGTGCTCTCGGCGTTTTTACAGGCTGCAGGCACGGGAATTTGAGGATAAATGAGCGAATTTTTTCAGGTCTGGACAGAGCCTCACGCAAGTGCGGCCATCTTGTCCGGCGCCCTCTAGCGCCCCCAACACCCAGACTTAATATACAAAATAAGAGAAGAAAAGAAAGGGCACCTGAGCAAAGCCCAGACAGCCATACAACTACCCAGACTGCTGCTGCAGGCTCCCAGAAGACACAAAGGACAGGAGGAAGAAGGAGAGAAAAGAGAGGAAAAAAATACTACAGCAAAACAGAGCAAACAAAAAGAAGAGAAAGGAAAGCAAGTCAGACCACAGATGCTCAGTGAAGCCCCAAGAGTAAGCCCGCATGGTGACGAAGCCCGAGCTCCTCCTCAGCAGCAAGCCTCAGTACAACATGCCCTCACAGGGGTACTACCACCGTTCAGCAAGCTAGCGAACTTTCCGACCGCCTCCCCACAGTGGAAGATTTGGATAGAGCTACTAGAAAACGACTTTGTCGCCACAAGATAGACCGATGGAGCAGTCAGGAGGTTATGGCTCCTTCATTATGCCAGAGAAGAAATGTACAAGTTATTCAAGCACTTACCAATAACTGGCCCTGCCATGGATCACGATGCAGATGTGAGGGCACTCAATGCCCACTTCGACCCGCAGATAAACCCAGACTTTGAGAGATTAGAACTGCGCCAAGCCCAGCAACCGGAGGGGGAATCCATTGATGCTCTCTATGCCAGGTTACGCGAACTAGCCAGCACCTGCACAGCAGATGACCAACCCAGGCACAGGTCATCCAAGGATGCTGAGACAAAACAATGAGTCCTAATTCTGCGCCAAGCCAACATCAGCCTTATAGACATTCTCATCCTGGTGCAAACAATTGACCTATTCTCTGCATTAGCCAACGAAATGGACCAGGTCTTCACACAGGCCCCAGAGAAACCAGTTAACATCAACATAGAGCACCCCGATGCTGTCTGGGTAAAGAGTGGGAGTGACACTGCCAAGGGGCAGAAATTTCCGACAACTAAGTCTAAATGCGGGTATTGCGGCAGAGAACACCACACCAATGAGTACCCAGTACAAAGCTGCACCTGCTCCAACTGTGGGGTCCCCAACCATTTTGCATCGTTCTGCAGGAAAAAGTCTTGAGGCAAAGAAGTCAAAGATAACAGATCACTAACAAAGACGGTGCGCCAACTGTCCATTATGAACCTAGCGCACCAAGACGACTCCAGGGGGGCAGGGAAGCCAACCCGCCGCTTTAAAGACTCCTTCCAATAAGAAGAAGAGGAAGAGACCTTTCTCATGTCTTTCATGCAGGAACTGAAGCAACGTAGGAGACCGCAGCAGACATGTGTCCGAGTTGCTGGGTCGGAAGTAAAAGCCATTATCGACACCAGAGCATAAGTCAATGAAATGGGGATCCAACAGTACAACTGCTTTCGACCCAAGCCACAAGTGATGACATCTCGCATCAAGATCTTCGCTTACGTGAGCCACTCCTCACTACCCCTCAGAGGGAGCAGGTCTGTACCCATACAGTCCAATGATCAAGAAGTCATGACGACGATTCACGTCATTGACCAGGAGGCTGACATGCTGATTGGCAGCCACACCACAGAAGACCTTGGCCTGATGTCCTTCGCAAACAGTGTACGATCACACTAAATCGCTGATCTACTGTACTAATTTCCGGTGCTTTTCAAAGGATTGGGCTGCCTCAAATGCAACACAATAAGACTGCACATCAATCCTTTGGTTGCACCAGTTGCACTTAGACACTGATGCATCTCTTTCCACTTCTGGTCGCTGGTTAAGAAAGAACTTGAGAAGCTAGAACAACAAGGAATCATAGAGAAGGTATCAGGACACACCCCGTAGGTATCCCTGATGGTGATCGCAGAGAAACCCAGACAACCTGTAAAAGTCTGCCTGTATATCGACATGCGATTACCAAATTGCGCCATCAAGAAGGAATAGTATATCACACACACAGATGACGATATCATAGCAGATGTCAATGGCTCCCAGTGGTTCTCAAAGCTGGACCTCAATGCCAGATAGCACCAGCTGCCACTGGCGGAAGAAAGCCAGTATATCACCACATTCAGCACTCACCTGGGACGGCGCCAATACAAATGCTTGAATTTTGGAATCTCGTCAGCTGCCGAGGTCTTTCGAAACATCATACCTGAAACCCTGTCAGGACTCAGCGAACATGGGGTGAAATTACATTGTGACAAGTGTTCCTTCTTTCAGAAGTCCCTTGAATTCTTCGTGTATGTTTTTAACCAAGGAGGGATCCAAGTAGATTACCGCAAGTCACAGGCAATCAAGTGAGTGCCTGCACCCAGCACACCCTCAGAAGTGAGGAGTTTCCTCAGCATGGCCACGTATTGCGGGATGTTCATCTCTAACCTTGCAACATTGGTGGAACCACTCAGGGCCCTCACAAAAACTGACACAAAGTTGGCTTGGAGTCGCCGAGAGGAGGAAGTGTTTCAAAAGATCAAATACAACCCAGAAAAACACACTGAACTGCTGGTAGAAGCCAGCCCAGTAGGGCTAGGAGCAGTGCTGGCTCAAGAACAACAGCTAGGGCGATAGGCATCACTAGCATGTGCTAGTAAAATGCTGACCCCAACTGAGGCACAATACGCAAAAATCAAACGGGAAGCCCTTGCAATCGAGTGGGCTTGCAGGCACTTTTGCCTCTACCTGATCGGCCAGCCCTTTGAGGTTGTCACTGACCACCAGCCTCTGGTCTCATTCTTCAGAGGGTCAGCTTCTCACCCGCCTCCGCGGACTGAGAGATGGGCCATCCAATTGCAACATTATCAGATGGAGGCGTTCTACAGACCAAGATCAAAAAACCTCGCTGATTTTCTGTCTGCCACCCCATGCCTGTCCTTTTCCGACATGTGGTACGTCATTTTGAGTAGGCCCATTATTTTTGCTGTTACATTACTTAACAGGCATGGTGCGGGAATGTCTCCTCGTAGCACATGTATTTCTTCTGTGACAGTCTTGCCCTTGTGCGTCATGGTGTCCGTGAATTTTCCCATGTTTGTTACAGGATTTTTTGCACCCCACGTAAATACTCTTATGCTTGATGGTTGTAGCGGCGGCTTCCTCTTCATTTTATCATATTCCGTAGCACACATGATGTTGCACGTGGCTCCGCTGTCCAGTACAAATTCTGTTTGGTGGGGCCCTACTTCAATCGTCACCCAGTCTGTCTTCTTTATTGACTTCCTGTCTATTAGCCTTATGTGTTCTTCTTCATGCCCTTCATCTGTGGTCATGAGTTACAGGCGTTCTATTTTCCTTGTTGTTTCTTCCTCTTCTGTTTCTTCTCCTGAAGCGACTGAGAGGAGTTCGTCTGGGATTCCCCAGACGAACTCCTCTCAGTCGCTTCCATGTGCCGTACATGTCTTGTTGTTGCTGTTCTTGGTCTCCCGGGCCTGCCTCGTTCATTCTTGAATTGTCCACCTTGGCACATGGTGGCAAAATGGTTGCTTCTGTTGCATTTCCTGCATGTTTGACAAAACGCCGGGCATGTTCCTCTATGTGGGAATTCCAGACCGCACCTGTAGCATTGGGAGCCTTGTTTTTTTGTCGCTTGTTCCTTGTGTCCTCCCTTCCAGTTCCCTTTCTTGCCTGCGTCCGACATTCTGTGTATTTGTTCTCCCTTTCGGTCCATCTGTCTCGCTTGCATCGTTGCTCTTGCTTCCGCTCTCGCTAGATCTAGAATCTTTTCTAGGGTGATAGGTTCTTTTAGCAGTCTTGTGCGGAATTCTGTGTCTCGGCAGCCTTCTATCAGTTTTAGGCGAAGGGCCTGTTCATTGTCGTACTTTTCAAATTCGCAGTATCCTACTAGCTTTCTCAGCCTTGTTGCAAAGTCATCCATGGATTCCTCTGGCTGCTGATATGCCATGTTGAAGGTATATCTCTCAAAGTCGACGTTCCTTTGGGGGTCGAACTTGGTCGTTAGACATTTTATCAATTTATCGTAGGTTTCTGTTTCACTCTTTGGCAGTGTTATGAGGAGGTCATCCACCTCGTCCCCCACTAGATTTAGGAATAGCCCTAGTTTTTTTTCTTCCACCACATCGGTTGCCGCCATGTATCTTTCAAACTTTATGATCCACTTCTCCCACCGTATGCCCACTTGTGGCTCTGATACATTGAAAGGCATCGGTCTGCGGTATTGTGCATTTTGCTTTGTTTCTGGCATTTTCTCTTCTTTTCTTGTATTTGCACCTTTATTTCCTTTTTCTCAAGTTCTTTTATTCTTCTTTTTCTATTTCTTATATATTTCTCTTTTCTAACACCCTTTTCTTTTTCTCAGGTATTATTATCCTTTCCTCGATGCTTCTGTCCTATGGGGACAGTGTTGCTCCTTTCTTTTCTTTCTGTTGGGCTTTTCTTCATGTTTTGCCCGCCCTTCTAATGGCTGCCCTTTGTTTCTAATGTATTTTTCTTCACTTGTCCTCCACAAAATGTCCGCCCGTTTTCCCGCGAGAATTCGCAATCGAAATCTCGCTTTTGCCTGACCCTAAAATGGCCGACTTGTTGTTGTTGTGTTTTTATTGGCCCTCCCGCTCTCGCGAGACTTCGCGCTCTACTTTCGAGCGCGATCGCGCTCACTCTTCTTCTTTCACCGGCGCTGCTCCCGGGGGCTCTTCTTACCCGACTTTGGACCTTTCGTAGGACGCTGATCGGGGTGGGCTCCCGTGTAGCTCCTTGCGTCTGCGTTGACCTCTGGGATCCGAGCACTTTGTCGGTCGCGTTGGGATCACTGTTTCCAACCACCCTTCGTCGCCAGATGTCGTATTGTGTGGTGCACGATCGTCAGTGACAACACAGGACACAAGATCTCTGGTGAAGGTACTCCTTTATTTTCTTATCACCTCAGTCAGTCTGGGCACGTCCGTCCTCGTCCTCGTCCTGCTACATCCTGTCCTTTCCTGTCCGTCCACAGGAAGTGGTGTCCGGTGACCTGGTCACCTGCCCTGTGACCCACAGGGTCCTAATGCCCTGCGTCCATGGTCATCACAATGCCCTCCTAAAAACAAGATGGCCCGATAAAGTAAAAGACTACGTCCAGATGATGTTGAGTACTGCTTGCCGCCGAGCCTTAAGTCTGGAAGACATCAAGGAAGCCGCTGAATCGGGCTTTGTCATTGCCCGAATGTACAATCCCATACAGAGTGGCACATGGAGAGACTTCCTCTGGGACGCCAACGATTGGGTGCACAAACTAAGGTGTCACGAAGATGAAATCAAGGATGTTAGAAAAGGTGTTGGTCCATGGGCTAGAGGAAGTGGCTGAAGATCTCATGCAAAGGTGCCCAGCATGCCAGATGACGAGCGCAACCGAAAAGGCTTGCACTAGTGATCACCGAAGAACCGTTTACCGATCGCTTGTCCAAACTGAGCATGGATTTGGGAAGTTTCCCCGATGGAAAGAGCACTCTTGACCTAGTGGATGCCTACTGCAAGTATCCTGTCATAGAAGTAATTGCCTCCCCGGCGTTTGTCCATGTGGCTCCTGTTCTGAAGGTGTTTGCAAACTTTGGTCTCCTGACAGAGATTCTAAGTGACAACAAGCCCTCGTTCAAGGGAGTGGGGTTTGCTGATTTTATCGACCAGCGAGGAATCTGTCACCACTGTATCCCCCTGCAGTGGCCGCAAGCTAACAGCAGCGTGGAAAGGTTTATGCGTACGTTAAACAAAGCAATTCGTATTGCCAACGTCGAACAGGCTGATCATGAATGACACCTACACCTGTTCCTCAGAGAATATCAGAGAACCCCCCACTGCTCGACTCAACAAACCCCTTAGGCCCTGATGTCAACAGTCCATGGAGGGACTTCATCCCACATGCCCAGGGTGGGCGATACTGCCTCATGACGCACCGCGAACACAAGCATGCCTCGAGCAGCAAAACACACAAGCCAGTATACGCCACCAGGTTAGACCAAGATCACTCTGGCCGGTAGCTTAGGTCATCATCAAAGACCGCCGACCTGGGTGGAAATTCAGGACACCATATGGGCCTGGGATCTGGACAGTTATTGCCAGTGAAGGTATGGTAACAGCCAGGAAAGGAATCAAGAAACATCTGCATATATGTTTATAATTTTATTATTATGTCTTTTATACATTTGTGGAAATTGTGTATTTTTCTTTTATATGAGGTACGATGGTTTGTATGTTCAGCACTTTTATGATCCATTTTATGAATCGAATAAAGTTTTGAAACGAAACGAATCAAGAAACATTTCATTGTTCAAGGAGGTCACGTCTCTCCTCAAGTTTGTGCAGCAACGAAGATGACGTCGGCTGGCCAGAATGTGAGGACGGCAACACCGGTGAGAGTGAACCTGAGGGCCAAAACCCAGGGAGCCCCAACGAAGACCAACAAAATACTCCTCCGCTTGTGCTCCCTGCCAGTGAGCTGCCCATATGAAGCCAGTCCCATTGATACAGCCTCCAGCTGAATCCTCAACCGAGCCGACAGCTCAAAGACTTTGTTTGTTGAACACAAGGAACTTCAATCTTCAAGACCCAGTTGGAGAGTGATATAGCAGGCCAGTGGTCCTGCTGTCAGGGCAGACTGCCAGATTTACACACACATCATCCTCTGGCCAGGCTGGCCAGAGGATAATTAATAAATGGGAGTAGACAGCTCGAGGGCTAACTCCGAGACCAGAACACTAGACTCTGGGTGCCAGTTATTTAGTGCGGCAGAACACATGGGTTGGTGGTAAGCTATACCCAGAGCAGGCCAGACTCACAGCACCACAGGTTAGGCATCTGTCAAGGACTAGAAGTTCTTTGATGCCCTCTTTATAGTACACCAACTCTGGCATTGGCCAAAACCTAATCCAATAGAGCAGCGGGTATAATACTGCAATTTGCCCTATCCGTTTTATATTTAGGTTGTGGAACATCGACATAAGTGTTGTTGGCAGTAGTAGCCCATGCAAAATCTAAATTGCCTCCTGCACGGTTTTATTTTGTAGGGGTATGAATCTATCATGGGGGTAGGTGGGAAGGGGCAACCATACGTCTTGAATGGAAATTGCTGGCCCTGGAAGTAGGGAGTGTGGTATTTTTATCGAGAGACACAGTGTGCTTTCCGTGAGCAGATCTGGTTTCAGATTAGATCTGGCCAGCTCTGATCTTCCTATTACGCACTGCAGGTGCAGGGTGATATGCTCCTACCTGGCACCATATAGTAGTGCAGATGGTTAACATGCTTGCACAAAAAACAGTGTACCTTGACATCACCTAACTGTATTTTATGTAGATAGCTCAGTGGGTTATTGCTTTTGCCACAGAGATCCCCTTTTGTTACTTGCGGTTCAGCCACACCTGCGGCTGAGCTGGGGTCCGAGGGTGCTGTGCTTAGACATAACTTATTGGTGTAAAAGCTCTTGCTGGAGTGATTGTCTAGTAGCAGTTTTGACTCACCACTTCCCCATTTGCAACATGAGTAGACAAGATGAAGCTTTAGGGAAATTCCTAGGGTCAAATGGGGCTAATTAGCTTAAATGGTAGGACAGGTGCTTACCTCTAGCGAACCAGGTGTTCAGAAGAGGTAATCAACACTGTCCCATAGATAACGTGTTTGTACATGCCTGGAACTTTCCTAGGGTAAAAAAGTTTAAGGTAATCTAGTGCAAGGAAAGTGACCATCACCAACTGTTTTGTGAATTAGGGAGAGGGCCTACAAGATTCGGTGAAAGAGTTCTCCCCCAATCGATGGCATACCCAAAACACCTGACTACACAATTAACAGACAAATATCTAGTAAAACTAGCTACATTTCAACGAAATTTACCCTTAGAGGTACCAAATGATCAGATGATTTCATGGTTTGAGGAAAAAATCTATCAAGTTGTACAATGCCTCTTGGCTGACCTAAAGAGGAATGGAAAGGGTACTAAAGATTCACAAGCCTGGGGAAAGGTGTGGCGCAGCGGCCAGGGCGACTGACACTGGAATCTGGGGACCACAGTTCGATCCCCGGCTCTGGTGGCAGGTTAGCTTGCTTAATCTTCCCGACAGCCCCCAGCGCCTAGAGACCCTTACGGATGATTGTTCGCGCTTTACAAATGTGGATTATTATTATTACAAGCCCGATGTAGAAAGCAAATAAGCTGGTTTTACTCAGTGTGTAGGGGAAAAAAAGGTTAATAAGAAGAGAAGAAAGACGTCTGAGGCTAAGGTTTGATCAGGAGGGCTTTTCCAACTTAACTAAATTAAGGAAAGAATATAAAATATTAGTGAGGTATAAGAAGAGGAGTTTTAAAGAAAAATGTTGTGATAACCTATTAAAAACAAGCTAAACTTAACTCAAGCTGCCGGGCCAAATAATTTCACTGCTTTAATATTTAAAACAGAGTTAAACTGATGGGCACAATTGTTTTCGAATATGTTTTCCGTGGTACTAGATTTAGGTATTATCCCAAAATCTTGGAGGGGTGCGCTGAATAGCCCCCTGCACAAGAAAGGGAACAGGAAGGACACAAAAAACTACAGATTAATTAATCTGTTAGATATTGGGGTGAAAGTATTCTCTAAAATGATCCTGGGTAAATTGAAGGATTGGGGAGAGATACACTTGATTGCACCAGTGGAACAATGAGGGTTTAAGGAGTGGCACTCAACCACTGATCACTGCTTTGCCTTATGGGCATTAGCTCGGAAGTCGCTAAAACAGCAAGGTAGAGTTTACTGCTGTTTTGTCGACTTTCGGGCGGCGTTTGATCTAGTGGACAGTGAGTGTCTCTGGGAGTCGCTAAAAAGTTATAACATTCCCGAAGAACTCCTAGTAGTAAGTCAGGAGTTGCATAGCCAGAACTGGGCTCAGGTTATCAAAGATACTATGGGGGGCTTGCCATTGGAGATTGCGATTAATAATTGACTAAGACAGGGCTGCGTATTAGCCCCACTTCTTTCCGCAATCTTTCTTGCTGATCTATCTTCCTTTTTAATGACGGAGAGAAGTGCAAGCCCAAAGGTAAATGGGAAGCATGCGTCCTGTCTACTGTACACAGATGACTTAGTATTTCTCGACCAAACAGAATTGGGTCTACAAAGAAGCTAAATGAGTTTGATGCATATTTTGCATCAAAACGCCTCACAGTGAACATGAATAAAACAAAAATATTGTGCTGTGGGAAGAGAGATCACAAATGGAATTGGTTTTTGGGGCAAACAAAACTAGAAGTTGTCAAAGAATATAAATAGTTGGGAATATGGTTTGACGAGTAATTAAAATGGAGCACACACTTAGAGGCCCAGAAAGCCAAAGCCTTAGCCTCGGTCTGAAAAAATTCAACCTTCATTATGGCGCCATGTCCCATAGACCCTTGTCCTAGGCCTACAATGCAATGATCCCTCCACAATTGCAGTATGGGGCAGACATCTTATATCTAGGAGGGAAAAGTACTAGGGACAGTGAGGAAGGGAAATGCCTAAAAGAATTTATGTCATTGCCTAGCTCATTAATGATTACAGCTATTAGGCTAGAGCTAGACTTGATATCATGGAAGGTCCAGGTCCAAGTGAATCTACTTAGAATTTGGAAAAGACTGGGGGCAGGGGAAGATGGGAAAGTGTCATGTTGCAGTATGAAGGAAATTCAGCAGAGTGAACTAAAGTGGACGAAAGTAATAAGAAAGGAACTCTAGTCCACCTGTGACAATCTGAAGGTGAAAATCGACCCCCAGTCCTTGACTATTGAAGAACCAAAACCAATAAGTGTACTCAAATCCCTAGGGAAGGAAAAGTCTAGAATAATGGAACTGGAGTATCTGAGAGCAAAAGAGGCTGTGCAATTCATGATAACAAGCTGGAGGAACGAAAATTAGTATCCTTAGCTAGACATCCTACCAAATCAATAGCTCAGAATGGAATTACTAAGAGTGAGAGTAGGTATTAATCCCGCTAGAGCCAATGATAAAATAAAAAGAATACTGATGGACCCTGACGGTAGATGTACATGCAGGATGGGCTTGAAATGTAATTGTTTATACATTTGAATGGATTGCCAAAAATTGGTAGCGCAACGAAAATTGTTCCTATGCCCTGTTTTCCTTAAGTATGGTATGGGGTCACGGACACAAGCAATTGAGCTCCTTAAAGACATGCAGTATCTTGATATTACAATAGCAGTGGCGAAATTTATCCAGGCTGTTAAAAGGTTATTTATGGAATAGGGAATGGAGGAGTGGACTGTGTATTGATAAAATTAAATTTTAAACTGTGTCATTTAAAATGTTTTAAATAGAAATTTAAAATGCTTGGATCATATATGTGTTTTAGATTGCGTTCATAAATTAGGTATGGAATTGTCTTAATAAAATTAAGGTTGATGTTAGGAAAATAAGTTATTATGGTGTAAGGAGATAATGAACTTGTATTTTCAATTTCAATTTCAAATAAGTCTGTATTTCGACACATGTCATAAAAGACTGCACACAAAATATAAATTCACATTTTAAAAAGGGCTGAGACACAACAATAAAATCCCTAAAGTAACTGGGACACATAGTTCCTACTAAAGCCTGCAAATTTTCCATTTCAGTATGATCATTTTTATATTTGTTTTTAAAAGAAACACTATACAATTTAAAAACCTAGTCAACAAATTAATTTAAAAAAAGAATTTCGTGGTCACTAGACATTTTATAACCCAATGGTGGTAGTATATACAGTTAAAAAAATGATTAACCCAGGTTCAATTAGAACAACACAACTTTCCCCTCCTTATAGCCCACATCCAATGCAGGAATTTAGAAACAGCGATGACAATACTTTCAGAGCATTCTGTTTTAAAAATCCTTAATGCTGCTGTCCCACTAGTAATACCTTTCAACAAACATATTGACTTTAGCCACTTTTGGCGTGGTAGTTTGTACTCTGGGCAGATAAAAAGGATATGGGCTAGGCTCTCCAAGTGGCTAATAGTGCTCTTTTAGGACCTTGCGTGGTGGAAAGGTGTTGGCTGATGGATTCTCCCACAGTGTACCCAGGCCCATTGCAAAGTAGACTGCCTTAACTTCCCTAAATCAGGGGATTTTATTAGCTCTGTCAGTACACCGGACTTCGAGGAGGGCCTGGGCATACTGGGAGAGTTCCGGTGTTACCCAGAGCCTCCTCCACTATGCCACTGGTCTATACCTCGCCACATCCTCCAGCCTTTGGCATCGCAGATCGTAATATAAGGGTAAGAGAGGCGTTGAAGATGGTAGGCCAACTAATCCCCTCCCAAACCTATTTTGGGAATTTACTAATGGAGTTATGTTGCTGTGCCCCCATAGTTCAGCCCCATATAGGATGGATGCACTTATTTTGGTGTTATAAATTTTAAGAGCTGGGGCTAAAGGTTTAGTAGATGAACATCGTAATTCCTTTAGTAAAGCTCCTGCTAGTTGGGCATGTTTGGTGGTTAGGTGGTTAGTGTGAGGTTTCCATTCTAGCCTGGAACCCAGTGTAATACCGAGGTAGGTAAATGAATGTGTCTGTTCCAGCACTTCACCATCCATGCTGACACGTCCTTTCACAAACTTATGTTTGTGCATGACCATGAATTTGGTCTTTGACACGTTGATGGTGAGGCCGTAGTCTTTACAGAAGATTTCAAAATGCCCAATAGACTTCTGTAGCCCCTGTTGCGTGTTGGAGATTAAAAGGGTGTCATCAGCAAACATCAACAGGGGTACCGACTCTCCATTCAACTTAGGGGCGTCCGTGGGGTGGTCCGTGAAGTTGTCAGTAACCCTGTTGATGTATAATGAAAACAACGTTGGTGCCAAGACACATCCCTTCCTTAACCCTCTAAGAATTGGAAACCTATCTGTTGTTTGTCCTTGTTCTCCCCATCGAACCTGGGCAAAATTGTCATCGTGTAATTTAATTAAAAAGGAAAGTACCTCCGGTGGCATGCCGTGTTCCCTGAAGACGCTCCACATCTTGAGTCGCGGCACTAAGTCAAAACCCGACTTAAGGTCGACAAATGCCGTGTATAGAGTGCTGCCTCCAAGAACAACCCACCGCCAGTAAATCATGACAAGTCTAAAGACCTGATCTACAGTGCTCGTTTGAGCACGGAATCCAGCCTGGAGAGGCGACAGAACATTAGCCTCATCAATCCAGTTCAGGATCCTTGACAACACGAGCCTTGCTACCACCTTCTGGACACAGTCTATCAGGCTGGTTGGCCTGTAGTTTGCGGGGTCAGAGCGGTCCCCCTTCTTAAATATGGGGATTATCACGGCTCCCTTCCAGGTGTCAGGTATAGGGGAGCCTTTGGCGATGGCATTTACCAGGGACTGAATATAGGGCGCCCACACGCCTTTTCCGTGTAGGAATAGGTCCGCAGGCACACTGCATGGCCCTGGCGCTCTGCCCTTTGGAACACAGTTAAGGGCGGATTCGACATCCTTTATACTAAATTGTAAAGGTGTGGTGTTTACAGCAGGAATGAAACTATTGGGGCCTGAACCAGAGTCAAGGAGCGGGCAGGCAAACTGCGTCTTAAAGTGCGTAACCCACACGTCTGGAGGGACATGATTATGTGGATGATCCCTGGGGCGCCCCTTTCCCCATTTCACCAGGTCCCAGAATGCCACCATATTCCTGGTACTACTTTCTTTAAATAACTCTGACCAGTATTGGTCGTCCCAGGACCGTTTTGCTTCCCGCTGAG
Source organism: Lissotriton vulgaris (assembly GCF_964263255.1). NCBI lineage: Eukaryota > Metazoa > Chordata > Amphibia > Caudata > Salamandridae > Lissotriton > Lissotriton vulgaris. Next base: position 575,386 of record NW_028243976.1, read on the forward strand.
CATTCTTATACATCCCCCTTGTAGCTCGGATTAGATCCCTATCTTTTGATCTTATTGCCGCAGCTAAAGATTAATATGCATCCCTGCAGCTTCTACCATACCAAGATTCAGCCTTCATTTTGGGTTTACGTTCAGGACCACTAACCTCCTTAATTAAATAGTCTCTTAACGTTTTAAAAAGGATTGTATGAATAGGAATGACCTTAGACATAAAGTCTAGGTCCGATGTACACTCCTGCAGCTCGATTGTGGCTTTTACAGCTAGAACTTCCATTGTGGTTAAATGTTCTTCTTTAAGCAAGCAATCAGCCCATTTTACCCTCCTGGTGTCATTTGAGGGGTGTATATCAAGAGAAATGGGTCCAGCGACTATCGGCGTTCCACCCTGGAACTCTGCTGTTAATGAGCGTGGATTGTGATCACTCTCTACCCGTTTTACTATGACCATATCTTGAATTGATGACCAGAACTCAAGATTAAAAAGAATCTAGTCTATCCGACTGCTACGGGCCTCATTGTCGAAAGTGGAATCGCCATCGCGGTCAGATTTAGTTCTGCCATTAGCTGCCCTTAACCCCTGCTCTAGGCATATGCAGCCAGATGCATCAAGCTAAAAACCGGTCGCAAAGGGGAAGATTCTCAGAATCTGCCCCTTTGCGACCGGTATTTTTGCATTTGGGATGCATCATGCCAAATGCAAAAATCGCAAATAAAGAATTCGCTAAATTGCAATTGTTTGCATTTAAGGAATCTCAAATTGAGATTCCTTAAATGCAATGCATGAAAGTTTCAAAAATAGCGATTTCGCTAATAGGGCATGCAAATTACCACGAAGTACAACTTCATGGTAATTTGCAAAAACATTGAAAAATGCACTTTTGTGCATTTTTCAAAGTTTCATGTTGAGCGCACACATGCCCTAAGGGCATGTGTGTGCGCAACATATGTGCACAGATCAAATTCAGGGGTGCAACAGGGTGTCCTTTGGACACCCCTGCACCCTTGAACTCGCAATCTCAATTTGCGAATCGCTAATTGCGATTCACAAATTGAGTTTGTCTTCACTCGCAATTTGCGAGTCGCAATTAAGGAATTCTAAGGAATCGCTATTTTTGTAGTTATTGCTTGATGCATTCCATTTTGCTATTCCTTATTAGGGATTCCTTATTTTTCGCTAATAAGGAATCGCAAAATGGATGCTTGATGCATCTGGCCCATTGTTTTTATCTGCAGGGCAGCTTGTGTCCATCGCTTTAGGGGGGGAATGGTCAGCTGAGGGATATCCCAAGTATTGTCTTCCTCAATTGCTAGTTCAATGTCGTTGCTGTCCAGGGGTTCAAAATAGCAATTGAGGTCTCCAGCTATCAGCATATTTCCTTTACCATTGTAGTAGCTAAGATAGGAGTCCAACAAGGAAACAGTCTCTGATGGTTTTCCCCCCGGTTTGCCCCTTGCATATATATTAAATATAAACAGATCTCTAGTTCTCGGGCTCTGTATTTTAATGATTATAATATCGCTGCTACTGGAAGCCAGCTGGGAAACTATATACCTGGCATCCTGTCTGACCCAGATTGTCAGACCCCCCATGGGCCTTCCCCTTGTGCTAGGTGTAGCTGGACGGTAGAAGTTCGGGAAACCCTGTCTAAACTGGGGTTCAATCAGCCACGTTTCCTGGAATAGTATGATATGATAATTATCTATAAACGTAAGCCAATCTTGTGATGTTAATTTATTCTTTAAGCCTGCAATATTCCAGGATACCATAGATTGTACAGTAGGTAAATTATTGTTGGGACACCTATCGATCTGGATAGGACATACATGAGATGCATTAGTGTAGGACAGTTGGCCTATGTCTGTGGTAACAGAGACGAGACTCTTAACAATGGAGGGGCATTTGGATTCCACAGCAACCAGCCCATTAGGGTCTACATCACTATGATGTTCCAAAGTTCCGATGTTAAAGGGGTGGTGTCTACCTCACTTAGGATGGCCATGTCTCCCTTATCATGTTGATTGAATATTTCCTGGCTCTTACAGACTATGGGATTACTCAGTCAATCATTCGCGTCCAGGGTGCTCAATGCCTCATACCGATTTGACACCAGGATTGCCCTTGGATTGCGACCAAATTGTCTATGGCGAATGAGTCCTTTGAACAGATCTGGGCTGCGGAAGAAGCCAAGCGGGAGAATATTAATGCCCTCCTCCGTACTTCTAAATTGGGCACCCCTATCCAGTATTTCCCTGACCAAAGCTGGTGATCGGAAACTAAGGACGATACAGTCTCCATCAAAACTCTTCTTGGATTGCCCTACCCATGAGATCCTTCAAACCATCAAGAATTGTTCAAATAGATGGTTTCCAAGCCCAATTTTCTGATTCAGGTAATGTAAAGATTTATGCTTTAAGGTGGACCAATGCTCCTCGCCATGATGATGGGTGCTTTTTGGGGCATTAGCAAGAACAATTGTGTATGGAGTGGCCTCCGGTGGGAGATGTAGAGAGGATCTATCTGGCAGCTTCTCCCCGTTACTCCTAAATTTTCCTCTAGGGCCCTGTGGTCCCGCCTTCTCCCCGCTTGCCTGCTTGGGATTATTGATGTTTTGGGTTGCTACTGATGGAGCTAATGCTAGAGCTGTAGGGCTTACCGCCTGTCGTTCACCCTGCAAGTTAGAAGGGAGTGATGGTGGTACCTTGTCCCTAGTTCTCATGGTAACATTAAGTCCCTGGGTATTTTACTGATGGATTGGTAAGTGATCTAGTAGATGCTTCTCAATCTGGTTCAGTCTCCGAGTAATAGTTTTGAGCTTCACCATGACGGGAGTAATCAATGATAGCAGCCTACCTTCTAGCATGTCAGCTATATCCAATGGTGAGTATGAGCGATCTGGCCCATGAGCAGCCTCAAGTGTAGTTGTATTATTATCCTCTCCCCCTAGACCCTCTGTGGGTCTAGGTGTCGCCTCAGGACTTCTTGGAATAGGTACACAATTCCTGTTCTTTGGCTGTTTAGAGGTATGAGTGCTCGTTTGGGTGCACTGTATGCCTTCCTTTTCCTGGACTGGGGTTTCCTTATAGTGCCGTGTGTAGATTTAGATTGCCCAGAGCGTGTGTGTGGCGGAGAAGGGACCAAGATTGGGCAGGGGGGGAACAGCAATAGTAGTGATTGAGGTCCCTGGGGTGTCCTGCTCTGGTGCAACTGGGCAGGAATTATTTGGGCTAGGGCATGTTACTACAGTTATATTTACCTCATTCATGGGAGCTGATGTTGGCGGAGACATTGTTGGTCTTGGCTCTAGAGAAAGCCTCCACTCAGTTAACTGTATTTCATGCATTAACAAACTCTCAGCCCTAACAAGGAAAGCATCCAATGTGCTTACAACGCTACCCCGTTTCCCCCCTTGCGAGTTGTCTTACTCATGGTCTTAATTGACACAATTTCAGGACTACCAGCTTGAATACTGATTAGACAAATTTTAAAATCCCACTAGGTATCGGAAACCACAATAATACACAATATTAGGTCACGTTGCCTGGCCCCCTGGAGGACCCTCGCTCCCTCCTAATATATTTCTTGTTGTGATTACAATGTCCCCTATTGTCCGATGTCACAGGAATTCTAAATGGCTTACTTGGGTTCCTACAACGAAACCAAGAGGTGTGGCCCAGCCCAGCCTTCTCCGGTCTTTGACGGGCGCGGGACGGGCCCGCGCTTGGCACAAGGTTGTTTTAAGCGCCTCCGAGCGCTTAAAAGTAACGTTGTTGGTGTGCTCCTCTTAGGGGACTCTGGGTGTTGTAGTCCCGGGGCTGCACACAGGGCACAGGCTTCCTCCCAATAGCCGGCAAGGACGAGGACAAGAGTAAGTGCCGGTTTCGCCGCACAGTATTACCCCGCAGGAGGAGCAGTCAGTGTCCACGGCACCAGGTAGGCAAAGAGAAGAGGAACCCGCGCTGCGGGAGGCTCGAGGTTGTTTTAAGCGCCTCCGGGCGCATTCCAGTAACGTTGTTGGTGTGCGCCCCTTAGGGGACTCTGGGTGTTGTAGTCCCGGGGTTGCACACAGGGCACAGGGCTACCTCCCAATAGCCGGCAAGGACGAAGACGAGAGTAAGTGCCGGTTTCGCCGCACAGTATTCCCCCGCAGGAGGAGCAGTCAGTGTCCACGGCACCAGGTAGGCAAAAAAATATAATTAGCAGATCATTGCCTGTTCATATAGCCAGCGAGCATCTATAAATCTTATGTTAGCTCACTCACTTAGGGTGCAGGACAAAATGCAGCCAGTTTCTATTCACCCTGTGGATGGCGCCGCTGCAACTCCCCCGCTAGCAGGCGATCGTTCAGCCACACCACAGCAGCTAAAGGTCACCAGCGGTGTCAGCACAAAAGACAGCGGCGCCTTGTCCCTCTCAGTCTCCGCCAGTCGATCAACAAGGATCCGCCTCATTAAGTCAAGTCAAGTCAAGTCATAAAATTTGTATAGCGCACTACATACCCAGAGGGTTTCAAGGCGCTTAGGAAGGGGAGGAGGATTATTTGTCAAATATCCACGTTTTAAGCTGCTTTCTGAAGGCTAGGTGATTCTGGGTGAGGCGAAGGTAGGCGGGGAGTGAGTTCCATGTTTTGGCAGCCAGGTATGAAAAGGATCTGCCTCCCATGGTGGTTTTGTTGATGCGAGGTACAGTGGCGAAGGCTTGGCTGGAAGAGCGAAGTTGGCGGGAGGGGGTGTAGAAGGACAGTCGAGAGTTGAGGCAGTCTGGTCCGATGTCGTAGAGTGATTTGTGTGCGTGGGTAAGCAGTCGGAAAGTGATCCTCTTATTGACGGGTAGCCAGTGGAGGTCTTTAAGGTGACCAGAGATGTGTTCGTTGCGTGGGATGTCTAATATGAGCCTGGCTGAGGCGTTTTGGATTCGTTGTAGTTTCTTCTGGAGTTTAGCGGTGGTACCTGCGTAGAGGGTGTTTCCGTAGTCCAGTCGGCTCGTGACTAGAGCGTGGGTGACTGTTTTACTTGTTTCGGAGGGGATCCAGCGAAATGTTTTTCTGAGCATGCGAAGAATGTTAAAGCAGGAAGAGGATACGGCGTTAACTTGTCTGTTCATTGAGAGTGAAGAATCCAGGATGACGCCAAGGTTCCGTGCGTGGTCTGTCGGGATGGGTGCTTTTCCGAGGGCTTGTGGCCACCAGGAGTCGTCCCATGCAGAGGGGGATGTACCTAAGATGAGGACTTCTGTTTTGTCTGAGTTCAGTTTCAGACGGCTTTGTTTCATCCATTCGGCGACTTCTTTCATTCCTTCGTGTAGGTTAGTTTTGGCGGTGCTGGGGTCCTTGGTGAGAGAAAGGATCAGTTGAGTGTCGTCCGCGTAAGAGATGATGTTGAGGTTGTGTTGGCGGGCGATGGCCGCGAGAGGGCTCATGTATACGTTGAAGAGGGTGGGACTGAGTGAGGATCCTTGAGGTACGCCGCAGATGATTTCAGAGGCCTCGGACTTGAATGGTGGGAGGCGGACTCTCTGGGTTCTTCCGGTTAGGAACGAGGTGATCCATTCCAGTGCTTTTTCTTGGATTCCGATGTTTCTGAGGCGTTGTAAAAGGGTGCTGTGGCAGACTGTGTCGAATGCTGCAGAGAGGTCGAGGAGGATGAGGGCGACTGTGTCTCCATTGTCCAGTAGAGTTCGAATGTCGTCTGTTGCTGCGATGAGGGCGGTCTCAGTGCTGTGTTTTGCTCGGAAGCCAGATTGTGAGGGGTCGAGTGATTTGTTGGCTTCGAGGAAGGCGGCGAGCTGGTTGTTGACGGCTTTCTCGATGACTTTGGCCGGAAATGGAAGAAGCGAGATGGGGCGGTAGTTTTTGAGTTCGGTGGGGTCTGCTGTTGGTTTTTTCAGAAGGGCGGTGAGTTCAGCGTGTTTCCAGTCTTCTGGGAAGGTGGCGGAGTTGAAGGAGCAGTTGATGACGTCTCGGAGGTGCGGAGCTATGACGGAGTCTGCTTTGTTGAAGATGTGGTGAGGGCATGGGTCTGTGGGGGATCCAGAGTGGATGGAATTCATCAGGCGGATGGTGTCCTCAGTGGAGATTGGGTTCCAGGCGTTAAGGGTGTTTACGGGGGGAAGATGGTCAGCAGATGGTAGGGTGGGTTGGCTTCCGGGTTGGTTGTCAAAGCTGTTGTGGATGTCAGCAATCTTGTTGTGGAAAAAATAGGCTAGGGAGTCGCAGAGGGTTTGAGAGGGGGTGATGTCGTTGGAGTTGGCCGAGGGGTTGGAAAATTCCTTGACGATGTTGAAAAGTTCCTTGCTGTTGTGGGCGTTGTTGTCAAGTCGATCCTTGAATGCTGTTTTCTTGGCTTTTCGGATAAGTTGGTGGTGAGTACGGGGGGCGCTTTTGAAGGCGTCCTTGTTGCTGGTGGATGGGTCTTTTTTCCAGGCCTTTTCAAGGGAGCGGCACAGTTTCTTGGACTTTTTGAGATCATCGTTGAACCATGAGGCCTTCTTGTTGCCAAGTTTGTGTTGACGTTTTTTCAGTGGTGCTAAGGTGTCGGCGGTGTTGGATAACCAAAGGGTGAGGTTGGAGGCGGCTTCGTTGGCGTTAGAAGAGAGGGCTGGGGAGGTTCGAAGGAGCGATGTGGAGATCTGATCCGTGGTGATTTTGTTCCAGTTTCTTTGTAGAGTTGGTTGGAGGTGGATGATGGGTTTCGGCTTGTTGTAGGTGAAGTGAACGCAGCTGTGGTCAGTCCAGAGGAGATCCGTAGTGTGGCTGAAGGAGACATGGTTGCTGGAGGTGAAGATGGGGTCGAGTGTGTGACCTGCGATGCGGGTGGGGGAAGTGACCAGTTGTTTAAGTCCGAGGTTGGCGAGGTTGTCTAAGAGGGTGGCGGTGTTGCGGTCGTTGATCTTTTCAAGGTGGAAGTTGAGGTCTCCCAGAAGGATGTAGTCTTTGGAGGGGAGCGCGTGTGGGGTGATGAAGTCCGTGATGTCTTCACTGAATTTTGCGCGGGGTCCTGGTGGTCTGTAGAGGAGGGTGCCTCTAAGAGTTGTATTGGGGTCGATGTGGATCTGGAAGTGAAGGTGTTCGGAGTTAGCGAGGTTGGCGTCGGAGCTGGTGGAGATGCGGATGGATTTCTTATGGACGATAGCGATTCCTCCTCCTGTATGGTCGGTGCGTTCCTTGCGTGTGATCTTATAGTCAGCAGGGATAGCGATGGCGATGTCAGGGGCGGAGGAAGCGTTCATCCATGTTTCCGTTAGGAAGGCGACGTCAGGAGAGATGGTGTCTAGTAGGTTCCAAAGGTCAATGGCGTGCCTGTGGACCGAGCGGGTGTTGAGAAGGATGCATTGTAGGTGGTTGGGCTCGGGAATCTGTGGTGTGGTCGTAGCGGAGATGTTGTCGGTGCCGCTAAATTTGCAGGAGAGGCAGGAGAACGGTCCATGGGTGCGTCCAGGAGCGGCTTGGACGCAGTTGGGGGCGTGACCTGGGTTGAGGGCTAGGAGGGTGGTGGCATCGTAGGAAAAGCGGGGGGGCTGGGCAGCGCGAGGGGTAGGGGGTCTGGCGCTGGGCGCGGTCCAGGCGCGGACGGGCGTAGACGGGCTTACCTTTGGCGCACCTTCGGCGCGGATTGGGCGCGGTCGCTGCGCGTGAACGCTGCGCGCGGGAACTACTGTCATATATGGATAGTGGAGGGGGAGGGGCGAGGGCGTCACAGCTGGGAGGCGGGGCGGGCACACGAGGACAACAACAAACAAAATGGAGGCGGAGGGGGGGGCACAGCGCAGCGCTACAGTCTAACGCGCCAACAGGAATGAAAACACTGTGGAAATGATCAATGAAGCGCTAATTAATCAAAGCGGCAAGGCTGGAGGACCCCACCAGCGCTATGCCCACCATGCCGATTAGTCTCGGGCTCGGCAACTGTGCAAGCTGCGCGATGATCGCGGGCAACGGGCACAGACGCCACAAAATGGTGGGGGGGAGTACCTGCAACTTGTCCGCGGGCACCAAAGTTCGCATGCAGAAGACGCTTACAAGGCAGGGGCGCATACACTCCCTCCAGCCCCTACCTCGCAGCATCCGAGTCGCACTTCACAAGCCTCGCCGATATCTCGCATGAGGTGTATGCACAGCACTCACAGTTCACCTGGGCCCACCCTAAGCCGCTCCCCGGGAGACTCCACACTTCGCCCGCAGGCCCTGCTGCGCGCACTGGCGCCCCGCCTTCCCAGCAGCTCGGAGGCTTGTAATAATTGTTGCTTTTTATTTAAGGATGGCTTTTTTATAATTTTAAATGAATGCTGTGTTTTATGCTGTTTAAAGACCTATGTTCTAAATAAACTTACTTTTTTGGATTGATTGGCTCACCGTAAAGTAGCCCAGATGGTTAAAATGCATGCTGCAAAGATCACTTGCTTTGCACCAGTTTCAAGATCTTCTTAGAGTTTCTCGTTGCTCAAATGTATGTCATTTTTAATTATTATAGGTTTCCTTCGTCTACATTGCTTGATTTTGCTTGTGTGAAAGTGTCACTCATAGTTGTGACAGTTCAATCATAATTACACTGAAATCATGAAAATGTTACACATAGCAATCAGAACCCATGGCAGCTACGGACATGTTAAGTGTTGAAAAAAAGAGATACATCATAACATGACGTCCATAAAAGTCAAAGAAAGGGGAAGCCTATGTACAAATCTCTTCCCTTGCGTGCTCGATGGCTTTTCTTCCAGCTGCGCAATTGTACAGAAACGAGGTAGCCTTAACCGAGCTCACGATTTTTTGGAAATTTGATCAAGCAGCTGCATCGGAACCTACAACAGTTTGAGTGCCGTAACGCCGGTGTCTGTCTTCGAATAACCTTTTTTGTTGTTGCAAAGAACAGCTTATACCCTCACTTTTTGCTCATTTGACTTAATTTAAATATGATGTTTTGCTTTTGGTTTGTAAATACATATCGATATTCAAACTCTAATCGAAATTAGTAGACTGCTATATTTACTAAATATATTTAAAAACTATCTTTTTTCTTCTAGGACACTTATTTTATTCAATGTTGTGGTTGTTTGCTATGAAGTGTAGATTTAAATACATTTTAGATTTAATTTCCAATATGGCTGAAACGTTTCTTCGCAGCTCAAGCTGGGCTGTTGTCCTTCTTCTGTTTCGTTGTCATTTACGAAATTCTGTCACAGTTTAGTCCTTCGTTTACCTTCAGACGAGCCCTTCGGTACCGTAGTCCTTCGTTTACTTTCAGACGGGCGTTTCGGTCCTGTGACGTCTCTGTGGCAGCACGACAGCGCGTGGCAGGAGCATTGTGACCTCACTGGCTGGAACGCGCGCCGCTACGGGGGATTTGAGCACGCGCCGAGGCACAGAAGCGGGATCATCTAAGTAGGCTTTAGGGAGGGGAGGGCGGGGCCACAAGACTGAAGGGACGTTAACATTCAGGGAGAGGACCAAAGGAGGGGCATTGATAAGTAACGAGAACGGTTATCCCCAGTTAAAGAAGAGGAGGACCAACTTAAGGGCGTCAGCACTGAAAGGTGGAATTTACGAACAGGCGAAGCATTAATAAAGCATCTGTAAGAGGAAAGAGAAGTTTGAAGTGCCAGCGGAGGGGCAGAGGGATAAGGAGAAACGAGTGAAAAAGGGATTTATTGGTGGTAGATTATTAGCAAGAAAAAATATAGAGGGTTATTGACTCATAGGAGAGTGGCTGTAAACATCTGGAGATACGTTAGATGCAAGGAGGGTCATGGGAGACGGAGGCGTTAATAGAAGATAATGGCGGGCGTTAATAGCTGGGTGGCAAGAGGATAGAGATGTTAGTATGGTAGGCAGGGAGAAAAATAGAAAAACTGGAATAATAAGTAGCGGGTGCTATTTCTGTCGCGAAGGGGAGTGACAAAAAGCCGGGGTGATAACTCGTAGTTAAGAATTAACACATATTGGCGGAGACGGAAATGTAGATTCCTGGTTATAGAGCTAATAACTGAGCGTGGATATTTGCATTAGGACTGGGAGGTTGGTCAAGACTGGAATTACGAGGACAGTTAAGGGCAGGACTTCGTTGTAAAAGGCAAATTACTAGGACATATAAGGACAGGGCATCGTTGGAAAAGGCAATTAAAGAGTAATTAGAGTAGCAGAAAAGGGACATGGGAGGGCACAGACTTTTTTCATAGTGTGGCCATAGTGTACATTGCACAGGCCAACGCATCCCAGATCGCGCTCTTCGGTGCCAGAGGACATTTGTAGGGATCTCTGGACTTCTGTCACCGTGGATTACCCAGCAAGGCACCACCACCACCACTTGTGAGTATTCAAACATCACTGTTCACTTGTCTGCTTGTCTGATCTGGAGCAAGTCCTCCATTATGCATTCTGTGATAATGGATTGTTTCAAGTGGCTGAGGAGTTCAGTGACCATTTAAAAGCACAAGCGGCATTTTTTTGTGGGCTTTTAGCTACTTTTCAATACAAGATCTCTCTTACATGGTGTGTAACAATAGATTAAAAGGATCAACACAAATGAAGGATGCCTCTTGCCTCCCCAACACACTTTTTACATTTATTATGCTGTAATTTTAATATAAGAAACAAACTGACAATTTTCTCCAAAAAGACACACAAGAACTACCCTCACTGAAACAGAGAACCAGTAGTTTATGTTGAGCTGAACCAAAGTCCTGGTTATCGTGAAGCATAGCACTTCATTTTCCATGTTTGAGACACGCAAATTGTGTTTTTAGGCATATCCGGTTTGGGATTGATGTTGATCAAAATGTGCTATTTTTGAGAGGTAACATAAAGGTTTTACTAGCTAAGTTCTGGAGTTCATCCTTTCAATGTAAAATTATTAAAAAGATTTGTCTTCTTTGATCTTCTTTCTATATCATTAGAATGATAAAGAAACTCCACCCTTATCTTCCTACTGCTGCGGCAAAGACGCTTGTCCGTTCACTAGACATGTCTCGTATTGACTATTGTAACAGGCTTTTTATTAATTCTCAGGAAAGAGTACTAAACAAGTTGCAGCTAGTACAAAATGAGGCAGCTATACTGTTCACAGGGACTCCTAAATGTAAACCTTTCTCCAACGTCATTCGACAACTACACTGGCTTCCTGTAAGAAATAGAGCAAAATTTAAAGCACTATGTATCGCCTTTGAAGCAATACATGCCTCGGGACCAGCATTCTTAAAACAATCACTATGTCCCTATACCCCTGCAAGAACCTTACGCTCATCTACAGCAAGCCTCCTGAAGGTACCGCGAACAAAAAAAGTCACATCGGGTGACAGATCTTTCTCAGTTTCCACGATTAAGCTTTGGAATAGCCTTCCACCCCAAATCAAGACAATCACATCCTTGCTTACATTCAGGAAGCATATAAAAACATGGCTCTTTAATCAATAACTATTATTTTCCCTGATAGCATGATTCACAGCGCCAAGACACCCATGGGTATTTGTGCGCTTAAAAAGTCTCTAAAATAAATAAATAAATTTGCATTAGGTACAGTTTGTTACAAAAAAGTGTATATTTTGAAAGCACTAGCTTTTATTACATGCTAAATCGTTTTACACATTTTCCCCCAGTCTTATAATTTAATACAATTTTAAATTAACTTATTCACGATGCCTTATGTTGCTGGCATGGACCTCTCAGCACTGCAAATACATATCCCTATTACTCACAACACCAACCAGGATTCAGTTCTAATACTCTACTTTCACACGCACAGACATCTGCAGTCACATTAACCCTTTCATAATGTTAAGAGTGCATTTCCAACCCACTAGTTTAACCTGCATACATTTTTTATTTAAGTTTTGTACGTTATACTTTATAGGCAGTTCCCTGAAGATGAAAGGCTAGCAAAATAGTTAACAGAATAATTTGTTCTTTTCAGCCACGTCTCTAAACCTTCTCCCTCACACTCTAACCTCGCTCCCATTACACTCAGATTCACGGTTTCCATACCTTTTTTGTTTTAAATGCCCTGCAGCCCCCTGTTGTAGCCGAGCAATGGTCCGAGTCAAGAAAATTAAAATACAGGCGCACCAGCAGATGCTCGCTGCAATCTCTCAAGTTCAGATTGAAATTTAAGGTAGGAAGCGAAGACACTGTGTCACTGGTGGCCTGACTTGGAGGGACATAGAGGAATACATGAAAGTGATGGATGGAATGCTTCAATTAATTTCAGCCACTGGAAATTACTCCAGGGCACCTTCCAGTAAATTTTTTTTTGCCCACTTTACTACCCCAGACTAGACCCAACATATGCAAATCAGCCTTGAACCTGCTCCATAAGGAACAGTCCAGCCGCAACTGCCAAGCCAGGTCATCTTGAACCTGAACAATATCGGCCTATATGAGCCTCTTCAGTCTGGTGCAGCCTGGTTGCAGCGACACAGTGGGCACAGGACCAACTTATGAGCCTATTAACTGTAGCCACTAAGGGCGTTACATCAAACACAAAAGCTGGTGGGAGAAATACTTGACAATCGCTCCCAGTAGCATTCCAACCTATTGTTCTGTTTCTCACCACGCACCCTCCCAGCCATATACAAATCATCTTTTTTGGTCCTATTCCAATAGGAGCAGTTTCACCAAACTGCCCAGCTTTTTGTGTGTTAGATTAAAGGATGCCATCTCGATTTTTGCCACACAAATAATGCCTCTGTCCTGGATGTTTGAGCTCTCTCACACATCTGTTTCAGATGTTTCTGCTGACAGCCTTATTTACCATGTGGCCCAAGACACTCCACCTACACAGATGCAACCCCTACCTGAAATACAGAGTGGAGAATGGCGGCACCAGCTTGGGATCTACAGTTTTGGACATGGCAAGGGGCTAATGACACTGTGAGGTGTGGAGGTTTAGTATATTAGGGGCACAGGAACCACGAGCCTGCAATATATGCCATTTCAGGCGCACTTGGATTGGATTGGAGCTGCAGGAATGTTTACCCCAGTGTCTCTAGGATACCGTTGTACCTTGTTCATATTTAGCTTTGTATCCATTTTACCAGCATCATGTTCTGTGTGCTAACCAGGTTCTTTCAGCTGGTGGCCGAAAGGGCTATGTTACAGGCGATCCAGTGCCTATCTTGACCGTCCTATAAGTGCAGTGTGCTCACTTTTCCAGGTGTGGCGCCTGTTGGTCCCACGTGCACCCGGAGAAGAGGGAATTTTGAAAGCTGCCAGGTGCTATGCACATATTGCCTTTGAATCTGACACTGTAAAAAAAGACGGCAACTCATCTGACCACTGCCTCTATACCCCAAATTCCTCCTGTTCAAGGTACATATTCTAACATAGATTGAGAATATAGCACAGGCAGTGGGATCCCTGTTTCAGTTCTGTGAGGTGATTGTAACCACACCAGCCAAACATGAGAACACAGAGTTATTTTACCAAAGTCCTTTAAAGAAGAAATCATTTTCTACTCCACGTACAGAGAAGCATTGACTCAATATTCCCAGAGGAGGATATGGAAGATGCCACTCCTTGAGAGCAGGGGTTTTTCAGTAGATGCTTCGGTAAGGAAGGCAGTGAACGAAACCCTATTGGCTTTTGGGAAGCAACTACCATTGTTAGCATCTTGCCACACTGAACAACTCTACTGGGGTGCAGCTCTGGGTTCCTCTGGGAACCTTTGAACCCCAAGAGGCCACAGGGACATAAACTTGCCAAGTCGAAAGCTGAACGAAAATGGGAGCAAGCCAATGCTGCAGACAGCTTTGACAGGTTTGAGGAGGCTTTTCTGGCGTGACTCCAACTCAGCTGGACTTCCTAGAGAGCCAGCAGTGAGGTGCTTCGGGGACATTGTCACCCCCAAATATGCACCACCGGTGGTCCCTTTCCAGTCAGACGAGGGGACTGATGCAGATGACCCCACAGGTGTTTCTAGACCTTGAACTGCTGCATTTTCTCACAGGTTAGTGGGAAACTGTGTTTGGGTTTCGTTTTATGCCTGCTGTTGGAAATAAATGTGTATGAAGAAAGCATAATCCTAGCCTCCGGTCACATTTTCGAGTTTCACAGATAACTTGCTCTGTCAGAGACATCTTAAGATCTCCTTTATATGTTCCTAACGTGGGCCGCCTTCTTGGGGCAAAAAAATTACCAAGAGGAATATTGTTGGGTTAAAAAGGACCGCCTAGACAACAACGCACACAACATCAAGAGCTCTTCAGCATCGTGAAAGAACTCTCCAACCCCAGCTCCAACACCAACGACGTTCCACCATCACAAGACCTGTGCAACTCCCTGGCCACGTTCTTTCACCGCAAGATCACAGACATCCACGACGGCTTCAACTCCGACACCCCCGTAACCACCACTGAGACCACCACCCCCTTGACCACCACCCGCTTCAGCCGCCTGACCGCATGGTCCACCATCAGCGACGAAGACACCATCAAATCCATGAACTCCATCCACTCCGGAGCCCCATCCGATCCCTGCCCTCACCACGTTTTCAACAAAGCCAGCACAACCATCACGCCCCACCTCCGGAAAACAATCAACATCTCCTTCGAGACAGCAACCTTCCCGGAAAGCTGGAAAAACGCAGAGATCAACGCCCTACTGAAGAAACCCAAGGCGGACCCCAAGGACCTCAAGAACTTTCGGCCCATCTCCCTGCTCCCGTTCCCGGCAAAAGTGACAGAGAAGATTGTCAACAAACAGCTAACTCGCTACCTCGAAGACAACAACATCCTGGACCCTTCCCAATCTGGTTTTCGCAGCAACCACAGCACCGAGACCTTCCTCATCGCCACCAACCACAACATCAGGATCCTGATGGACAAGGGAGAAACAGCCGCCCTCATCCTCCTGGACCTATCAGCAGCCTTCGACACGGTTTGCCACCGCACCTTATCAACACGCCTCCATGACGCCGGAATCCAAGAGTAGGCCATGGCCTGGACCACATCCTTCCTCTCCGGCAGAACCCAGAGCGTCCGCCTCCCACCCTTCCGATCAAAAACCACAGAGATCTGCGGCGTCCCTCAGGGATCCTCCCTCAGCCCGACACTGTTCAATATCTACATGGCACCGCTCACCCATGTTGCACGACAGCATAGCCTCAACATCATCTCCTACATCGACGACACCCAGCTGATTATCTCCCTCACCGAAGACCCCCACACCGCCAAAGCCAATCTCCACAGATGAATGAAGGCCGTCGCCGACTGGATAAAGGACAGCAGACTGAAGCTGAATTCCGACAAGACGGAGGTCCTCATCCTCGGACCCAGCCCATCAGCCTGGGACGACTCCTGGTGGCCCACCTCACTAGGCACTAGGATCCTACCGACCACGCACGCAACCTGGGGGTCATCCTCGACTCCGCCCTCTCCATGACCAAAGAAGTCAACGCCGTCTCCGCGTCCTGCTTCAACACCCTCCGAATGCTCCGCAGGATCTTCAAATGGATCCCCCCGACACGAGAAAAACAGTCACCCAGGCCCTCGTCACCAGCAGACTCGACTACGGGAACGCCCTCTACTCAGGAACAACAACCAAGCTCCTGAGACGACTAGAACGAATCCAGAACGCCCCTGCACGACTAATCCTCGACGTACCCCGACGCAGCCACATCACACCCCATCTGAGAGGCCTACACTGGCTCCCCGTCAACCAGAGGATCACCTTCAAACTCCTCATCCACGCACACAAAGCGCTACACAACACCGGACCTACATACCTCAACGACCGACTCAGCTTCCACACCCCCACCCGCAGCCTCCGCTCTGCCAGCCTCTCCCTCGCCTCAGTTCCTCGTATCCGGAAAACCGCCTCCGGCGGCAGATCCTTCCCTTACCTCGCCGCCAAGACCTGGAACGCTATCCCTACCAGTCTACGACAGACCCAGGACCTGCTGGCCTTCAGAAGACTTCTCAAGACCTGGCTCTTAGATCAGTAGCAGCCCCCTCTCCCCCCCCCCCCCCGCCGCCTAGAGACCCTCGCAGGTATGTATTGCGCTTTAGAAATACAGTGATTGATTGATTGATTGAAATACTGCAAACTGAGTATTTCCCCAAACACATGGTTAATGTATCTTTGAAACACAGCAGGTGTCTTGCAATGTCCAAAAAGCATAACACCCTGCTAGTACTGCCCAAATTAAGCCCTGAAAGCAATCTTTCATGCGTTTCCTTTTTTAAATAAGAAGCACATTGTAGGCTCCAGATAAATCTAATGTGGTGATGATGTTAGCACCCTTAATAGAGTTTAAGATATCGCTGATGGGTGTTAATGTGTACTGCTTCTTAATGGAAACTACATGAAGGCATAAACCACAATAGAGGGCAATGAAGAGGACATGTTTTACGTGATCCAGCACAATTCCTCCTCAAAGTCCAAGTCAAATTTATGGTTAAGGTTAAAGAGAATTCACCTTCGTTCTGATTTAGAGATGTTTTTTGGCATCTAGTAAACAATGTGCTTGAGATGCAGTGCAAAGGTATTGAAAAAACACCTTTGTGCCCTGGAGTTTCATCGTCAGAAGGGTGTCCTCTGCTTACGTCATAAAAAGAATGACTTAACGTGAAGACTTGAGTATAAACATTAGATACCAGCAAAGCCTGGGATGATCCTTAAGGAACACTGCATGTTATAGATTAAGCCAGTGAAGAATAATGTGATGATACAGTGGGCTTGGTGCTAGGCACCCCCAAGGAGCCACGCTTCATTACTGCTTCTCTAAGCAAGTTAAGCAAGTTAGTAATATGTAATGGTTTACGGTTTAATAGGATGTGAGCTTCTACACTACCTTTATCGATCTTGACTCAAATACTGCCAGCAGCATGAACTCTGCCAGGAATACCTGTACTGTAGCACTCCTACAGTAAAGAGATGGCACATGGATGACGTTTCTGTGGCATGAATGCAGAAGGGGAATTTAGAAACTCCTGTCAGTACTATAGCTCGCCTCAGCTAGGAATAGTAATTCTCACAATAAGTACAAGATGGCATGGAAAGTACTGACAAGAGAACAGTAGCACTCCAACATGGCTGCATTGAGAGGCTGGAGAACGCTAGCCACTGTTGTACTATTTCAAACAACAAGGGGCCCCAATAGTATCAGCGAGGGACCTCGGGGAGCTTATTATACAAACACAACAATGGTCCCAAGCAAGGAGACAGAGGATGGTTGAGAATAAATATAGACTCAGTCAGTTCTATATTGCTGAAGACATGCCCAGCCGGACAGAGGTCTTCAAAGTTTATACTTGAGTAAGGATTTGTAACACAAAATAACACCTTCAACAATTCACGTGCGTGGGGCACAAGCCTGTACCCAACCACAACAATACATAGACACAGACAACACATAAAAGGGCTTGCAAGGCAAGAGCAGCAGTCTCTGTAGAATTCCAGTCATACAGAGAAATTTTTGTAAGTACCATTACATAGCATTGCATAGAGGTTCATTACACAAGTATATGGTACTCAAAAAGTCAACGGCGTTTCGGACCCCCTACTAAATGATGGGGTCCATCATCAGGACAAAACAATAATTGCCTTTAAATATAAGCCTCTTTTGCCAAAGAACGTATTGGTGAGAAGCTCACAAGCGAGCTTGAGAGGAATTCGATTCAGCAGGACCAGGATCTTGGAATGATTGTACCAAGGACTTGGGTAGCGAGAGAAAGTAAATTATCTTGTGGTCTCGGACCCAGGGGCGGAGCACGCGAAGTGCCTAGCTTCCGTTTGTGACCGCAATCCGGATACTACCGGCAGCGCCGAGTCGCGCTGGGGTCATGGAGCCAGGGGTGGCCGGGTCAGTCGGCTGTAATGAATTTCCTGGCTCTTTCATTACAGCCGACTGACCCGGCCACCCCTGGCTCCATGACCCCAGCGCGACTTGGCGCTGCCGGTAGTATCCGGATTGCGGTCACAAACGGAAGCTAGGCACTTCGCGTGCTCCGTCCCTGGGTCCGAGACCACAAGATAATTTACTTTCTCTCGCTACCCAAGTCCTTGGTACAATCATTCCAAGATCCTGGCCCTGCTGAATTGAATTCCTCTCAAGCTCGCTTGTGAGCTTCTCACCAATACGTTCTTTGGCAAAAGAGGCTTATATTTAAAGGCAATTATTGTTTTGTCCTGATGATGGACCCCATCATTTAGTAGGGGGTCCAAAACGCCGTCGACTTTTTGAGTACCATATACTTGTGTAATGAACCTCTATGCAATGCTATGTAATGGTACTTACAAAAATCTCTCAGTATGACTGGAATTCTACAGAGACTGCTGCTCTTGCCTTGCAAGCCCTTTTATGTGTTGTCTGTGTCTATGTATTGTTGTGGTTGGGTACAGGCTTGTGCCCCACGCACGTGAATTGTTGAAGGTTTTATTTTGTGTTACAAATCCTTACTCAAGTATAAACTTTGAAGACCTCTGTCCGAATGGGCATGTCTACAGCAATATAGAACTGACTGAGTCTATATTTATTCTCAACCATCCTCTGTCTCCTTGCTTAGCCACTGTTGTACAGCATGACATCGTTAAGGAGTATGGGTTGCAAGGAATATCCGTGCTGGAGCATGAATACCTTAAGCAGAGGAAAATGGAACAGCAATACTCCAGCATGAATGTGGTAAGTGCCTTGTTCAGGCACTACTGCATGCTGCAGAAAGGGGGTGGTACAAGGAATGCAATACTTCAGCATGAATGGAGTAAGGCGATTGAGCAAGGAATAGCTTGCATTGAAACAAATAACTTGCAAAGGTCCAGGAGGGCTGCTGTAAGCAATGTCCATAATCCAGAGTGTGTGATGGGAGGATATAGGGCCTGACATGGGCATCACTCTAGAATGCCAGCAGGAAATGAGTCAAAGAGCAATAATTAATTTCAACAGAATCCTTCTTAACTTTTGTAAAATGCAGTTATTAAAGTCTTGGGACTGATGAGTCTTGCTAGTGTCAAAAAGTGACTCCCTGGCTATTCCTTATTGTTGTGCTTAAATTCCAATGGGCCACTCGGCCTTTTATCCTTCTGAGGTCGATAACATGAGAACCAATGTGTCAGGAAAAGCGAAATATCTGTTATATGCAAACAGTGCAAAGAGACCCCTCGGGTGAGTGTGCGTCCTACACATATGCCTGTTAGTTTATGTGATATAAAGAGGTGTGTGACTTGAGGAAAAGACTGCGCAGTATACACCGATATAAACCATTTTCATGATGCGCCACCAAATCCTGCAAAACCAGCCCGAAGAACTGACTGACAAATTATATACGCCTTAAAAACCTTAGTTTACGCTCCTGATGCCTACCCCCAAGGAAATATTTTATTTTTTTGACAGCAAGATGATGTACATTACAACCCCTAGCTGGGTGAAGGGTGTGAAGGTGGAAACACATAATTATCATAAGGAGAGGCTGTTACAGCCTCCTGCTGCCAGGAGGATACGCAAATGTTTACCTTTTTTATTTATCCTTATGCACACGCAGCTAATAGTCTTCCAAATCCTGATGGAGGCTGTGAGAGCAGGTGTTTGGGGACTGACTGACCTGAACTAAACAAGCCGGAGAGAGGGTAGGGTAGAGTGCCAAGGGAGGCAGACAGAAAGTTCTCCTGCCCAGCAGAAGCCTATGCTACCTTCCTTGCAGCATCCCGGCCTTAGTGACATTGTTAATTAATTTAAAATTCTACTTAAAACGAGCATATTGCTTTGCACGCCTCACCAGCCACTCTAATATCTGTATTGAACACCTTCGTGTGGTGGGATTAGTGATGAAATAGCTTTCTTGCCAAATTTCAGCAATAAGAAATTACTGTTCTCAAAAATATTATTTTGTACAAAGCAACTTTGTTTCTTTTTTGTGTCATTTCTTAAATGATGCTTTAACAAACATTCCTGCAGTACAGCCCAAGCCACCCCACTCAATCAAGACTGCCCTACTCAAGCCAATGCACCCTAGACCAATCAAAAACCATTCACCCCAATCTATTCTGTCCACTACACTCCAACCCTTCCCTTTACCAATCTCCAGTTCCCCCCACTCCGATCTGCCCCACTCCAGTCTACACCAATCTGCCTCACTATAATCCGCCCCACTCCAAAACAGTCTGCCCACTCCAATCCGCCCAGCTCCAGTCCAAAAAAGTCTGCCCACTCCTACCCAAGACATTTTGCCCACTCCATTCCATCTCATCCCAATCTGCCCTACTCCAATCCACCTTGCCCCATTTCAATCCACCCCATCCAGTCCACCCACTCCAATCCACCCCACTCATTCTAGTCCACTCTAACCCAATCCAATCAAATTCATTCCAGTCAATCCACCCGCTACCTCAATCCACTCTACTCTGACACTGCACTCTATGAATCGGTCACTCAACTCTGCCCCCTCTACAACATTCTAACCCCCCCCCCCTCCCCCCCCGCTGCCACTCCACTTTAAAACAATCTCTAGTCCAACAAATCCAGTCTACGACACTCTACTCTCACCACCCTACTCTAGGACACTCCACGCCACAAACGTCATGCTGAACTGCAGCCACACTTTTGTACAGCATGGCAAAAGCACATTGCCAAAGCCAATAGCTCTTGTATAGGCGAGACCTATTGGCTATGCCAATGCTTGTTTTAGGAGTGACGGTGTGAACGCGGGGCAGCTGTGCGCGCTGTTGCCTGGCACACTGCTCTAGCATTGCGCGCTGGCACTGACGCCACTGTTGGACTTGGCATGAGATCCGGTACTTATCAACACTGAGGCCTCAGCAAACAATCACCAGGTACTTGTAGTATTTTTGCAGCCAGATCTCCAGGAAGGTGCGCCCGGCTGCCCCTCCTCGTCCCCTTTTACCTGCTTCCTGATCCCTGACAGCCCGTGGAGGCTGAGACGTCGCTGACGGTGCTAACGCAAACACGCCTGACCTGTTTGGAGAGACCCGGGGCCGCCTGCCATTCTCGCTCTTGCAGACGTGAGCAGGGAGGTGAGAGGGCAGGCCTGCCGTGCGGCGTGAACTCCAGGTCCTGAAGTCGCTCCTTCCAGAGGACCCTATACAGGATCGGGTAGGTTGGGGTGGGTGCATGCCCTGCTGGCTTTACTATGAGGGGGTGTTCGGTGGACAATCGTCCATGTTTTGCCTGGAGATACCTTGAGTTTTACTGCACGGTGTTTCATATCCCGTGCCCGTGGGCATTGGCACACAGCTCATGCCAGGCAGAGAACACGTTCACTTGCCTGCTCAGTCTTGTTTCCCTCTTCTGGCTCCGCGTTAGGCAGCTCTGCATCCCTGTTTTTATGTCGTGCTTTCTGTGCCTGTGTTGATTACTCAATCACCTGTCATTTTAGTCTGTAGCGCGCCTTCCATACAGAGAAGTGTCCAGACAAATGGGTGGATTTAGGGTTTGGTGTTGGTGAAAGGTGCCACATTGAAATCACGGAGGAGTTTCTCACGCGACCCTCTTCTGCTCATCCGGTTCTCACGGTGGGCCCTCGGATTAAGCGTTTGCTACTGTCCATGCATGAGCATTACTGAATCTTCACACTTCTCACCAGTGAGGGTCGAGTTTCTTGCACTGCCCACCAGTGCGCATCCAGCTTCAGACTGCTCATGGTTGTGTGCCTGATTTCTCACACTGCCCACTTCGCTTGCTGCCCTCTCGAGTACGTGCATCTTGCCACACTGCCCACGAGAGACTCCCAGCTTTTCACCCTTCCTACTTGTGAACATGTAGCAGCATCTTGTGCTTCCAACCAGCAGCCATCCAGGCATAACCTCTGCTCACGGGTGAATATCGAACTTCCCTCTCTGCCCAACAGATCACACTAAATGTATCCCATCGAGTTTAGGCTCTCCACATTCAGTCTTTTGAACAGAAGTAATAAACTAAACTCTGAGTTTAGGCTCTCCACATTCAGTCTTCTGAACAGAAGTAATAAACTGTTCTTTATATGGAGACACATATAACTGTAACAGGTAAGAACAGCACCATGGTAAATTTGGAGGCACAAAAACGAGAATTATCCAAAAAGTAATAGCTGTTGCTGAACCATCAAAAAGGGTTCAACCCTGAAGAAGGGCAAATCCGGCGCTCCTTCCTCCAGGTAGTTTCAAACGTTTCGCGGCTCACTCAACACATTCAGTGGTTCTTGGTTGCCAGGTATATGATTACCCGTGTCCTTGCTTTGTGGAGCTTTCAGGGGGGTGGGGCAATTCTTCCAGCGAGATGCAGGGGCTCTAAGAAGGGGTGAAAAAACAAGAAAGCCTCGTTCGACAAGTAAATCGTCCTCTAAAGACCGGTGAAGTACTCGGGTGCGGCTGCAATAAGACGAAAGCCCGACCAGCCAGCCTACAGCAGCTCAAAAACGGTGTGTGTGTGTCTGGGAAGCTGTCTCATCCCGGGCTGACACACACGATGACAAGAGGGGGAGGGGGGGGGGTTGGGGTATGGGGTTATTGGGGTAGGGACTGAAGCTTTTTGAGCCCTATGGGCGTTGCTCTTCTGCCTGTCACATAGAGCACGTACACATACAGTGTAGTTTCCAAAGTGCCAGAGACTACTATGGCAATGTGTGCTTCTTGAGAACAAAAATAACTTTTGCTTTTAGCAAAAAAAAAGTGCTTTTAGTTTGATGAGGGCACCTCAGCTTCCACAGCAATAACGCTTGTAAAACCCTGACAACACAAGGATGTGGCCTAACGGCTAGGGTGGTGGATCTCATCTGGGTAACTGGGTTCGAGTCTCGTCAATGACGCTCAACATCCTGTGATTCTGGGCAAATCACTTAATCTCCCTTTGCCTAACAAAAATGAATGTGTCCTTATGTAACCCAACTGGTGCTCTTGTAAAGCGCTCTGATACCGGATACCTTCGGGTCAAGTTCGCGCTGTATAAATACTCAGGAAAAAAAAGCAAGAGAGGTGGCAGCAATGCCACACAGATTGGCTTTGATGTTGATGATGTACTCGTTCTCCGATCTTGCACATGCTCACCTCTTTGGTTTGTGTTATATTAGCTGATCCTAAAGATCTGAATTCCAATTGCTGGTGCTGTAAACAGTCAGATCTGCAACTGTCGCAAATCTTGTATTTGCAAGACCTTCTGATTTCTGGTTCTTGCGTCATTTGTATGTATAATTTTGATACCTAGTATTTGCATTCCCCCTTACGTTCCAAAATACTGGTGCCTAGCACTCTCTGTGAAACTCTAACATCTGGGATTGGCACAGCCTTCTGTGACGGTTGTAGTTGTTAGGTGATTTTGTACAGCTTTGTATGTCAGTGCTTTCGCCTTTGGGCACTGTGCTTCCTAGTGAGTCCACATTTCTGTATCGGCCTTGGATATTTTACTCTCCCACCTCCATGTTGGCGATTCCTGGTGTCTGCAGTGTTGTCTTTGGCAGCCTGAGCTTTTCTATTTGCAGAGATCATTACGAGTAATTGCTGGCAAATGTATTAGTGCCAGCTCTAATATTTGTTCTTCTATTTGAATAAAACTTTGATGCTGGCTGACTTATGTATTCTTTTCTCTGTTGACAGACCCAGTAGTTCCTCAGAAGTTGGCACCCCAGTCTGGCGATGCGCAATGCGGGGGTGGGGGGATCGCTGTGCCAGACTGTTGTGGCCTAGTAACGGTATTGACCTTTTCACATGTTTGCCGGGTTCTTTTTCGGTATTTGAAAATGGGGTTGGGAGCTATTTTCGTTAGACAGGACAGTGTTTTACGTATTCTCTGTAATCCAGATCTCAGCATGAAGTTCTATATTGTGAGAGGCGTACAGGAAGCCGCCTTTGATGTCTTCCACCCATGTAGGTGTACCGCCAACATGCTTTTTTAGATCGAGGCCTGCCAGACAATGCAGCTGTCTGGTTTGCCAATTGCTTCCCTGGGAATTCAATCCGACCTTTGTTTATCATTGCCTTTATGGTTTGTAACTCACATTTGCTTGCTTTAATTTGCTATTTGTTTTAAACTGTCCAGCTCGAATTAGTCCTTCCCCTTACCCAAACCCTATTTATTGTATTGTTCCACTAGTGTTCGAAATTTGGAAGCAGGCCTTTAACCCTTTGCATGCTCGTGACAGCCGGGATCAGTCACGCGTCAAGGTGGGCATGTGCGCCGGACGGCCCCCGCCTGTCCGAATCCCGCCCACTTTGTAAAACCCCTGCGCAGGCCGAAAATTCGCGCTGCACACAAGGGGTTACATTTTTCACATTTACTGTTTATTCAAAGACGGAGGTCAAATGTCAGACTCTCTCTTTCAGGGAGCATGGTATTTATTTTTTAGGTCTCGCCTAGACGAAAGCAAAAGCGAAGCTTTTGCTGTCTATGCGAGACAACTTATGTTGCCACTTTTCTGGGAATATTGTGGACATCAGACTGTTACGAGCTTTTTCTGCTGTAGTCAGGCTGTCACGAGCTTCTCCTTTGGAGATTTGACCTCGTGAGCGCGCCTTGACTGCATCTAATGGGCCGTGCGCTTCCTTTAGTCAGTTTCACCTTGACTTGCACTTTCAAAGTGAAATGAAACAATGTGTCTGGTGGTTGTTCATGTGGAGTGCCTTCTGACCTCGTGAGCGCGCCTTGACTGCATCTAATGTGTGTGGCTTTTTTTTCAACGTGGCCCGGGCGCTTGCTTCAGTCAGTTTCGCTTTTAAGGTGCAGGCGTCAATGGGTCTGGTACTTGTTTTATTTCCATTTAATGCTCTTTGGAACAACAATTTTATATTACTTGTGTGTATTACCACTGGCCAGAATTTCAAAGACTTATATTCACGCAAGTGAAATAATACTATTGTGATTAGGGCCGATTTTTGGAGTCTGACCGTTCAGAGTGGAGCTTCAGAGTGGAGCTTCAGAGTGGAGCTTCAGAGTGGAGCTACAGAGTGGAGCTACAGAGTGGAGCTACAGAGTGGAGCTACAGAGTGGAGCTACAGAGTGCAGAGTGGAGCTTCAGAGTGGAGCTTCAGAGTGGAGCTTCAGAGTGGAGCTTCAGAGTGGAGCTACAGAGTGCAGAGTGGAGCTTCAGAGTGGAGCTTCAGAGTGCAGAGTGGAGCTTCAGAGTGCAGAGTGGAGCTTCAGAGTGGAGCTTCAGAGTGGAGCTTCAGAGTGGAGCTTCAGAGTGCAGAGTGGAGCTTCCGAGTGGAGCTTCCGAGTGGAGCTTCCGAGTGGAGCTTCAGAGTGCAGAGTGGAGCTTCCGAGTGGAGCTTCCGAGTGGAGCTTCAGAGTGCAGAGTGGAGCTTCCGAGTGGAGCTTCCGAGTGGAGCTTCAGAGTGCAGAGTGGAGCTTCCGAGTGGAGCTTCCGAGTGGAGCTTCAGAGTGCAGAGTGGAGCTTCCGAGTGGAGCTTCCGAGTGGAGCTTCCGAGTGGAGCTTCCGAGTGGAGCTTCCGAGTGGAGCTTCCGAGTGGAGCTTCCGAGTGGAGCTTCAGAGTGGAGCTTCAGAGTGCAGAGTGGAGCTTCAGAGTGCAGAGTGGAGCTTCAGAGTGCAGAGTGGAGCTTCAGAGTGCAGAGTGGAGCTTCAGAGTGGAGCTTCAGAGTGGAGCTTCAGAGTGGAGCTTCAGAGTGGAGCTTCAGAGTGGAGCTTCAGAGTGGAGCTTCAGAGTGGAGCTTCAGAGTGGAGCTTCAGAGTGCAGAGTGGAGCTTCAGAGTGGAGCTTCAGAGTGGAGCTTCAGAGTGGAGCTTCAGAGTGGAGCTTCAGAGTGGAGCTTCAGAGTGGAGCTTCAGAGTGGAGCTTCAGAGTGGAGCTTCAGAGTGGAGCTTCAGAGTGGAGCTTCAGAGTGGAGCTTCAGAGTGGAGCTTCAGAGTGGAGCTTCAGAGTGGAGCTTCAGAGTGGAGCTTCAGAGTGCAGAGTGGAGCTTCAGAGTAGAGCTTCAGAGTGGAGCTTCAGAGTGCAGAGTGGAGCTTCAGAGTGGAGCTTCAGAGTGCAGAGTGGAGCTTCAGAGTGGAGCTTCAGAGTGCAGAGTGGAGCTTCAGAGTAGAGCTTCAGAGTGGAGCTTCAGAGTGCAGAGTGGAGCTTCAGAGTAGAGCTTCAGAGTGGAGCTTCAGAGTGGAGCTTCAGAGTGCAGAGTGGAGCTTCAGAGTAGAGCTTCAGAGTGGAGCTTCAGAGTGCAGAGTGGAGCTTCAGAGTGGAGCTTCAGAGTGCAGAGTGGAGCTTCAGAGTGGAGCTTCAGAGTGCAGAGTGGAGCTTCAGAGTAGAGCTTCAGAGTGGAGCTTCAGAGTGCAGAGTGGAGCTTCAGAGTAGAGCTTCAGAGTGGAGCTTCAGAGTGCAGAGTGGAGCTTCAGAGTGGAGCTTCAGAGTGGAGCTTCAGAGTGGAGCTTCAGAGTGGAGCTTCAGAGTGGAGCTTCAGAGTGGAGCTTCAGAGTGCAGAGTGGAGCTTCAGAGTGGAGCTTCAGAGTGGAGCTTCAGAGTGGAGCTTCAGAGTGGAGCTTCAGAGTGCAGCTTCAGAGTGCAGCTTCAGAGTGCAGCTTCAGAGTGCAGCTTCAGAGTGGAGCTTCAGAGTGCAGAGTGGAGCTTCAGAGTGCAGAGTGGAGCTTCAGAGTGGAGCTTCAGAGTGGAGCTTCAGAGTGCAGAGTGGAGCTTCAGAGTAGAGCTTCAGAGTGGAGCTTCCGAGTGGAGCTTCCGAGTGGAGCTTCCGAGTGGAGCTTCCGAGTGGAGCTTCAGAGTGCAGAGTGGAGCTTCCGAGTGGAGCTTCAGAGTGCAGAGTGGAGCTTCAGAGTAGAGCTTCAGAGTGCAGAGTGGAGCTTCAGAGTAGAGCTTCAGAGTGGAGCTTCAGAGTGCAGAGTGGAGCTTCAGAGTAGAGCTTCAGAGTGGAGCTTCAGAGTGCAGAGTGGAGCTTCAGAGTAGAGCTTCAGAGTGGAGCTTCAGAGTGCAGAGTGGAGCTTCAGAGTGGAGCTTCAGAGTGGAGCTTCAGAGTAGAGCTTCAGAGTGGAGCTTCAGAGTGCAGAGTGGAGCTTCCGAGTGGAGCTTCCGAGTGGAGCTTCCGAGTGGAGCTTCAGAGTGGAGCTTCAGAGTGCAGAGTGGAGCTTCAGAGTGGAGCTTCAGAGTGGAGCTTCCGAGTGGAGCTTCAGAGTGGAGCTTCCGAGTGGAGCTTCAGAGTGGAGCTTCAGAGTGGAGCTTCCGAGTGGAGCTTCAGAGTGCAGAGTGGAGCTTCCGAGTGGAGCTTCCGAGTGGAGCTTCCGAGTAGAGCTTCAGAGTGGAGCTTCAGAGTGCAGAGTGGAGCTTCCGAGTGGAGCTTCCGAGTGGAGCTTCCGAGTGGAGCTTCCGAGTGGAGCTTCAGAGTGGAGCTTCAGAGTGCAGAGTGGAGCTTCAGAGTGGAGCTTCAGAGTGGAGCTTCAGAGTGGAGCTTCAGAGTGGAGCTTCAGAGTGGAGCTTCCGAGTGGAGCTTCCGAGTGGAGCTTCCGAGTGGAGCTTCAGAGTGGAGCTTCAGAGTGGAGCTTCCGAGTGGAGCTTCAGAGTGGAGCTTCAGAGTGGAGCTTCAGAGTGGAGCTTCAGAGTGGAGCTTCAGAGTGGAGCTTCCGAGTGGAGCTTCAGAGTGCAGAGTGGAGCTTCAGAGTGGAGCTTCAGAGTGGAGCTTCAGAGTGCAGAGTGGAGCTTCCGAGTGGAGCTTCCGAGTGGAGCTTCCGAGTGGAGCTTCCGAGTGGAGCTTCCGAGTGGAGCTTCCGAGTGGAGCTTCAGAGTGCAGAGTGGAGCTTCCGAGTGCAGAGTGGAGCTTCCGAGTGGAGCTTCCGAGTGGAGCTTCCGAGTGGAGCTTCCGAGTGGAGCTTCCGAGTGGAGCTTCCGAGTGGAGCTTCCGAGTGGAGCTTCCGAGTGCAGAGTGGAGCTTCAGAGTGGAGCTTCAGAGTGGAGCTTCAGAGTGGAGCTTCAGAGTGGAGCTTCCGAGTGGAGCTTCAGAGTGCAGAGTGGAGCTTCAGAGTGGAGCTTCAGAGTGGAGCTTCAGAGTGGAGCTTCAGAGTGCAGAGTGGAGCTTCCGAGTGGAGCTTCCGAGTGGAGCTTCCGAGTGGAGCTTCCGAGTGGAGCTTCAGAGTGCAGAGTGGAGCTTCCGAGTGGAGCTTCCGAGTGGAGCTTCCGAGTGGAGCTTCCGAGTGGAGCTTCCGAGTGGAGCTTCCGAGTGGAGCTTCAGAGTGCAGAGTGGAGCTTCAGAGTGGAGCTTCAGAGTGGAGCTTCAGAGTGGAGCTTCAGAGTGGAGCTTCAGAGTGGAGCTTCAGAGTGGAGCTTCAGAGTGGAGCTTCAGAGTGCAGAGTGGAGCTTCAGAGTGGAGCTTCAGAGTGGAGCTTCAGAGTGGAGCTTCAGAGTGGAGCTTCAGAGTGGAGCTTCAGAGTGGAGCTTCAGAGTGGAGCTTCCGAGTGGAGCTTCCGAGTGGAGCTTCAGAGTGGAGCTTCAGAGTGGAGCTTCAGAGTGGAGCTTCAGAGTGGAGCTTCAGAGTGGAGCTTCCGAGTGGAGCTTCCGAGTGGAGCTTCCGAGTGGAGCTTCCGAGTGGAGCTTCAGAGTGCAGAGTGGAGCTTCAGAGTGGAGCTTCAGAGTGCAGAGTGGAGCTTCAGAGTGGAGCTTCAGAGTGCAGAGTGGAGCTTCAGAGTAGAGCTTCAGAGTGGAGCTTCAGAGTGCAGAGTGGAGCTTCAGAGTAGAGCTTCAGAGTGGAGCTTCAGAGTGCAGAGTGGAGCTTCAGAGTAGAGCTTCAGAGTGGAGCTTCAGAGTGCAGAGTGGAGCTTCAGAGTAGAGCTTCAGAGTGGAGCTTCAGAGTGCAGAGTGGAGCTTCAGAGTGGAGCTTCAGAGTGGAGCTTCAGAGTGGAGCTTCAGAGTGGAGCTTCAGAGTGGAGCTTCAGAGTGGAGCTTCAGAGTGGAGCTTCAGAGTGGAGCTTCAGAGTGGAGCTTCAGAGTGGAGCTTCAGAGTGGAGCTTCAGAGTGGAGCTTCAGAGTGGAGCTTCAGAGTGCAGCTTCAGAGTGCAGCTTCAGAGTGGAGCTTCAGAGTGGAGCTTCCGAGTGCAGAGTGGAGCTTCAGAGTAGAGCTTCAGAGTGGAGCTTCAGAGTGCAGAGTGGAGCTTCAGAGTAGAGCTTCAGAGTGGAGCTTCAGAGTGCAGAGTGGAGCTTCAGAGTGGAGCTTCAGAGTGCAGAGTGGAGCTTCAGAGTGGAGCTTCAGAGTGCAGAGTGGAGCTTCAGAGTAGAGCTTCAGAGTGCAGAGTGGAGCTTCAGAGTGGAGCTTCAGAGTGGAGCTTCAGAGTGGAGCTTCAGAGTAGAGCTTCAGAGTGCAGCTTCAGAGTGGAGCTTCAGAGTGGAGCTTCAGAGTGGAGCTTCAGAGTGGAGCTTCAGAGTGGAGCTTCAGAGTGGAGCTTCAGAGTGGAGCTTCAGAGTGGAGCTTCAGAGTGGAGCTTCAGAGTGGAGCTTCAGAGTGGAGCTTCAGAGTGCAGAGTGGAGCTTCAGAGTGCAGAGTGGAACTTCAGAGTGGAGCTTCAGAGTGGAGCTTCAGAGTGGAGCTTCAGAGTGGAGCTTCCGAGTGGAGCTTCCGAGTGGAGCTTCAGAGTGGAGCTTCAGAGTGGAGCTTCAGAGTGGAGCTTCAGAGTGGAGCTTCAGAGTGGAGCTTCAGAGTGGAGCTTCAGAGTGCAGAGTGGAGCTTCAGAGTGCAGAGTGGAGCTTCCGAGTGGAGCTTCCGAGTGGAGCTTCCGAGTGGAGCTTCAGAGTGGAGCTTCAGAGTGGAGCTTCAGAGTGGAGCTTCAGAGTGGAGCTTCAGAGTGCAGAGTGGAGCTTCAGAGTGGAGCTTCAGAGTGCAGAGTGGAGCTTCAGAGTGGAGCTTCAGAGTGCAGAGTGGAGCTTCAGAGTAGAGCTTCAGAGTGGAGCTTCAGAGTGCAGAGTGGAGCTTCAGAGTAGAGCTTCAGAGTGGAGCTTCAGAGTGCAGAGTGGAGCTTCAGAGTAGAGCTTCAGAGTGGAGCTTCAGAGTGCAGAGTGGAGCTTCAGAGTAGAGCTTCAGAGTGGAGCTTCAGAGTGGAGCTTCAGAGTAGAGCTTCAGAGTGGAGCTTCAGAGTGGAGCTTCAGAGTGGAGCTTCAGAGTGGAGCTTCAGAGTGGAGCTTCAGAGTGGAGCTTCAGAGTGGAGCTTCAGAGTGGAGCTTCAGAGTGGAGCTTCAGAGTGGAGCTTCAGAGTGCAGCTTCAGAGTGGAGCTTCAGAGTGCAGAGTGGAGCTTCAGAGTGCAGAGTGGAGCTTCAGAGTGCAGAGTGGAGCTTCAGAGTGCAGAGTGGAGCTTCAGAGTGCAGAGTGGAGCTTCAGAGTGGAGCTTCAGAGTGGAGCTTCAGAGTGGAGCTTCAGAGTGCAGCTTCAGAGTGCAGCTTCAGAGTGCAGCTTCAGAGTGCAGCTTCAGAGTGCAGCTTCAGAGTGCAGCTTCAGAGTGCAGCTTCAGAGTGCAGCTTCAGAGTGCAGCTTCAGAGTGCAGCTTCAGAGTGGAGCTTCAGAGTGGAGCTTCAGAGTGGAGCTTCAGAGTGCAGCTTCAGAGTGCAAAGTGGAGCTTCAGAGTGCAGAGTGGAGCTTCAGAGTGCAGAGTGGAGCTTCAGAGTGTCAAGAGCAATGCCAATAGCTCTAACTTTAACAAAGGCAAAACCATTGCATTGTAAATGCTTGTTATTTTACCGAATCACATGCTCATGCTGCTGCCTGGTTTGTCTACATGCACACAGGCAGAATCACTCGGTACAAAATGGCTCCTGTTCACTCGTCAGTACGGTCTTGCGCCGCCCCACCTTCCCCCTGCCAAATACATTCATTCCAAATACTGCTTATTTTCATATCAGACTGACTTCTCACATCTGGGATAGCAGGGGCACCTTCCACAGTGATTAGTGCTTCACAAAAAATAATTCTCGGCTAGCGCTCAGAAGCCTTGAAGCTTTGATTGAATGACACTGCAGTTTGATGCCCCGCTCGTTTTTTGATGCTATGCGTTCCAGACACTGATTTTATTAAGACTCACTTGGAGCTCTAAACTGTCACTTGATCTTTCTTTGGGTCATTTCGTTTGCCCGGAAGGACTAACATATCTGTGAAACCCTCTTCTTTTATAGTTTGAGCACCGTCTTCGTTTAGCAGGATAACATTATACATTTGAAAATACAAATATCCGGGAAGAGCAGAGAGCAAATCTCCGCGATGTTGGGCATTCTCCTATCATAAAGGAAGCGTGTTGGTGGGACCTGTGGCATCTAACGCATCATTTAACCCTATATGCGTGGGCACCTACCACAATAATGTATAGGATGAGTTTGTTCCGTTCCCGTTTTTAATTTGATGTAAAACTCAAATCACTGCACACTCTACTACACACTCTCTACTACACACTCTCTACTACAGTCACTACTCTCTACTACACACTCCCTACTACAGTCACTACTCTCTACTACACATTCTGCTACACACTCTCTACTACAGTCACTACTCTCTGCTACGCACTCTACTCTCTACTACACTCTACTACACACTCTCTACTACACACTCTACTACACACTCTCTACTACAGTCACTACTCTCTGCTACGCACTCTACTCTCTACTACACACTCTACTACACACTCTCTACTACACACTCTACTACACACTCTCTACTACAGTCGCTACTCTCTACTACACACTGTACTACACACTCTACTACAGTCACTACTCTCTACTACACACTACTACACACTCTCTACTACAATCACTACTCTCTACTACACACTCACTACACACTCACTACTACAGCCACTACTCTCTTCGACACACTCTATACTAGACACTCTCTACTACACACTATCTACTACAGTCACTACTCTCTACTACACACTGTACTTCACACTCTACTACAGTCACTACTCTCTACTACACACTACTACACACTCTCTACTACAGTCACTACTCTCTACTACACACTCTACTACACACTCACTACACACTCACTACTACAGCCACTACTCTCTTCGACACACTCTATACTAGACACTCTCTACTACACACTATCTACTAGTCACTACTTACTACACTCTCTACTACACTCTCTACTACACTCTCTACTACACACTCTACTACACACTCTACTACACACTCTACTACACACTCTACTACACACTCTACTACACACTACTACACACTACTACACACTACTACACACTCTACATTACACACTCTACATTACACACTCTACATTACACACTCTACATTACACACTCTCTACTACACACTCTCTACTACACACTCTCTACTACACACTCTACTACACTCTACTACACACTCTGCTACACACACGCTCTACTACACACTCTACTACACACCCTCTACTACTCTCTACTACTCTACTACACATTCTCTACTACTCTACTACACACTCACTACTTTCTACTACACTCTACTACAGACTCTCCACTCTCTACTCCACACTCTCTACTTCAATCTCTCTACCTCAATCTCTCTAATTCAATCTCTCTAATTCAATCTCTCTACCTCAATCTCTCTACTTCAATCTCTCTACTTCAATCTCTCTACTTCAATCTCTCTACTTCACATTCTGTATTACACTCTCTACTACACACTCACTACTCTCTAGTACACACTCTCTACTACACACTCTACTACACTCCCTACTACACATTCGCCTACACACTCTACTACACACTCTACTACACACTCACCACTCTACTACACACTCACCACTCTACTACACACTCACTAGTCTCTACTGCTCACTCTCTACTACACACTCTCTACTACACACTCTCTACTACACACTCACTACTCTCTACTACACACTCACTACTCTCTACTACACACTCACTACTCTCTACTACACACTCACTACTCTCTACTACACACTCTACTACTCACTTACTACTGTCTACTCACTCTCTACTACTCACTACTACTCTCTCTACTACTCACTACTACTCTCTCTACTACTCTCTCTACTACTCTCTCTACTACTCACTCTCTACTACTCACTCTCTACTGCTCATGACAATGCCATTTATTTATCTGTTTCCAAAACCAACACATAAATAAAACATTTGTCATTTACAATGCCAAAAGCGCTAACTTTTGCAAAGGCGAGACCGTTGCATTGTAAATGCTTGTCTTTCTCTGGCTTCAAATTGAGAGGATTTATGTGACAATCATGCTGGCTCCAGAGAGGGTGGGGCGCAGGTGGGAGTTTAGTGCTTGATGAAGGCTGTACGAGGTTATTTTTTTCTACCACACAACAATATTTAAATGTCTGTAAATAAACTGTGCAGTTATTTCAGAATTAGAAAAGCCCAAGTGAAGCACATTTTTGTGCATTTCTGTAGTGGGCTGGAAACAGATATTTTAAAACAATCAAAACAAATCAATTCACTAGGTGATGACATTTCACAAGCAAATGTTTTTTGTTTGTTTGTTGTAAAAGCCCCCCATGCCGCGCTTTCACTTTAATGGTGGCCACACCCCTTTCTTTTGACTTGGCTCGCTGTAAACTGAATGCCGCGAGCAGCGTCTAAAGAAAGGGGAGCGGCCACCATTAAAGTGGTGGCTAGTGAGTCGCACAGTTCTTGTGAGGGCGGGATGTCATTGACGTTGGCGCTTGGGTTGGAGAGTTCCTTTACGATGCTGAAGAGCTCTTTGCTGTCGTGTGCGTTGTTATTCAAGCGGTCTTTGAAGGAGGATCTCTTGGCTAATCTGTGGGCTGCGTGGTTGTCCGTTGTGCGTTCGTCGAGCCATATTTTCTCCAGTTTCCGGCATGCGCGTTTGGAGGTCTGGAGCTTGTCGGTGAACCAGGTGGCTCTCTTGCTGGCGTGGCTGTTGGAGGGTTTCTTGAGCGGGCGAGGGTGTTGGCGCAGTCGTCGATCCACTGTCTGAGGTTGCGGGCTGCAGCGTCTGGGTTGGTGGGGTCGGTGGGTAGGTTCTGGGCGAGGGTGGTGATAAGCTGGTCTTCGGGGACTTTGCTCCAGCAGCTGTGAGGCAGCTGTTGAGTGCGGTGGTGCGTGGTTGGTTTCTTGAAGGTTAAATAGATGCAGAGGTGGTCGGTCCAGTGAAGTTCGGTGGTGTGGTTGAAGTGCCGACTTTAAATCGGGGTTTCCGTTTGACTTATCCCAAATTTCCACTGTTACTGAATATAAATGGGCCCAATGAGCCAGGCATCCAAATTCACCTTTATTTCAAGAAGATATTCCCGTGCAGTGGAAATACATACACCAGAGACAGGGCTTGGCTGGCCCCTCTGAAGGAATAGGGGAAAAATCGTGGCCTGGATAAAAAACTGCTGTTACTTGTAATGGAAAGGAAGGTACATAGGCTGCATGGTGTGCATATACACTTTCTATTCAATCCACTACTACAGACCCAGCAGCTCTATGTGATTCAGTAAGAATTTCTACCTACAAGGGTGGGGGCTTATGTTCAGAGGCCTGTTGCCACTGTCTAGCCCGACCAGAGTCCTAATCTTTGAGCTCACACAAACCTTTACTCCTCACCCCAGGAGAGGTCCGGAGCATACATATTTGCCGGCTGTTATGTGAGTGAGGGAGGAGTTCAAGCTGCCCAAAGGGCAGACCACTACCAAGGACTCACCTTGCCTCTGTGTCACAGTTGATTAACTAGACCCCCATTTGTTTGGAATCTTCAAAACTGCAGGTCTTCCCATAGTTGATTCCCCTCTGCAGCCCTTGGGAGTGACACTCGACTGCCAAGTTGCATACCATAACATAACATGTGTTTTTAAAAGCGCACGTACACCCCAATTGGGTTCTTCAACGCATAATAACAGATGTTTATTGTTACCCAACTCAGTGGTACTCATTTTATGGACCTCAGATGGATGAAAGACTGAGTGGACCCGCCGGGATTTGAACCTGTGACCACCAGATCGAACACAGGCCCCAGCAGTGGATGAATTCATCCACTGGGCCACCAGACCCTGCATCAGTCCGTGGCTGCACAGCCTCTTGTTTCTTTGCAACCTCTGCGCTTGTCGACCCATTCTTCGCTGTGGGATACTGCCCGCTGCTGCATCCCCTTCCTATTGCACCCAACCAGTTCACTGAAGCTAGTTTGTACAGTCTAATCTATGGTATACTGCCACAGAAGGATACTGCCTTCTGCTGCGCCCCCTTCCCTCTGCTTTTGTGACTGGCAATTGACTACTAGCCACAGTCACCCCTGAAACTATCATCACACTGGTCAGTACTTGTAGAGCGTGGCTATTTACCCTGAGGATATCCAGCCACTGCAGTCTGCTGGTCTCAGTCGAAAAGTCAGGTCTTGAGGTTCCTTCTGAGCTCGTTGAGTGAGGGTACATTCGCAGGTGGAGGGGTAGGTTGTTCCAGAATTTGGCCAGGAGGTAGGACAATGAACAGCATCTGCAGTAGTTTAGGTGGATGCGGGGAACATGTGCAGGTGTGAGGGAGGCGGAGTGCAGTTGTCTGGCGGGTTGGTGGAAGTTTAGGCAGTGGTTAATGAATGCTCTTCCCTGGTCGTGGAGGGCCTTGTAGACGTGTGTCAGCATCTTGAACCAGCATCTCTTCTGGTGATGGTGCCATTAGAGGTTCCTGAGGTGGGGGATGATGTGCTTCCGTTTGGAGAGTGGAGAATGAGTCTGTTCGCTGCTTTCTGTATGGTCTGGGTCTTTTGAGGAGCTGGGTGGTAATTCCGGCGTAGTGTGTTCCTGTAGTCCAGCCGGATGGTGATGAGGGCTTCCGTGACGGTCTTCTTGTTGTTAAGGGTGATTCATCTGAAGATATTCCGGGGCATGCAGAGGGTGTGGAAGCAGGCGTAGGAGACTGCGTTGACCTGGCGCTTCATGGTGAGTTTGCTGTCCAGGATGATGCTGAGGTTGCGGGCGTGGTCAGTTGGAGCTTGTGTGGATCCTAGGTAATCCAGTTTCTGTTTTCTTAATGCACATAAAGTATTCAATATTTCACACTGGTGGCACCATGATATATTTTAGCTATGTCCACTGTGAGCTATATTGAACAGTATTAACTAACACACATTTGAACTTAGTAGGAATAATATTCCTAAAGATGGACAACTGACTGGCAACAGTATTATTGCCCATTATTTCTGTGCTACCTGCATTACACTAAAACAGAGCGTCTTTACTATTCGTTCGACAACCCTTTGAAAGCCGAAGCCCAAGGATGGCCGTGGCATTTCGGTGAATTTACCTAGTTCAAGGTTCCACCTTTGTCTACTTGGCACAATGATGGACAGCCGCCTGCGAGCCCCGTAGGACCGGAGACCTGGCCTGAGCCCTTCACATCCTTGAGCGCGTTGGAGTCCACAGTGGAACACGGCTAAACAGTGAAAACAAAAGTGAAATAGGAAGGCGTGGCAGCCGGCCAGCCCAGATGTGACTTGGCAGGCATAGTTCTTCCTTCTCCTTCATGTAGAACAGTGAACGCTTAGCTCTTTATTTCCGTTCACCAAGTGGATTGTCGCTACTAGGAGAGGTCTCTATTTCCCTCACTACGTTCCCCTGTCACTTGGTTCTGCATAGGCCGGTTCTCTGTTCAGGGTTGGCAGAGAGTCCCGTGCCTGGGACCGGCTGCTGCCGCCTGCTTCCTCGTGGTTTGTGGACAATGATTGACCAGCTCGTGAACGTCATTCATAAATGTACAGCTTGTCACGAGCGAGAGGCCGCCAACGTTTCAGTTCCTCCTCCGGGGCCATTACGTTTTGTCACAGCCCGCCATGTCCTCGGCACTTCACCTCTCGCACAGCCTCCTTCCCACGCCGGGCCCTCGTGCCTCGGCCTCGCGTGACGTGGGTGAGACTTTCCGCGGCCTGTCAGCGGCGTGGGTTTCCGCGGAGTGCACATAAATAGATGTGTCGCCTGGCTGGAAAGGAGGCTGTCGAAATACTCTGAGCCAGACCCAACAGCAAAAGTGAGTGTTCAAAGGCGTTTATCAAAAGAGGAAAGAAGCTCTTGTTTCACAGACCGCTGGGAAAGGTATAGTTTCGTTCTTAGTAAAAAAAAAATGAAATACCGATTGTTTTTTTTGAGCATGCAATCAGTTAAAAAAAAAAATAGAGTACTGCTTGTTGCACAAGTCCATCATCACCGAGGCGAGAGTTCAGTTTCAAATGTTCTCTTAACTTGAGAGTAGAACTGTGGGTCCCATTCCTCCTTCCCCCGTCCTGACTACTCTCCTGCACATTTCTACCTCCTGACTTTTTAGCAACCTCCATGCTCTGCTGTAAATCTGGTCGCGTCACATAAGACCTTGGACAGGGTTGGACCGCGGTATAAAAAGGCTCGGGCATAACATTAAGTGGCATCCACTTGCGAATTAGATAGCTAAAACGCGTCCCACATTGGCAAATTGTGACAGTTTTGTACTTTAAAGACTCGCTGCATAGGCGTTTGGGCACAGTGTGGGAGACTGCATGTATGTGTGCTTGCTGCAGGCATTGTCTGTGGTAATATCAGAAAAATCACTGGTAAACACCTGCCCATAAACTCAAAAAAATAGCCCATTCACTCATTTGTAAGACCAGCCCTTCGGGCACCGCCAGACTACCCTGACCAGTGGCGTAACATGGACGGGCTGCTTAAGCCGGTCAATCCAGTCTGACCCTGATGTCTGTTAACAGCATTCTTTCCTCCTACCTCCTTTTAACGGCGTCTTTAGCCGTCGCCCTCCGGCTGCGTCAGACTTGAAAGCAGAATAGGTCAAAAGACCAGTAGCTCACGGTGCAGGGTGACAGATGAGCCAGTCTTTCCTCATACCGCCCTGATCCCACTTTCATGTTGCTTCTTTGACACTGCTCCGTCCCTTCACGCCCTTGCTTTAGCTGTTGCTCTCCATCTGTGCTGCATAACTGGATTGGGCAAAAGATGTTTCCAGTTACATGGGCAAGCTTGTCTATTCTCTTTCTAACCTGACCCCGATTACCTCTCCGTTACTTGACAACCCCTCCTTCCATTCCCCCTCCTCAATAATGACAGACCAGATGAGCTCCTCTTACTTTCCTTCCCAGATCGAAATCAGCTCTTCTTTCCTTAGTACCTCTTTCCTTTTCCCCTTTCGCCTCAGACCCCTTTGTCGTAGTCTCCGCAATTTTGCACTATAAAGCTGATCATAAAAAAGGTCTAAGTACTAATAGCGCGTCCTCTTTTTCCTCTCTCCAAAATATTTACCACCCCCTCACTTATTTTCTCCTCTTTTCCCTACCACCTTAGTGGGTTCACCCAGCCTCCATGGTACAGAGCATGGGTACTCACAAACATGCTCCTGGGGAGCCCAAATGTTTTGTCTTTGATATGCATGTTGATACCAACCAGAAGCTACTCATAAACCAAGAGCCATGTTGATAATAGAGAATGACTAACACAATCATGACCTTCATCAAGAACTAACAACTTATGCGATCTCTTCTTAGATACTCATTTATATGTGACTAGCGTGCAACTTTTCTTATGATGTAACTTTTGTAAAGCTCTCTGATACCCTCATTGGGTCTAGTCCGCACAATATAAAACTCTATACATAAAATAAATGATCGAGGGCTGCATTGATGCCAGCAGGGTGGTGGTCAGAAGAAGGTTCCGGGGGTGGTGCCAGCAAGGTGGGAGCATTGGAAGCAAACCTTATACATCTGCTGAATTGCACAATGTGAAACCCAAAAACCTGGAATAGCACAATATCAAACCAGAAAACCTGGACTGAATCCCGAGATCCCCACTTTATCACATTGTGTGATCCTATTTCACTTTCCCTCCTTTTTTCCATTATTACAATATAAATATAAAAATTATTACATATAAAACGATGGCAAAATACATAACTTCAGGATGTGCAACACCTTCTCCTGTGTTTGATTTAATAAACTAAAATGTTTGCTTATAATAGGAACCCAGCCCAAATAGTGTACTTAACAATTGACCTGCATCTTAGTTCACTATTGACATTGTTGACAGGGTGGGGAAGAATGACTGTACATTCATTTAAAAAAAATCCCTTAAAAAAGATATACTTCTCAATGCACTGATATGCGATGTACTCAGCTGAAACAGTTATGCATGTTAATGAGATACTGTTTCAATTTGAAGAGATTGTATCTTATTTTTACACTTGCTGCAAGTTAAGCAGTATAGGATAACCTAGTTACTTCGCTTCTTTATCTTAAGTCACCCTTTACATAATGGCTTGCCTGTATATTTAACTTCATTTTCAATGTTAGTGCTGAGTGGGGAGAGTGGGTTGCAAAGGTCAGGAGGGCGGCATGTGGCACTCAGTGAGTACAGAGGAACGGAAACAGCAAGAGGGCCCCTCCTCTACTCAAGCTCTTTGTATGTCTTGGTGCTGGTAGGTGGGTAATAACATCAGAGGATGATACTCTTAATGGACCAATCTGTTGTCCTATACTGTGTACCCATAGATGGAGTTGAAGCTGGTCTTTCCGTTGACCCCCCCCCCCCGTCTGCTAGTACCTTTTGGAAAAAGTGTTTTTTCTTTCCTTGTCGTTTTGACAGATTGACAGACTGTGCCTCTAACTTGCACTCATGCCAGAGTTTGGATTTTTACAGTTATTACCCGACTGCCTTGTAGGAGTCAGACGACCTGAGGTCGCTTGCAGCTGCATTTTTTTAATTTGCGATTTCTACTGCTGTGCAGGACCTTATAAAAAAAATAATTAAGAGGA
The DNA here is from genome assembly GCF_964263255.1 of Lissotriton vulgaris. Lineage (NCBI taxonomy): Eukaryota > Metazoa > Chordata > Amphibia > Caudata > Salamandridae > Lissotriton > Lissotriton vulgaris. The sequence goes on from NW_028243976.1 coordinate 614,970, forward strand.
CCCCCACATTTTTCCTCTGTCTCTGTTCCCCGGTTAGTTCCTCCTCTGCCTGTTCCTATATTGTGTGCTGGCTGTCTCCCTTTTGTTGTAGTTTCTGTGTGTTTGCGGAAGTGTCGTTTGGCTCTAAGCGGAATTCTTAGTTGGCTCTCGGCCAGGGCTGGACTGGGAGCCAAGAGCAGTCCTGCCAAGTGTTCACACCAGCCCTGCTCCCTTTCATGTTGCTCTCTCATCTCACTCATCTTCTTCGTGTCCTATCTCTTTCCGCTCACTCTTTTTAAAAAAATTTCAAATCATTTTTATTAGGAAAAGAAAATTGAAATCAAAAAGAAATAAACAGAGAAATGGCATTTGTGAAATCAAAGAATGATATGAATGAATACATACATCAATTACAAAGGGAGCATAGACATGAATATGATACAAAATAGGTAGATAATAATAATAATAATAATAATCATCTTTATTCGGAGTTTCAAGTTTGAAATCCATAAAAGCGATAATAGTATACAATAAAACAGTCATATCAAAAGGTACAAAGTGATTACATATATAACAAGTAAATTCCACATCTAAGTTATAAAAGCATTAATTTGTTTAAGGGAATTACCTTTAAAGATTTTTTCTGTGTCTATGTATACACTTCAAAAAGTTAAGAACATGGTAACAAGCAAGTTCAGTATCCAAAAGCTGCAAACACAGCATGGCAGGGCGACATTGCCTGAGACCCCAAGATTTTAGCAAGGTCAATAGCCAAACTTTACGATGTTCATGGTAAAACTTGCAAAACAAGACAGTATGTAAAGTTGTCTGTGTTGACTTCTCGTCACAGGGGCATAGGGGTGGATTCGGATCCCAAACGTTTGCTGTTGGAAAAGCCACCAGTCTATGAAATACATTTAATCTGAACCTTGTCAGAAGGTAGCGATCAAACAGGCCAAGATTAAGCCTTAGATAGGGCTGAATAAAGAGTGTAGATTGGACCATTACAGCGTGTTGGACAGACGGTTTGCCTGCTTCCGATTGCAATCTCAGGTTTTCCAAATGTCCAGGGCTAGTTCTTTTAGTTGTTTCTTTGCGAGTTCAGTGATTTTTTCAGGATTCAGATAGTATTGCTCTGCCCCAAGGCCAATGAAAAAGTTTCTAATATAGGCTAACCACTTAATTTTTAAGGCATGGTCCAATGTCATAGCGTCCGCCACTATCATCTTGGTGAGATCATTTTTCTCCGAAGTCCAGATACGGCGCCATAAGAGTAGCGGTTGTATTTTTGCAAGATCCTCAATGTATGGAACACCTAATTCAACGTGGCAGGCATAGGTTGAGGATCGCTTTGGTCACCAATGCTGCTAGCGCTCTTTTAAAGCAGTGTCTCCTCGCTTCCACAGCCTTTTTCCAGGACAGTTTATTATCTATTGTGATTCCCAGGTAACAATATTCATTTACAGAGTCTATTTTTTGGTTATTAAGGGTAATGTTTTTCAGATATTTTCTCCCTGTACCTGCCGACATCACAAAAGTCTTTTTCACATTTATGTGAAGGTCTAGGGTACCCATGAACTGGGAGTACCTATTCAGAGTATTCTGAAGTTCATGGGGAGTCCGTGCCAGGAGGACAGCGTCGTCCGCATAGAGCAGAGCGGGGATCGGGCGATGTTCTGCCTGTGGGAGATCCCGGGCACCTCTCAGGAGCTCAACCTCCAGGTTATTAGTATAGAGGGAGAAGAGGAAAGGTGCCAGGACACATCCTTGTCTGACCCCGCGCTCCACTCTAAAAGACGCTGTCAACTCTCCTTTTGTGCCAAAACGGACTCTGGCAGAGGGCTTCGAGTACATTTCCCTTAAAAAGTTCAGGAGTGGCGGATCTACCCCCATTTGGGCTAGGAGGGTCCACAATTTGGTGTGAGAAACAGTCAAATGCCGCGGACAGGTCCACGTAGATCATATATAATTTATCTTTCTTGGCGTGTATATATTTCCCAATAATTAGAGAGCGGTTTAGGGCTTGCTCCACAGTTCCAAAGCCTTCTCTGAAACCAAATTGTAGGTCAGACAGTATGCCTCTCTCCTCCACCCAGTCCTGCAGTCGCTCCAGGATCACCCTACCTGCCAGCTTGCCCAGTGAGTCCAACAAGGATATTGGGCGGTAGCAAGCAGGGTCCTGGCAGTTTCCCTTCTTAAATATTGGTACCATGATGGACCTTGTCCAAGACTCCAGGATTCCTTTCTTTGCCGCTGCCGTGCACACCCTAGTAATAATCGGGGCCCAAAGGTCCGGTTTATATTTGAAAAAATCAACCGGGACTCCATCCGGGCCTGGTGCTTTTCCATTTTTGCTTGTTTTTAGGGCCAGAAGGATCTCGGGGATGTCAAAGTCTATTTGAATGGGGTAAGGCGGAGCTTTTAGGTTCTCGTGGTCATTTTCTTGTTCAAAGGATGGTTTTTGAAAGATTTTTGAGAAGTGTGCTACCCATTCTGACTCATCTATCGCCACTTCAATTTTTGGAGTCGAATCATCCACCAAAAATGGGGTTCTTATTACTCTCCAGAAGGCCGGACTGTTTTTCTCCTGTGCACTGGCGTGAAGTTCATCCCATAGGGCTTGCTTTAAGTCCGCTTTTCTCTTTTTCCTGATTATATGATATTCCTTTCTTAAGGCGGATATAATATGGGGGTCTCTTTCATCTTTGTTTAGTGCTAGTTTGAGCTTTGAGTGGGCCTGAGTACATTCTTGATTGAACCATCCCTTCGGCCGGCGTGGTCCAGCTTTATGTTTTGCTGTAAGTAAGGACTGTATTTTTTCCATGATTTGTGCGAAGCTATTAAGAAGTTCCTCATCTTCTGTGAGTATGTCTAAGCATTTCTTAATTTGGGGGTATACTGATTTTATCAAGTCTTTGGTGATTTCCTCTGGGTTTATCTTCCCCCACTTTATTGAGTACCTGTTCAATTGGCCCAGGTTTATATTTTCTTGGGTCAGTGCACTAGCTATCGCCGTAGGGAGAGACTGTTGATGATTTATATACAGTTCCATTTTGAGAATAGCATGGTCACTTTGGCTGTTGGGTATAACTTCAAAGTTGTTTACTCTGGGTTGTAGACTAGCTGATATTATGATGTAATCAACCGTAGTACTAAACCCTCTTCCTATATAGGTTGATTCTAATAAGCTAGTTCTGGGATCCGGTGTGTTTGCTATTTGGAGGTCAAGATCTGATAGGAGATCGTTCATTATTCCTCCCGTGTTGTTATGAAGAAAGTGGGTTAGAAAAAGACCTTCCTCTGTGGCCATACTCGACATTTTTTTTCTGGTTGCGTACATTGATGTAGATTAAAATCTCCTGCCCATATTATGGATGATCCACCCCTTGCTCCCTGTTTCTGTCTAAGGGTAGATAGTTTTTCATGAAGGTGGGCCAAAACTCTCTGGAGCTGTGTTTCCTCAAGGTTATTATAGAAGTTAATGAGGACTACAAACTCATTTTTGGGTAGAGCAAGACCAATGATCTGGAAGTTAGAATCCAGTTCGATGACACTTATTTTGATATTTTGAATGGTATTGGCTATATATATATTTAGTCCTCCCTTTGGTCTACCCTTTTTCCCCATCAGTGCAGGGGAAAAGAACGTCCTGTACCCCTGTAAATGAAGTTCTGATTGTGACCATGTCTCCTGCAGGCAGAGTATTTGTTGTCTATGTACATGGTGCATGATGGTCCCATCCTCCAGCTTTGGTCGCTATCCCGCGATGTTCCAGGAGATCACGCTCAGGGCTGGAGGATTATCTTTAAATGCATTTTCTATTTGTGGGTTAGTGTGGATAAGTGAATGTTCAGGGATTATGGTATTGTCTGGGGTTTGTGGGATGTCTGGAGTTTTAGGTGTCTGTTCTTCTGGCTGTGGTGGTCAGTCGACACACTCTAAGCCACTATACATATTGGTTAGTGGTAGTCCATTCCACCCGTCCCAGTGTGGGGGTTCTCTGTATTTTCTCCAGTGTTCTTGCCCTCTCCATTCATCCCTTTCTCCACCTCGATACCGAGGGCCTACTGTGTACCATGGTCCCTCTAATTGAGAGGGGCCATCCTGAAAAGTTGGTGGGTAAAAGAAAGACAAACGTTTTATTCCTACCCCCCGGTTAAAGTTTGGTCCTCTCCTGCACAGATGTATTCTACTATTCTGGGGTCATCAAAGGTAATTAGGACGCAGTCCCCCTTTATCGATTTTTTTTTACCGTGACCGACCCAAGGGGCTCTTCTAACCATCAGGATTCTAGTAGAACAGTAGGGAGGTGGAGGAGGACGATTAATGGTAAGCCAGTGTTGTATCTTGTTTTTTAACGACCAGTTTGGTTCATGTTTCTGGTCTGTCAGCTCTGGTACACCGGTCAATATAGCGACAAAGGGACTCGCTTCTGGTGGGAGTGTTACTGGACGTATTACTGGTCGTGTTTCGACATGTTGTTGTCTTTCCCTCGGTTGATATGTTTGGGGTTGTTTGGTTGATGGTTGATTATTTTTAGCCGTGGGAGTGCTATTACAGAGGGTGCTGTTTTTTCCTTGTGGGATTAATGGGGCTGAAGTAGCTGACGCTTTATTCTTACTAGATATTGTAGCTGGTAGTTTCGGGGCTGTAGTGGGTACAGGTGTCGAGTTGGTTGCTTGGGCTACAGGGATTATATTTGCCGGTTTTTGCGCCCCTGGTTTTTGTGGTTTTTGTGGAACTTGTGCACGATTTGGGGCGGGATTAGCTTTGATTGTCGCTGTAAGTTCGGTTACAGCTTTTTCCAGTTTTATCAGAGTCTTTTGGATAGGTGAAAGAGATTTATGTAGAAGATTTTCAATTTTTTCCAGCAAGTCTAAATTGTATTCATAGTCAGTTTCATTTATTTCACTTGTTGGGGGGCCTTCAGATACTATCACTAAATCCGTGGTGGGTGAGGCATCATGATGTATACTCACAGTGTGCCTGCTCTGGTTTCCCAGCAGGGGGGGACTAAGTGTATTTTCTTTTCCCTCCGTGGCGGTTGGGGTTTGTTTTCTCGTTGGTGTTTTATTTGTCGCTACCTGATTCTTTTTCTTTTTTATGGCTCCCTCCCTCCTCCCTCTTGCCTGTCTTACCTCTTCTGGTGTAGGGTGTGGGACTAAGTCAGGAGTTTTTTCCAAGTCGGTGTCAGCTATTAGTTGTGATTCTGAAAGTTGTGACACCGATAAATCAACTATATTTGGGAGGCTCTGCCTGTTGTTAGTCCCGCCCTCATTATACCTTTGGTCTTTTGTAGGGGCTGGCGTTCTAGCGGATGCTAAATGTCCCATTGAGGATCGTCGGGCCTCCAAAAGGTCTTGAGATACCCTCCGGTCAATCAGTGATATACTCTGATCTATAAAGGTATTAGCCTTTGTTATGAAACTGTCTATTGGGCCGGTTAATTTACCTTTCTTTGCTGCAGTCTTGCTTCTGCTTCCCCTTGAAGACATGCTTATACCAGAGATGGTCTTTGCGGTACGTTTTTAAGTGTGATGTTAGGGGGGTGGCCCGGCCCGGCTCTATCTGGCCTCTAACGGCCTAGAACGGCCCGCTCTTTGTCCGGGGCTTCGACCCGCGCGCGTCCCGCGATGCGCGTCACTGGTCCTGTTTAAATTGGACTTAACATAAGGGGGGCGTGGCACTGGAAGGGGGCGCGGCTCTGGCGGGAAGAGGACCCAGCTGGTGTTATTAAATGCTGGTCCTCGCAGTCCCGGGAGCCGCGCTTCTCACTTCCTCTGCGGCCAGGTAGTTCTCCTTCTCCTCCCCTCGCACTCGGGACAGCAGGCAATGAGCAGAGTGATGGGCTACTCCTGTAGCAAAGGGCAGCGGTCAATGTGGAAACAAAACCTCAGACACAAGCGGCACCATAGGTAGATTACAAAATACATATTACAAAAAGCCGAATGCCAAACGCAGAATGCAAAAATACACAATACAAAATACAGAATACAAAATACAGAAACAGGAATATTGCATATTGTACGCCGAAGTGGCGCTGAAACCTCAGATGTTACATTAGTAAGAAGTGGCATACACATAGCAAGGTCGTCCTAGAGCAGAGCCACACATTCAGCCAGTAGTGTTAAAGGTGCTAACAAGTCCCAGTAGGCGTAGGCATCCCCATATATCACCACCAGCCGGGACACAGAGGGACCCAATTTAAGTTTTCCGCAGAGGATACTCACTAATTACGGGAGTGCCTCTCCCCCGCGCCCCGAATCACTGGCATAGAATGTTACAGCGAAGATTTTTCTCGCATAATACAAGTGCCTGTAAGTAAACAGTTGCACGTTTTTACTTCTTCACTTTTTCCACACACCTTAGCGCGTGTGTAGGAGATGATCACAGTGGCACCTCATTTTGCCACTCACTTCACTATCTACTTGGTCCTGACAACAGTCCTGCCCAATTTTTTCAAGGGACTGAAACATGTAGACCGCTAACACATGGCCAATTCGTAGTCCTAATCTCTCTACTGGTAGTTGCACCACATAGTTCTAACTTACACACTGGGCCACCAAGAATAAAACATTAGGTAAGGATCCCCAGAGGTGTCTTTTAATATTACCATCACCTTCATCCACATCACACTGTTGCACAACACCCGCTCCGCTGTAGTCAGGCGTAGAAGCACAACCAGGCGGCATTCGGCTGCCTAGTTGGACCCCAATGATGAAGCATGACACCAACCAGGTTGGTGTGTGAGGGGTTTTTAAACAAGACCAGTTGGGTCCATCGTCACAAGTGACCCTGAATATTAATATATATTCAACTAACATACAGTGGAGTGGGCAAGTCCACATTGATTCTTTATTATCCCCATATATCGCCATCGAGAGTCATATTAAGGGATGTAGTGTATATATAGCGGCCGGTAGTGCGTACCACCTTTACCAGAGAGCCAGTCACCCAAGACAGACCTACGGGGGGTCAAATGATAAGGAAGAGGCATCGAGGGCTTTCCAAAGCTTCTTATTGGAGATACGCCAAGGGGAGGAGTGTAAAGCATGATTATCCGCTCCCCTGATGCAAGAAACCCATTCTTGCCACATTTTAAAGGATACTCCAGCGGCGTTCTTCCATTTACATAATATGACCTTACATGCCAGAGTAAGAAGTAAGTCCAACAGTTGACGGTCATTGTCCAGATTTGGTTCAAGAGCGCCCAATAAACATACACAAATTCTTTTGGAGGTTTAATTCTTAGCATATGTTCTATACAATCAAAAATTCTGTTCCAAAAGTTCCCTAGCGAGGGGCAATGAAAAAGCATGTGTGCTAGGTCTCCTACCTCTAGGTTACAGTTCCAGCAATTCGGGTCATCTTTTAAATGAAGCTTAAATAACCTGTGTGGCGTCCAATATGCCCTGTTGAGTAGCATGTACTTGGTTTGTGACAGTATTGGAGAAACTTTGTTCACAAGAGCTGTAGCATGGATTTTGTCCCAGTCAAAATCAATCCCCGTTGAGTTACGTTCCGCCTCCCACCGTGATTCATTACGCTTTTGGGCTTTCCCTGGTGAAGGGAGGAGAAGTTAGTATACTTTGGACACAGAATGGCCTGCCGCCTTAATGCGCGCCAGTTGGGATTTGAATCATGGTTCGGAAGGTTTGAGAGAGCGTGTGGACAAGAGTGACTTTAATTTGAGGAAATCATAGAAGTCCATCGGAATGAGACAGTATGTTGCCTGGATCGAGGAGAACGGTAACAGGTGTTGCCCATCATAGAGGTCACTGACCAGATTAAGACCCTTTGTGGACCAGAGTTCCCAGTTGAGGGATTCCCCATTAATTCTAAGTGCAGGATTATGCCATAGGACCACTGATGTGGTATTTTTAAACTTGAGGCCATTCTTGTGCGCTTGGTCCAAACGCAAAAGGGCACGCCTCGTGTTCAATAAGATGTATTTCGAGTGAGGGAGGTGTGTCCAGTCCATTGTGAGTAGCACAGGAAGGGGAGCTTTGCCAACGAGAGACTTCTTTATATCTATCCATAACGGGGTATATACTGGATCTTCACTCAGCCATTGTGCACCTTGCTTACAGAGGAACGCAGTTTGGTAATTCCTGAAATTCGGAAGACCCAGGCCGCCTTGGTCTTTAGCTAGTTGCAGCTTCCTCATTGATACCCTGGGCTTCTTCCCTTGCGACAAAAATGTGCCAAAGAGCTTATCCACTTTTGCAAAAAGTCTTCAGAGAAGGTCATTAGAAGCATACTCGCTAGGTAGTTCACCAGCGGGGTCACCATCATTTTTAGGGTCTCTGCCCTCTCCCACCATGACAGAAATTTAGGAGACCAACCATCAAGCAGTTTTGACATTTTCTTTAGGAGCTGTTCTTCATTAATTCTTAGGGTAGAAATAAGGTCTTTGTCAAAATCCAGTCTAAGATACGTGAAGCAGCCCGGCTGCCAAGTCAGACCAGAGTCCCCCAAGACTTCTTTATTCCCTAGGTTGTTCAGTAATTTAACCTCCGTTTTATCCTTATTTAATTTGTATCCTGAGACTTCCGAGAACTCTTCAATAGTACGCATCAGGGCTGGTATCGCCTCCTCCGCCTTTTCTGATACAACTAGCACATAGTCTGCGTACGCTGTGAGTTTTATCGTGCAGTCTTGGAACGGGATACCGACAATGTCCCCATTATTGCGTATGCGGTACAGAAACAGTTCTATGGCCAGAAGGAATAACGAAGGGGAGGGGGGCACCCTTGTCTGATTCCTTGTTGTAATGTGAATGATGAGGAGAGCTACCCTCCCGCTCTAACCCTAGCTGAGGGACAAGAATAAAGGGACATGACCAATTTCGTGAAGGACGATCCTAGTTTAAACTTATGCAAGACGGCCTCTAAGTACGTCCAGTCTACCTTGTCAAACGCTTTCTCGGCGTCAAGTGTGATCGCCGCAGTAGGATTAGTAAGAAGTCTCGCTTTTTCAAGCACGTGGGCCAAGGTTCTGGTGTTGTCACTGGATAGCCTATACTTCAGAAAGCCGGCCTGGGAGGGGTGTATCAGTTTCAGTAAAACCTTCTTGAGGCGTTTGGCTAGGATAGAGGCTAGAAGTTTACAATCTAGATTGATAAAGGAGATAGGCCTATAATTCTTGGGGAGCGTTGGGTCTTTCCCCTCTTTGGGGAGTACAGCTATGATAGCCTCCGCTAATGTACCTTTTATCTCTCCCATCTCATTGATTTCGCGAAAGAGGTGGAGGAATGGGGAAAACAGTGTGGAGGTGAAGCATTTATAGAACCTAGCGGTGAACCAGTCGGGTCCAGGTGCCTTCCCGCATTTAAGAGACTTCATAGCTCCTTTAACCTCTTCTTGCGAAATAGGGCCATTGAGGTCATCTTGGTCCTCAGGGGGAAGAGACGGCAGCGCGCAGTTCTCTAAGTAGTCTTTAATGTCATGTTTCTAGCATATAAATGTTCATAGAAATCTTTAAATATTTCCGCAATTTTGAGAGGGTCGGACCAGGCCACTCCAGATTGTTCTGAGATAGAACTAATCGTGTTTTTCTGAATTTAAGATAGGCTGCCAGGCTTTTCCCAGCTTTATTTGAGTCGCATATTTTAAATCTTTTCCTCCTATTAGGCCACACTCCTGCTCTCTCACTTATTATTTTATTATACTCATACTTTTTATTAGCCAATTTGTTTAATATCTCATCTTTCCTATTTAACAGATACCTAGCTTCCAGGGCAGAGATGTCCTCTTCTAGCACCTCTAAGGCAGCGTTATAGTTTTTGTTTATGGCGGATTTCATTTTAATGATGACACTCCGTAAAGTACTCTTCAGTGCTTCCCTGCGTGTCAAATCAGTGGTGTCACCCCTCTTGTTAGTTTCCAGATAGTCTTTTATGGCAGCCTCAATGGTGTTTCTATACTGCTCTTTTTCGAGGACTTCCTTGTTGAGGCGCCATAGAGATTGGGGGAATGTTGGCTTTATTTTGGAAACGGAGAGTGAGATGCAAGAATGGTCTGATATGACTCTTGGCTCTATACTCGTTTCTTCAATTCTGGCGACAGCATTTTTCGCAATAAATAAATAGTCAATTCGGGAGAACGAGTCATGCGGAGGGGAGTAAAATGTCTATTCTCTCCCATCCGGATTTTGTAATCGCCAGGAGTCTATCAGATGAAACCTGCTGCAGAGCCTAGTGAAGGCTTTGTGTGTCTTCGAGACGGCTAATTCTTGTTTCGGTTTCGGTGAGTCTAGAGTTAGTGTCTCTGATATCTTGTCTAATGGCCACGACTTCTTCTTTTGTAGATTTCGCTAGGTCTCGTACTTCTTCCAATCTACTTAGTATGATGTCCATGGCTTCGCTGACTTCCTTCTTGCCTTTGATGGGCGATACCGGGTTCGGTGGTTCAGTGAGATTTTTTGTTGTCTCCTTGTCCCCCATGCTGGCCTTTGTTCCTGACTGGGAAGAGATGAAAGTCACGTCACGAGGTGGTGTTACACCGTTGGGTGCGTAAGGTCTGTGTTGATGGGTACAGTTAGCCTGTGCTCCGTGGCACTGATACAGCAATACTAATATGACAAGAGGCCTCTACAGGTGGTATATTATATTTCGGATACTGAATTTTGTATATTGCCAGCGGTATATTGCCGGCGATAGGACCTGATATGGCGTGTAGCGAATACTCAGTAGCTAGTACCCAGACACTTGGAGGCTGATCGAGGATCGTAGGTAACAGATTATGTGGAAATTAAGGCTTAGAGGGTGGAGTGAGGCCGAAGACCACCAGTAACCGCTTACACTGTGTTCATCCCAAAAAAATGATCAAAGGAAGCCAACCTCAGATCAAACAGCAGACACTACCTGCAGGGAATGCCCCAATCGTCGGCCATCTTTGGGTCAGGCAAGGCTGAACATGATAATGAGCCTACTCTTCGTCGTTGTAGAGGCCGGGCAAACAGCTCATCACACGGGCGCCAGGTAAGCAGGTCACATTACATTGATGGCAAAATAAGGCTGGCGCCATGAGGAGACAAGTATGTGAGTAGCTAGACACACACTGAGGCCAAGGTATGGCGGTCATTGTCGAGGCACAAAAGGTGGAAATGGGTGATGCAAGGCTGCAGCAGGGAGCATAAGTACATGAAAAGCCATCTGTTGTCACTTGAAACGCTATACAAGCGTGTTAAGGAGGCTTAGCAGAAGTGGGCTGATGTAGTTTCGGGCGGCCGCCATTTTGCGTAACAAACGCGCGTGGTACCTGGGAACTGGAGCAAGTCAGCTCGTCCTCGTTACTTGGTTCCGGTCCGCAGGCATCCAGCAGCCTGTGCGGGACCGGCACAGTATTCCGAGACGAAAAACCTCGGCAGCTGAGCAGGCGATTGGGTGCCCGGTGGGCCAGGTAGGCGGGTAGGGCCCCACGCAGGTTTCAGTGCGGCCACAACATGCGGTCTTCGAAGAAGCACTCTGTGTCACTCCCAGACACTCAAATTGTCAGCGATAGATCCCCCATGTGTTCCGCTACCTCATCGCATTGCCAGAAGCGGTCGGCAGTAGCAAACGATCGCCGAAATATTCCCAAAACTCGGCGCCACGGGAGGAGAGAAGGGCTCAAGCCGCCATTTCCTCCAGCGTCCAAACCACGCCCCCGCTCTTTCCACTCAATCTTGAAGCCCACTGCCCACAGTAATTATCCAGGGAAGCTGGAGAGAGTGACAGGCACCAGCAGCAACCACCCTGCTCTAAAAATCAGCCTCCAAAGGCTTCAGCCCACCAGGGAAATGCCCGGTGAAAAAAATTCAGTTTGGACTTGCTCACAACGCACCAAAGCAACATCCGCTGCCAAAATCAGCACACTGGAAATGTATACAGACATCCTATTGTGTAACCAGCTGGTCACACATAACCTGTTATTTTCCTGTCTTCCAGGCAGTGTTTCTCTCTCTCTCCCCATCTCTCTCCCGATTCTTGCTGCTGGTAACAAGTTCCTGTCTTAGAGATGGCAGGGTCTTTCAGCCGGTCTACATTTCCTGAAGCTGATGTAGTCCCCTTCATTACTTACAACTAAATGTTTTCCTGATGGATATTTAAAACCACAGATTCCTCACCTTGTGAATATTCCGTCAGCCATCAGACTGATGCCTTTGTATTCTTGCTTGTATGACAGACTATAGGCAGTTCTCAATAGTAGTTCCATTGCCAATTTATTAGCACATTTTTTCAAAGTTTCACCACATTATGCATAAAATCACATACTTTTAAAGCATTCTTTGTATTCCATTTTCAAACCTAGGGGTCTCCAAATTTATATAATATCCGTAGTACACTCGTAATAGTGTTCCAGCCACGAAACAGTATAGAGCAGGTATTACTTTATAGCATTATCTTTTTTTATTTATTGAGCTGTTGACACGTTTGTGACCTACATCTTTAGAGCCTCCTCTGGACAAAATACAAGGAAGTGCATTATTCCAATCTACCATGCTCCTATTGGACAAACTGCTGCTCTCTCCTAACTAGCAAAGCCTAGTTTGAATAACTTATAATCTGCATGATTTAACCAAGGCTTAATTTCATTTCTTCCTATTTGTGTTGCCTCATCAGCGCTACCCTGCTACTCATGTCTTCCTCCTGGAGCGGAGAGTCTAGGAGATTTAGGCTATGATCCTAATGTTTCAGCCTCTCTCCTGGTTCTTGGTGACCAGTGGGACCTGAAGGCCCAGTGGGCACAGCACCAGGGGAACGCCTTGGATTCTATCCAGGTTTCAAAGGAGACTGCAAAAAATCTTCAGTGGTTGGTAATGGACCCCAATGGGTCAGTGGCAGATCCCTAACCCACCCAGAGCAGACATTGGTCATGGATTCATCACTGTTGGTCTGATGAGGCTATCTGGAAGAGGTGGAGATCAATTGGCTCTGGTCTCTGGCAGAAACCAGCTGGCACCTCAGTTTGTTGATCCGCTTGGCTTTGAAGGCTTTTATACCATCTAGATCTAGTGGTCTCCTAATTGTATTTCTGGCCTGTCTCTGCAATTGCGATGTAACATATATTCTGATAGTTCATGGTGCAGACTCTCCAATTGCGGTCGTGGAGTGGCCTACCTCATGAATATTAATTAGGCAGATCGCTATTTGCGGCACCCTCATTGGCTACCGATTCAGCATTGGTGGCCTGCAAAAGAACATTCCCAAACAAGTAGCTATATATTTTATTTAGTTAGAATATACAAAAATAAAAACAACTAAAAATAATATCAACAGACATAAAACTGTATGCATGAGTTGCGATTTGATGAGATCCACCTCACCCCCCTCCCCCCAAATAAAAAAAAACCCTTTGTGATATGAATTGGAACAACTGTTTAGCTGGAGTACAGAGCAAATAAGGAGGAGGAGTCAGAGTGAGAAAAACAAACCAACATCATAAGATTGTACTCTAGTACTTTGTAAATGTGGTGAGTATTTGTACATAATTAAAAGATTGGGATGAGCGTCGCTGAAAGAGAGTGCAAACATAGAGACGTAAGAATAGGCATAAGCAGATCAGACTTGAAGTGAGAAAGAGAAGATTAGTACATTTTAATAGGGGTGACTGTTGTTTCCTGTGCAACCTAATCTGTTCACTCGAGTGGTTCTTAAGAACATGGAGTAGCAAGAGTTTTACTATCAGGTAAAGGAACTCCCATCTTAAGGATTGTTTACCTTTTGAAGATATTCTTCCAATGTATTACAACTGTGTGAATAGTAACACAAGTTCTATTATCAAGAGTGTATGGTCTGATGGGCACATCTTAGAAAGGCAAGACATGCCCACAGCCGAGTAGCTGCACGTATGCCAAGTGTAGTTGTAAGAAAGTTGAGATCTCTGTGAATCTTAAATGTCTTCGAGGTCTGGCCTTATGTCCCAAACTAGATATATGAATTTACAGCAAAAGAAAATGTGCTTGAGGAAACCTTGTATTTCTTAATACTCCAATAGATGTTGGAAGACACCAGAACCAGGAGTTTAATAGGAGTCCAAAACATTTTATAGAGGGAGAAGTATTTACATTAGGTAAGTGACAGGATTTTGATAGTGAAAGCATTGAGACAGATGGCTGACCAAGTCTCCTTGGGCAAGCTGGATTGTCCCCAGATTGTAGAGATGTTAGCATGATTGAAATTCCTCAGGCCTAATTTCGGGGAGGTTGCAATAGGGATTTGTTAGTTCAAAAGTAATCAGATTAAATGGTTGAAGTATAATGTGGTAAAGTGATGGAAACAGAAGAATAGTGTCCTGCAGAGACTATGGCATTATTTTTAGTCGTAGGCATTTATGCGAAAGATGTAGTACTTAGTTGGATAGTGCCTAGAACAGAGTTGCTAATTCCTTTCCAATTTATAGTGGAACTGTCCTTCTGTTACAGTTGCTTTTGCATCTCTGGTGTTCGGCTTCATATTGTATTTTAAATGTGCAGGGGTCACCTATTCTTGTGGGGCATTCAGTACCTCTTCCATCTCTTTTAATGTGCGAACTGACTAGTGGAGTTAGGCAACCAGTAGTTCCATATTATATTATTTTATAGACCAGTTTTCCACGGTCTGCATAAATCAAGGGCAGTTTCTTGCGCTGTGATTAGAAACTCAGGAGCTATGTACAACTGTAAGCCAATCTCACTGAATTGTTGGTACCGCTTCTTTTAGGTTTTGTTCTTCAGGGATCGCCATGTCAGTCACAGTCTATGAGGTTGGTGTGGGGGTAGAACTCTTAGGCCAGTCTGCACACTACTCTCAAAATAAATATACTGTCATGCTTAGTAACGTCATGAGGTATAGATTTCTTCTTATGAAAGCATGGCAGTTGCTGTACAGCTTAATTCTAGAAAGTCTGTGCTTGTATAGAAGGGTTACAGGTACACACCTTGACTGGGAAAGGGTACGCCCATGCAAGAGTGTAGGACCTTGATGATCAATGTCACAACATTTCTTAATCTGTTGCTAATTTGGCGTGGAGTGCTCTTGCTTCATACAGGTAAAATAATGATCACTGCAGTACTCTAGACTCTGTCCGTGTTGGGAATTGACAGAAGGGGAGACGGCTACTGGTACAGGAAAACAGAGAGCTAGGAGAGACATAGCCCTCTCACCTCTTCTTTAGGATAGTCCAGGAAGAACCATAGTGCAGCCTTAGACAGTGCTAGAAGTGTAGTGTAGCATTAGCCATCGCTGTTCAGGGAAACTGAGACCTGCCCCGCTTCTCCTGCTTGCTCAGGGAAGCCATAGGAGAGGTGGTGGGCTTCCTTGCCTCTTCTGTGGCACAATTCAAAGAATTGAAGTTTAACAGTGGCAAAAGACACGTTGGCCCTCGTGCATTTCTTGGGCCACTTGAAGTAATGAAGGTGCAACAGTGACCAAAGGCCAGGCAATCGTTCAGACTATTTTTCAGCCTCTTTGGGAGAATGCAAGTACTGCAATGACTAGAAGAGCCTTAACTCTTTGATTCCGTGCTTCTTGGTGCTACGATCTACAGATAGGATTTGCAGCTCAGCTCGGCCTTTGGTCTCAGTAATTGTGATTTCAACAAACTTTCCTCAAAGAAATGAACAGTGCTTGCCGGACTGAAACACTGATCATAGCCGGTAGGTTCTCCCCTTTCTAGATGCTACACCTCTTTACTACATTTAGAGTGCCGCATCAAGAAGTCTTGTCCTTTCTCAACAGTCCCAAATAAAAAAACGTAATCAAACAAGAATGTGAGACCACATAGACCATGGCTTTGGGTTTTTAATGGATACCCAGAGAGGCAGATGATGACTGGAATTTGGAAATCTTATCACAGGTAACACTAGACTCTGAATTAAACTTTCTAGGGACAGAAAATGAAGATTGTACATGACTTTGCCTGCAAACATGAATTGTACCGTATTACATGCTGGTACAAACAGACATGCCTCTTCAATGTTTTTGGTTTGGGGCATGAATACAGTCTAGCAAAACACACTTCACTTAGATTTGAAAGTGGTAAAGATGTTTACAATGGGGATAGCAGTTGAAAGGTTCCTCTGAAGTATTTTGCTCTGCTTGGAACTTGGCCAAGCAAGATGGTCAACAGGACGGGGCTCTGAGGTCCTCTGAAATCCCTTGTCGACATCCTTCAAAACCTTGGCCGAATCCTGACCACACATTGCGCATCCAGCGCTGATATAATGTGGGACTCGCTGGGGAATACTCTGGCAGGTTTTTGGTCACTGTGTACTACATCTATGTCCTGGCATGCCTCTGTAACCCTGACCACTTAAATGGAAACTAATTGAGAACATCAGGCTCAAGGTCAACCAAGTGGGAAGCCTTGAAGGCTGTGGTAAGGAGGTAATGTAGGAGTATGACATATGGGGTGAAATGGAATTTCCACATGGAACTGGCCGAGCAGGAGGAGATGTTGGCGGGTCAACAGAGGCTTACAGGTGAATCTCTTGAAGCTCGATCGGGGAGCGGCAGAGACTAGGCGTCTGGTAGCAGAGGTATGGGATAGACTGGACAAATTCACATTGAAAAAATATAGTCAAAAACTACACAGGGATAGGAACAAACCAGGAAAATTACTAGCTTAGATATGAAGGAGGGAAACTGAAATGTCCCCTGCCTCAAGCCTCCTTTGTCCAGTTGGCACCATTGCCTTCACACAATTTGAGGTCCTGGAAACGTTTAGAGCTCACCTGGTCCTTATTTATCGGGAAAAGGGAACAGAATTGAAGGACTCTATTAGGCCATACTTGGCTCAGGTGGATCTCCCCCAGGTTCCACGGGAACTACAAGACAAACTGGTGGACAATATCACTTTGGAAGAACTGTGGGGGACATGTAGCTCCTTACCCAAAGGAAAAACCCCAGGAATTAATTGCTCCTCAGCTGAGTTTTCAGACGTTTACTCTGCATCTCCCAGAGTGACTCCTGGAAGTATATATGGAGGCCAAGCAACAGGGAATATTACCTCCCACCATAAGGGAAGGGGTCATCTGCATGATGCGAAAGCCGGGCAGGCGATGCTGTGGACCCATCCTTTTATAGGCCTGTGCTGCACTAGGTATAGAGGAGGGGCGAGGAACTGGCGTTTGGGTTGGTGGATCTGGAAAAGTCCTTTGAAGCCTTAAGCTAAGCCTATGTCATGGAGGTGTTGAGAGCCATGTCCTTTGGCCCCTCTTTTTGTGGGTGAATTAGGCTACTATATACTGAGGCAAGGGTCTGAGTGAGCCTTCTCTTATAGCTTGAACATTGGTAGAGGCACCAGATAGGGGTGCCCACTCTCACCACTGCTTTTTGCCTTGGCCCTGAAACCAATGGATGTCAAGATGACATAGGAAATGTGAGAATGGGGGATTGAGGTAGGGCTGACCTTGGATAAAGCTTTCTATATGCAGAGGACTCTCTGTTCTGTCTTCGCTCTCTTACTGTCACTGGTACATTTGTCGAAATGCTTGGAAGATTTGGTACAGTATCAGGATTGCGAGTGAACAGGTGGAAAACAATACTCTTTCCAGGGGACCACATTACTTGGGGTCCTGTCGGCACAGCTGCTGGATCTGGGTATTAAGTGGGCAAGTGACAAGTTTCGAAATCTAGAGCTCATGGTCACCATGACAGAAGACAAGCAATGCAGGTAGAACATGGGAAGGATCTCTAACGTCCTAACTTCATCTTTTACATTTTGGAACACTTCCCCCTTTCAGTGATGGGAAGAGTGGCTATTGCACAGATAGTCTTGTTACTGCGATGTTTGTACTCCATGAAGAAATCCATCTGCCCGCTGAGGCCCTGAGGTCCTAAACAATTGAATAGCCTGATGATCTCAGTGGTGTGGGCTGGAAGGCATAGCAGGGTGGTGTTGGGTACCCAGATTATAGGCCGAGTGGGGTTTTGGGAGGGGAACTGGCACTCCCAGATTTAGAACTTTACTATTACGTGGGTCATATCCAGCATGCAGCCAAATCGATGACCATTGGGAGAGGCGTCCATTACAGGGAACAAACTCATGGAGATGCCACGCTGGTGATGTTGCTTAGGTGGTGTGGTGGGCTGATGCAGGGGTCCTGTATGGGATACAACAGATGGCAAAAATATGGGGAAAAATAGTGACCAAGATTCTATATAGAAATCATGTTAGACGGGAAATTAAATATATGGCACCTTTCTGGGACATTGAAACCACAATGTCGATGACTGCCGGGAGAGACAATGAATATGGGCGGGTTACCTGTATCCCGGATAGACATTCCCAGAAGCAAGGGAAACAATCGGACTGAACACAGTACAATTTCTTCAATATGCAAAGCTAACTAGCACTGCCCACCTACATGTTAGCAGTACCTCAGTACATACATTTGGGAAGCACGGAGATTCACACGTCAGGTCAATAAGGCACTTGGCGAGGGGCTACCAGGTATGCCTCCCTTTCTATCCAAAAATCTAGCTGGGAGTATTGACGATGTGCTGGTCATCGAATATAGATTACTCTGAGTTGGGGGAGGGAGCGGACGTGACGGGTTCTGTTTTTTTGGGAATTTTTATTCCAAAGGCTGCAATGGTAAATCATTAAAGATTTGTTAAAGTATTTCGCTGTGTTTGAATGACCACACTGAAATAATTATTTTGTTGAATTAAGGGCTGACATTCAATTACCTTAATTGGCTTAAATTAGAATACATTTCTTACACCGCATTTAAAATCTAACAAGATTACAAGTTTAACACAGTGATACTCAAGGTACGCTTACGGCTTGCAGGCTTTTCCTTGCGACCCGCTGACTTCGGGGACCTCTGGTAAACTGAGAAAGAAAACCTCTCCAGAGCCGTTATTGGCTTTTTCTGGTAGACCATCAACTTGATGTCCTTCTGGGATTTGTTTCTATAGTTAGTTAAAGCCTAGAAACGAAAAAGCGATGTTGCAAAGGCACGTTTTTTGTGCACTTTTGGTTACGGACTTTGTTTTGACATACATTGTAGCTTGTACTTTAAACAAGGCAACCCTGTTCGTTGGTGAAACCTTAGATAAAAGAAGAGTGTAAGTGCTTAAAGAAAATTAAGCGAAATGTGGCCGTGATTACAATGGCATGGTGAGTTGGGGGAGGGGTGGTAGAGAAGTAGTTAAAAAGTACACAATATTCTGTAACTGTTTTGTTGGTCTTTTAACCTACAGGTACCTGAATATAAAATATAATGTGAACACCTTAAATGAAAAAATTAATGCAAATTAAACTGCTCTTTGGAAAAGTATTGGTTTGGTAGGAAAGCTGAGCTAGTTAGTGCCATCTCTATAGAATTCACGTCTGTGTATATAACTGCAGGGTCACTGAGATGCAAAGTGATGTGCATATATCATGTTCGGAGTTCCCTTCCTGTGACAGAAAGCAGTGTGAATATGCAAGTAATTAGTTTACAGATGTATTACACAGTATAACATAGCCTGCACAATTTGAAACAAGCATTTGCAATGCAATAGGTCTCGCATTTGGGAAGTTTGAGCAATTGGTATTATAAGTGACAGATATTTTATTTATGTGTTGGTTTTGTAAATAGCGATAATAGCTTTGTTATTTACAATGCCAATAGTTTTAACTTCCGCAAACGTGACACCTATAGCATTTGTAATGCAATCAGTGTTGTATTTACATGACTTAGATGTATTAATATTATGCAAATGTATAAAGCCCTGCACACACTTGTGAGAAAGGGCTTAGGGGGAGCATTCACCCCTGCCACCACATACAGAGACGGGTCATGTTGTATGTAGGAAAACCCAGCAAACGCGCTGATCAATATCCCTGAGTGTCGCATTCGATTTCTGCACATGCATGTTGTGTGGTCCTTGTTCACAAGTAAAAGATGCTGCACACATCAGCGAGATGTGCGCTGTCCACTACCCTCTCCACTGAGGCAGCAAGCAGCATAGGATTCCGACCGCCGTAAGTATTAAAAAAATGAAGGCAGTGACCCAGCGATGTAGCGCACGCAGTGGGTGATTGGTAACCTTACTACTCCTGCCCTCATAGAACTGCAACATGTAGAAAGCATGACATTCACAGCAAATAGAGGTATGAAATACCTATAATTACGGCATAACAAGCATATAGAAAAGAAACATTCTATGTGATAGAGATATGAGATATCTATAATTACGGCAGTATAAGCCTAAATAATTAAACTGCAGCTGCGAAGCAGCTAAAAAAGAGGACACAAAATGGTGACGTCTACAGTTATATGGGTAGCTCATATATAATTGGAGCATGTGACATGGGAGGTAAAGGGAAACATGGGTTATGTAGTTGGTGTTTTACTTTATTGTGAATGGCTGCTGAAATTAGTAGTAAAGAAACGAGAAGCATAATCAGAGCCTCCGGTCATGACATAGAATTTGTGGCATGTAAAAACAAAATTACATAGAAATAGAAGAAGGATGGAAACACTCCTTCCATGACAAAATGGCTTTGGCCCCAAAATATTCTTTTAGGACAATAGATGGTACTGTGGTAGCTCTTAGTGGGTATGAGTGCTTTTCAACAAATGTTCAAACCCCAGCTGGGAAAATTTGATTTTTATATTCTTTTCCATTTTTTTCTATTTTACCCAAATGAAAGATGTCCCATGTAAATCACCCATATCAGGGTCTTCGAGATCTATGGCCTTTTTAGTCAAGCCAGTGCATGTCAGACATTTGTGACATGCTGTGGCATGTAGAAGGGGGGCAAGGTTTGCTATGAAAGAAATCCCTTAATTTGTGGAATGAGGCTTTGGGAATGGTTGAGTAAGAAAAATAAATGCATGGGCCAAGTGCCAGAGTGAGAGAAAGGAATGGGTCTTTGTTTATAAATAACGAAAATCAAGTGTAGATTTGTGGCATGTAAAAGCAACATGACCTGAAAATGGAATAGGGACAGCACCCTTTTTCCATGACACAAAAGCCTTGGGCATAGCAAATACATGTAGAATAGATGGTACAATGGTAGCTAACAGGGGCTATGAGTGCTTTTTGCCAAGGGTCCAAACCACAGCTGGGGAAATTAAATTTTTCTTTTTACAACCAGATTTTATTGAGTTTTTAAGACATCATTGACATACATAAACATTATTCATATCATATCCAGTATACTTTACTCAAGATTATTACTCTCTGGTGTATTTAATTGAACACCCCTATTAACATAAGTCTCCCCTTGAGTTGCGCTGAAGTGGTCATAATGTAATCCCTTGGTATTGTTGGGTTCTCATGAGTTAGTCTTTTAGTTTCATTGTGATGTGGTGCCTATTGTCCCTGCTCACCTCTCTCTTTCCCGTTCCGGCATCGCCAGCTGACAGGAGCCCTTCCCACTATTATCTTGTCTATCTGCCGTCAGTTCACTCACTAGGTTTTCCCATGCCCTAGCCCTATCAATTTTACCTATCCCTCGACTGGCCTCCCTGAGCAGTAGTCTACCTTCTGCTCCCACCCAGTTTTCGTGTTCTTATTCCCAGGAAGCAATCCGCCCGATGCCTTCTAATTCCTGGCTATCTCTCTTTTGGCCAGAACATAGGCCAGGTCTTCAAACTTCCCATTCGCCTTGTTTTTGGCCGTTTGTGGGAACCATCCCAGCAGGAAGTGATCTGGAGCTTGTGGGAGCTCTTTGACAATGAGATCACCCACCACTTGCCTTATCTCCTCCCAAAAGGATTGTAGTGTGGGGCAGCACCATAACATATGAATTATATGTGCCTCCCTCTCTCCACATCTTGGGCATGAAGCTGTCTCCGTCCCAAAATATCTCCTAATGCGGGATATGGTGAGGTACACTCTATGCAGCTTGTAAAAATGGATTAATTTAAATCGTGCGGGGTGCGCTTTAGGATCTTGTCACACACTACCTCTGGGATCTGCTTCCCCAGGTCTTCTTCCCACTGTAAACGCAAGCACTCTTAACGACCTTTGCATGTCTTGCCTGATTACCTTGTAGAGGCAGGAGACTGTCTTGATCCTCCCCGCTTATAGCGCAAAATATCTACATCAGGCTACTGCTCAGGGATCCATGCCTCCCACTCCCCAGTGTTTTCTAATTCTTCTGGTAAGAGACCCATGCTTCAGGAACTGGCCTCCCGGTAAGTCATATGCTGCTTGTAATACTTAGAATGGGAGCAGTGTAGAATCTTGGTATATGTCCCCCTTCACTTTCAGGCCTGCCCCTTTTCAGTCCTCCAACCCCGTCCAGTGCTCTCCCTGTGGCAGACAGCTTAGTCCTGTGATGAGTAGGTCCGGAGAGTAGGGAATCTTGGCGCCTACCCGACTCGGGTATCTAGCCCAGCAGCGCACCACCACCCTGGTTTCCATTGTGTTTTCTTATGCGTTCTGTCGCACCCGTAGCAGGATCATCGCTAGGGCTGTGGCATCCGGTACAGCCGGGTACCGTTCCCTCTCTGGTGTACGTTCCGCCAACAGCCATTGGATCAGCCAGCACAACTGGGCACCTATTTAATATCAGTCAGGGACGGCTAGGCCTCCCTCCATCCTAGGATGCTTGATTCCGGTCCAGGGAAAACATGGCTTAGCAGTTCGGGCTGGACTGTTCCCATGAGGCACAGGGTCAAGACTGATTTGCATATGGCCATGTCTGAACTGGGGTGGTGTGATGAGCAAAATAACGATGGATTAAACACAGATCTGTGACTAGGGGTGAATGTTTTGCCATTGTGCAAAATTCTGTCCATCAATTGTTGTTTTTACATTTGTTCCTCCACTGTGGAGCACTGTAAGGAGGTCAACAGTAATCTTCTCCGTTCCGCTCCCCAGATAAATGACGTGATCAGTGAGTCAAGGTCTTTGAATATTGCTCTTGGGATCCACACCGGGAGATCCCCGAAGTAATACAATAGTCACGGGAGTGCTACCAACTTTAATATTGCTACCCGTCCAGTTACAGATAACGGCTGCTTTCCCCAGAATTCCATCGCAGACTTCACTGATCTTATCACTCTACCCACGTTACCCTCTAGTAACTCTGCTGAGCTGTGATATATTTTGACTCCAAGGTACCTCAGGCAGCTGGGCTCCCATTTCAATTTCTCTAGTTCAGTGAGAAGTGGCAAAAGGGCACTGTGCATCATAGATGAGCTGGATTTCCACCAGTTAACTTTGAGGCCAGATATGGTACCAAACCTGGCTAACATGCCCAGCGCCCCTCTCAATGCACCTGCTGTGTCACTGAGAAACAGCAAGAGGTTGTCCGCATACAGGTCTATGAAATGTTGTACCGCTCCTGTCCCCAGGTCTTTATAGTCCTGCCGACTCCTTGCCCTGCACTCCAGGGGCATCCCTGCCTCATACCCCTCTCCACACAATGTCTGGGTTAGAAGGTCCTCCCTGTGCCCACCTGGGCCGTGGGGGATGTGTACAGTAGTCGCACCCATGTCAGAAAGCTTACTCCCAGTCCCATATTCGTCAGTACTTCGCAGAGGTGGGGCCACTCCAGGCTATCAAAGGCCTTCTCTATGTCTCCCGGGAGCACCGCCGCTTCCTACCTGTCGTACTCGTTGGAGCCCATGACAGCTCGGAGTAGTCTGATATTTATGGCCGTATTCCATAAACTCTGCTTGGTCTGCGTGGACCAATTTGGGTATGTGGAGGAGAAGGAGCATTGCCAAGACCTTGCTTAGGATTTTGTAATCCATGGATAAAGGTTTAGAGGCTGTATAGTTGTGTGGCTCTTTCCCTGGATGAGGTACTGGAATTATGAGGGCCTTACTAGTGCTCTCTGGCAGTATGCATGCTTCCCAAGCCTCTTGGTACACTGTGACCAGTTGGGGGGGGCCAGCTCCTCCACATAGGTTGCATTGAATTCCGCCGGTAGGCCGTCCGTGCCCAGGGTCTTATTCCTTGCCATGCCCTTGATGATGGCTCGTACCTCCTGCTGTGTAATGTCCGCTCCTAGCTCTTCTGCCTCCTCAGGGTTCAGCCTCATGATCTGCAGGCCTGCAAGGTATTCCCGTTCTTACGCATGTTCACCTTCTTGCGACCTTCTGCATAGCTTTACATAGTAGTGGGCGAAGACCTCATTAATCTTCGCTTGCATATAGTGCCTGATCCCTTCCTCATCCTCTATTTCCACCAGCGGCAGGCTACTTCTCACCGAGTTTGGCAACCACACCAGGAGTGATCCCGATTTGTCCTGCTCTGCATGGGTGCTCTCTAGATAGTTCTTATAGTCGAAGCATCTAAGTCTCTCTGTCTTGCCACCTTCTCCTTGGCCTCTAAAACTGCATGCTGAAGGCCAGAGTGTTCTGGTCTTGTACATTCCAGGCCCCTAAGGGTTGTCTCTGCTCACTCTACTTCTCCCAAGATGACGCGCCTAACCCCGGTGGTACGTGTTATACATTGGCCCCCCAGGACCACCTTAAAAGCGTCCCACTCTGAATTCGGCGAAGAGGCCATCCCCGCATTGGCCTCAAAGTAGTGCGCTATCTCCCCCCTAATCTCTTCTCAGAAGACCTGGTCTTCCAGGGTGTCCAGGCGGAGCTTCCATGTGGGGATCGTTGATACAGGCTGCCTTCATCTCAGGGACAGGACCATTGGGTGTTCGTCAGATATTGTGAATGCAAGATATTCCGCAGCAACAACATGGCGTTGGATTTCTGCTGCACATAAGAAAGTGTTGTGTCACGCATGTGCCTCATGCACCGGAGAGAAATAGGAGAAGTCTCTATCTTGGGGGTGTAAGGTCCTCGAGGCATCTATCCGTCCCCAACTCTGCCTCCAGGTGGTGAACGCATGCAAGATGCGGGCTCCTTGGGAATTTCACAGTGGAGGGTGAGATCTATCTAGGAACGTGTTGTCCACACTATTAAAGTCGCCTCCTACTAGGGTATTGCCCATCAGATATTGCATCAAGCAGTGATTCAGTCTTGCGAAGAAGGCTGGTTGTTCTGCATTGGGGTGTTTATGCTAATTATACTTATTTCTCCGTCCTCTAATCCCCCTTCTTACTTCTGAGAGTGCCACACTCTGTGCCTCTGAGTCACTGGACTCTTGCTCCGAGCCAGAATGTGCTGCAGTCTCTGTGCTCCTAGGGGGTGCTGGGCTTCTCCCTGTACCACTGATCAATGCCACCATGTGGATCACGTTTCGGCATGCACGCTGTGCCTCTTCTTGCGTGGGGGCTAGAGTCTTTCTCAAGGCTCGCCAGCCTCGGGTGCTGTTCTCTCCCGGTAGGATCCTCTCTGTCTTTGTACCTCCCGGTCAAAATCTGGGAAGTGGTCCCTGTCCCTGTAATGGAGGAGCTGAGCTATCACCACCCGCGGTGGCGCTCCTGGTACAGGTGGTTTTGCAGGGACTCCATGCCCCCTCTC
Organism: Lissotriton vulgaris; assembly: GCF_964263255.1. Taxonomy (NCBI): domain Eukaryota; kingdom Metazoa; phylum Chordata; class Amphibia; order Caudata; family Salamandridae; genus Lissotriton; species Lissotriton vulgaris. The sequence goes on from NW_028243976.1 coordinate 640,290, forward strand.
TAGGGCGAAGAAGCTCGATAGGCCGTCTGGCGCTACTCCCTCTCGCAGCCATCTTTCCCGGTAGTCTATCCTGTTGCGGCCTTCTATTTTTCCGGTAGGCCTATGTTTCTAAGGTTGCTTCCTCGTAAAGTATTCGGCTTGGAATTCCAATGTGCAAGCGCCGCTAATCGTTGCTTCATTATGACCATGTCTGGCAGAGTCTCGGATAATTGGCCATCGTTTGTCCTAACGCGGTCTGACAACATTTTGTGATCCTCTCTGAGCAGGTCCAAATCTAGACCCAGCAAGTCGATTTTGGTTGCCAGGCGCTCGCTAGAGGAGGTGATGGCCTGTAGAATGTCGTGCAGCGAAGGATCTCCAGAGTTTTCTGCCTGTGTTTGGCTCTTCCCCCTCTCCTTCATTGATTTGTCGGTTGGGGCCTCTAATCTGTCCTTTTTTGGGGGGAATCTTCCCCATCGTGTCCTCTTGATCTGCGGTGCTTCTGGTGCAGCGTGTGCTCATAGGACGCTCCAGGTAGTCCGCGTTGCACGTGGGTTCTCTTCTTCTGGTCAGCGCTCTACGTTCTGGTATGTAGTCTGACTCGCACTTAGGCTAGTCGCATCTGTTTATGCCTAATGTTCCCGCCACTCTTCACCAGGCCTTTCCAGTGCACTTTATGTTTTCAGTGTGGGCCTGAGTCCACTCTCCTCAATATCTGCCAAGGGTCTCCGGATTATGCCATGTTCTGGCCTTGTGCACCATTATGCACTGTTCAGGTTATCGCTTGCACCACCTCAAGCTATCAGGCCGCACTCTAGTTAGCTTGCCCGCTTCACTTGTGTCACCCTTCTTCCCCACCTGGGGGGGCTCTGTGTTCTACCGGCGTGATCCCTGAGGTCACGTGCCTTGGAGGGTTCTCTCCCTTGTTATGCATATTTAGTCCCTGGCATAGGCGAGCCCTAGGACCGCTCACCAACCCCGTCAACGCCGCTAGGCCCATTCCGCTATAGTAGGCCTCCTTGTTGGTGTCGCTGATTGTCTGCCCTTCTCCCCATGTCTCAATGCCTGAGTTGCTGCTTGCCGCTTACTTGGGGAGGCCTGCCGCTTCTCTGGACTCTCATTGCCAGTTGCCTCTGCTGGGGCTCTGGGTGCGCTTCTAGGTGCGCTTCTAGAAGCCTCGCAGGGGCTCACTCCCATAACATCTTCAGGGCCCCCAGTCTCCAGGATGCTCAGGCCCCTCTGAAGAATGGTCCTGATTCCTTGTCTCTGCCGCTCTCACCTAGCTTCTCTGGGCCTCCCTCTCCTTCGAGCGCCCACCAAAGTCTTGAGGGCCGCACTCGCTCTGTCACACTGAAGGAGAGAGGAGGCCTCCTCTGCCTCTGTCCAGGCTGTTAGCCGCTGCCCCTGCAGCTCTCATCCATACCGCTGCAGTCCGCTCACCTCCTGGGGACCAGCTCCACGTTCCCCAGGATTTGCCCTGCTCGCTTTCCCCAGTGATTAGCAAGCTCTGTGCTCAGGCCTACCACATGGGATCCCTAGCAGTTCTGCGTCCACCACCGCTCCGCTCCTCTGGTGCGGCCCTGGGGAGTCTCCAGGCCCTGTTCCAGGGCTTGTAGCGGTACAGGAGGGGACACTCTAGGTCTCTGTACACTACTGCTTGGTTAGTGCTGTCGGCTGGGTTTTCCGCAACATCTTCATGGGCACTGCCATCTAGGCTCACCTCCCGGCTATGGTTAGATTTTGTTATTCCCCTGTTTTAGGTCTTTGGGACGGGTTTCTCCGTCTCCAACACGCACCTCGCCCTCTGTATGATTATGAGGGCTTGCTGCAAAAGCTGTCCCGTTCAGGGGGTCAGGATGGCATTCAATGGCGGCTGTCTGACAGGAGCTTGCACGCTGTGCTGTTCGCTCCATCAGCGCCAAGCCACACCACTCAGGGGAAATTTGATTCTTATTTTGTTTTCCATTTTTTCTATTTTACCGAAATGAAAGATGCCCTATTGTAAATCACCCCTAGCAGTGTCTGTGAGATTTGTGTCCTTTTTAGGGCTTGCCAGCGAGACCTATTGTTGTTTTGCCTCCCAAGGGAGACAGATCGGTGCACGCGGCGATTTGGGTCTGTGGACGCGCTTCTATGACACGCACACACAGCCCCTGCTTCCGCTTGGCTGGCATGCAGTAACGACACACACACACACACACCCACACACACACACACACACACGCACACGCACACGCGCACACACACGCACACACACACGCGCACACACACGCACACACGCACACGCACACGCACACACGCACACACACCCCCCTGCACGCACACACACACACACCCCCCTGCACGCACACGCACACACACACCCCCCCTGCACGCACACGCACACACACGCACACGCACACACACACAGCCCCCCTGCACGCACACGCACACACACGCACACACACAGCCCCCCTGCACGCACACGCACACACACGCACACACACACAGCCCCCCTGCACGCACACGCACACACACACACACACACAGCCCCCCTGCACGCACACACACACAGCCCCCCTGCACGCACACGCACACGCACACACACACAGCCCCCCTGCACGCACACACACGCACACACACAGCCCCCCTGCACGCACACGCACACACACGCACACACACACAGCCCCCCTGCACGCACACGCACACACACGCACACACACACAGCCCCCCTGCACGCACACACACACACACACACACACACAGCCCCCCTGCACGCACACGCACACACACACACACAGCCCCCCTGCACGCACACACACACACACACACACACACACACCCAGCCCCCCTGCACGCACACACACACACACACACACACCCAGCCCCCCTGCACGCACACACACACACACACACACACACCCAGCCCCCCTGCACGCACACACACACAGACACACGCATGCGAGCCCCCCTTCCTGCAGGTCGGACAAGTGCTAGAAAAGCAGCGTCAGCTCTTTGTGACGTGTGCTGCACCCTCACTGGAACACGAGGTGGATTAAAGACTCCAGGGTCCGCTGCAGCAGCTCGAGGCACCTGTGCTATGTAAGCAATGGACGTCAGTAGCAAAGAGTCATCGTGGAGAAGTGTGGCTCAATGGTTAGAGCTGCAGACCCTGATGCAGATGTCTAGCCCGGGACCAGGGTTCAATTCCCCGCCTCAGCAGGTCTTGGGCTCAAAAATTCCACGGACCTGATAATTCTCGCCTCGGTGCCTATTCCAATCATGGAGTCCCACTCTGCAACTCTGGGCAATAGCTTGCTTAATCTCCACAACGGCCCCCACAACGCTAAGGATACCTGGCCTCCACCTTGGGGGTGCCCAGGAGTGGACGCCTCACAGGGAAAGCCAGGATGGGTTCCACAGCGGTAGTCGTACAAGCGCCTTGAGACCCTTGCGGGTGAGTAGTGCGCTATACAAGTATCAATTTACAATTTGCATTTACATCAATCCTGAAGGTGTTGAATGCAAGGTAATGCGATTTTTTTTTTTTCCCCCAAGTGCTGGCAATTCTGAAATATTTTATTTGCAGAACTCACAAGGAGTCCTAGATGAGGTCATACATTAACAGTAATCAGAAAGGTCCACCTCGAAGAGGGTCAGTGTGTATCCTGTTGTTAATGGAATACACACAATGTGTTAAAATATCCCTCACACACCAAAAGGGCCCTTGGTGTCATGCTTCATCATCGGGGTCTTCCCGCCCGGATGCCGGACGGGGCAGTGCTGTGACAAGCGACTACGCTGGAGCACCTTTTAAATGTGGGTGCTATGTGAGTGAATTTGAGTGAGTGTCAGTGGGGTCAGGGGTGATGAAAAAGTGATGTTTAAAAATACCTGGCCTAGTGATAGAAAAAACTATTTAATAAACACTGGCTGGTATTATTAAACAAGCATTTACAATGCAACGGTTTCGCCTTTGGAAAAGTTTGCGCTATTGGCATTATAAATGACAACATTTGTTTTTATGTGTTGGTTTTGAAAACAGATAAATAAATGGCATTGTCATTTACATTGCCAGTAGCTCTAACTTTTCCAAAGGCGAAACCGTTGCATTGTAAATGCTTGTTTATTATACTTTTTAGCAGTGCTGCTACACAGCAGGGCTATAAAACATTGGCAATGCGTGTGCTGTACAGCATGAACAAAATGCAATGACAGAGCCAATAGTCTCAAATACGAGACCTATTGGCTTTCCCAACGCTTGTTAGGTCTCAGCACAATACCCCTGTGATTTGGAGTAAATCAGTTAGTCTCCCCAGGTGTGAAAAAGAAAAAAAATGTAATTTGGCAAAAAAAATCTATCACATAAAGAAAGTAATTTCATCCATGTCTTAATAAAAATTAATTTGGAAGCAGATATCATCTGTTGTCACAATAAAAGCAGATAACTACTGTTGTCACAATAAACAAATTCAAAGGAGAAAATTGCTTCCTTTAAGTGTATGTGACATATGGCAAGAGGCTAAATAATGAAGAAGAAATAATAAAAGTAGAGCCTCAATTACCGCATGATCAGCTGAAGGACAGCAAGCAAGCAGAACCAATCAGAACTTGGTCCATGCCCCATCCGAAAGAGGAAGTAAAGCCAACATGCGCTGGCCAATTATAAGGCAGCAAATAAGAGTGACAATGAATCCAATGAATGCCAAGTATTGAGCAGGCTGCATGCCCCTTGTTAAACACAATATCTCTTGCAAGCGAGAGCGCATGCAGTGCATGTGCTGTCGGAGTCCGGGTCTAAATATTCGTGAGACACACTAACCAAAAACACAAATAAAAATGTTGGTTTAAAAAGCAGTAGTTCTTAGAAGTCATATTAGTCATATACATCAAATCATGAAGGTTTTACTGTTCATTTTGGACATGTCTAGAACAATTTCAATGTCTTTCCCCACCCAGTCTTGATTCAGACACTAGCACACAACAGAGACTGAACTACTGTGGGTTTCGACCGACATGTTGCTTAACTTATGGTGAGCCATTAGAACACTACGGTTAAATGGTTCTTGTAATGAGCGGCAGCATAAACTACTGGCTACTTTTAGACAGGGTATTCAAAACAGTTCTATATCACTAACTGCATCATGGATCAGCTGAGTTTAACATGGAGATTTCAAGCGCTCCCCACTCTCCTACATCATTCTGAACCATCTTTGCACTGCTACAGGCGCTTACATTATTTGCCAGTCATTTGTGATCCAGAAGCATTTTAAAGTTTTATTTTCTTAATATAATTTAAACTTAGATGAAGTTTAACTAATTTAAATTCCAGTAATTTAAACTGAAGTAATTTACTTCTGAAGCAATTTACTTCCTCTGGAAACACAGAATACTCGGACACCTGCCTGTTTTCAGTGGATCACTGGCAAAAAAAATTCATAATCAGAAAGGTAAGGGTCCTTACTCAGCAAATATTGTCAGTGTCCCATGAGGCCCGTAAGTGCACACAAACTAATTTTACTGCTATTTGTAAATTAAATAATGTTTAACTATTACTTTAAACGACACCCCCTCACCAATATAAGCAACCACTGCCCTCCATCATCTCAAAGTAACTCAGAATGACAGAGTGAGAAATAACTGCGGAAGAGAGACATTAGGCCAGCTCTTATGGCCATACAGCCTTGCACTTTTTTCCGGGTCCCTAGCATTTTAATTTAAAATGGTCTGTCTTAGTACACTGGTCATTGTTCCAAAGGCTCGTCTTATGGTCCAGGGCAGAACTAGAGAAATTGAAACTAAACGCTGATGCTTTACGTTCCCAAACTGTAAGGTAAAATTAAAAAGTGGTTGTGTAAGCACTGATGTTTCGACCAGCCAAGACGTGGTATTGACCCTCAAGTACCTAAGCTTCATCATATTCTGGACAAAACACTCAGATCTTGCTGTTGCAATTTACACTGACACTTCACGTTCAGACATTGCAATTGGTATAATTCGCTCCACAACAGGGAGCTCGCTCTCGGGAGAAGAGGGGAGGAACAATAGTAAGAGGTGACTCATTAATGGCACCAGCGAGTTATGCTCGCGGTGCCAATATGCTACCGAGGGCACTTTCCTATGCACAGAACTGTGTACCTGTTGCAGTTGATGAGGGATATCCTGTGCCTTAAAATGATCAATGATACACATGCATGGGATGGATGAGCGACAATAGGGCATGAAGCGAGGATTGGAGGACAGAAGGGAGGGAATGGGGGGTCGTCTGGGCGTAAAATCAAGAGAATGGGCCATTATAAGAGATGGGGAAAGAGGGTGTGCGCAGGAGCTAAAGTGGTGATGGGCAATGAGCCGGATAGCAACACACAATCCCAGACCTCTCTTCCCCCAGCTAGTTCCTGTGCTTTTGCTGCTTTCTCCGCTCAGTTCGCTACCTGGTTAAGTTCATTCTCCGCGGTTATCCGTAACTTCGGGTCTATGGTACCCTTAAGAGCCTGGATGATCCGGTTCGGGTCCATGGTGACAGGAATCTTCCTGACCTGAGACCTCTGACAAATTGCGACTAAAGGCCAAGAGACCGATCACCTGCGCACCAGAGGCGGCCCGGGAGTACAGTCAGACTCACCGGCTTACGACAACTGCGTCAACAAACCGTAAAGCGAGAAAACAGCAGCGCTTTACGATCGAAGCCTTGCAGGCGGCGGACATGTTGTACGGATTGCACACAGGGCGACCATGTTTTGCCTCGGGATTCCTGTTAAAAATAAGTGGCCATAGAGCGTCACAAGTATATCTGCTGTTGAGGGCAGCCATTGTACGGTTCGTTTGGGATGTTAAGAACGACAAGTATAAACAAAGAGAGTCTAACGTCATCTTCTGTGTCAACTGCTGGTCCGATTGAGAACCTGCCCCTCATTCACAGTATTTTATTTTTTTCCGTAGAAATCGTGTTCAGCGAATTTACTGTGCCAAGTTATCAGTTTGCTTTTTATGTGGCATTTCCATGATTGAAGGCTGTTTATCTGAGAGAGATGTCGAATTACGGCCAGAGCTGTCGACAGGGAACTGGGAAGCAGGTTCGATTTCCGCTGTGAGCTCAATGTCATGTGATTCTGGGCAATTCAATCCCTCCTCGCTTATAAAAAATGATTGTATTAATGTAACTGGTGCTCGGTGTAAAGTGCTCCAGTGCCACATATAGGTTGAGTATTTGTCACGCCTTCCAACCCCATTAAAAACAAGTCAGCAACAGGTCGTTTCAGGATTCGGGGGCGTGTTTGCGTGCTCTCCCCTTCCTATTGGCTGGAAGGTAAAATTCCAGCCAATGGGAAGAGGAGAGGGCGTGACTTAAAAAAAGACACGGAAACGCCCCCGAATCGCGTCAAGGCGGGCCCTCAACTCAGTGACGCTCCTCTCCTCCAATGGCTGGCCAGCATTTACGAGGCCAGCCAATGGAGAAGAGGGGCGTGTTCAGGCCCCCATACTACTAACAAAAGATTTCGGCTCCGCCCACCCACTGCTCACGCAGTGGGACGGTAGCCGAAACCTAAAAAAGGTGGTGTCGGAAAGATTTAGCGGGTTAATGGGCTTACTTTCCTGTGCGGGTCAACCCGCACAGGAAAGTAAGCCCATTAACCGGCTTAATCTTTCCGACACCACCTTTTTTTAATAATACCAGCCAGTGTTTATTAAATAGTTTTTTCTATCACTAGGCCAGGTATTTTTTAAACATCACTTTTTCATCACCACTGACACTCACTCAAATTCACTCACATAGCACCCACATTTAAAAGGTGCTCCAGCGTAGTCGCTTGTCGCAGCACTGCCCCGTCCGGCAGCCGGGCGGGAAGACCCCGATGATGAAGCATGACACCAAGGGCCCTTTTGGTGTGTGAGGGGTATTTTAACACATTGTGTGTATTCCATTAACAACAGGATACACACTGACCCTCTTCGAGGTGGACCTTTCTGATTACTGTTACTTTCGCAAGAGGAGGACGTGCCCACCTCGGTGCCACACAGCACCACCTCTTCCTCCCCCCTTTGATTTCCCTAGTCATACATTAACAACCATTTGCAGTTGGCCACAAATCTTTGAGATGCATGTGCTACCAAGAAACCAATACTTTGTTCTTCATAAGAAAGACTCATGGATTTGTCCCTCATTCTGTACCTGTGCTGCTTTGTGTGTGTGTGTTTTTAATGTAATTAGCCTATTTGAGATAAATCTTTTTCGTTGTGATTAGCATTAGTTCCGTTATATAGAGGTTTGCTAATTGTTTGACATCGACCTGAAAGAGACAAAGCAATGTCTTTTAATATTTATTTATTTGTAGTATTTATATAGCGCAGACCCAGCCACACGGGCAACAGAGCGTTTTACATATAACTGGAAAGAGAACTGTTTACTGTCTCTCTGCTGAACTTTAAATGAGAAGGCTCCACTGAATAGGTGGTTAGTCTTCCACATCATGTAAATGGATATAGTTTCATAGAAGTTTTATACTGAGCAAATCGAAAGCGCAAAAAACTCGAACAAAAAGCTTTTCGAAATAACTAAACATCTCGTGGGATGTGCCCCAGACCTCAATCCTCCTTGCTCACAAGAGTTCTGCGATTCATTAGCAGCATTCTTCTTCACCAAAGTAAATGACATATTTTCAGCATTTAACCAAGGCGAAGATCAATGGATCAGGAAAACAAATACCCCTCCTCCAAGTAATACTCTTTCTTGCTTCGCAGAGGTAACAGATGACAATATTCAGGACATTGTGAAAACAATTAAATCCGGATCAGCCCTGGATCCCTGCCCTTTAAACACTCTTCGGTCATTAATAGACGCCGTAATCCCAGCTATTACTCAAATGACCAATCTCATGTTCCGCACAGGAATCTTCCCTAACCAGTTGAAAAAAACCTTACTCAAACCACTCCTGAAGAAACCAGGCTTGGATAAAGCAGAACTTAAAAATTATAGGCCTATAGCGAACCTACCCTTTATCGCCAAGGTAATAGAAAAAGCCATGAACATTCAACTTGCGGGATTCATCGAGCAACACCATCTGCTCGATGAAACACAATTTGGTTTCCGTAAGTTTCATGGAACGGAAACAGCCCTCATTAAGGCAGCGGATGACATCCGATTAATCAGAGACCAAGGTGGAACTGCATTATTGGTGCTCTTAGATTTATCAGCTGCCTTCGACACGGTTGACCATAAGATCTTAGTCAACCGTGTCGAAATGATGGGCGTGCAAGGCCTAGCAAAAGACTTAATAGCGTCTTTTCTAGCAGAGAGATCCCAGGCAGTCATACTGGGCCAATTTGAATCTGCTGAACTATCACTGCCATGTGGGGTACCTCAAGGTTCATCCCTTAGTCCGACACTATTTAATATCTATGTGTCGGACCTCGCTAACACCATCAAAGCGCACGGGATGAACCTTACCTCATATGCGGATGATACTCAGCTGATATTGGCTGTCAGAAATGATGGGGAATCAGTGGCGGAAAATTTCAAGACAGGTATGCTGGCCATTGGAAAATGGATGTCAGCAAACTGCTTGAAATTAAATTCCGACAAAACCGAGGTGGTCACCTTTGGCCACCTCAGCCCTAGTTGGTCCCCCACTTGGTGGCCATCATCTTTCGGAGCTGTACCTGAACCAGTTATGAAAGTGAGAAACTTGGGTGTCATCTTCGATGATAACCTAAATTTCATGGCTCACGCCAATCAGACGGCCTCCAATGCCTTCTACAAGCTACGATTGGTAAGGAAGATTCTTCCTTTTCTTCCTACCAATGTGGGAAAGACACTGGTTAGCGCAATGGTCCTATCAGCGTTGGATTACTGCAATGGCTTGTTTGCAAATGCCCAAGTTAAGACAATTAAGAAACTGCAAACAATCCAAAATGCAGCAGCCAGACTTCTCCTCAACATTCCCAAATTCAAACCAATATCCGAATCCTTGAGGAGTCTCCACTGGCTACCTGTTAGGAACCGAATCAAATTCAAGACGTTATGTATCGTCTACAAGGCACTCACCATCAAGCGCCTCAATTCCTGTGCGACCATCTCGTCCCGTACATTCCCACCCGAATGTTACGATCTGCAGGACAGTATGACCTGGTAGTGCCACGGACTAGATTGGTCAATTGGGGAGACAGACGTTTTTTAGCTGCCGCCCCAAGATTATGGAATACGCTCCCACAAACCATAAGATCAAGCCCAAATCTATTGTCCTTCAGGAAGAAATTGAAAACCTGGCTATTCAACCTCTGAAAAACTGCAAAGATCATATAGGAGGGTAAAACAGTACAGCGCCGAGACGCCTGCGGGCAATTGTTTGCGCTTAATAATTGCCAAAAATAAATAAATAAATAAATAAATTTGCTTTTGAGTGGCTCCTGTAGTATTCTTTCACAAGGATAGTTTCAAACCATCACACATGGCCAATAAGCTCGGTCGAGCCCCCCATACAATAATAATTCATCATTACTTCTGTCTTTGAAGAGTCTGGCTGAACGATGTTATTGCAGTTCAGCATTCAAACAGTATGCCATGACAAGCTTGTGGGATGGCTATATATTTTTTGATTTCTTATTGCAAGCATATGCAGTACAAGCATTAGCATAGCCAATAGGTCTCGCCTTTGGGACCTTCTATGTGGACTACTGTTAACATGTAGGCAATAGCGCTCGTGAAAAGCACAGCGCTCTAAAAACAATAGGTCTCACACTCACGCGAGTTTGAGCTATTGGCATTGTAAATGACAATGCCTTTTATCTATGTTTTGGTTTGTAAAACAATGCCTTTTATCTATGTTTTGGTTTGTAAAACATAAATAAAAGGCATTGTCATTTACAATACCAATAGCTCAAACTTGCGTGAATGCGAGACCTATTGCATTGCAAATGCTTGTTAGTCAAGCCAGTGATGCAGGTGTTATGCTTTTTGAAGCTGCGATTGTGCATAGTGATGCAGTGGTTGCGCTGAGTGATACAGGTGTTGCACTGTTGGTGAGTGTTACAGGGGTTTCACTGGTGGTGAGTGATGCAGGGGTCGCGTAGAGTGATGCAGGGGTCGCGCAGAGTGATGCAGGGGTCGCGCAGAGTGATGCAGGGGTCGCGCAGAGTGATGCAGGGGTCGCGCAGAGTGATGCAGGGGTCGCGCAGAGTGATGCAGGGGTCGCGTAGAGTGATGCAGGGGTCGCGCAGAGTGATGCAGGGGTCGCGCAGAGTGATGCAGGGGTCGCGCAGAGTGATGCAGGGGTCGCGCAGAGTGATGCAGGGGTCGCGCAGAGTGATGCAGGGGTCGCGCAGAGTGATGCAGGGGTCGCGCAGAGTGATGCAGGGGTCGCGCAGAGTGATGCAGGGGTCGCGCAGAGTGATGCAGGGGTCGCGCAGAGTGATGCAGGGGTCGCGCAGAGTGATGCAGGGGTCGCGCAGAGTGATGGCGGGGCCGCGCAGAGTGATGGCGGGGTCGCGCAGAGTGATGGCGGGGCTGGAGACCGTATCCGCGCGGCAATTTATGCGACGGAATTCCGTAACAGCCACAACCCCTCGAAGACCATCTTTAAAGCCCTAAAAAATCTGATGGCTAAGAGAGCGGTTTCGCCTGTGGACGGTTCTACTTCCCATTGTGAAATCTTGGCCGCTTTCTTCTTGGAGGAAGTTAAGACCATTTATCAATCGTTTCCTAGTACGACGCTGCCACTCACTCCTCTGAATGGCCCTCGCAGCTGCCCAGCATTACATTCTCTCCCTACTCTCTCCTGGGATGGGTTTGTCAAGTTGGCTCAACGAGTCAAATCCGGTTCTCCGGCGAATCCGCTCAGACCTGCCCTTTTTAGAGATCCGTCTTTTCAGGGGCGCACTGTGGTGTGTTCACTAATTAATCTTTCCTTGACTTCAGGCACTGTTCCTGCCAAGTGGAAGCAGGCGGTGGTTTCCCCGATCCTGAAAAAACCATCATTGGATCCTTTAAAACCTGAAAACTACCGCCTGATTTCATTGCTTCCCTGGCCAGCCAAAGTCATGGAGGCTCATGTCAACCTGGCTCTATCCGAGCATTTGGCCCGAGCCAATGTCCTCGATCCTACGCAGAATGGGTTCCGTGCCGGTCACAGCACGAGACCGCCCTTCTGGCAATGGTAGAACATCTGCGGAGTGTGTTGGATGCAGGTCAAACGGCAGCGCTTATTTTATTAGACCTTAGCGCTGCCTTTGACACGGTGTCTCATCGCATCCTTCTGCACCGCCTGGAGGACATTGGCATCTGTGGCTCTGCTCTGCAGTGGTTCCGTTCCTTCCTCAGCGATCGCTCCTTCTGCGTTGCCACCCCTCCTTTTCAGTCCAAATTCCATCAGCTGGACCTGGGGGTCCCTCAGGGCTCCTCGCTGAGTCCCACGCTTTTCAATCTATACGTGCGGCCTGCTGGCTGATGTCGCCAGGCAGTGGGGCCTTACCATGGTCTCATATGCCGACGACACGCAGCTAGCGGTCACGATCAGCGGGGATGCCGTACAGGATGCCCCCAGGTTCCGGGACGGGCTGAGAGAGGTGGCCAGCTGGATGAATAACAACTGTCTCCAGCTGAACGCGAAAAAAACTGAGGTGATGATCGTGGGAAGGGGAACGGACTGCTGGGGGGACACTTGGTGGCCTCTGGAGCTCGGGCCAGCCCCTACACCGGTGATGGAACTTAGAAACCTGGGAGTATGGCTCGACCACACCCTTTGCTTTACTACCCACACTAAGAGAGTGGCGGCATGCTGTTTTGGTGTTCTGCGTGGGCTGAGGCCGGTGCTCAAATTTTTTGATGCTCCGACGAGACAGTTGGTCATCCAAGCGACGATCATCTCCCGGCTGGACTATGCCAGCTCGCTCCGGCTGGGAGCTAACCAATCTGAGATTGTTCGCTTGCAGCGCGTTCAGAACGCGGCTGCGAGAGCAGTGGTGGGTCTGCCGAGGTCCTGTCCCACGTCCAATACTTTGCGGTCCCTACATTGGCTACCAATGAAAAGCCGAATCCACTTTAAGGCCCTTAGCCTTGCCTTTAAAATCTTAAAAGGATCGGCACCTGAGATCCTAAATAATCTCTTATCCGCCTATGTCCCGACTCGCTCTCTCAGATCTCTTGGGCAATCCCTCGCGGTTATCCCGCGTTTCAGGCTTAGCCGGATGGGCGGTCGTTCTTTTCGTGTGAGAGCTGCTGCTCTCTGGAACTCTCTCCCTTTGGAAATCCGCCTGTTAGAGGATCTATTAGCATTCCGTAGGGCCGTGAAAACTTACCTGTTTTAACTTCTTTTATGCTGACTCCTACACTTTTTGTTTCCTTTTGCGTTGTGTTATATTCACCTTTTCCATGCGCCAGGACGCTCCTTAGCTGGAGCATCTGTGCGCAAAATAAAATAAATGTTGATAACAATAATGAGGTGGTCACCCTACTCCGTACTACACTAAAGCGGGCAGTTGAAAAATTGATTTTTTGACAAAGAAAGCTTCATTTCAGAAAAACTGGGTAGTGCCAACAATAACAAAATTGTGTGACAGCAAGGTTTTGCTCAATTCTTCAAATAACCTTTATCACATAACTTCCATGTAGGGCTTTAAGTCGGATGACAAAAGTGTGGGCTCTCGAGAAGGGGTGTGACCTATGTAATTACGGGTGTGGCTTAAACGCAAACAATTTCTGTGATTCCCATAGCGTGTACCCCAACTAGTATGTTGGTTCCTCTCAGAGTGTCTTGTTATTACATCCGGATATATAACGAGTGGTACACCTAAAATCAGCCAGCACTATTCGCTTTGTCAGTGGTTGCTAACTGTTGAAGATACACGAGTTTCAACAACGATTGTGTTGTAAATTATGTTGAACATGCTTCAATTCCTAAAATGTGAGATTCAATTAAACATTACAGAGGCTTGTGGGAGGCAAGGGGTGATGGTCTTCAAAAAGTGTTGCAATCGCTCATGTGAAGGTAACTCCATGTTAGACGTACATGCGCTTTTTCATTCCACATCTGGTCCATCTACATATGTTAAACCTCATCCATTTCCTCTTCAGCACCCTCTCCTAAATGCACTTATTACTTGCATCTCCCTCACTTCATCACCTCCACACACTCCGCTCACCTGTAAACACTGCATTTATTTTACTTTTGCTGTGTCAAGATTTAGGCAACTGTGTACCTCATACATATTTGCACTGAATGACGAATGCAACTGTAGTAGGATATCATTACTCTGTTCTCTGCAGAGGCCAAGGATTGGATGACCAGGTGTTCTGAACATCTTTTTTTTTGACTCCCTGAAAGGCACTTTGAGGAACTCGCGCTGCCTGCAGCCTCAAGTCCAGTGCTCTCAAGAACAAATCCCTGGTGGCGACTCTGTTCAACGTATGCACTATACAAGAGCAATATGTAGTGCTTTAAATGGGCAGGAACAGTCCAGTACCGAGTACCTACACTTCTATCACTTGAGAGAAAGCCTACCCTTCTCAGCACTCCTGCATTAGATTTAATGAGAGTGAACAGGTAACTTCTCTGCAGTAAACAGGTACTCTAAATAGTGAGTACCTGCACTTCTATATTTCCATTCAAAGCACTGACCATATGCTGTACGAATAAAATAAAAAAAACACAATATAACACTCTTGGGGAATTCAAGAAAAACGTGAAATATAAACATAACTAAATCACTGATATAGATTATCTTCAACATTTTTTAAATTCATTAATCAGAAATCGGTCAGTGCTTTTACTAGCAGAGTTAAGGTCTTGAATATAGGCAGCCCGATAGAGACCCGTTCCAATGTGCGGTTTCAGTTACGACCCGGACGGACCCGGCACACTTAAAGCCCTACCTATCTGATGGATCACTTCCACGACGTGCCTATGTTGAGAACCACTGCTACAATAGGCAAGGGGTACCAACACACCGGGTTTTTCTGTACTAATGCTTAATTAAGATCTCTGTGTGGTCGCAGCCTCAAGACTTCTGGGACGAATACACAATCATGGGTGGAAATTGCTCAAATCTGCTTCACAATGGACACTTCAAATTTGTACTCTCAAACATAGCGTATAATTCTCTTCCTAAAGTGATGCTTACCCGAGAACCACCTCAAACATTAACGTGTGATGTGTCACTGCACAAGCAAAGGAGCCTTTCAGAGCACATCACCAAAAAGAAATGGATTAAATGGCCTAAAAAAGCCTGATTCGTCAATGACAGCAGGCAGGAGGACCACAGAGCATGGGCCTTACCTGAGGTGCAGAAACGTGTCACTCACAGAGAAAGGCACGCTGGAAACGGAAACTTTCGATGAACGTGCGGGAAGGGCTGCAGTTAAGCAACGTCATCGATAGCCTTGCCTTTTAACCCTTCCCTCTGCAGGAGTGCAGCGGCATCAGGAGCGGTGCAAGAGTTAACGCCAAAGTCCACGTCCCCGGAATCAAAGCCAGCTGTGGCGCTAGGACACTGAGGGCTGGGTGGGGTGGGAAAGACCCCCTTCAGTGAATAGCTCAGAAACACATATTTTTTTTAATGCTCGTGCCCGAAAATACGTTCTTTTCTAACACTGTGTTCAAAATAAATACCACACATTTAAAGAGTTAAGCAGACAGCGTTTAAGATGAAAAAAAATGCATTTCTCGCAGACGCCCGCATGGCTGTCCAGTCGCTGCAGGAAGCACTGGCCGTGAAAATGTAACATCTGGAAGACAGGCTGTGAGCTCACTTAATGCAGCTCTCTCTGCAAGCAAGGGGAAGGCAATTCAGACTCCCAAGAATGTGTTTTCTTACCTACTCACTCAAGCAGATTGATTCTGTCAGACTTTCGAAAGGAGAAAAGATGATCTTATTCCACCTTCACAAATAAAATATATAAACAAGCTCTTGGCATTGCTTTGGGGAGGGGGGGGGGGGAGAAATGCAAAACACAGCCTGGCGGCCGTGAAAAGTGTGAGGCAGGGGGCGGGGGAGGAGAAATGGGAGACACCGCCTGGCGGCTGTGAAGTGTGAAGCAGTGGGCGGGGGAGGGGATGCCTTTGAAGTAAGTGTAAATAAACCAGCATGAAAGCCAAATGTGGGGGAAAAGCGCGTGCTTGTGTTCACGTGAACTGTTGGAAATCCGCCCGATGGTTTGAGAACTTATTTTGCCCACTAAAATTCTCCCCTATCCATTCCTTGCGGAATGGGATAGGCAAGCTCTAAAAAATGTAAAGGCTACACACAGTAGAACACAAACTGCTTCAAAAGTGCAAGAAAGACTTTAAAATGAGCGTTTTCTAGTAATCTTTAGAAAGGCGTGTTTTTCTTTTGTCTTGATCATCCCTACCAGACTCCTTATTGATGCCACAGCATCGATGCGGCCCTCAGGCACACTCCAAATTACATTTTGGCCCCAAGAAAATACTTGTGAAGTACCCATGGTTTAGCATGGTTGAGTTGACTTTTCTAACCAGTGGTTTTCACTCTCGTGCTTCTTTATGTATCACATTCTAAGTGCAAGGTTACAAGTATCATATAGCAAAGAAACAGATGTGGATGAGCGCGCCTCATCTGACATGGAGAATGAAGGATTTATGTGGGTGTGAAATACCAATGGCCAAGTGGTTGGCTTGACTTTTTCCAAGAGACTATTGTTTATGAAATGCATATGCTATGCATATGCTAGAAGGTGTGCTCTACCTTTACTAGAACAAAGGTTGTTAAAAGATATATATTTTTTTTAATTTAAGACAGTGAAAGGATTAAATAAGGCAGGTTTTTATTTTGTAAATGCTCATTTTCTTGGGTAGTTTTTCTTTTGGAGTTCAGGGTTTATAAACTTCTTTGGAAAAGTTGATTCATACTGATAACAAATAGTCTTGGCACTTATTTAGAGAAGGGTTGGAAGAGTTGGACTGAACCCTCTGGATCCGTCAGTCAGACCTTTGCAGTCCGACCTGATCAGGGTGGCTCCAAATACTGATCTTGTTGGACTTGTCTGCAGAGTTTGACACGGCTGCTCATTTGGTGCTTATAGAGCCGTTAGTGAGCATGGGGGCATCTGGTTTGGCCTTGAATCATTACATTCTTCCTTTCAGAAAGATGTATTTTTTTCCACCTTTTTGCCTCCTTTCCTATCCAATGACTTCAAAGTATATATGTGTCCGCTGGCAGCCCTGAGTAGATCTTTTATTTTTTTCCATGCATGCTATAAGCTTATGTCTCCATCTCTGATAATCTGACTGAAACCCAGAGTCCTATTTCCACTTGTATGTGGGCTGTTTTTGAATTACTGAACTACATGTTATGTATTTTGTTCTGGGCCATCTGTAAAATGTTTCAATATGTACCTATTCCGCTCGTAAAACTACAGCCCAGGCCTGTCGCCTGGACTATGCTAATATGTTCTATTTAGATCTGTCAGCTAATCTTGACAGGCTACGAATAGTACAGAATGTGACGACTCTGGTTATTCTCAATCTTTCTCGCAGATCTTGGGTAAATCCTAAGCTTTACTGTCTACCTGTTTGGCAGAGGTGTGTTTTAAGGCACTCTGCCTGGATTTTAAAGCCATGAAGAATGTTGGCCCTCTTTACTTGTTTTCAAAGAACTGTTTGTGCCTACTTCGAAGCACTTTCCATTATACTGGAGCCAGATTTCTTCAGGTTCCCAGATTGCCATCGTGTGGGAGGGCATTCCTTCTTTACCACACCACCACGTTTCTGGAACTTTTTGTCCCACTACTTTGAGGTTTTCATCTGATTACTCTTTTACAAAGCTATTGAAATCTTTGCTGTTTCAGCAGCAGTAATGATCTCACTTATGTCAGTTTTCAGCGCCGGACACCCCTTTCCTGGGGTAACGGCCCACTTTAGAGGAACTAACCAATCAAGTGGTTTGACCCGCAGGATGCAATTCAGACCCTTCTTTCTCAGGGTCAGTGGTGGCTTTGACATTTGGGATTGGGCCTCCTCTATAGGGAAGTCCACTAGACCTTTGCAGATATGAAAAGGGGGTGCTGGCTCTGGGGACGCCCTTTATTTTCGTTTGGATTGAGAGGAGTTTGTTGAACCCTGATGTTTGTCTTCATCGTTGTGTAGATTGAGATAAACATATATTCTGCAATCCTAAACCAAGCTGAACTTGTGCGGCTCAGGAGCGAACGAGCAGCCTCTCCTGTGATAAACTTGGGATGGCAGCTGGAGACTAAACACCAAGTAGCAATACTCAGTCATTTTAAAGGAAGAGAGTCTAGTGGGCCTTCCTCCTTTCTGAACAAAGTTGAACCAGTGCGACTCCGCAGCAAGGGAGCGACCTCTCCTGTGATGAACTTAGACAGGCAGCTGTAGACCAACCCCCGAGGAGCAACACACAGTCTATTGAAACAGGGAAAGGCTCACTAGCCTCGCTCCACCAGCAATCCAGCCGAGCCTTTATGGACCCATAAAGAGCCCCATTTTGCCCATCCTGAGTACCAACAGCCTGTTACCCTGGCTGTAAGACAGGGAGATGAACACAAAGATTCAGAACTGGTCTTTATACCCTGTTATTATCCAAAAGGCACACAGGGTAGACTCAATACCGGAAATCTGTTGATTTTTCAGCCACATTCTCGCACTAAAACATATATCCTTAGAGGACCGTGAATGGGTGAGATTCGATCCACCACTCCTGAACTCAAATGGGGAAGTTACTGCCTCGGTATGGATGAAAGGGGCCCCAAGAGAATTGGTGTGGATTGAAAAGGCCACCTTAGCTTAATGGGGGCTAGACCTTCACAAACCTGCACCAGTGAAATATCCTTCTGGTCTCTTAAACCCACACCCAAGACAATCCACCATGAGTGTCCCGAAGGGCACAACCGGAGGCAATCGAGGCTGGGCCATGAAAGCAACCGAGGGTTCACGTGCCCTAAATATTTTATTCACACGCAACCGGAGTGAAGTATGCTCTGATATCCTAAGTAATACATGCATAGAGCAGAGAAAGTCTCAACAACCCACAGCCAGGAGAATGGCTTGTCATCCCTAGCCCCGAGAGATGCCGACCACATTACCCCCGGGGGCTAAATACCCCCTCTTAGTGGTCTCTTGGAACGTGGCCAGCTTTAAAAGCGTTATTGCGAGCAGGACGCCATGTCCTACCTTGAGTCAAGTGACATTCTCTGTCTCCTGGAGACTTAGGCTTAGGCACCAACAACAGTGCCAAGGTTTCATGAGACCTTCACACAGCACTCCACACAAGTCTTTTTGGACGCCCTTAGGGGGGGGGCTTGCCTATTTTCATCAAGCACATAAGCAAATCGGAGGCCACAGCTTTGGATCTTTGCTGCACGGCGGCCCAAGCAGTTTCTATCAGAGGCCTGAAACTTGATCAGGAAGCTTTCGGCCTGATATTGGTTAATTGTTAAATTAACGCACAAAAATAAAAACCTGTCAATGACAACAAGTAATCTGCTCAACAGCCTGGAGTAGCTCCTATTGTATCACACAAAATTATAATTGTAGGAGACTTCAATACTCGAGGCTTGGGGCAGCCATCAGAAAATAACTCGGTCGAGAGTTTGGTCTAACATGCAAGACCAATAAAAGCCCTTACCAACTCTGAATCACTCAGATTAAGCTCTTCAGTTGTTGACAAATTGTGTGGAAGATCTCAGAATGCATCTGCTAGGAAACAGGACGAAACCTAACCTCCAACAGGCTAGCCGAGATAGGAGAATTGTTGTTTCCTAGTGTGACAAAGCCATCATCTCCACAAGAAGAGCTCTTCCCCCAATCCCAGTGGGTACACAGACCAAAGCCTCCTAACAGTGCAGCAGGAAAATTCACTAGATTAGCTCACAAAAAAACAGTTTGTTAACAAAAGGAGGAAAGGAACCAACAAGAATGGGCCACTATTTTACATCTGATCCAAACCAAGCGTACGTCTGGTACCACATAAACAAATTAAACAGCAAAGCAACCAGGGAGACTGGCCTTTCAGAAGCAGCACGGGCCAGGCATGCAACAGAGTAATATGTGGATCAGCCCGTAGCCTCTCAGATGACCAGTCAGGCCGCAACAGTGGACTGCAAGCCCACTACCATTCTAGAACCAGTTACTGGGGAATCCGCCACTTGGTCGTCAAACAGAGCTTAACTAGGGCAAGAACCAGCCATCAATTTTAATGTGAACCAGAGCGCTACAGCAGAATGAACTACTTACAAGAAAGTTTCTTGCAAAATTAGCCACTTGAGAAAGGATAGGGCTCCTGGCCCCAACGGTTCACCTGCTAGCCTATTCAAATGCGCCCCTGACAACTGGCCCAGATTGCTAACTCTGCTTTTCAACCTTGCCTGTCAAACGGCGGCCGTCCCCGAAGCGTGGAGAGGGTCTACTCTCTGTCCTATATATACAGAAAGTGGAATAGGACACTGGCCTCAAATTGTTTGATCGCGCTTCTGGACGTAGAAGCAAAAGTCTACGCTCAAGTCGTATTGGGGCAGCTCGAAGCTGGGGGACATGAGCAGGACATCCTACCGTTTTTTAAGTCGAGGACCTAAAGGCTGCGCTTGCGCAGTCTTTGGCCGGAGATTTAAAGTTTTTTAGACGGGGCTTGAACCCGCCTCTCTCCTCCCTCTCCTCCATTGGCTGGCTTCCTAAACTGAGGCTAGCCATTGGAGGAGAGGGGCGTCACTCCAATCAAGCCCCGTCTCTTTCGGATTTGGGGGTGTGTTTTTGGCGTTCTTTCCACCTGTGACGTCATCCGTCACTCAGAAGCCAAAAACACGCCCCCGAATCCGAACATTTTCGGAGCTTTGTGCCGCCATTTCTACCCGACTGCCTGACGCGACAGACCGCGAATCGTTTGCCTCTTCAAAACAGGGCCCGGGCTGACATTTGAATGTCTGCGGCTCTCATGTGCTGCGCGGATGACTTGCCTCCCTCCTTTTCCTTGTTGCCGTGTTGTCTCTCTGCCCTGGACGGGCCTCCCTCCGCAGAGCTGTGCCGGGCATCAGTCCTTCGCTGCAGAAGCCGTTCAGCGAGTACCTGGAAGCGCAACGGAAGAAACTGCACCACACGTCGGAGAGCGGAGCCCCCCAGGTAAGAGCCTGCCTGCGTCTTCAGAGCCTTCTGTTCCCTGTGCTCTGCATGTAATATCCCCTCTTGATTCCGTTCCTTTTGTATAGCCGCCCGTCCTGCACCCAACCCCCTTTGTCCCTTCCCGAGCCCTCCCTCCAAGCAGAGCCCCTAACCCTCGCACCCCGCAGCCCTGTTTTAACCTTGGGTATGGTTTGAGTGGCCTGTTATGGTAATCAGTGGGCATAGGATTCAAAATGCCTTTACCAAGTTAATCAGTGGGGCTTTACATAACCTGTGCTTCGCTGTTAATGAATCCCCGCCCCTGGATATCATCTTGACATGTATACAGCTCTTTAGGTTGGCAGGTTTTTCATACGTTTTGAGAGATGTATTGGGTTGCGCGGCGCAGCCTATAGTTATATACATGCCCGCGTGGTTGTGAGGTCTGAACCATGCCTGGGATGGGCAGCAAGGATAGAGCAGGCTGCTCGCTTATCAATGATGAGGATTGTGTTTCACAGCTGTGGTTCCTGGTGTACTGCGGCCACCCTTCCATTTGTTGCAGGGTGCTGGAGAGAGTTTTTTTCAGCAGAGCTTTGGGCGACTTAACATGGGGAGTGATTCTCTTCTCACGCTATGAAGTCTCGAACCTGCTGACAATGTTTTGCCCTTTACATTTTTGCAGGTCTGCGCATTTTTTATGTGTCCTTCTGTACATTATTTCGCCTTTTTGGCATTACGATAAGTTTTGGTGGACCAGTAGTCTTTTTGAATTTCGTCTTAAATTAATAGCGAAACTCTGATGTGAACAGCTCGCTTAGCTTACAGGAACACATTTGTATATACCAGTTCTATGTGTGCCGACATTCGACAAGACTAAATAGAAACCGTGAAATATACAGTGAGTGGTTTAATGCAGAATGTGTGATCCTCAGCGATATTTAGTGGAGGGCCCCCTTAATGCCCTTTGGTTGACCTCCTTTACACCAAACGGGGCGGGACCTAAAGAATGACTCCTAAGGGGGCGTTTAATAGTAGGGTTTATTACGCCCCATTATATGGTGCGTGTGTGTCTAGGAGCTTTGTCACTTACACAAAGTACTTGCAACCGTGTTTTTGATCCCTCCCCGCTCCCGCTGTCCGTGTCCTCGTTGGCGGGGCCTTCTGGGCACTCCCACCACGAAACGGAGGGGCCGCGAGCAGCACCTCGAACAGCCCCAGGCGATCTTTGGAAGAGTGAACGGCGGCTGTCGCAGCTCTGTGGTGAATCAAGATACTGTGTCAGATAGGATAAATAGTTGATTATTGCTCTTACTACCGTGTGGTGCAATAACCCTGAGATACTAAGGAGGTTGAGTGGCTGAATGCTGCAGGGACTGTTCTTTGGTATAATGATCATCTTAGAGAGTACGCATGCTTGAATGTGAGTTGCCTCTCACTAATCCAAGGTCTAATTACCCTGAGATGTTACCCTGATTGCACTCGTTTTTTTCTTGCCTTCTGCCCCCTGTTTGTGCTGTTTTTCTTGCCTCTGCCACCCTGTTTGTGCTGTTTTTCTTGCCTCTGCCACCCTGTTTGTGCTGTTTTTCTTGCCTCTGCCACCCTGTTTGTGCCGTTTTTGCTTGCCTCTGCTCCCCTGATTGCGCCATTTTTCTTGCCTCTGCTCCCCCGATTGTGACATTTTTCTTGCCTCTGCCCCCCTGATTGTGCTAGTTTTCTTGCCTTCTGCCCCCTGATTGCACTCGTTTTTTCTTGCCTTCTTCCCCCTGATTGCACTCGTTTTTTTCTTGCATCTGCTCCCCGATTGTGCCATTTTTCTTGCCTCTGCTCCCCTAACTGTGCCATTTTTCTTGCCTCTGCCCCCCTGATTGCGTTCGTTTTCTTGCCTTCTGCCCCCTGATTGCACTCGTTTTTCTAGCCTCTGCTCCCCTGATTGTGCCATTTTTCTTGCCTCTGCTCCCCTAATTGTGCTATTGGCAATGTAAATAACAATGCCATTTATTTTTTTTGTAGGTGGCTCTATGTGTGGGTGGCTCTGTCTGTGTGAGGGTGGCTCTGTGTAGGGTGTAGCTATTGGCATTGTAAATGACAATGCCATTTATTGCCGATTTAAAAAATAAATAAAAATAAAATGTCATGTGCAATGCCAATAGCTCTATCGTTAATGATGCCGAGACCATTGCATTGTAAATGCTTGTTCATTCTGGCTTCCGGGCAAGGCGTCAACCTTGGACAACATTCCAGCGCTATCCTTCCTGAGACATCGAGTTGTCCAAAATAACATATTGCCTCTCTTCTGCTGTTTCATCGATTTTCTTAATTTTTTTTTTTTTACAGTACAGCATTTGATAGGGTTGAACTGGCAACCCTGTGGAGAAAGTTTGGCACCTGGGGTATACCCCCATTGCTGCTAAGAGCTGTAATCTCATTTTATACCGAGATACAGGTCCATGTGAAAACTGGGCTCTTCAAGGTTACTTGCGAAAACGACACTAATCGAGGCCTAAAGCAGGGCTAAGTCTTGGCTCCCCAGCTGTTCAAACTTTATACTGCTGATCTGGGAAAGTCGTTGAAGCCTGGATGTTTGGTCCCTCCCAAACTAGGTAACACCAATATGCAAATAATTCAGTACGCGGACGACATTGTAATTATGGACCACACCAAAACTGGTATTCAACGGCCATTAAACGCGCAGAACACATTCAATGTGACCAACTATCTCCAGGTAAAACGGGACAAAATAAAAGTCCTAGGGCCAGATGTAGGTAATCTCAATTTACCTATTCTTAAATACCGAAGTTTACCGATTCGGTATTTAAGAATAGGTAAATGGGATGTAGATTATTTTCCGTTAAAAATTACCAAATCGTTAAGATTCGGTAATTACCGAATCGGTATTTACCGATTGGGTAATTGCCATTCATTCCTATAGGAATGAATGGCAACAAATCGGTAAATACCGATTCGGTAAAAGGGGGAAACCATTGAAGGGTGGCAGGGTGTCACTTTGACACCCTGTTGCACCCCTCAATTGTGTATGGGTGCACATGTGGCACACATACATGCCCTAAGGGCATGTATGTCTGCCACATGGCACCTTTGAAAATGCACAGATATGCATTTTCAAAGGTATTTGTTATTTACCACCAACTTATAGTTGGTGGTAAATAACAAATCCTAAAATGGGAAAAGCACTCATTTGAGTGCTCCCTACATTTCAGATTCGGTAATTTACCGATTCTGTATTTTTAAGAATCGGTAATTTACCGAATTCTTAAATACCGATTCGGTAAATTACCTAATCTGAAATGTAGCCACCTACATATGAAAAGCCTAATTCCGGTCGGTAACGGCCGAAATTCGGTAATTTCGGCCGTTACTGACCGGAATTAGGCTTCCTACATTTGGCCCCTAATCTTTGGGAGATATCAGAACTGAAAGAATGTGACCTGCTGCTTGGGCAGCAAGACAGTTAATACAACCACGAAGTACATTTACCTCAGTGTGAGATTCAGCGAAAATTTCACACCTGTGGAACAAGCGAGAGCTATTAAAAAAATAAGAGGCTGCCATTACTTATGGGGTGCCGCTCGAGGCTCAGGACTTTGTAGAGCTGCTTCCTGACTCCGGGACTTTCTTGTGGAGTAACGCGATCTTGGGGCAGAGGACTGCTGCTGCTACCGGGACTGCGAGGGCCAGGCTGCTTTGCGGCGAGTGACCGGCCGCACCTGGCTCCTCTTCCCGCCCCGCCTCTTTCTATCTCCACCCCCTATTTAACCTCACTTTGACACGCGCTCGCGGGACGCGTGCGGGTGTGCGCCGGGCGAAGCCCGGGCCAAGGGCGGGCCCGTTTGTGCCCGTTCGTGACCAGGAGTGACCGGACCGGGCCACCCCTCTTACTTTTCTCCAAAACCACCTGCACGCTTCATTGGGATCCCATGGCTGGTCGGGAAACGCAGAGTAAGTCCTCGCTTGCTGGAGGACCTGCAACTGGAGGTATGGAAAAATTTCTCATCAGGGCAAATACCATCATTGACACTGAAATGAATATCCTTGAGAAACGCTTGTCCAAAGAACTGTTGGCTATCAAGAGATCCTCCCTGGGGACAATAGCTAATGCCAAAACACCAGAAAGACTTGTTGATATTGTTACCACGGTCGTGGCTGATCAAGCCCCTCCCCCTGAAGCTGATAACCAGGCTTCAGTGGACCTGGACATTTTGGTGAACGAAATTGTACCTGAAATCAATCAAGTTCTTGATATAAATAATGTTTCCACTGCTTCTGAACACGAAGATACTGTTAATAATACAATGTCCCAGGGGGTTAAGGAAGGGGCTACTGCTAAACGGAAAAGATCGTATAATAAGAAAGCTGGTAGAAAATCGAAAACAGCAAAGTTACAACATGACCCCACCCCCCCTCCCACGAATTCAACACAAACCCTGTCTAGTAGAGAGGTCTCTATTGAAAGTTTGGGTGCCCTATTTAAATCGATCCTATTCCCTCTAGGGGCCAAAATGGAAAGGATAGAACTTAGATTGTCCATTATAGAGAAAGCCACAGCCACTATTCTAGCTAACTCCAACAAACCCAGTAGCTCGAGTACTTTACAAATTACTCCTACCATCCCTGGCCCCCAACAAGTTAATGAGGCCCAACACCTTACTTGTCCCCCCATAGGTCCCTCTGTAGTCCACCAAGATTCCAACCAGGGTAATAATGTACCCCCACAACATCTACCTGGACTGCAATCCTGTAATACTTATACATATGGACCAACGGTTGATGGCACACAAGGGTCTCCATCTAAAGCACCTAGAGCCCCTAGACCACGTCTGCCAGACCTTCCCCCGGAAGCAAACCGCTATATGGTAGTTTTAGCTGGAGCCCCCACCTTGGAAACAGGAGAAACAGAAACCTTTAGTTCCCTGAAAGGTAAAGTTGTTAAGTGGCTTAACTGGAATAGACCACTTCCGGCCCATCTCCACAACGAAATCATTATGGTAAGAAGGGTGCCCTGGCTAGGTCAGACGGCCAAGTCCATTAATGGGGTTTGCATTACGGTCAGCTTCAGAGACCCTAGAACTGTATCACATATTTGTGCGGGTTTTAACAGGTCTTTTGACTCGACCATCCAGACTCTCCCAGTGTCCTTCTTCTTTCCACCTAACTATGTAAACCAAGGTAGAGGAAGGGCTGACTGGACAAGGGTTGAACGGAGGGGCAGGCAAAGAAGATATACTAGACCGGCTATGCTGCCCCAGTATACTCCCCAGTATAATCCCTTTTTTTATATTAATCGGTATAGTTGTCTAGATGGTCTAGAGGGAGTTGACTGACTATCCCCAACATGTGATCTAAGGTTTTCTCCGCCTGAGATGGTTAATGGTTTATTGGACGGGGACGTTGTGGCCAATGTAATGCGTCCAGATGAGTGCTTGTTAACCACCTTAACTCCTAAAAGGTTGCCCCTGGTGCCCCCTCTGCAAGTTGACATAGCGGACACCCATCATCCGCCTATTGCTTCGGATATGTCAGAGGAGTGGTTAACTACTCCGGTATCCTTAACTAACCATGTGTTGGCGGAGCCAGTACCGGTATCTAGTCCCCCAGGCTTTAAACTGGCGAGCTGGAACATTGCCGGTTGGCGGCAGAGGATGTCAGCCCTGGGCTGGAGGGAATCGATCTCCGGGTTTGACATCCTCTGCTTACAGGAGACCTGGTCTACGACAGATATTCACTTCGATGGCTTTGTTTCTTATAATTGCTTAGCGCAAGAATCTTCCATGGGTAGGGCAAAAGGTGGGCTGTTAATTTTATTGTCTGTGCATTTCCCAGTATGTGTGAGATCCCATTCCATCGTAGGTTCACACTCTCAAATACTTAGGTTAGAACATAGAGGGGGTCGGGACACTTTGTTAATCAATCATTATAACAATATATTCGACCCTACGAGTACCCTTGTTGTAGAAGACCTTGAGTCAGCTATAAACAAAATTTGTAGTGACATCCATAAGCCATATGACATCATCTGGGGGGGGGGGGGATTTTAATATTCGATCTTGTCTCTACTCATATACTAACGTATGTGGGTACGATGGGGACAATGGGGAGAACCGGGTTCATTTTACCCACACCTTTTATGGTGACTCCGTTAATACCCTCCTGTTAAAATTTGATCTGGTCATTAACCAACCTGCTTTGGATAAAGAGGGTAACATTGTCCTGACATTCACTGGGAGGAAGTCAGCCTCCGTTATTGACTATTTGTTTATATCGGCACATACGGCCCCCTTTTGCACGGTCCCCATTATTGTGGATTTGGAATTAGCGACCACAATGCCATTACTATGTCAATTCTCATCTGGGGTCCTATGACTCGTTTTAAAGGTAGGATTGTTGATGAGATTACACCTTGCAGGCAAAATGGCATTCGGATTAAATGGTGTGGAGATAATTTCGATAAACTACTACGGAAAATTGTGGGAGCAGGCTCTGAAGTGTTATTCCGTTGTGTTGAAGCTGATGCCGCCCCAAGTTGCATTATTGCCGATTTCGAGGAACTTGGCAATATAATTAAAAAGTCCCTCACCATCACTAAGGGCATAACCAAGCGGGCCACGCTAGGTTGGTTTGATAGAGCCTGTACGTCTGCGTTACAAGATCTTAAGAGGGCACTATCCAACCACCCTAGAGATAGGGATGCTGTAATACTTCTGAGGGCCACATATAAACATGAGCTAAAGCGTAGGAAACAGCAATTATGGGAACAAGCCTGGGAGGACCTGGCCAAGGCGTCAGCACTGCGGGATAGTAACTTATTCTGGAGCACTGTCAACAGCCCATTCCTCCAGAAGGAGGAATTCCCAGTTTTAACTGCGCAGGTTAGTGAGGACAGTTGGGTCCAATACTTTACAGGAATTTTTGACCCAACCTGTGAGGTTCAGGATAGTCCCTGTGTTAACTCCACCAGATTTATTCAACCGCTGGGGATTACTCTCCAAGTAGTTGACACGGCAATCCGAAACAGCAAAGGGGGGAAAGCTCCAGGACCAGATGGGGTGCCGGTCGACCTATATAAAACTGATCTGGCCCTGTGGAGCCCCCTACTGACCCAGGTGTTTAGCGCTGCTGTCAACGATACTACTCCCTCTACCTGGAGTGAATCTGTAATCCTGCCAATCTAAAAGAAGGGAGATAGAGGAGAGGCTAAGAACTACCGCCCTATCTCCCTCCTGGATTCCTCGTTAAAAATCATGAGCAGGGTTTTACTGCTACGTCTGGAGGAATGGGCTGAAGCTAACAACATCCTTGCGGTCTCCCAATACGGTTTTAGGAAGGGCCTTGGCACTATTGAGCAGTGTATCAATTTATATATTTTAATAGGAAAATACACCAAAGCTAAACAGGGTTCTTTGTTCCTTTGTTTTGCGGACCTCTCTAGTGCCTTCGATCTGGTTGACCATACTTTGTTGTGGTCAACCCTACTCTAAATGGGAGCACCGGCTGCGATAATCCATTTCCTGGCAAGACTTTTTTAGCAATCTATCTGCCCAGATTCGCTACGGTCATGAGGGGGAATGCACGAGGAAGATCAGGGTTAAATCCGGCATTAGACAGGGCTGTGTCTTGGCCCCGCTACTTTTTTCCCTTTTTATAAACTCCATGGAGTCTGAACTGAAAAATGTGCAAGCCGACGCCCCACAAGTCGAGGGACAATCAATCCCAGTGCCGCTTTATGCAGACGACACGGTCTTACTCTCAAGAACTCCCATAGGCCTTCAGAAACTTATGAACCATTTTTATGATTTTATACAGGGGAAGAAATTAAAAATGAATAACTCTAAAACTTTCATCATGGCTTGCGGGAAAAAGGTGAACCAACTTAAATCATTTTATTTTAAGGAAAACCGAATTGAGGTTGTGAACAATTTCTGCTATCTGAGCATTACTTTTAATAACGGTGGGTCTTGGGCCCCAGAACTACTCAATGTTAAAGCTAGGATGGGCAAGGCTTCCTCAGGTGTATTTCGTTTTGCTGCTAAATTGGGAAGTCGCCGCATCCCTGACATGCTGAATGTTTATCGGCACAGGTGTGCATCTATTGCCCTTTAAGGCTCAGGGGTTTGGGGACACAGGACCCAAGGGGATCTGCAAATTGCTGAAAATATATTTCTAAAGAGACTCCTTTGTCTCCCATCTTCGGCATCTACTGAACTGACCCATAAAGAACTAGGGCTGGATTATATAACCGACTTAACCGGATTGAGACCCCTCATGGCCTGGAGGTCTATTTGGTCTAAAGATGAAACTGGTTTTACCAGGGAAATAATTCAAGACTGTTTACGTCTGGACAATGCCTACCAGATTCCGTGGCTAAAATATGTCGTCTCATCTTTTAAGGAACTTTTTGATCTGGATGTCCACGGTGACCCTCCATGTGCCATTGACTTACCAAAGCAGGAGGTTAAAAGAGTTTTTTTGGGGCATAAATATAACAGGCGTAAAGAACAATGTAGCCATTATTCAACCCATGCTTTCTATTTTTCAAACAAGGAAGAAGGGATTGGCACTCCTATGTACCTAAAAGCTATTACCAGACAGTCTCATCAGTACGAAACTCACAAGGCTGAGATTAGGTATTGTACATAACCTGGTGGCATTCCCGAGGATGAAAATTTATTCTCCCATCCCCTGTCTGTGTGACGGAATCACTAAACAATGCACGCTGCACTTTATGCTAATATGCCCTCTGTATAAGCATTTGCATATTCTCTACCTCAAACCATTGTTTAAGAAATACTCTGTGTCCACAACTGTTAATGCCATGAGATTTCTATTTGCACTTGCCACCCCAGATATTTGTTTTTTTATCGCAGCCTTTATTCTAAAATCAGTATCGGTCAGAAAAAGTTTGTTTTTCTAATATTGTGTTAGTCTAATCTTGTCGCTGCTAAGTCCATGATTGTCCTTATCTGAGTTCTGCTATTTTATTGTACTGTATTCCCCTATTTTGTACCAATTCATACGTGTTTTTTTTAATCTGTATGCTTTTATGATTGTTTTTACGAATAATCGAATAACGTTTAAGAACTGAACTACTTATGCGGTTGATCAACTGATTTGACTATTAAGCAGTGTCTCGGCTGCCCAAATTCTAAGGATAATGAAGGCAACCCTAATCTCAGCGTTACAATCTGGCCACCACTCATACCCAGGGGCTCTTGGCTCAGCCTCGGAGCAAATTAATTGTAGTGCTTCCAGAAAAATCTTTCAACAGCCACGATACACCTGTATTTCAAGGTTAAAAATATAATTGGGCATTGTGAATCAATTCTTAGAGTTTAAAGCCTCCTTGCTGAAATTATATATCTGGTCTAGGAAAGCCCCAAGGTGCTCATTAAAGGGCTACTTGAAATTTATATTTGAAGCCCTAGGATTTCCTTGGTTCAAACAAGTGAGTAGTACTATTGCGTCCCTCCAGATCAATGAAGCAGCCCTACAGGTCAAAGATGTTGCATATAAAGCCTGGAAAAAAAGCAATCAATCAACTACTGAAGGAGACCTCAAGGGTGCAAGACCTACTATCAACTTGGTGATGGCGCAGACCCTGAATGACACCTGCCTTGTTGGGAAGCCGCAACCCTATTTTCTGGAAGCCAAAAACGCGGAAATGCGCAGACAGATACTGCACATGAGATAGCTTGTGCTCCCAGTAAAAGATATCAATCCAGCCTGGGTTGGCTGAGGAGTTAAAAGGAACTGCAGGTTATGTCATTACATGCATGACACTTGGCTACATCTGCTATGCTGCAGCCCCTCTTTAAATCCTCAAAGGAGGTTGTTGCTTAAACCGGTCTTATTGTTCCTAGGGGCGCGCATATATCAAGATTCTTTTACAATCTGCTTTCAAAACTTTGGTCCCTAGGTGCTGACAATATGTGCCAAATTCTTCAAAATACTCGGGCAACAGCTCGCCTCATTCACCATGACCGTATCATGCCTCAACCAAGGGCAAAACCCAATAGCAAAGTATACAGTCCATGTCAGGCAGAACAAGATGTAAAGGGAGAGGCCGATCTTGGGTTCCAGACAATTCCAACGCACTTTTCCATGTTGGGTTGGGTCCTATCGCATAACTCCGGTTCCTGGTGATCGATTCTGTTTTTAGGTCGAGACTGGCGTGGGCTGCGCACACGCGCAGTCTCACCAGCGAGACCTAATGTCTCAGAGTAGCGAGGGTAAACCCTGCCCCTCTTCTCCATTGGCTGGCCTCCTAACCGGCGGCCAGCCATTGGAGAAGAGGGCTCTGTGATGTTCTGTTTTCGCTGTAAGCCCCATCCTTTTCGGATTGAGGGGCGTGTTTTTTTCATTTCTTTCTCTCCTCTCCTCCAGCCAATGGAGAAGAGGGGAGAAAGAAAAACATGCCCCCCAGTCTGAAAAGGACGGGGCTTAAAGTGAAAATTCGCGTCTTGGCAAGCCCTTGTATATATTTCCTGCAAGGCTTCCTCCGTTCCTCCCGCAGAATATTGGAGCAGTCAGTCCCACCGATGCACTGTGCGTGCACAGTCTGACCTATAGGACTCATGCTGTTCTTTGTATGCACATCTACAAAACACAGGAGGCGCACGTCACTCTGCGTGCTCATTGACCTCTATGCATGTCTGCAGACTTCGGAGGCTGACACTTCCACGCTTTCTGTGCTGTGCTCCCTACATAGGGGATGTCCGGGACCCTCGTCCCTGTCATTTCACACTGACACCCTCCTCGGACGCTATTTCTGCAAAGCGACGCCACCTACGTGTTCCCTTTTCTGGTTGCGTCATCTTCCGGCTGGGCTCTTATTTGTTTTTCAAGAAGCGACAGGCCAGCTCTGGGTGTCTGGTCACCCCACCATCGAGGCAGGTCCCAATGAACGGGGGCGCGCCCCTGAATCCAGTGGTGCCTACTCATGCGATGCATAGGAATCCTTCAAGTCAAGCATTTCAACCCCCTATAGTGCTGTTAAGGAAGATGATTATAAGAGAGGTATGAGAGGAGTGTTTCATGTGCGCAACAGTATCCCTAAGGCATACACGTCAAAGTCATGCCTTTCAACCCAAAAAGTGCTTTTAAGCAAACTAGTGTAAGAGGGGAGTGAGACAAGCACCCCCCGTTCCCCAAACAGTGCAGGGGAGCTGTGAGTGAGTCACGTATGTCATTCCCCCGCAGGGGCCGCAAGACAGAGTTGAAGAGAGCTGTGAGGCAAGCACTTCCTCAAAGGAGCTATATCTTTTCTTTCATGTAGTTGTGCAAAAAGGGGACTCTGGAATTTTCGGTAGCATGGGGATCTGGTAGTTGTCCTCTTTCCCAACTATGGTTAAAGGATTTACAATGGCGTTTGTTCTGTCTGGTGGCCTCCCACAAAAACACACAACTTGTTTCTCCCAACCACACTGTAGCCATCCACCACCACCTCATCCACCACCACCACCTCATCCACCACCACCACCTCATCCACCACCACCACCTCATCCACCACCACCACCTCCTCATCCACCACCACCACCTCCTCATCCACCACCTCCTCCTCCACCACCACCTCCTCCTCCTCCACCACCACCACCACCTCCTCCTCCACCACCACCACCTCCTCCTCCTCCACCACCACCACCTCCTCCTCCTCCTCCACCACCACCACCACCTCCTCCTCCTCCACCACCACCACCACATCCACCACCACCTCATCCACCACCACCACATCCACCACCACCTCATCCACCACCACCTCATCCACCACCACCTCATCCACTACCACCTCATCCACCACCACCTCATCCACCACCACCTTATCCACCACCACCTCATCCACCACCACCTCATCCACCACCACCTCATCCACCACCACCTCATCCACCACCACCTCATCCACCACCACCTCATCCACCACCACCTCATCCACCACCACCTCATCCACCACCACCACATCCACCACCACCACATCCACCACCACCACATCCACCACCACCACATCCACCACCACCACATCCACCACCACCTCATCATCCACCACCACCTCATCATCACCACCTCATCATCATCCACCACCACCACCACATCATCATCCACCACCACCACCACCACCTCATCATCCACCACCACCACCTCATCATCCACCACCACCACCTCATCATCCACCACCACCACCTCATCATCCACCACCACCACCTCATCATCCACCACCACCACCTCATCATCCACCACCACCACCTCATCATCCACCACCACCACCACCTCATCATCCACCACCACCACCTCATCATCCACCACCACCACCTCATCATCCACCACCACCACCTCATCATCCACCACCACCACCTCATCATCCACCACCACCACCTCATCATCCACCACCACCACCACCTCATCATCCACCACCACCTCATCATCCACCACACCCACCACATCCACCACACCCACCACATCCACCACACCCACCACATCCACCACCACCACATCCACCACCACCACATCCACCACCACCACATCCACCACCACCACATCCACATCCACCAGATCCACTACCACCACATCCATGTGTGTGTGTGTGTGGCTGTGTGTGTGTGGCTCTGTGTGTGTGTGTGTGCAAATGTAATAGGTCTAACATTTGCAAGAGATTAAGCTATTGGCATTGTAAATGACAATGCCATTTATTTATCTGTTTTCAAAACCAACACATAAATACAAAATTTGTCATTTACAATGCCAATAGCTCTAACTTTCGCAAAGGCGAGACCGTTGCATTGTAAATGCTTGTTACTGACTGAATGCTTCTGGTCCTTGCACATTGGACTTTGTACATTTTAACTGCCTTTTGTAAAGTTCTGACTGCCCACTGTAACTGCGCAGTGGTCCTTGGCACATGGCACTTTGAATATTTTAACTGTCTTGTATCTTGGGGGACTTAGGATTTCAATGCTGTTTTATTATGATCCGGCCAAAACCCAGCAAGTCAGGTCGGGTCCTGGTGCACGACCCTGGCCGGGTCGCTTGCTGCCTTAGTGAAGCACTGACTGCCTACTGTAACTGCTCATTGCATATTTCACTTTCAGGAAGTCTTTTATCTGATTTTATTCAATTCCAATGGTTTTATTAACTAAACAATAAACCTCCGAATAATGAATGCCCTAATTGTTCCGTTCAGGAGTCTTCAACTGTGAGGGATTTTTATCTATTGCTAGCTTCCCGTGAATCTCGAAGAAGTTGGCCTTTTTTCTTTTATTATTAATCTTTTTTTGAGGAAAAAATAAAGAACGATTCACATTATATCCCAAACATAAACACACAAAAAATGCAGTCATGACATTTTATAGCAAATAGAAAAGAAAATGTGGCAAAGAATCAGTCCGACACAATACAGAAGGGGCACATTTGTACAACAGTTTTAAGTCCAGATAACTTCAGTAGAACTGTGGTCTAAGAGCACCAGATTACAGCGTTTCAGCGTCCATTGCAAACGGAGAGGCCTCGCCAAAGTTGGTGCACAGCCAACCTCTGCTTTCATTCCATGGGGCCCAGATTTTGGTCCATTTCCCCGGGCAGCCCCTGCTTTCATACACCGCTCTTTCAGCCTGCATACACCAATCCATATCGGAATTCCAATCTGAGTATTTCAATTCAATTCCACCCTTCCACGTTCTGGCGATGTTACGGTTGGCCACCATGCACCCCAGGGGGACCCATAATCTTTCTGGCCTAGCCAGATCAGTGGCCTGCCAAAATATTCAAGAGGCAAAGTCTTGGGGAACTTCCAATATTTTTCCCGCAAATCTGAGTTAAAGCTGTGATAATCTCCCCCCAGTACTTCTGGAGAACAGGGTATTCCCACCATTGATGTAGATAAGTGCCCACTTGTCCACAACCTCACTGGCAGACAGGAGAACTCAAGAGACCCATTTTTACCAGGACCGAGCTCGTGTAATAGGTCCTTTGCAACAACTTGAGTTGAACTAGTTTGAACCGGGACCGAATCGCAACCTCCCGGGGAAAAGCGAGGGCATCTCTCCAGACCTCATCATCAATTTCACCCACATCTAAACACCATCTTTCCCGAAGTTTAACAAGTAGGTCAGGCGAGTTATTCAGGAGTTTACGATAGGTTAGAGAGATGGCCTGATCTGGAAGAGAATCATCCATGAGTCTGTACTCCAAAGGGTAGGACACCGGTAGAAGACGTTATTCTTATTACAAATGGTTCATGATGATGTCTGCACTTGTTTTTATGTTAAAACTGAGATTTTTGCACCCCTTTAGCGCTGTCTTGTGGCAAAAACAGATTGCCTGCATCCATCCAGTTTCAAAGTTGTAAGGAAAACGTCACATCCTTTACTAGCTCTAACTACTACTCGTTTTCATGAGGGAAAAAAACGGAACCTGGTTGAACTGAAAGGAAACTATATGACCTGCAGGTAGGTCAGTGATTGTGATGTTTACAAGACTTTGGTCCCTGCGTGTCTGTGGATGGAGTGGCAGGTGCTATGTGCAACATTGCTTACACTATAGGTGAGGATCCAGCCTGCATGATGAGCCTTCACTGCTCCATAAGGCTCCTTCATGTATTGCAAGTATTTCCTGGTGTGAGACAACAGGGCAAACTTCCAATTGTTCTAATTGTGGATCTTCTTGCACTCTGTTACCGCTCAGTCTTTCTGCTCTGATGAATATCCTTTCCTCGAATGACCCATACCCATTATTTGTAACATGGAAGATTGGCCGAGATAAACGATTGCGGGGATGCATAGGTACTTTTTCTGCCATGAATCTGCATTACGGACGCTGAGAGAATATGCTTAGTAGGTAAGAGAATTTGTTAATCTACTGAGTTGATCATATTTTATTAAAGTGAACATTGTAAAATGCAGGGATGTGGAGTTCAATAAAATATCTACCTATCTAAGGGACAGGTTGCTTTATAAATCTACTTGTCCTGTAAAAAAATCTACTTGTCCATTTAGTGCTATGTAATGCAGCAACAAATTATGGTAGCAATCTCAATATATAAGAGCTCTGATAATAGCCTTTCTGATTATGCTAGGGCTAATACTATAGTAGGCCTTGAATACTAGCAATTTATTTATTTTACCACCTCTCCGCAGATCTACATACTGAGGCTGGAGAAAGCAGTAAGCAATAGTTCCAGGGATTAAATGGCCCATTGAGTCTGTGCAATAATAACTTGTATGTTGTAAGGTTTTTCACCAGCTTTTCTCTAATATTTTTCTACACTGAGAAAAGGTTGGACATTTACTTCTGACAAGGGCAAAAGTAAAACTTCTTCCAGGGTTGGGAAAAAAGTGAGCTTGTAAACGCTTAACATACTTTCGTATGAGCAAATCACAGATGCATATTTGCTCGTGCTAAAATACAGTTCACAAATATTTTCTAGAAGTACGATTTCCTGGTCTACTTCTGTAAATTCTTATGAATTCATTAAATACATAAATCTGCACTAATGCTAAGACCTATACCATGGGTGCACTTTAATGACTTTCTTGAAGAACTGGGCCCCTAATTAAGTCTGGTGTTTTTTTAGTAAAATTCTCTCTCTATCCATCGATCAGTTGGTGAGTGATAGCATTCTGCTCTTTCACAAGAATCGTATCGGCACACAAAGTGCCAGCAACTACCATGGCAATGTGTGCTTTTTGAGACCAGAAAATATTCTATTTTTTGCCAATGTTTGGGCCTGGCAACTCTCACAATAATAAAGTTTTACAAGAGCCATTTTGAAACAAGACACGCTTTGACAAAACCAAAAGAATGATGACTACCAATCCCGGACCTATTGGGTTTTCCTATTCTTGTTTAATTTCATATTTCCCATAATCTTGTTGAAACTGGTGACACTGATTTTTCATTCTGAACAGGTTTTGAAAATACTAGCGTTCATCAATACATTTTTCTAAATGGTGCTTCTAAGAACTGGTACCTACAATCTTACAGTTGTTAAGCAAAACAATTTTTTTCCTAGTTGCATCGAACCTTTTATTTTTTTTTAAGTTCAAATCTTTTTTATTGAGCAATAACAAAAATGATAACGGCATAAGGCATCAGTAGAATTACAATCGTATTGTAATAATGCTGCAATCAAACATGGATCAGTACATATAAAACAATACATACATACAGTAAAGGAAAATAAAGTATATTGAAAACAAGAAATTAAACATCAGTCCGGATCTGTAGAAGAGATGAGATGAATGAATAAACACAATAATATACCAACATTGCATTCTTACGGTTGTACACAGTTCCGTAGAGCCCTCCATCCAAATCTAGCCATATAATACCATGTATACTTGTATACTTTGTCGTCCCTGCACAGTGTGTCTAAGCCCATGGGTACAAGTTATAACCAGTACAGTTCATGCAGCGGGCACCCCAAACTTTACTAAGTATAGACCTTTTATTTTTAAAGCAGAAAGTCATCAATCTTGCTTTCAAGCTTCTGGAAATATTTGCATGTAATCAGAGAGCATCTGGGAGCCTTAATGCTAGTCTCATATTGCCTAACTTTGCAAATGTATGTACATATTTTTACTGGAAACACTGTAGTGGTTCCAGAGGCCTGTGTTCGAACTCATGTTCACAGGTTCAAATCCCGGCGGGTCCACTCAGCTTTTTATCCGTCTGAGGTCGATAAAATGAGTACTATTGAGTTGAGTGGCAATAAACATTTGTTGTTCAGCGCCAAGATGCCTCTAGATGAACCTGCGCTTTACAAATACGCATGTTATGTTAGTAGTGCAGTTCCAGCTTACAACATTTGGACTCACACTAATAATAAAGGCTTTGCATTAATAAACCATAAATACAAGTTCGAACAGCATTAACGTATGGACGCAAAGATTACCTCAACTACAGACAATTCCCTACCCTGCTCCATAATGTGGTACTGTAAACTGGCAACCAAAGGATTTGTGCTGCAGGGGGTTAGGACGACTTGTCCCAGGGACAAAATAAACATAATAACTTGCTGTCCCTGACCCCCCCAAAATATGTCCTGGTCGTCGGGCTATAGGAATTCCACACCCCTGAAAATGTCACCCCCTTTTCTCTACTGTGCAGGTTTACAGCACCCTGAATCCATCGCTTAACCTTAGATCACAATGTAATCTAATAATTTAAAGTCAGTAACCCTACACTTGGTGACCTCATCCTGTGTTATAGTTGTTATCGGGGATTCCCTTTAGTGTGCCAACCAATACAATAGCTCTATCACTTAGCTGCAGTGTTCAGCAGTGTTTTATCATGTTTGTTTTTTAGGTCGCGCCTGGGCAGCACATGCGCTGCTCTGCGAGGCATGCTGTATTAAGGATAGGCATAGAAGTTCCGCCCATTTCACGGCCATCTTTTCAATTGGCTCTTGTTACTGTCCTTGCGAAATCGTTGCTTT
Organism: Lissotriton vulgaris; assembly: GCF_964263255.1. Classification (NCBI taxonomy): domain Eukaryota; kingdom Metazoa; phylum Chordata; class Amphibia; order Caudata; family Salamandridae; genus Lissotriton; species Lissotriton vulgaris. Next base: position 678,744 of record NW_028243976.1, read on the forward strand.
TCATTTGTAAATAGACTTAATAGTCCCTCCTTGGTACTGCCTTTTCTGAATTTGTAACCTCCTATAACGATTGGACTTTTTACTTGTTGTTACACAGTTTGCTTTATAAGTCAGTGAGTACTATTTTCTTTAATGATATTCTCCTATTCTACCCATGACATTGCAGCACGCTTTTAATAATGTATTTATTCAAATTACAGCGTGGTCCGCTTTAACTATAGTGGCTATGTTTATTTAAATCATTTTACAGCGCTGGCCTCTTTCACATTAGCAGCCGCGCTTATTTAATTAACAGTGCTGGCCTCTTTCACTTTAGCGGCTGTGCTACAGAACTTTTCTAAATTAATTCATTTTTTAAAAAACTTTGGGTGAAAGTGCCCCATATGCGCTTTCACTTTAATGTTGGCCGCGCCCTTTTCTTTAGACGCTGCTCCTTGCAACCTGAATAAGGGAGCAGCTTCCAAAGAAAGGGGCTTGGCCACCATTAAAGTGGTCACACATTTGCTAGAGTTTGAGCTATTGGCATTAAAAATAACATGGTCTTTTATATATGTGTTCCTTTAAAAAACTCAAAAATAAAAAGCATTGTCATTTACAATGCGAATAGCTAAACACTCGCAAATGCGAGACCTATTGCATTGAAAATTCTTGTTTGCTCTTGCATTTAGGCTGTTTACAGATGTTCTGCTTTTCTGTTTTTCTTTCTAGTTTATAGCTTTTGTATGCATAATTTTTGTTTTACATCAAAAAGTCTGGTTTGTTGTAGCATATGTATTGCACATTATTATTTTTTTTTTTTTAATAGTTGCCTTTAAGGAGCGTCCCTTGACGGCTTTCTGTGGCTAGGCTGTTGATGGCTGAAGCTTCTTAATCTTATGCTTTGCTGATGGCCTCTAAACATACTAAACAGCAGCTATATTGAGAAGTATTTTCTAAGGAAGGAGGTGTGGCGCCGCGGCCAGGGCGACTGACTCCGGAATCTGGGGATCACAGTTCGATCCACCGCGCTGGCAGTAGATTAGCCCAGCACCATGTGACTCTGGGCAATAGCTTGCTTAATCTTCCCGACGGCCCCCAGCGCCTAGAGTCCCTAACGGGTGATTGTTCGCGCTTTACAAATGTGGATAGTAGTAACATAACATGAAGACTTTTCACATTCGATTATCTTAAAGACCTTCTCCCTTCATGTGGTGTTGCATCGATTTGTTATGTGCACAAAGCACAACTTTGCATTAGACTGAGTTGAAGCCAATTTTAAACTTCTCTGATTCTTTAATAATGCTTTAAAAAACAAAAAAAACAGCCAAGTTATCAGTTTTCTTTGACATGATTTGGTATCATCGGTCTTTCATCCCAAGTCAAGTCAAGTCAAGTCAAAATTTATATAGCGCACTACATACCCAGAGGGTCTCAAGGCGCTTGAGGAGGGGGGGGTTTACTTATCAAATATCCAGGTTTTAAGCTGTTTTCTGAAGGCTAGGTGGTTTCGAGTAAGGCGGAGGTGGATGGGAAGGGAATTCCAGGTTTTGGCCGCTAAGTAGGAGAAGGATCTTCCCCCCCCATGGTGGCTTTGTGGATGCGCGGAACAGCGGCGAGGGCTTGGTTGGACGAACGCAGTTGGCGGGTGGGAGTGTAGAAGGAAATGCGCGTGTTGAGGCAGTCAGGTCCAAGTTCGTAGAGGGCTTTGTGTGCGTGGGTGAGGAGACGGAACATTATCCTTTTGTTGACGGGGAGCCAGTGAAGGTCTTTCAGGTGACAGGAGATGTGGTCTGTGCGGGGGATGTCTAGTATGAGTCTGGCTGAGGCGTTTTGAATGCGTTGGAGTTTTTTCAGCAGTATTGCGGTGGTGCCGGCGTAAAGGGTGTTCCGTAGTCCAGACGGCTTTTATCCAGTGCGTGGGTGACCGTTTTTCTTCTTTCGGTGGGGATCCAGCGAAATGTTTTTTTGAGCATGCGTAGGATGTTGAAGCATGATGATGAGACGGCGTTGACTTGTCTGGTCATCGAGAGAGAGGAATCCAGGATGATGCCCAGGTTCCGTGCGTGGTCCGTCGGTATGGGAGCTTTTCCTAGGGCCGTTGGCCACCAGGAGTCGTCCCAGGCAGAAGGGGATGCCCCTAAGATGAGGACTTCCGTTTTGTCCGAGTTCAGTTTCAGACGGCTGTGCTTCATCCACTCTGCTACTTCTTTCATCCCTTCATGAAGGTTGGTTTTGGCGGTGGTTGGGTCTTTGGTGAGTGAGAGGATCAGCTGAGTGTCATCAGCGTAGGAGATGATGCTGAGGTTGTGCTGACGTGCAATGGTTGCGAGGGGGCTCATGTAGACATTGAAGAGGGTAGGGCTGAGAGAAGATCCTTGTGGAACGCCGCAAATGACTTCGGTGGCCTCTGACTTAAAAGGGGGGAGGCGGACTCTGAGTTCTTCCAGCGAGGAACGAGATGATCCAGTCTAATGCTTTTCCTTGAATTCCGATGTTGCTGAGGCGTTGTATTAGGGTACTATGACAGACTGTGTCGAAGGCTGCGGAGAGGTCGAGGAGGATGAGGGCGACTGTGTCTCCGTTGTCCAGTAGTGTTCGAATGTTGTCTGTTGCTGCGATGAGGGCGGTCTCGGTGCTGTGTTTGGCTCGGAAGCCAGACTGTGAGGAGTCGAGTGATTTGTTGGCCTCGAGGAAGGCGGCGAGCTGATTGTTGACGGCTTTCTCAATTACTTTGGCAGGGAATGGGAGGAGCGAGATGGGGCGGTTATTTTTGAGTTCGGTGGGGTCAGTTGTGGGTTTCTTCAGAAGGGCGCTGAGTTCGGCGTGTTTCCATTCTTCTGGGAATGTGCCGGATTTGAGGGAGCAGTTGATGACGTCTCGGAGATGGGGTGCGATAATGGAGTCTGCTTTGTTGAAGATGTGATGGGGGCAAGGGTCTGTGGGGGATCCGGAATGTATGGAGTTCATTAGGCGAATGGTGTCATCTGTGGTGATTGGGTTCCAGTTGAGAAGGTTATTCGGGGGGTGCTGGTTCGGAGGTGAGAGGGGTTGACTGGTTTACGGGTTGGTTGTCAAAGCTGTTAAGAATGTCGGCGATTTTGTCATGGAAGAAAGAGGCGAGGGAGTCGCAGAGGACTTGAGAGGGGGTGATGTCGTTGGAGCTGGCGGTGGGGTTGGTGAATTCTTTGATGTTGAAAAGTTCCTTGCTGTTGTGGGCGTTGTTGTCTAGTCGGTCTTTGAGTGCTGATTTCTTGGCTGTCCGGATTAGTTGGTGGTGTTTGCGGGTGGCGTTTTTGAAGGTGGCTTGGGTGATGGTGTTTGGGTCTTTTTTCCAAGTTTTTTCAAGGGAGCGGCAGAGTTTCTTGGATTTCTTAAGGTCATCATTAAACCATGGGGCGTTCTTGCTTCCTTGCTTGATTTGATGTTTTTTCAGGGGTGCTAGTTTGTCGGCGGTTTGGGTTAACCATTGTGTGAGGTTGATGGCGGCTTGGTTAGGGTTCGTCGAATAGGCAGGGTTTTTTTGAAGAAGTGATGTGGAGATTTGGTCGATTTTGTTCCAATTTTGTTCCAATTTCTTCGCAGAGTTGGTTGAGGGTGGTTGTGGATCGTGGTCTTATTGTAAATGAAGTGGATGCACCTGTGGTCCGTCCAGTGGAGGGTTGTGGAGTGAGTGAAGGAGATATGCTTGCTGGAGGTGAAGATAGGGTCGAGTGTGTGTCCTGCATAGTGGGTGGGGGTGTTAACAAGTTGTTTGAGTCCGAGATTGGCGAGATTGTCCAGGAGGGTGGTAGTGTTCCTGTCGTTGCTCTTTTCCAGATGGAAATTGAGGTCTCCCAGAAGAATGTATTCTTCTGAGGGGAGGGCGTGTGGGGTGATGAAGTCAGTGATGTCTTCGCTGAATTGAGTACGGGGTCCTGGGGGTCTGTAGAGGAGGGGGCCTCTGAGTGTGGTCTTGGGGTCGGTGTGGATCTGGAAGTGGAGGTATTCGGCGATAGCGAGGTTGTCTTCTGAGGTGGTTGAGACGCGGATGGTGTTCTTATGGACGATGGCGATGCCTCCTCCTGTTTGCTTGGTGCGGTCCTTACGGATGATCTTGTAGCCGTCCGGGATGCCTATGGCGGTGTCTGGAGCTGATGAGGCATTCATCCAGGTTTCTGTTAGGAAGGCGACGTCCAGGGAAATGGTGTTGAGTAGGTTCCAAAGGTCGATGGCGTGTTTGTGAACAGAGCGGGTGTTGAGAAGGATGCATTTAAGGTGGTTGGTGTCGGATCTCTGTTTGGTGTTTGTGGATTTGGTGTGGGTCTCGATGGAGTCGTACTTGCAGGAGTGGCAGGTGAAGGGTCCATGGTGTGTCCCGGTGCGGCCTGGGCACAGTTAGGGAGTCGGCCGGGGTTAAGTGTTAGGAGGGTGGATGGGTCGTATGTAATGCGGGAGGGGTGGGTGATGCGGGGACCAGGGGGTTGATAAAAAAAAATAAAAGTTCATTTATTGGGAGGTACAAGCGAAAAGGACATTCATTTGACAATAGTCCTATAAGAATTGTCTGTTAAGGGTAACTTATCAAACTGCGATGATCTTTACATATGGAGATCGGTTCCCGTTCTCTTTTTCATGTTCTATGTTAATTTTTTCTTTATTTTAATATCTTGTGTTTCTCTTGTTTAAATTTATAATTTATTCCACAGATGTATGCAATATATCGTTGAGCTGGAATTGAGCAATGACCGATTCGCCTTTTGATAATTTAATTATAACCCGATTACGTTCGAATGTGTGGCGCTGCAGAGCGAAGCAACAAGCCGCCTAGCGTAGTAGACTCGGAAATGTTATTTGACTTCGTGCTTCCTTATGCCCCTACCCATGCCATTCAATTTTATTGCTCATCTTCAATATTAACATTATGCCTCAATTGTCATGCAAATGCTCTGGATGTTACTTTATTAAAATCAATAAAAATCATTTATAAAAAAAAATAGGGTAACTGATCAAATCAAATGGATGTAGATGTGAATATTATATTTCATGCTGACTATCTAGAGTGATAAGTGTAAGTAGCTGGGTGATGAATATGATAGCGTAAAAGGTCGAAGCAACTTGACCAGTGCATTAAATAAGTCGCCTCCCGCCCCATACCCTCCCCCCCACCAAAAAGGCAGCATTTCAACTTGCTTACAGAATGCTAGTGCCGGTGTTCAATTCAACATCATGTTGAGAAGAGATGTGCAAGAGAAAACCTTTCAGACGGACGGGGCACCATGGTGCAGCTCTGTCTGCTGCCAGGAGAGCAATGCACAAGGTATACTAATATGGAACCGCTGATGGATAGATGGTGGAAAGTGGGATCCTTGGGCATCGGATCATCAGACGGACTGTTTTCCATATGCATATTATGTTAAATCTCTATGTATGTATACCTCTTAGGTGTGGTTATGGATCTACATATTTGTATATTTTCCTCCCACTGCAGAGGGGAAAAAACTAATCTTCCCAAACCTCGCTAAACCACCACTCTGACTCATCCTATTTCTCTTCCAAAATATCCCCTACTCCCACTCTGACTCATCCCAAATCTCTTCTCCTACTATGGCTCCCAAATAACCATTTCTAAACTCTTCCCTCCTCTAACCATCCTTTATTGTATTCATTTAACTAACAGACTTTCAGATCTACTACTCCCAATAACAATTTATATTTCCTTGTACTAATCCACCACTTTAGGTTCTGGAGTAGCGCGCTACTTGCTGAAAAGCACCTCATCAGGGGGATATTGAGAGCTATATAAATACAATTGAATTGCCTGGGCTCCCTTTTCCAAGTAGTGATGCAGCGGTGCTGTCCGTGCCCTGCCTGTCCTAGTGTTTACTGAGCTCCGGCCCTCGATCTAGGTAAAGGTTCACCTCGCTGCACCCAGGAGTATGCAAGTGAAGTAAAGGTATGTTTACTGACACATTCCTTTCTAGGGACGGGCGCAGTATTTCACTGAGCTGTGAAATGTTTGAGTTTGTCCACTGGCACATACCATCTGCAATCATTCTGTAGCATACACCTCTGGGCAGGGTCTGCAAGAGGTCCAGCCATGAGTTAGCAGACTCCTCTTCAGAATGTGTTGCTTGCTTGGAGCAACAGTTCTTTTTAGTTTTCTACCCGTGCAAATGAATGATACGAATTGTGTAACAAAACCAAATGTGTTCTCACTAGTATTGTGATTAACTAGCTCGTGCTCATTAGACAATCAATGAAATTAAGTATTTGTTGAAGAGTATGCAGTGTCATGTACAAGTAAATGTGTCACTTAGATGGAAAACGATGGTATGATTAGTATAAAGTCGTTTTGATAAGTGAAGCAGATGAGGACTTTGCGGGGGAAACAAACTTTAGGACTTTTTAAGTATTTCTAACTTTGAATAAATCTATGCCTTTATAGTTTACTCTATTTGTGTCCTACTGTCACTAAATAGATGAAGTTATCAGCAAGTATTTGGTTAAAACCTTCTAAATCTCATCTGGCCCATAAGTTTTACCTGTCTTGTACTGATGGGTAATTATTTTATACGATCTCGTCAACTTTTTAATTAATGATGGCTCGACCAGATAACCCAGTATAAAAACATTGCATTCTGCACCCCACCCCCTCTTCTGTTTGTCTAACCCCTTTCATTCTTGATTTCGTTTGGGAATATAGTCAACACTTTGTGCAGTTTTCCCCCCTTGCCAACCAGTCCCACACTAGGGCCCTTGGGATTCTTTGTATGATATAAACCTACAAGACTTCATCAGTCTGTTGTTCTTATGTGTTTACACCGTTGCTTCCATGACTGCTTGTCTCCTTTTTAGGTCTCGCCTGGCGAACGCAGCGCGAAGCGTTGCCTTGAGCGAGAAGTATTGTTACTGAGTTCCCTTTCACGGGAGACAAGAGATGGGCACGCGCAAGAGACAGACTGGAAAGGTGGACGCGCGCGTGAACAGGAAATGTTCACGTGCATAGGGCTCAGCTCGCTCCCTCTCTCCCCTCCCTCCCTGTCTATGCGCACGCAGGACAGGAGATTTGCACGCGCGCTCGCAACACCAACAGCATTCTAAAATGCGCCTCGGCGTGCTCCTGTTGCCACCTCACTCGGGCCAAGCCTAGTTATTCAGTGCGCGCTCGCACAATGCTGACAGTTTTTAGGTAACGCGTGTGCAGTATGCCCCCGTGAAGTCAACTGCGGTGACGGAGACTGCTTCCCAGCCCGCCGCAGCCTCTTACAGGCCCCAACTCCTTGCCCCTCCCTTCTTAGCTCGGACTCCTGTCGGGGACTTACTCTTTACTCTCACTTCCCTTTTGTTTTTACGTACCTGTCCTTCCCTCCCTCCCCCGCCGTTGGAATCAGGCAAGCTGCATGATTTCAGCCCCCACCCCCTAAAGCCAGATGAGCTGGTTATGCCTGTTTTATCGAGTGAGTAGAAGAAGGATATTTTAGAGGGGGGATTTAATGAGGCGAGTGAGAAAAGGTGTCAGAGTGCGTGTGAGTCAGCGACCTGGGACACCAGAAGGATCTTTAACCCGTTGGCTGCTGCCGTCGGCCAACGGTCGTCGCGAGCACTACCTTGATAGTGCTGCGAATGTCCGTTGGCCGACGCTGCCCTATCTGTTTTTCGAACGTTCAGCACTGGAGCTGAACGTTCGACGCAGCAAACGGGTTAAGAAAGAAATGAGTGAGAAGAAGGCGGTAAGCACTTTTCTTTTCGTGCGCGCAAATTCTTGTTTGGTTTCCGCAGCGAAGAGAGAAGAAAGGGGACGTCTGGGAAGTGTGCAGTTTCTTCTGCCCTCTGCCCTCTGCTTCAGCGTGCGCCATATTCCATCCAAGGCTGCCTCTAAGCGCTTTGCTGATGAGACACTCTAACAGCAATATTGAGCCCTGAGGACTCTGAGTCCTGGGTCTGTGACTTCTGAGGGAGCTGAGAGTAGGTTTACAAAGGAGGGTCTGTGGCAGGTTGTGGACTTACAAGTCTTTCTCGTTGTGAGACAGGCCAAGTGTCTGGGCCTTGTATACACAGATGCTGCCTTTCTCTGTATGGAGTAGAATCTGGTAAACATCCTCCCTGCAGATAGAGTGGATGGTGCAGTCCTGTAGGCCACTAGGGACTTGCTTAGGGTCTCAGACAGGCGAGGCTTTGCTAGGTAAGAGAGACGGGCAAGGCTCAGGATCTTTAGACTTTCTCTCGTCTGTACCTGCAGCCGGTGCACCGAGTCTGGCTGCTTTGGCTTGCATTAGCACGAGGAGAGTCAGGCCAGGAAATGCCACTGCCCTCCGCACTGGAAGGCTAGGTTCAAAGTCCAGGCAGGGCATCGGAGTCTTTAGTAATACGTCTCATCCCTCCTTAGTAAAGTGATCAAGTTTGCCTCCCATAAGCTCTTCAATCTCTTTAGAGAAACACACTCACTTCCTCTCATCACCAGGTAGGCTGGATTTCAGCTAAACATCGGACAGTCACTTCTCATGAGCTGCTGACAGAGTTCACCTGAATAAGCTGGTCAGATAAGTAGACGCGCTACTCCAAACTTCTGGGTAGGGGGTTCTTTGACAACAGAAGAAATGAGCGGACAAGCACAGTGTGGGTGCATGCAATAGGTCTCGCATTTGTTAAAGTTAGAGATGTTGGCATTGAAAATGACAGTTTTTTATTTTTTGCTTTTTTATACCATTGCCAATGGTGCTATGCAAATATAATAACTCTACTACAAATAAAAAAACAAAAGTAAAAAACATTGTTATTTTCAACGCCAACAGCTCTAAGTTTAACAAACGCGAGACCTATTGCATTGCAAATGCTTGTTGATGATGTCATTAACCTACTTCTCTGATCACGTTATTATTATTATCCTTCCTTGTTTCACCCAAATGCTGACTACCTACCCATTTCTGTGGCCTCTCTTGAGTCCCATAGTAGCCGCTAGTCTTCTTTTTGTTTTCTATTCTGGTTTAGTGGTGTGTAAGCGCTGATGCATTACCCATATGCCCCTACAGTGCTAAGGCCACCTGAAAACAACTCTGGAAAACGGAGACTCTTGAAATCGGTGGGCCCTGCTATGGGCCTTAGTTTAAATCAAGTTTTTTTTCATTGCAACTTAGAGTTCCCCCTACTTAAACGTAGGTAACATGGTCCTGCATTGCGAGCCAGCCCTGTACTAGCTTCCTAAGGCTGCTTAAGGTGAGCCTCTGTGAGAGAGACCTAGGTAGCTTTATCCCCTGGGTATGGAAGCATGGGCGGTGCCACATTATTTGCTAGCACAGAGAGACGTGTTTGACGTATTATGACTCCATTCGAGGTCAAGAATGAGGTTAGCGAAACACAATTTACTGACACTGAAAGTCCAAAGTGTACAACTGATTTAGAACATAGAAGCGTTTTGTGAGTTCTTCTAGAGAAGGGATTCTCGAAATGCGGCCCGGGGGGCTGTCTTGAGTTCCTCCTGACCTTTACATTCATTCATCTGGTGAAGAGCAGCACTGGGCTTCTGTTTACTTGACTGAATGTGAACATTCAGAAAGCATACATTTATTTACACTTTAACTAAAGTAAAAGAAAAGAAGCAAAGAAGTTGTCCTGCACATCTTGTATTTTGGAACACGTTAGTTTTTAGAGATATTGTGCAGAAACATTATTTTTCAGAATCTGATAATATATCAGATTAGAAGCGTTAATGAAATGCACTTTTTGAAGAGACTAAGGTGAAACGCTTCTATCACTGCATTGAGAGGCATTTTTTCGAAGTGATAATTTTCAGACATGAACCTAGAAACATTCACATACCTCTTTCTGCCCCGCCAACAATGCCATGAGTGAACCAAGATGCAAGTCATTTGTCATGTGTCCCCTCTTGGTGGTCTAGGTTGTAATACTTGGTACAACATTATAGTTTATTGAATCAAACAGAAGAGGCAGCGTTTTTGTATAGCACACATCCTGAACTCAAATATTTCAAGGTGCTCTTATATGCGATAAATAAGAAAAGGGAAATAAAACAATTGCCTAGGCTCACACAGTTGGTCAAACGGCATTGACTGGATTGAGCGCAGTCTCTGGTTTCACAAGGTACAATTCGGCCACTTGATGAGTTTCTCTTTACCTTTCACGGTTTATAGCAAAAGTAAATTCTTGGTCTTTAAGTCTTGAGGTGAAAGTGTGGGTGGCGAATGAGCAACATGAGGGCTCTGTTTGTTTTGGGCTGGAGGATCCAGTGGATCCATGAGCAAAGCCAGGCAGCTGAACTCGAGCCTTCTGTGACTCATCCAGCTCTATCAAATAATGACAATTAAGGGGACTGAAGCATATGAAAGATATGATTTGATCCTCATAATAACACCATGCTTCCATATCCCTGTCATGTACATGCTTCGCTTCCCCTACGCTCACCATAAACCATCACTGACCCTCACCCTGCTTGCATCAACGTGACCCTCAGACCTGCTAGAGTGAACTTTTTGGCCCCTGGAAAAATATTTGTGAATGCCCATGCTTTAAAGAATTTCATCCTGTTTAATATCCATACTGAAGTCCCTTTTTAGCTTAAATTCTGTCCTTTATTTACTTAAGTTATCTTACATATCTTAGGCGTGACACTTCTACTCTGTCCAGAGAGAACAATGGTTACCATGCCAGATTTGACTAGTCTAACCAGTGCTGCATGTGTATTGGACAGCACAAAAAGCTGGTCTGGATGAGCAAGCCTCTCCTGACCGGGGAAACTCGAGATATGAATGTGCATGAAATACCAGTCGGTGCCCAAGATGTTGTCTTGACATTTTCTAAGGGCTCGCCAGGCCTATTGTTTATTAAATGCAGATACGAAGGAGCTCTTCACTCACAGGAACAGAGGTTATCACAGGCTATTTTTTCTTTCTTAAAGTGCCATTTGTCACACCTGTTTGCATGTTGTGTTTTGCTAGATCTTTCAAAGTAACCCGAGAGACTGTACTTCTCCTCACCCTCAGGCCCTCTCCTTCTCCAGGACTGATGACTAATGTGAACTACATATACATTGGCACAGCATGTAGCGCTGGATAACACTTCCCAGACCTTCTTGTAGAACCCTGTGCTGCCTTCTATGAAGGCACAGACGCCGAGACCGCGGACTCTTTTGACGCGTCCTGGAAACCTCAGGAATCTGGATTAAGACCAAAACGTGAGGCGTGCCCCCGTGCTACTATACTATCGAGTGAGAAAAGGAGGAGAAAGGATTACCCCCTCTTAGAGCCGGCAAATGCACAGACGCCGAGGTGGTGGACATATCGACGCATCCCGGCAGCCTTGGTGACCTGGTTAAAGAGAAAGATGAGGCGCGCCTCTGCTTAATATTATTATCAATTGAGGAGAGGAGAAAGGATTTGTACCCTATCCTCACCTACAGAAAGAATACTCCCACATAAGCGCCTTCCTCTCAAAAAATGGTTTCAGCTCAAAATAGATGTGCCAGAACCAGTAACACCGATTCTCCAGAATTGGAGGTCGCACATCTAAGACAGCGAGAATAAGAGAAGCTGCGTGGTCCTGATGAGAATTCTAGAAAGCGCAGGAGTTCGAAACACGTGGACCATTTCATGTTATTAGCCATAAGGATATAAAACAGAGTCCTAATTGTTTAAATCTTCAAAGTTTTTTGATGTGTAATATCATTTACTATGGCTTGTTTTAGAGATCAGGACTAAAAAGTTTCAAAAAAAGAAATATTCAGAGTGTGTGTTGTATGTGCGGCAAATGAATGCAAAGGCAGTTTGAAGAGAGTATGAGAGTGAGAAAATGGGAGAATGCTGATTGGGAGTAGAAGATTCTATGATTCAAAATTGGCAGTGATGTGTTCAAAAAGATGATGGAAATGTCTAAATTTTGATATGTGAAAAAATAAAGAAAAAGAAAGATTTATTTCAGACAGAAAAAGAAGTCTATGGTACATGTTGTTGTATTCTCAATATGGCCACTCGCGAAAAAGAGTTTGAATAAGTAGGCAGTAAGTTCTTTTGTCTTCTATGTAGGGCATCCTAGGTTTATCGCTCTGGGTGAGAGGTTCTGGCCCATTTGCTGATGTCTTGATCTCTTAGCTCATGGGTACTCGTAAACATTTTCCCAGGGGCTACACAATATGGTCAGTGGTGTGCCCAAGGGCCACATTGATGCCAACATGGTATGGGGTAAGATGTGTGTTGGGGATGTGAAGCATATTCATGGTGTGATCACTTAATCATGGAGTTATTTTGAGAGTATGAGTCCATACTGCCCTCTAAATGAATCCCCTAGTCTCTAGAAGTCATACCTTTGCCAATACTGTTATGCAGTATCTGAATCGCTATCCCTCTACCAGCCTTCTCTACTTGCTATCACTATCTCTGGTGAGTCAGGAGTAAAAAAATAAGTAACTTCCTTATTGAATTAGAAGGAAATAGAATTGCACAATGTAAAAGCAAAAAAACATATGGTCAATCCTGGATTACTCACTTGACTAAATTGTGCAATCCTAGGGAATTGTTTTATTATACTATGCCTCCCTTTTCTTCACTCCACATGTAAGAGCACCTTGAAATATATGTGTAAAGGATATGCACCGTACAAAACTTTCTGCTGTGGTTGATTTAATAAACTATAATGTTGCCCATGTATAACAACAACCTATGCAACCCAGAGGGTTCGACTGGACAACTGACTTGCCTAGTTAGTTCATCATTGGCATTGTTGCCAGGGTGGGAGGAGGCATGAATGTTTCTACGTTTTTTTTTTAAACTATCACTTTTAAAATATACTTCTCAATGAACTGATCTGCATGTTAATGAACATTTTGAAATTTGGAGAGACTTTGCCATTTTTATGCAGGTTTTTTGAAAGAGGTCTTAAAAATGAACGTGTTCCTATAGTTAAATGGTGCAGGCTGCCGTTCAGCAGGGGCCAGCATGTGAAGTTTCGGAGGGCCGCAAGCAGCCCCCGAGCCGTACTTTGAGTATCACTGACTTGGCTGCTTTAAGCATTGCTTTTTAGAGGGTGTCAGCATGAAATAATTAACGGGACCGCCTTTGCACAGTAATTTCATTTTTCTCTCATATCTAACCTCAATGGAAGCTGGCAAGAATTTTCCTATTTAGGCAAAATCTACCTACATCCGCAAATTTCTTAGAATTTGGTTTTGCCTTTTTACAGTCCAGTAATGTGTCATTTTCCTGAAAACGACATGTATCTCGTGAAAAAATACTGCTCTCTTTTAATCTCTGACACGTTGCTGTCTTGGTCCAAGGTATGCGAGAACTGTGTCCTGCGTGTCCCCTGTTCGGACTGGAACCCCGCCTTGGTGCTTTATCGCTGCCTTATCGGGGATATGGTTGCTGGCTGTCTCCTTCCAGTCAGTGCCTTCTGTTAGGAGCTGGCCTTGAACAGCCGATAGCAGATAGCATATCTCCACAGGAGCCAGCGTCGAAAGCAGGGCCGTAAAAACGATGTAGATACCGTGCATTGTTTCCCGAGGATTTGCAGACGGTGCGTTACCTAAGGAGGTTTCAACCCCAAGGCCTGCCCACTTTCTGCAACCGTGACTCTTGTGTAAGCTGGAAATGGCGGAGCAGTGACGGGGTGAACCTGCATGCCTCAAGTGCAGGCTGTTCCACGTGGTCCTCTGTATTGTTGTGGGGTTGTGAAGGGATGGTTACACAGCCTGCTATCTGATGCCACGTGCTGCTGATCTTGAAGTCTGCTCGACTTAACTCGCTTCCTCCTTTGTACTCTAGCAGGGAGGACTTTGCATCTTCATCATGGCAGAAGCCCACCAGGCCGTGGCTTTCCAGTTCACAGTCACCCCAGAGGGCATTGACCTGCAGCTCAGCCAAGGGGTGCTCAAGCAGATCTACCTCTCTGGACTGCGCTCCTGGAAGAAGAAATTTGCACGACTTAAGGTAAGACATGAGCGATTCTTCTGGAAGGAGTTGTGCACTTGAAGGAAGCATACCGCACACGCACCTTCTACATCACTCACTGCACCGCATAAAGAGAGCGCGCACACACACCATCTTGCTCTTTCATCATCACATGAAACATCTTATTCAGCGACAGGCAATGCAGTACATAAACATGATATACAGCCCACGAGAAAACACACGTATACACATGCAGAACGTATGAGAAAAAGGGCAGAGCTGGAAAAAATAGGTGCTGCCAATGGTACAGACCGTATCCTTGGAGTGAGCGTGACTGTATGGGTGTTTCCCTCCGCCTGCCCTAGTGGTGATGGTGGCACATACCTACGGGCATTAGTATATGCTCACCAGGAAATAGGCACGTAGGCCTGTATATGTTATGTTTTTGTGTTGTCTAAGATCCTGAGTCATCATGTTAGCCGCCAGTCTCCCAATTCCCAAATTCTGGAGTTTAAAGCACAATTGTTCGTCATCTAGCACTTTGCTAACTCTGATCCAATCATTCTTCTGTTATAGAACTTGTTGATATTAGTTTCATGCCCCCATTCCCTGCAACACCTGCCTGACGTATTGTGCTTAGCGTTGGATGGATCGAAAGATGCATTTATCCACTGTTTCCATGAGACTCGAGAAAGAAGAGTCATGTCAGCTGGGTTGGATTCCCCTTCCTCTCTTTTCCTTGTCTCTCAGTACTCTAAATTGAATGCTCCAGGTGATGGGTAGCACGGGAGCAGTGACCTCGTGCCTCTTAAGAGGCAGCCACGGGATTCCTCATTCGGGAAATATTTGAAGGATGGAGGCTAGAGCAAATGGTCTGCAGTCCTGTGTGATTATCATCCGTAATATTCGTGACCTCTGCCTACGGGGTCCAACCTGGTCCGACTTCCCAAGCTGGGTAAGCAAACTTGTTGTTGGCCGTTTATTGAACTGTTGCCACAATCCAGTTAAAAAAGATAATCTTTTTGTGTTGATAAACACACATCCAGCTTGCGCATTTACCAACTAGCTGTATTCACGCAGCCTGCTTGAGAACATAACATGTAGCTGGGAGAAATCTCACATTTGCAACCCCACCATCAGTTTTTACCAACCAGGATGGAATAACATCGGAAAATTCTCGTCATCATGTGAATATACCCAGACAGTGTCATGTTAGTTGCTTTCAATATCGGTTTGTGTTTCATCTCACAGATACCCCTCTATCAGAGCCTTTTTCTTGGGCTCCTCAGCAAATACAAAAGCGTGGTGAAACTTCAGATGTCACCATAGGTGTAGGAATGGGCTCCTTTTTTAGGTTTCGCTGGGGGACGGAGCCGTTAGGCTCCTCCTCCAGAGAAATCTATTGAGTACAGTAAGGCACTCTGGAACACGCCCCCGTCCCATTGGCTAGCTCCATAAATGGAGCCTAGCCATTGGACGAGGGGCCTGTCCATCAATGCCGGACCAGACACGGGGGCGTTCCCGAGATTCTTTGGCTTTTGCCGACGTCACGCGACGCCGGGAACGCCCCCGAGTCTCCTCCGGCCGGGCCGTGCTTGCTGCTGTCCTGCCTTGTGTCCCTCCTCCCGCCGTCCCCACGTTTCCCGCCTCCCTCCCGCCGTCCGTTCCTCTTGTGTCCTTTCCCGCCCCCCTCCCGCCCCCTGTGTCCTCTCCCGCCCCCTCCCGCCGTCCGTTCCTCTCGTGTCCTTTCCCGCCCCCCTCCCGCCCCCTGTGTCCTCTCCCGCCCCCTCCCGCCGTCCGTTCCTCTCCCGCCCCCCCCTGTCCTCGTAGGTGCTTGTTTTATGTTGACCACGGATGTAATTTTAGTATTCCTCAGTCGAAAAGTCGGTGCCAAATTACAGTTCTTACATCTTTTGCACGTCCTGTTTTCGAGTTTTTTTCCTTCATAAGTGCTTTTCTCTTTGTGAAGGGAAGCCCCGGTTAGAATATGAGGGGCGGGGCTCGGGAGATCCATCACGTGACTGTTAACGCCTCTCTAGCGTCATGTGACAACAACTTCTGTCTGGCTTCAATTTTGCAGTTTCTAGTTGTAGTTCCCTTGGTTTTAGTTCCGAGATATCGGCAAGTAATCGAGAGTAGTGGCTCTGCTTGGGGGTGTTACGAGATGGAGCGTGTAGACAGCTGCCCGGTGGAAGAGACTGAAGAGGAGGGAGAGAGCGAGGACAGTGGCAACGTCTCCCAGAGCCTCAGCAATGCCTCTGGGGTGGGTGACGCACCCGAAGAGACCCCGGGAGTGAGCCGAAGCTCTGCCTGGGCTCCTGAGCCGCTGGTGGAAGCAGCCGCGGAAGAGCTGGCTTCGTATCTGCTGCCGGGCTGCGGCGCACAGGAGGTGAGAGGCGGGCTGTTAAGATCAATTTGACGTCACGTACGGTGCTCTAACCGACTCCTTGGCTTTCTTAATAAAGCCTTATACGGGTTCTTCACGTTAAGCAGCGGTGATATTCACATGACTTTTTTACAGCGCATCATTTTTTGCGCAGAGGCGTGACTGAGTCACAAATGTTGTCCACGTTTGGTTCAGGCAGCTGTATGGGAGGCAGCCGTAGCTGCCATGTACCTTATTGATGAGGCGGGATGTTTTTGCCTGATTTTAATATGGCCACCCATCGTGACTGTCTTTGACATGTCTTGAGCAGTAAATGCCAAATTCATACGTTCCATCCAGGTTGTCAACAGACAACAGTGTATCCATGTGTACTTTTAAACACAAAGTGAGTGTGATATTGAACACAAAAGTGAGCGTGATGTTTAGCTGGGTTGTTCCTTGTGTTGTAAATGGACATGTAGTTTTTTAATTTGAAAAAGAGAGTGCAAGCATTTCTCAGGTGGTGTACAGTACTTGCAATGGGAGAACAGCTGCACTTCAAAGGAGTAAATCGGTACGTTGAGAACTGGTGTATAGTTATCATTTATAAATCCTATGCTTTAAAGATCACGTTAAGCTGTTCTTTGGGATGTTCTCCCCTGCCAAATACGTTTTTGGAAATGTTATGGTAAATAAAGAAATTAGGATTACAGTGCAAAGTAAAATAAGTAATACGTCACCATAATAGGCAGACAAAGTGGCCTAAACGGCAGAGCTGCAGACTTTGGAGCTAGGTAACAGGTTTAAGTCCCAGTTTTGGCTCAGCTTCCTATTATTTAATTTCCTGTGACTTAGGAAAAAAATCAGCTCTTGTGTGCTAATGGAAAGTGCTCTAATGCTATTGAACCTATTTCCTGCAAAAAACTGCAAATAAAATAGTTCATGATTTAGAAGGCTGTTGTATTTTGAATATTTGACTGTAGTTATGAAGGTCAGGTAGTCGAGGTGTAGTTTGTAGGTTATTAATTAAGTCTTAGTTGCAAGTTAGTAAATCCACGATCGCAGCCCCACCAGGAGCACCCTGCCTCCTGCTCATCCCATTCTCCTACTGCTGCACCTCGCTGATGGCTGTGTCAACAGGGACAATGGGAGGGAAGGAACAACAAGGGGGTGGGAGTTAACAGGCAATGAGGCAGTGAGATAAAAGTGCTATTATGCAGTTGGCGCTGGCCACCTCATAGCGCTAGTTAAACATTTGGGGGGGGGCGCGGAAGGAGCAACACAGATTTTGTGTGGGTGCAATGTGCAGAAGGGGTGGCTGCAACCAGGGCACGAGTCAGGGGTCCACGCGGGTGGACGGATTCCCCCCATTTATTTTCACAGGGTGGCTGCCGTCCACCCTGCCAAGAAGTTGGTGCCCACAGAAAAAGATACTGAATTCGTCCTGGTGTAATTTCCAAACACCGGGACACTCTCAGCAGCGCCTGCACGTTGTTGTCTGCTTCCGATCACAACAAAGTGCAGGAGGGGACAGGGCTCTCTTATTTCTATACTGGCCATAACAAAGGCCGAGTCTTAGGGGTCATAAGCCTCCTTTTGTTGGAGTCTCCTGGCTGTCAGCAGTCAGGAGCCTCACACCTGATGCAAATGGAGCGGAGGGCTCTGTGCGTGTGTTTGGGGAGCTCTTTGCGTGTGTGTGGGGGGCTCTTGTGTGTGGGGGGCTCTTGTGTGTGGGGGGCTCTTGTGTGTGTGGGGGGCTCTTGTGTGTGTGGGGGGCTCTTGCGTGTGTGTGGGGGGCTCTTGCGTGTGGGGGAATCTTGCGTGTGCGTGGGGGGCTCTTGTGTCTGTGGGGGGCTCTTGCGTGTGTGGGGGCTTTTGCGTGTGTGGGGGTCTATTGCATGTGTGGGGGGCTCTTGCGTGTGTGTGGGGGGCTCTTGTGTGTGTGTGTGGGGCTCTTGCGTGTGTGTGTGTGGGGGGGCTCTTGCGTGTGTGTGGGGGGGCTCTTGCGTGTGTGTGTGGGGGGGCTCTTGTGTGGTGTGTGGGGGGGCTCTTGTGTGGTCTGTGTAGGGGGCTCTTGTGTGGTGTGTGTGTGGGCCTCGTGTGTGTGTGGGGGGCTCTTGTGTGTGTGTGGGGCTCTTGTGTGGGTGTGTGTGTGTGCAAATGCAATACGTCTCGCATTTGCGACAGAGTAAGCTATTGGCATTGTAAATGACAATGCCATATATTTATCTGTTTTCAAAACCAACACATAAATAAAAAGTTTGTCATTTACAATGCCAATAGCTCTAACTTTTCCGAAGGCGAAACCGTTGCATTGTAAATGCTTGTTCATGGTTACCCCCTAACGTTTTGCCTTGTATCTGATGCTAACTTTACTGAGTGTGTGCTGATAGCCTGCTAAACAGGCCCCAGGACCTGTGTTCTTTCCCAACCCTGTACCATTGCTCCCACAATTGGCACACTTCTGGCCCACATACAAGTCCCTAGTAAAAGGTACCAGTGGTACCAAGGGCCTTGTACCAGAGTGGGTCCCTTCGGGCTGCTGAATGTATTGTGCAACCCTAAAGGGCACGCACCAAAAACACATTTCACTATATTAATTAATCACTAATCTTTTAATGGGGTCTCGAGTAGCGTGCTATTTGCAAAAAAAAAGAAGCGCTTCAACACCCTATCAGGGGTAACAAGCGCTATATACATTTATTTATTTATTTATTTATTTAGTGTTCTATAGAGTGCGAACCAGACCGGTGAGGGTATCCAAGCGCTTTATGGTAGTATCAGGTGGGATACAGAACAAAGGGGGGAGGAGAGCCAAGGGATAGGGAAACAAATAGATACAGAAGGTGGCAAAACAAACAATCATAATATCAGATTACTATGAGGGATACGAGCAAAAACGATGCAATAAACTAGAAAACCCTGAAAGATTGTTCAGAAGTGCAGGGTGGATAACATAAGGGAGGCAGCCAAGGAATAGTGCAGTGTCTATAGGTAAAGTCAGGTTGAGGGGGTGATTGTAGTTTGAGCTTTTAGGAAAGGAATTTGCCCATTAGGAAAGTTTTGGTCTCCTTTTTTTTTAAAATTGTTTTTTATTTTGTAATAACACAGCAATTAGGACAGTTCTGCATAGGATTGTTATATCAGGTATAGAAACACAATAGCGGGCCTTCCGCAATTACATTCAATTTGAAATCAGAGGTATTAAACATGACATTGTGAACACATCGCTTCATCAGCCATATATCCAAGGAGCTATCATTGGTCTAGATCCTCATTGTCCCCATCGGTGCTTGGTGGTTCGCAGATGTTACCCCTGAATGTGTTCCACTCACCCCATATGTTACCCCATTTGCTTGGGCAACCACGATGAATATATACAGCCTTCTCTGCTACCATTGCCCCGTCCATATCTTTACACCAACTATTTAATGTTGGTGACACTGCAGAGCCCCAAAGCCTGGCGACATTGCGTTTTGCCAGCAGCATGCCCAACATCACCCAGTCCTGCTGCCGGTGGTTCAAGTAATTTGGCTCCCATACATTTAGTAAGCATCGCCGAGGCTCCGGCAGCAGGGAGATGCCTATTGTTTGAAAAATCGTGCGCATCACTGCTGTCCAGTACATTGAAATGAACCTACACTCCCAGATAGTGTGGAAAAAAGTCCCCTCTTCCCCGCAATTACGTAGGCAGAATTTATGCACAGCTCTTCCTATCTTGTGTAGGAGTGGTCTGGTATAGTACGTACAATGCAATATTTTGAGTTGGATCAGTTTTAGTCTAGAGGGGATGGCCGCTTCACGTAGAGAGGCAAGGGCCTACTGCCATTCAGAGTCATCAAGTGGGTCCACCTCCTCAGACCAGTGTTGTTTCAGGGTGGTTGTAACGTCCGGGAGGTTATTAACTAGCTTTCTGTATGTGAGGGAAGTTGCCCATTCCTGCATGTGTTCAGTCAAGAGCCTATCCTCGAGAGGACAGGGTTCCCCAAGGACAGTGCCAACCGGTATAGCCGATTGAAGCGCATGTTTAACTTGAAGGTATCTAAATATCTCTGTTTGTGACATTTCATATTGTGTTTGTAGATGGGCGAAGTCTACCACCCTACCGTTCTTCCGTAAATCTCCTACCACTGAAATACCAAGGTTATCCCAGGCCTGGAATCCCTTACTATTTCGGAGGAAACCCATCCTGCTTGAATCCCACAGTGGTGTCATTTGGGTGATGGTTCTCAAGCATTTGAGTCATCTGTTGGCCCGGTACTAAAGCTGCACAGAGTGCTGCGTTGGGCCTATCAAGTCTGAAGGTGGACGGGGGCTGTATATATTACCCAGCAGTCCCCTGCCTTCCAAAGAGTGTCTGTCAGCATGATACGTAGGTTCAGTTTGCGGGGCGTGTAACAAAAATTAATCTGCTTAAGATGTGCCGCCCAGTAGTAGAGCTCTACATTTGGAAGTGCAATTCCCCCATCGTACCAACTCCTAGTCAATTTATCCTGTGCTATTCGGGGCGGCCCTCCACCCCACAGCAGGTGGGATACTGATGACTCAATCGTTTTAAAGTACTGTGTAGGGACCAAGGAAGGAGTATTTTCAAGAACGTAAAGGAAGCGGGGGAGAGCCATCATTTTATACAATGCTGCCTTTCCTAGAAGTGTGAGAGGGAGAGTCTGACATACCTTCACGTCACGTTTGAAACGGTCCAATAGAGGGCTGAGATTTAGATTGTAGAATTCATCGGGGTCTGGTGTTATGTAGATACCTAGGTATTTGAATGCAGTTGTTGTAACCCTTAAAGGGCAGGTTAATGGTAGAATAGGCAGCGGACCAGAAAGGATAAACAGGATGGATTTAGTCCAGTTAATCTTGTATCCTGATACTCTACCAAACTTTTCACACACATTCAGTAGTTCAAGAATTGATTTTTTCAGGGAGGTGAGGTACAGAAGGATATCGTCCGCATATAGGGATATACCATCCTCTCATATGTCAGTCCACCGGAGCCCCTTGATGGAGGGTTCCCATCTGATCCAGATCGCAAGTGGTTCCAGGATCAGTGCGAATAGCAACGGAGACAGTGGGCATCCCTGTCTCGTGCCTCGGCCAAGTGGGAAATGTCGTGAAATGTGTCCATTTGCGACAACATGCGCTAGTGTACAGCAAACGAACCCAGGCGCAAAATTTGGGACCAAATCCCATATGTTGGAGCACTGCAAACAAGTAGGGCCATTCGACTGTGTCGAACGCCATAGTGGCGTCTAGAGAGAGGATGACAGCAGGGTCTTTGAGATAGGGGGCACGTGCAAGGACCGCAAGAAGCCGTCAAGAGATTTAGGGCCGTGCTCCGATGTGGCATGAAGCCAGATTGGTCCGGGTGTACTAATGTCGCTAGGTGAGGAGTGAGTCGCAACGCTAGCAATTTAGCGAGGATCTTAGGCTCTGCGTTAATGAGTGAGATCGGACGGTATGAGGCACAGTCCGTCTTAGGCCTGCCAGGTTTGTGGATCGCAACAATAGTGGCTAGTCTTTGATCTCGTGGCAGCTCTCCTAATTCCAGACTGTCGGAGATCATATTAAGGAAGAAGGGGGCTGTCGATTGTATCAGTTTCTTGTGCATTTCATCTGGGAGCCCATTCGGCCCCAGTGCTTTGCCAGACGCTAAGGCATAGGTAGCTGTCTGCACTTCATCGGTGGTAATGTCTGCCTCTAAGAGGAGCGCTGCCTCCGGCGAGAGCTTTGGTATTGATAGATCCTTAATATATTCATATGCCTCAGCAGTCGAATAGGCTGCCCGGGGAGCATAGATTTGTTCATAGTGGTCAGCTAGGAGATTGACTATGCCATCTGGGTCGGAAATCGGGGAGCCTGTAGGAGAGGTTAGTTTGTGGAATGACTTTATGTGCTCACTCTTTCCGATCTAGCCAGGCCAGCATTTTCCTTGCCTTATCTCCCAGTTCATACACTCTGTGTCTAGTGGCTTGTATCTTGGTTAGCGCTATTTCTCTCTGGTGGGCCAAAAGTTCTATTTGTTTTAGGCGGAGATGGGTGGGCCTCCTGCTCTTCAATGGCTACTGTAAGTTCAGCCTCGAGGCTGTCCAGTTCCGCCTGACGCTCCCGTTTGTGTCCCAGAATGGATGCCATAGCTTGTCCCCGGAGGACCACTTTATACGCCTCCCAGAGCGTACTGGGTGAGTCCACCGAGCCCTGGTTTTCTTGGAAGAATTGTTTAGTGGTACGTGCGAGGGTTGACTGAATGTTTTTTTTTGCTAGCATGTACCGGGAGCATGCGCCTTCGGCGGGCCTGATGATGGGTGTATTTAAGCATTATTGGGGAGTGATCCGATATGCCTCTAGGGCGGATAGTGACCTCCTCTATACCCAGCAGTGCGTCTGCTGACACCAGGAAATAATCGATACGTGCGAGAGATTTATGTACTGCTGAGTAGAAGGTGTACCGTGTCTCATTCGGGTGCTTGAATCTCCAGCTGTCTATAAGCCCTAGGGCATCTATGAGACCAAGAAGACGTCGCCCACTCTGAGTTTCAGGCCTAGTAGGGAATCTGTCCTGTAAGCCATCTACTATGTCATTGAAATCGCCCCCCATTAGGAGTGTTGCCTCTAGGAGTGTCAATAGAAACGTCGTAAGAGCTGAATGGGATTGTGTATGGAGTGCAGGCGGTATGTATACAGAGACCAAATTGAATAACCTTCCTTTCCAGCGACAGGTCAGCGCCGCAAAGCGGCCCTGTTCGTCAACTCGTGTTTGCTGCACCGCTAATGGGAAGTTTTTCCTAATAAGAATCCCTGTACCCCTGGAGCCCGAGGAGAAGTCTGCATGGGCCATCATCTGGTAACCCCATCTATCCATAGCTCGAACCGCAGACCCAACCAGGTGCGTCTCTTGCAGAAAGACCCCTGCAGGGCCACAGCGTTTCAGGTATGGCAGTACCAGGGCTCTTTTCACTTTATCTCCCAGGCCCCTGACATTCCAGGTGAGAAGGGTGAGAGTTGTCCGAGGAGCCTGCGGCTCATGCGCAGCAGCTTCAGCCATTATCTATAGTAAGGTACATCATGCAGGTGACCCGCCAATATTGGGTGCAGTGAGGTGAATCGAGAATCTAGAGTTGCGTGTGGCCCATAGTGCCGAAGTGTCGTCCCATAGTGCTGTCAGAACCAGAGTGAGTTGAACAAACAAACAAGAAACAGTTGTATACATAACAAAAGCTGTAGCATAAGTTACCTTCGCGTCCCACCCACCCTCCCCGCCTCCCTGCCAGGCGAACCTAGAACTGCCCGCCACCCCAACTTTGCAGAGTGCTTTATTGTCCCTCCCAGAACTGCAATACTTGCGTGTCGGGGGAGAGTCCTTTGAGGCAGCAGCCTTTTGGAGTCCCTTAGGCCCCCCCAGTCCAGAACTTCAAGGCAGCTCAATTGTCAGCGTTCATCGTGCCGTACTTTCTAGTCTAAAGTATTGTCTGCAGCCTGGTCAGCCCTACTCTTCTTCAGGATGTAGGTCACGGTGGGGCTCCTGATCCCCGGGGCCCATATCTTCTGGGGAGTCTACCCCCTCTCGGCGGCGGTGCGATCCCGGTCTCCGGTCCTTTTTGTTTGCTCGACGCCATCCCTCCAGCCATTCGAGGGTCGTCTCTGGCGTGTCAAAAAACCATGTTTTCCCTTCAGCCATTACCCTCAGCCTTGCTGGAAATAGCATGGAATATGGCAATTCTTGCGCCCGCAGCAGTTTTTTAACCTCAAAGAAACTAAAACTTCTCCGAGAGACGGCTGCAGTATAATCCGGAAAGAAGAAGAGGGTCGAGTTCAAGATCCGAACAGGGGGGAGATCCTTGCCGCTTGCAAAATGGCGTCGCGATCCCTAAAGTTGAAAAGACGTGCCAGTACAGGTCTCGGAGGCACCCCCGGTTTCGGCCTTCCACCAGGCACTCTATGAGCGCGCTCCACTGAAAAGAAGTGCGAGAGTTCCTTGGGCTGTAACTTAGTTTTTATCAGGTCTTCAACATAAAGGTCCATTGCCTGGGTCCCTTCCGATTCCGGAATGCCAATAATTCTGACGTTGTTCCGTTTAGCGCGCCCTTCCTGGTCATCCAGTTTGTCCATAAGCAGCTTGTTATCTTTTTCCAGGCGGGCCACTGATACTTGGAGGTCCGAGGTGTCTTGGACCAGGGATTTGGCCACTATCTCCACGTCTTTTACTCTGTCTGCCATTTTGTGGAGGTCCGCCCGCAGCAGGGATACATCCATAGAGATCGTTCCGACCGTCGTCTGGACATTTGCTAGTGCCTTCATGATGTCCTCTAATGTTACCTTCTTCCCTCCGTCACCCTCCTGCGCTCTGCCGTGAAGTGGCGTTGTATGCGATCCCTTTTCGTATGCATACTTGTTCAATTTCGCCTGGACAGTCTGGTTTCTGGGCCCTCTGCCTGCCATTTTACCGTGGGCTGTAGAGTGCGTACCAGTTGTGAACCCAGTGGAGCTACTGGGTAAACCGAACACACGCTCTCAATATTCTCAGCGTCCCAGTCTCAAGCTGTTGTAGTGGGGTGGAGGCGAGAGGGTGAGTCGATGGGCGAGGCCGGAGAGACGTCTCCCGCAAGGCTGAGAGTCCAATGGACGACGTTGGCCAATTTTCTGTCACTCTCAGCAGGGTCCCGCCAGCCAGGGAGGCAATCACAGGAAGGAGCAGATGTGGTAGGAGCGTCGTGCAGGCATGCGCCATTGTCTATGAGGCCGCCGCCAGCTTCTGTAACCAACTGAGTCCCCGGTCTCACAGGCTCCACCAGGCCTCGCACAGTTCGGCGCGGATAACTTCTGAAGCGGGCTTCGGTTTAGAAGCACGGGGCATCAATGTGTGCCGTTCGGGTTTCGACGGCGGAGGAGCCCCTCGGGAAGCCCCAATTTAGCGGATAAATGTGCGGATTGATGTTTGAGGGCTGTGTTACTCCGGAGCTCTCGAAATAGGCGGCCATTTTCCACGTCCGGTAGCCACGCCTCCCTTGGTCTCCTTTTTGAAATGAGCTAGAGATGGTATTCTTCTAATGGCGGGTGGGAGTGAGTTCCATATTCTTGGAGCGGCCCCAGAGAAAGCCCGATTGTATGTTCTTTTTTTCTTGAAGCGTGTGTGGGTTGGAGCAAAAGGGCTCTGGCGGACCGGAAGTTTCTGGTTCCTCCGGATAACACAAGTTTCTGTGCGAGAAAAGCAGGGGAACTGGAATAGAGAGCCTTGTGGGTGATGCAAGCCAGCTTGAATTGGATTCTGGCCTTAAGAGGAAGCCAGTTTAGAGCTTTATGGTGGGGTAAGATGCGCTCGAACTTCTTAGAGCCAGTAAGAAGTCTGGCGTTGGCAGGCTTTCAAGGGTGCCAGAGAGATCTTGGGTAGGCCTGCGAGGGTGGAGCAACCATATTCTAGTCTAGAGATGACTTAAGCCTGGATTGCCGATTTTAGATCATGCAAACCTTTAACGTCTTCTATCCCTCCGCTATCCTTCTGAATCCACATAACTGACCAACCTATCCACCACTGAAATGACTTTCATATTTCACTATACTAACTCCACACTAATCCTTTATGGGTTCCGGAGTAGCGTGCTACTCACCGAAAAAGCACTTCGCCTCCTTGTCATGGGTAGTAAGCGCTATATAAATGCAAGTTCGAGGCATGTGGGCTGCTGAATTCATATCTGTGCATAGATCGCCGCCTAGTGTTGGGTCTGGATGATTGCACATTGTTGTCCTGGAAGAGTCTTCAAAGTATCACGAGATAGGTGGCTCCTCCCCTGGACTACAGTGCGCATGGGCATCCTCTCCATCCTCAGATTGTTTTTTTCCGCCATTGGGTTCGGATGTACTTTCTTGACTCCAGTTCGGAATCGACATAAAACTCTTAGCGCAAGGCCAAAAGGCCTTCGGGGCGTCTGTATTGTCTCGTTCGGGCCTATACTTCATCCAGTTCTTCGAACAGCACGTCGAAGGCCGTTTGCCTTTTCGACACCAGTCCCCAACTTCGACGACAATGGAACGGAGACCATTCAAGAGATGCCCCGTCTGCAACTCTAAGTGCCCTCACATTGATGTGCACCCAGTGTGCAATAAATGTTTGTCCCCGGACCATGACGAGGCCAGCTGTATGGCCTGTTCAAAGTTCCGGTCGAAGAAGACACTTCGAGTTCGACGCGCCGCGCAAAGCGACGCCTGACCCGGAGAACATCTTCGAAGCCGATGACGATGAAGGCGTCGATGAAGAGGTTCCTGACCAGCAGTCAGACCCCGAGTTGGAGCGAGATTCTACCTTCGGTATGGACGACGATGAAGGCTACGTCCATGAAGAAGACGTCGTCTAGGTAGGAGACGACGCAGAGGCCATCGAAGCTGTCGATGATGACTCGAGCGATGAGCAAGGCCCACCCACAATGGTGGGACCTAATATTGACACTGTACTCTCTAAGGCTCAGGTCGAGGCATCGCCGGAAGGCCTTAGCCGAGATCCTAAGTTACATTCTATAGCCCCGCGTCAAGGCCCGTCTAAGAATACGTCTACGGAGCCATCGGTCGATCTACAAAAATCGAAACCGAAACCAACAGAGGCAAAAACGAAACCGAAACTGGTGAAAGCAGTCCTCGGATGGATGCCCTTGAGCTCCTCGGTTCCAGTCAAGTCTACTAACGTCCTCGACCCTTTGGGGCCACGCGGGGCGCCAAAGCCAGTCTCGACGGTCAAGCACGTCAGCCTGACGACGTCGACGTCCAAACATGGCGACACTGCCAAAGGTCTCCAGGCTAAAAAGACTGTTGATCCGACGCTTGCAGCCTCAAAGACTCTATTCAGTAAGGCCCTCAAGTCGAAGACCAAACCCGGCCCGAAGGAGCATGTCGCGTCGAAGACCAAGGCCGTACCTGCTGCGCACCATCAGCTCGAGTCGACGCTAGGCCGCAAGCATGCTGGTGATACATCGAAGCCGATCGGATCGAAGACGACATCGATCCCTAAGGCGGTCGGTTCATCTCCGGTGCCTCCACCACCAATTAAATACGGACTGCCCCCGACCGCTCGACCCAAAACGCTCGAGAGACAAAGGAGCGCCGAACCCTCCAAAAAGGTATCGGGACCTTCTAAATCTCAGTCCATTTGGGAGGAGGTAATGTTCCAGGCACCCTCATATGACAATCAGTCGAAGCTCTACATCAACTCGGATTCTGGCAGACTCACCATTCACAAAAGGAAAATCGCACCAGAACATCCTTTGGAGTCATATAAAATCCCCCTCAAAAAGAAAAAGGACTCTGCAACCTCACCTGTTCTCTTTGAACATGTTCAGTCCTATACACAACATGGTGCCGATTCTCCCACACGCAGCGACGAGGAAGTGGGAGATGATTATAGTCATATGGGATTCATTTACAATACTGTCGTGGATTAAGGAGAGTCTCAACACTGGACTGACCCTGCTGACCCTGATGATCCCCTCACTACACCCGACACTCAGTCTTATAGTGTCAAAACCTCGCCTACTGAAGACACGGCGGCTTTTAATGCCTTAATTGAAAGTTGGGTCGTTTAATTGAAAGAGCAGCCCTCAACCATAATGTTGACATGCACGCAGAGCCAGTGGAGGAGGACTTTCTCTTCGATACTTTCTCCACCTCAGAAAGATCGGTAAAAACACTGCCTATGCTAAAGGGTGTCCTCAAACATGCTACTGACATTTTCAAGAAACCCACAAGGGCAAGGGTTATAAACCCAAGGATTGAAAGAAAGTATAGGCCTGCGCCTGTGGACCCTATGTACATCAAGGGCCAACTCCCATTGGACTCCCTAGTAGTGGCTAATGCTCGCAAGAGAGCAAACTCTCAGACAAGTGGTGATGCTCCTCCGGACAAAGAATCCAAAATCTTAGAGGCTTCTGGTAAACGGGTGGCTGCTCAAGCGGCTAATATTTGGAGGATCTCAAATACACAGGCCCTATTAGCCAGATATGATAGGGCTCACTACGACACGCTAGAACAGCTGATGCAACACCTGCCTGATGCTTACAAAGAGGGAGCAGAAATGCTGATACAGGAAGGAAAGTTGATTTCAAATGCATCCATCAAGTGTGCACTCGATGCAGCAGACACAGCAGCTAGAGCCATCAACACTAGCGTAATGCTGAGACGTCATGCCTGGCTCTGCATCTCTGGTTTCAAACCAGAAATCCAAACAACTTTGCTCAATCAGCCTGTTAACCCTGACTTTCTCTTTGGCCCTGATGTAGACACTACCCTTGAGAAAATTAAAAAAGACACTGAGACAGCAAAATCCATGGGGGCTCTGCAGTCACAGCAGTTCAGGGGCAGTTCCTTTCGTCGCTCCGGTAACAGGGGAGCTTCTAGAGGTCAGGCATTACAGCAAGCCCAGTACAACAAGGGGAGCATGCAGACCACCTATAACAACAAGCATTTACAATGCAATGGTTTCGCCTTCGGAAAAGTTTGAGCCATTGGCATTCTAAATGGCAAACTTTTTATTTATGTGTTGGTTTTGAAAACAGATAAATAAATGGCATTCTCATTTACAATGCCAATACACACACCCACACAAGAGCCCCCCACACACACACACACACAAGAGCCCCCCACACACACCACACAAGAGCCCCCCACACACACACACAAGAGCCCCCCCCACACACACACACAAGAGCCCCCCACACACACCACACAAGAGCCCCCCACACACACCACACAAGAGCCCCCCACACACACCACACAAGAGCCCCCCACACACACACGCAAGAGCCCCCCACACACACACGCAAGAGCCCCCCACACACACACGCAAGAGCCCCTCACACACATACGCAAGAGCCCCCACACACACGCAAGAGCCCCCCCCACACACACACGCAAAGAGCCCCACACACGCGCAAAGAGCCCCAAACACACGCAAAGAGCCCCACACACACGCAAAGAGCCACACACACCCGCAAAGAGCCCCACACACATGCAAAGAGCCCCACAATTAAGAGTGGAACTACGGATAGATAGATTTTTTTTTTTTTTTAAACGAGATAGAAAATTACTTTCATATGTAAACCTAAGGAGGCATGCAAGACTACTCCCCGGTGACCTACGGTTATACTAACGCCCTGTATATAGAGTCTAAGAAAGGCTAACAAATCAAAGAAGCTGTCTGAAGGAGAACATTTTTTAAAGAAGCAATAAAGCTAAGGATAGAAACATGGTAAATGTTGACTCCATGGCAGGCATGTGGTATTGAAAATAGGTAGGGCAAAGTGTAAAATAATTTGACATGGCAAACATTATCTGCCCAGGTGATAGATTGTGCTATATAAATCTGCTGCAAGACGAAAAAGCAGTAAGAGGCAAAACACTATGAAAAAATAGTTCCACTAAAGAGGAAGGTAACCGTATTTCGGCTACAGGAAATTGATAAGAGAAGTAAACAAGTAAAAAGCATTGGTACATGCAGTACAATATGCTACAGCCAATAGAAATGGAGGAAACGTAAGCAGCAACACAGGAACCAATAAAATGCCAGGAAAGCGAGGGGGCAGGAAGTAAGCTCCTTTTAAGATTTATATTAAAAATAATAGATTTCACAAGCCCATCCCAAGCGCTGTGCAGACGAAACCTAAACATTATCACTGTTTGGACTCCGATCTGCTTGCTCAAAGTCATCCTTGATCTAGGAAACTCCCCCTAAGCATTTTAAAAATATAAGTATATTAAACAATACAAAATTCGTTTGGGTGCAACAGGAGGAGTATTTTACAAAGTATAGCAGCAAATGAACAGTTGCTTTCACACACCCGACAGGCACATTTTGTAATAGACTAAGAAATGGTACTTCTGGGACAATACAGATTGCAAGACCACCAAGAAAAAAAAGACAACTGAATGTACTGCACGCTTACTGGCTACAAAAACTTCACATACCAAGAAAAATAAACCATGTGCAGTTGTCGGATTTTTGGAATGTCTACTTCCCGATGAATACAGCGAGCCATGCCGACGTGCACGGCCTTGAACTAGTGTAAACAGGGTCTTAAGTTTCAGCACTATTAGTATGGAATGCTCAAATAGACGGAATGGAATGTCAGTAATGGACGTGGAAACCAAGTATCACTAACAAAGCGCACAAAACTTCCAGAACACCAAGAGACGCGGCTCGCGCTCACATGCGACCCTGAAACAGCTGAGGCACGTGCAAGCGAAAGAGGGCATTGTCATGCCGATTTATCAAGCCATCTAGTAGTCGGTGAGGAATTGAAACAAAAAAAGGCCGCGTATGAAGTTGGCAAACAACCTTTTATCGGACAAAGGGAACGCAGAGAAACTGCTGATATCTCCATGCATCGAAGCTCCAACGAACGCTCTCTGCATGGGGGAGGGTGAATTCGACGCACCATCTTGTGCTAAGCACTGCTCGAAACCAGAAAGAGCATTGTTCGTCCAGTTTCAAATATCAGGGTGAGAGTGGCGAAATCCGAGCCAGTGTCTGGCAGCCCCAAGCTGTATAAAAGGAAATGTGAAATCTCACTTCCATTCTGAGGTTGCTCTCTGAGCTTGTACATACTGGATTAATAAAATATAGGCA
Source organism: Lissotriton vulgaris (assembly GCF_964263255.1). Classification (NCBI taxonomy): domain Eukaryota; kingdom Metazoa; phylum Chordata; class Amphibia; order Caudata; family Salamandridae; genus Lissotriton; species Lissotriton vulgaris. Next base: position 709,570 of record NW_028243976.1, read on the forward strand.
TGGAAAGAGGAAGCTTAAATCGGCAAAAATGTGTTACATAATATGTGCAGTTTTGAAAAAGCGCATGTCCCCTAAAGAGTAGAACAACAACAAGATAGCAAGAAGCATGCGCAGAACGGACTGTCCCACAAGGCCACGATTTAAAGGGGGGCTTAACTTTTGATTCGGGCCTCTGAAGCGGCAAGGTGACCCTGAGAACGTGAATAGGCAGGGTCTGTCATACTAACCAGCAGATGAATCCTTAAACCAACTCAGGGGTGGAGGCATGGTGTGCGGGAAGTCACTGGAAATTAGAATGTAACAAAATATGTACTGCAAGATGTTGTATTCAGATTAAGTCTCAATAGTGCACCCAGTCCATCATGCCAGCCTACCCTCGAATGACTAGTTAATCTTTAACCATCATTTTACTGCTTCCATTCCGGTAATGTAGCAACAGTCTTTGAGAACAGAGAACCTCTACGAGAGCAACAATCAATATTATGGAAAGCGAAGTCCAACTATGTTTAAGGGACCAAAGGGCAATTCGTTTAATACACACATTAAACAAACTTGGCAAAAACAGCGATTTACAAAAAGGCGTAACATCATAAAAGGGCAGTAGGAAGAATGGCTTGCGCCATTGCTACAGAACAACACGTTTTCAGTGTGTTGAATGGGTATCAGCATATTTGTATCTGCCCCAGAGACTTAAAGATTGTGATCAATTCACTAGGCTGTATTAATCTCACAGTCACACAAGCATCAATGATTGCATGTCTCTTAGAAGCCCTTCTAAGCGCTGTAGTGAGATAGATTAACGCTGGATGTAGTTCCCTCGAGAGGATGGAACGCAGACTTGACCCGCAAGGATCTCAACCTGTGACCCTCGGGTCGGCTATTTCCTCTGTGTCCTCTTGTCCCAGACTCACACACACGCACACCTGCAGCAGACGCACTGACCCACCGAGATAACTCACCGTGATCAGCCACCGCCGGCAGCACTGCAGTCTGCAGCTCGGTCGGCGGCGCTCCCACAGCTCGCGTGGGGGTTGGGGAGCGGGGCAGGGAGCCGGGCGCAGGAGTTGCCCTCCCTCGCTGACATTCGGGGTTATTTTTAGTCGGGCTGTATCAATGCAGCTGTCCCGGCAGCCTCACTGGGGGAAGTGACACTCGGGCTGGCCTCACTCCGCTCCTACGAGGCCGCCTCCGGTGCTGCCGCTCTCCTCTCGGCCCTCTGGTAAGGTGGACGGCTGGTGAGTACCCCCCGCCGGAGCTCCGCTGCCCCCGGGCACCCGGAGGCACCGTAGCGCTGCGAAGAAGAGGTGTGTGTCCGGTGCGAAGGCCTGAGAGCGTCCCCGAGCTGCCGGCCGGGAGCAGCGCAGACTTCCAGCGCTCGCCGTGGCTCCTCTTCTCGCGCTGGGCGGCGGGGGGGGGCGGGCACTTCCGGCCGGCCGCGCTGGGATTGGCCGGCCGGCTGAAGAAACCCCCGGGCGGGACACCAATATTTGCGAGGACACGGGGGGGGGCGGGAGAGGACGAGGGGGGCGGGCGGGAGAGGACGAGGGGGGCGGGAGAGGACGAGGGGGGCGGGAAAGGACACGGACGTCGGGAGGGAGGAGGGAAACGTGGGGACGGCGGGAGGAGGGAGGACAGCAGCAAGCACGGCCGGCCGGACCAGACACGGGGGCGTTCCCGGCGTCGCGTGACGTCGGCAAAAGCCAAAGAATGTCGGGAACGCCCCCGTGTCTGGTCCGGCATTGACAGACAGGCCCCTCGTCCAATGGCAAGGCTCCGTTTACGGAGCCAGCCAATCAACGACGAGGGCCGAACCAAAGCACCCTACGGTTCTCAACAGGATTTCGCCTGCGCGGAAAAGCTGCGCAGAGCGCAGCTTCCGCTAGGCGAAACCTAAAAATAACAGGGGTGGATATCGTGGAAACAGCACCAAAGGCAGAGGACGTGGAAATAACAGCGCCAGATCCTCCGCCCCCAACAAACAATGACGCCTTGTCACTGCCCCCAGACCATTTAACACCGGTCGGGGGAAGACTCTAGCAGTTCCTGCCGGTTTGGGAAGCCATCACCACAGACAGGTGGGTGAGACAACTTATCCAATACGGCTATTGTCTGGAACTAACCTCCACTCCCCCCAACATACCCCCAAGGCACCGTCCTATGTCCGCAGAGCACATGCACTTATTGCAGCAAGAAGTACTCTCCATGCTGCAAAAAGGGGCAATAGAACTCGTGCCTTTAGAACAGCAAGGTACAGGGGTGTACTCTCTGTACTTCTTAATCCCAAAAAAGGACGGTTCCCTGCGGCCCATTCTAGACCTCAGACCCCTGAACCAGTACATCTTGTCAGAACATTTTCATATGTTGACTTTACAGCAAGTCCTACCATTGCTCAGTCAGGGAGACTTCCTGGCAACCCTAGATCTGAAAGATGCATATTTCCACATTCCCATCCACCCAGGTCACAGGAAGTATCTCAGGTTCACCGTCAACAACCAGCATTACCAGTTCAAGGTCCTGCCTTTCGGGGTCACCACTGCCCCTAGGGTGTTCACCAAGTGCTTAGTGACTGTGGCTGCGCACCTTCGGAGACAACACATCCATGTCTATCCCTACCTGGACGACTGGCTTATCCAAGCAAAGTCAGCCCAGCAGTGTGCCAGCCACATGCCACGCACAATTCACCTCCTACACAGTCTAGGATTCTCATTGAATTACCCAAAGTCGCACCTTCAGCCCGCTCATGTACAACAGTACCTAGGTGCAACATTAAACACTCTAACAGCAACAGCGCAGCCAAACTCTGCCAGTCAACAGCATGCAGTTGCTAATCCAGAAATTCAGGCCCCAGCACTCGCTCCCAGCGCAGGTATTCATGCAGCTGATTGGTATGATGGCCTTCTGCATCTTCATAGTCCCGCACGCGAGGCTACACATGCATCCGCTTCAGGAGTGCTTGGCACGACAGTGGAACCAGGCTCATGGGCATCTGAAAGACCTAGTGTTGGTGACCGGTCGTGCATACAACTCTCTGCATTGGTGGAACACACAAAAGCTTTGCAGGGGACGACCATTCCAAGAGCCTATCCCACAAATAGTGCTGAAAACGGACGCATCTCTCCAGGGCTGGGGAGCGCATGTCCTCCATTATACCATGCAGGGACTATGGATGACGCAGTAGTAAAAGATGCATATCAATCTGTTGGAGCTGATGGCAATCTTCATGGCGATGAAGGCATTCAATTTGCACCTGTGCAACAAAGTCGTGCTGATCCGGGCGGACAACATGACTGCAATGTATTACATCCAGAAGCAGGGAGGCACACACTTTCCGCAACTATCTCATCTAGCCCAGAGCATGTGGAAGTGGGCTATCCAGAGGAACATGTTCCTCATGGCAGAACATCTCCCAGGCAAAGACAACCAGATGGCGGTCCTGCTCAGCAGGCACAGCCATCAAATGCACGAGTGGGAGATACACCCCTCAGTGCTCCAACCATATTTCCAGCAGTGGGGTCATCCGGAGATCGACCTATTCGCCACACAGGAAAACGCAAAAAATGCCAAACCTTCGCCGCCAGGTTCCCACACCCGCAGTCTCAGGGCAATGCGATATGGATGAACTGGTCAGGCAGATTTGCGTACGCTTTTCCTCCAGCACCACTCATACCGCTAGTGGCACGCAAACTGCGACAACACTCCATGACGCTCATCCTGGTTGCTCCAATGTGGGCACGGCAGGCCTGGTACACCACGTTCCTAGAACTTTCAGTGCTGCCCCACGAAAGGCTGCGCCTCATGCCCAGTCTCCTCACTCAGAGCCATGGAGACATTCAGCACCCAGATCCACAACAGTTGAGCCTTGCGATATGGCTCCTGAGGTCATAGTTTGGCTACCTCAACCTACCCCCTGACTGTATGAACTTCATCAAGGAGGCAAGGCGACCTACAACTAGGGCAAATGGAAACGATTTGTCATTTACTGTTCCAATAATGACATTGATCCGCTGGATGCGTCCACGCAGAACATCATATGCTATTTGTTGCATCTCTACAGATGCAATCTGGCATATAGTTCCATCAGGATACACCTGGCCGCCATTGCGGCATATCTTCAAAACAGGCAGCATCTTTCCCTTTTCAGGGTGCCTGCCATTAAAGCCTTTCTGGAAGGACTCAAAAGAGTGATCCCTCCCAGGCACCCTCCTTCACCTGTCTGGAATCTAAACGTGGTTCTCACCAGACTAATGGGACCACCCTTTGAACCCCTTATCTCTTGTGAAATACTGTTTCTCACATGGAAAGTGGCTTTTCTGGTAGCCATCACATCGCTACGAAGAGTTAGTGAGCACTAACTATTCAAGAGCCTTTCATACAAATTCATGCTAATAGGGTAGTGCTACGAACCAACCCTAAATTTATGCCTAAAGTGGTGTTGCAGTTCCACATTAATCAAAACATTGAACTGCCAGTTTTCTTCCCCAATCCAGATTCTGTGGCAGAGCCAGCACTGCACACCGTAGATGTTAAAAGAGCTCTCCTGTATTACATCGACAGGACAAAAGATTTCAGAAAGACCAAGCAACTGTTTGTTGCCTTCTCTCCACAACACAAAGGCAACCCCATTTCCAAATCGGGTATAGCCAGGTGGATTGTTAAGTGCATACAAATCGGTTATCAAAAAGCTAAACGCACATTAACAGTTCCCCCAAGAGCGCATTCCACACGCAAGTTAGGGGCATCCATGGCTTTCCTAGGTAACATTCCCCTCGAGGATATATGTAAAGCAGCCACATGGACCACCATACATACATTTACCAAACACTACTGCGTAGATGTACACTCCAAACAGCAAGCTGCTGTAGGACAGGCTGTTCTCAAAACCCTTTTTCAGACTGCTGCAGCTGGCACGGGCAACCACCGCTAAGGAGGTCACTGCTATTTATTCTATGCACAGATATGAATTCAGCAGCCCACATGCCTCGAACGGAATATGCTACTTAACAGTAGGCATCTGTTCTTGGCATGTAGGGCTGCTGACATTCATATCGCCCGCCCTCCTCCCGGGTGCCTGTCGCAGCTGTAGCACTCAGAATCATTCTCAGGCATGGTCATCACTTACTGTATTACACTCCATCTCTGCCACAATGGCGAAAAACTATCTGAGGATGGAGAGGATGCCCATGGGCACTGTAGTCCAGGGGAGGAGCCACCTATCTCGTGATACTTTGAAGACTCTTCCAGGACAACAATGTGCCATCATCCGGACCCAACACTAGGCGGCGATCTATGCACAGATATGAATGTCAGCAGCCCTACATGCCAAGAACAGATGCATACTGGTAAGTAGCATATTCCTTACAATACAATACCATTTATCCAAGTTTTATCATTTTTACTGTGTAGCCATGTTATGTTAAAACCGTAATTCGGTGTTGTACTGGGTAAAAAACCTCGTTTTAATAATGAATGGCTTCAGATCTTTTGCCTTGTAATCATCTGATTCCCTATATGAAATAAAACGGCAGGATGTGGATTCTTATGCTGACTTTAACACCTTTTCAATATAGATTTCAATATTTTGAGGGATATTTAACATTGGAAGATGAGTTATTTTCATTGCTATTGCAAAATGGCTTAATGTTGGAAGATCATCTAGATCAATGGCCATCGAGCACGGGGCTTGGGCTCTGATGTTGCTTGGGTGACCTGCAAGTAAGTTAATCATATGTAGTCACTACTTCTAATTTGTAGAGAGCTCTAGGCTGGCAGAAGGAAGTGTGTAATTTGGTGCTCTTGTTTTCAGAATACCTTCGTTACCGGCGTTTATCCAGCCAGTCCTTCCAGTTGGCTCTTTGTTGTCATCACCATCATGGCGACGATGTATGCCCGTGTGGATCCGTCCATGGGCATGATCGGAAAGATAAAGGAACATATGCCTGTCAGGTATGTGGCTTTATGCTAATTATTTTCTGGTTTGGTACCTGCTCCTTTTTTTTCTTAATTTCCATTTTTTACTCTTAAGTTCTTTTTAATTAAATTTTTAATATAGGGCTTTAACCAAAATGGTTCACAAAAGTGGCAGTGGTCCAATATTCATGACTAAATCACATTCCATAGATAAAACTAGAACAATAAAAATAATAAAGCTAAATCAAAATTATTCTGAAGTAAAGCACACAGGAAACACAGATTATGCAAGTGTTTTTCAATAGACACCAAACTGGTCAAATTATGGGCGACCGGGACAGACACACAAGCAATTCCTATATTAAGGACCATTACTAAGAATGACTTGGAGAAACTGGACACATGGTAGAGAGGAAACACCAAGATGAACTAGAGATGTTGAATCACATGACTAAAAATGGTACATATAGAGAATTTGGAGGACTAACCAAGGTGCCTGAGAGGATGAACACCTTTTCAAAACACTAAGAAGCGAAAGTTACGGATGAACAAGGAGTCAGTAAAAAGAGAAGAAAAATTATGATATGAACAGAAGATTGGAGCTGAAAGATCAATTTCACTGCATATATCTAAGGGACATATTTTGAAGTCTAAGGAGAATAGTTGGGCAAGACACGTAGCAACGTAAGATTCAGGGTGTTCGTAGCTTGAAAAGGAAGACATTTTGTGAATGTTGTAGCTCTGATCTCTGCGTCTGTGAGGAAAAAAGCAAGTGTGCATTGAGATCGCCAGAGAAGATTTTAAGTTCACTTCCAAATTATCTGCTGCTTTTAACCAAGTGGGGCTAGGAGGACCGAGAAAAGAACATTCTTAGTCGAGAATATGAACATTTATTGATCAGGGAAGCATATCAAAAGGTTGAACAATACCAGGAAGAAGTATTTATTTTTTAAATTTGATGTGTAAGTGAAAAGAGTTGGCAGAGATCCATTATTTAACAGTGAAACAACCATTACAAATGGTACAAAGAAGCAAAATAGAAGGAACGATTTGTGAATCATCGGTATACAAGTGGCAGGATAGGCCATGAGGCTTAGTGATGGGTGCCCAAGGATTAAACACTCTACCCCATGTAGCACAATAAGAAAAAGGAAGGCAAACCATCATGGCAACAAAGAAGATACACAAAGTTCCCCGGAAGGACTGAATGGGGAGGGGAAGTGTGTGTAGTGTAGAAGGGAGATAACCAAGAGGGAAAGAGGAGGGGGAATTCCCTCTTGGGAACTAGAACCCTCAGACACCCAGCAAGCTAGGTGTCATGCTTCATCATATGGGTCCTGCTCCTCGTCAGACTGGCGCTGCAATGTCTGACGGGCACCCCCGAAGGGGCTCTTTAGCGGAGATCTTTTGTTCCAGCCATATGGTTCATGCGTGTGAGGGGGCAGGTGAATGTGTAGTCGTGGATAGGTGGTGGTTTAAAAAAGATGGGTTCGTCCACAAGGAACTTTATTGATGTGGCTAACTCCCTTGATTAAAAATGGTGGGAGGGGAGATAGACGCCAAGGGTGTATGCGGCGAAAATATCTGCAACCCTCAGTTTAGGTCGACATGTTTCTTGCTTAACCTAGCAATTCCTCAGGACCTTAGTGCTTGTACTACACAGTGAATAAAAATTCTTTTATTATACAACCTTTAGTCTCAAGTCTGTAGTGCGACAGGCCTGCTGGTCCTGCCTTAAGTAATGCAACCCTAAGCGAATCCCGAAGGTGCCTCTCAGTCTGCTCTGTGGGACCTGCACAGTCGAGTCAGGGACCCATGTGGTGTGCGGTCTCTGCCTGCAAACCTACCCCCACGCGTAATCCGGAAGGGATCATGACCAGCCGAAAAATGTACTAAGAACTTCTAGCTAAACGAGCACCAAGATAGTGTAAAACCAGAGATGATATTCTGATGCAGTGAAAGCAGAAAGTTTGACAGAAGAGTATTTTGGCTGTGTGAGCTGATAGAAAGCTAAAATACATTTATTTAAAGTAGCAATCTAAGAATATATAAATGTGTTGAATTGCAACAATTTTAGCAGGTTGCAGAGACACAGAAGTAAAAATATAAGGGGGAAATTGTGGAATAGGGACATTGATGGGCAAGTTTTTTTTATGAGATATCGATTGGTGGCATTCATAAAAAGAAATGAATCTTTTGAGAGCAAAAGATTAAAGATTTGCTCCAACATGGAATAGTGACACAAAAGAAAGGGCGAATTTCGAAATTATTGGTAGAAATACTTTTTGTGCTGGCCTAGAAACGTGAAAGGGTTCAGATCATGATGTGTGAGAGGAAGAGATTATGTTCCTTGAGCAAAAGAAGAGACAAAAGGTGTTTGGCAAACAGGAACAACTTGATTAATTAAACAGTGCAGCCAGGAGCACAGTTACAGGCATAGGGTCTGAGGTCTGTCTCAACTTACAATCGATCTGAGATATGTTTATATACTGTTCATTGAATGCCATAAATGGTTCTGGCGATCCATGTATGTCAAAGCTGCAATTGGATTCGTAAATCAACTTATTCAATGGGGAATCCAGGTGGGCCTTGAACTTGCGTGGACATATTGTGGCCAGTGGGTAATGTGCCCAGATGTCCGGTATGGGGAGTGTGTGATCATTGTGTGTACTGTGTGTCCTGATTGGCTATATGTTCCGAACTTATGTGGCATCTGACTTTATGGTGTTTTTGGGAGCACACATACCCCTCCGGCCATATGTGCTTCATTGGGGCCAATCTCCTTGGACCATTGTGGTGTTGCTGCGCCTATGTGTGGAATTGATCTGGGATTTTTTGTTCGTGCGTTTGTCTGCCAGCTATGTGCCGCCCTACCTGTGACCTCCTGCTTAGATCTCAGAGCCTGCCTGACTACGTATGTCTGAATCAGGTTGAGGTGGAGTTCACAACGAGCAAATTTGTTGATAAAGATGCAATTTCCTTTTCATACATGAATACATATAGTTTTTCATAATAACAATATTAATATTCCCCCCTCTTGTTGAATATTCAACTACACTAACCCATACTTCGTGACAGTTACTTTATTGTGGGCCTATTGTTCTTTAAACTCACTTTTGACAATTACTACTTTCCTAGTTACTAGCATTCTATCCAGTTTGAGGGCTTTTTTTTTTACAGCTGGAAATCCCCAATTGTATGGATCGACACAAACACAATGAAAACTGGCTACAATGATTTGCACTAACCAGAGTTCCGCCGGGGAGCCAGGAGAACCAATTTGAGAGCCACTCCTGATCAGGGGCACCTCCCTCCTGACACATGTCTCTGTGTAAATAGTGCAGTGCTAGGATGGCATGAGTCAGTGTTCCATTGTCCATATCATTCCCTAGAATACATTTGCAGCAGGACACATCGATCTTGGCTAACACCCCTCACTCCATCATGGTTATTAAGTCTAACCCATATCGATGCTGCATCACCATGAGGCAGATTGCTCTCATTTCTCCTTGCTTGAATTAAGGCCAAGCTCAGTGCTGTTTATCATTTTAAAAATCACCGACCTGGTTATTTATAAATAGCAGGCGTTCCCTTGTGTCTGTGAACAGTCTGAATTCTGCTCGAATGTCCTTGTACTGAGCCCAGCCAAAATAATCCACAGGTTTTTTCATGAGCCTGATGCAGCGATTTTGTCTTTTTTCTTATTTAGTGGGTGTTGGTTCATATCCAGCAGTTTTTCTCTGGGAATGCCTAGGGTCGTGGTGTGTATGGTTACTAAGGAACAAAGTCTGTGCCATTTGGGGACGAACTGAGTCTAGGCAAACTCGCCGCACTGCCAGTAAAAAGCCATCAGCGTGGAGGTGCCCCCATTGCATGTTTGGAATGTGCATAATCGTGCTGCAGTTCTCATTCGTGCCCAGTGGAAGCTTCCCTTTACCACTGAAGACTAGGGAATACAGTGTAAGTTTTCATACAAACTAGGGGTTGTCATTTCCCTTCTAGCCAAGTGTATCTACTCACCTTGGTATCTCAGTTTTCCTGTCATGGGGTAGGGTAGTCATGCTCTCATTTAACCCTCCCCCATGTGATTCATCACCTTTTTATCCTCGCACTCAAGTTCAAGTTCAAGAATTTGTATAGCGCGCTACTCACCCAGAGGGTCTCAAGGCGCTTGGGGAGGGGGTTCATTATTTATCGAATAGCCAGGTTTTAAGTTCTTTTCTGAAGGAGATGTGGTTCTGTGTGAGGCGGAGGTGAGTGGGGAGTGAGTTCCAGGACTTGGCCGCTAAGTAGGAGACGGATCTACCTCCCATGGTGGACCTTTGGATACGCGGGACTGCGGCGAGGCCTTGATTGGAGGATCTAAGTTGGCGGTTGGGTGTATAGAAGGATAGTCGAGTGTTGAGGCATTTGGGTCCTAGTTTGTAGAGGGCCTTGTGTGCGTGGGTGAGGAGACGGAATGCTATTCTCTTGTTGACGGGAAGCCAGTGGAGGTCTTTCAGGTGGCCGGTAATGTGATCTTGGCGAGGGATGTCCAAAATGAGTCTCGCCGATGCGTTTTGGATGCGTTGGGAGTTTTTTCTGTAGTTTGGCTGTAATTCCGGCGTAGAGGGTGTTTCCGTAGTCTAGTCGACTCGTAACCAGTTCGTGGGTGACAGTCTTTCTTGTCTCGGTGGGGATCCAATGGAAGATTTTTTTGAGTATACGAAGTACGTTGAAGCAGGAGGATGAGACGGCGTTGACTTGTCTGGTCATCGAGAGGGAGGAGTCTAGGATGAAGCCTAGGTTGCTTGCGTGGTCTGTATGTATGGGTGCGGAGCCCAGGTCCGAAGGCCACCATGAGTCGTCCCAGGCAGAGGGGGATGATCCTAGGATGAGCACTTCCGTTTTGTCTGAGTTAAGTTTTAGGCGGCTGTTTTTCATCCATATGGCTACTTCTTTCATGCCTTTGTGAAGATTGGTTTTGGCGGTGTTGGGGTCTTTGGTGAGGGAAAGGATCAGCTGGGTGTCGTCAGCGTAGGAGATGATGTTGAGGTTGTGTTGGCGCGCGATGGAGGCGAGTGGACTCATGTAGACGTTATAGATGGTGGAACGAAGTGATGATCCTTGTGGTACACCGCAGATGACTTCGGTGGCCTCTGATTTGAATGGGGGGGAGGCGTACTCTCTGGGTTCTTCCGGCGAAGAACGAGATGATCCAGTCCAAGGCTTTACCTTTTATGCCAATGTAGCTGAAGCGTTGTATGAGGGTGCTGTGACAGACAGTGTCGAAGGCGGCGGAGAGGTCGAGTAGAATGAGGGCCACTGTTTCTCCGTTGTCCAGTAGTGTTCGGATGTCGTCTGTTGCTGCGATGAGTGCGGTTTCGGTGCTGTGTTTGGCTCGAAAGCCGGATTGTGATGGATCGAGGGCGTTGTTGGATTCCAGGAAGGTGGCGAGTTGGCTATTGACGGCTTTCTCAATGACTTTGGCCGGGAATGGGAGGAGGGATATGGGGCGGTAGTTTTTAAGTTCAGAGGGGTCTGCTGTGGGTTTCTTCAGGAGGGCGCTGACTTCGGCATGTTTCCAACTTTCTGGGAAGGTAGCAGAGTTGAAGGAGCAGTTGATGATGTCACAGAGATGGGGTGCGATGATGGAGTCTGCTTTGTTGTAGATGTGATGGGGACATGGGTCGGTTGGCGAGCCAGAGTGGATGGAATTCATTAGGCGGATGGTGTCTTCAGTGGTGATTGGGTTCCAAGCGTTGAGGTGGTTGGAGGGCGGTTTAGGTTCTGAGGGCGGTGGAGAGGATTGTTCGTTGGAATTGTTTTCGAATCTGTTATGTATGTCGGCAATTTTGTTGTAGAAGAAGGAAGATAACGAGTCGCAGAGGTCTTGGGAGGGAGTGATGTCGTTTGAGGCTGCGGTGGGCTTGGTGAATTCCTTGACGTTGTTGAATAGTTCCTTGCTGTTATGGGCGTTGTTGTCGAGTCGATTCTTGAATGCTGATTTCTTGGTGGATCGAATCAGCTGGTGGTGTTTGCGGGTGGCTGACTTGAAGGTGGTCATGTTGTCGGTGGTTGGGTTTTTTCTCCATGTTTTCTCGAGAGTACGGCATAGCTTCTTGGATTTCTTGAGGTCATCGTTGAACCAGGGGGCCTTTTTGTTGTCTTGTTTGGTGTGATGGTTTTTCAAGGGTGCTAATTCGTCAGCGCTGTGAGTGATCCATTGTTTGAATTTTATGGCAGCTTGGTTTGGGTCCGATGAGAGGGCGGGTGGGTTCTGGTTGAGCAATGTGAGGAGTTGGTCGGTGGTGATTTTGTTCCATTTTCTCCAGGGGATAGGTTGTGGGGGGTTGTGGGTCGAGGTTGTTTTGTAGCTGAAGTGAACACAACAGTGGTCCGTCCAGTGGAGAGCTGTGGTGCGATCGAAGGAGATGTGTTTGCTGGAGGAGAAGAATGGGTCGAGCGTATGTCAGGCTACATGGGTGGGGGTGTCAACAAGTTGTTTGAGGCCGAGATTGGCCAGGTTGTCCAGAAGGGTGGTGGTGTTGTTGTCGTTTTTCTTTTCCAGGTGGAAGTTGAGGTCTCCTAGTAGAATGTAGTTCTCGGAGGCGAGGGCATGTGGACTGATGAAGTCAGTGATGTCTTCGCTGAATTAATTACGTGTTCCTGGTGGTCTGTAGATGAGGGTGCCTCTAAGTGTGGTTCTGGGGTCGGTGTGGATCTGGAAGTGGAGGTGTTCGGTGGTTGTAAGGTTATCGTCGGAGCTGGTCGTGATTTTGATGGTGTTCTTATGGACGATGGCGATGCCTCCTCCTGTTTGGACGGTGCGGTCTTTCCGGATGATCTTGTAATTGTCAGGGATGGCAATGGCGATGTCGGGTGTTGATGATGCGTTCATCCATGTTTCAGTAAGGAAGGCGATGTCCGGTGATGTGGTGTCGAGTAGATCCCAGAGTTCAGTGGCGTGTCTGTGGACCGAGCGGGTGTTCAGCAGGATGCACTTCAGGTGGTTAGTCGGAGTTGTGTTTGGGGTTAGTGGATGTGGTATGGGTCTTATCGCTGGAAAATTTGCAGGAGCGACAGGCGAAGGGGCCGTGGGTACGTCCCGGGGCAGCTACGTAGCATTGTGGTGTGTTTCCGGGGTTAAGGGCGAGGAGAGTTGCGGCGTCATACATGAGGCGGGTGGGCAGGGTAAGGCAGGGACCAGGGGGTATGGCGCTGGGCGCGGTCCAGGCGCAGACGGGCGAAGTCGGGCTTACCTTTGGCGCACCTTCGGCGCGCATGGGGCGCGTCGGCTGCGCGCGAATGCATCTGTCATATATGGATAGTGGAAGGGGAGGGGCGAGGGAGGAGCAGCTGGGAGGCGGGTGCGTGGAGGATATCCGGCCAGGGGGGCACAACAACAACCACAAAAATGGCTGCAAGCTAAACACCGAAGCAGGATTGGGGTAAAGACCCAGTGGGCGCAATGCAAGTACAGACACAGACGATCTAAAACACGACTAAGCAATTGAAATATTTAAAAATCGCGCTCTATGGCAGTTTAGCGCTACGATTGAAATTCACTTGGCAATAGTGCGGTGTAGCGCTACGATACCAGATGGTGGGTTCTGAGGAGCTGGGAGCAGCGTGAGGGAGCGGCCGCTTCTGATGGGAATCAGGGCGGTCACAGCTTCGCAGAGGGGAGAGCGGCGCTTACAATGCTTGTGGGAGGGAGGAGCAGCTGGGAGGCGGGTGCGTGGAGGATATCCGGCCAGGGGGGGCACAACAACAACAACAACAACAACAAAAATGGCTGCAAGCTAAACACCGAAGCAGGATTGGGGTTAAGACCCAGTGGGCGCAATGCAAGTACAGACACAGACGATCTAAAGCACGACTAAGCAATTGAAATATTCTAAAATCGCGCTCTATGGCAGTTTAGCGCTACGATTGAAATTCACTTGGCAATAGTGCGGTGTAGCGCTACGATACCAGATGGTGGGTTCTGAGGAGCTGGGAGCAGCGTGAGGGAGCGGCCGCTTCTGATGGGAATCAGGGCGGTCACAGCTTCGCAGAGGGGAGAGCGGCGTTTACAATGCTTGTGGGAGGGAGGAGCAGCTGGGAGGCGGGTGCGTGGAGGATATCCGGCCAGGGGGGGCACAACAACAACAACAAAAATGGCTGCAAGCTAAACACCGAAGCAGGATTGGGGTTAAGACCCAGTGGGCGCAATGCAAGTACAGACACAGACGATCTAAAACACGACTAAGCAATTGAAATATTCTAAAATCGCGCTCTATGGCAGTTTAGCGCTACGATTGAAATTCACTTGGCAATAGTGCGGTGTAGCGCTACGATACCAGATGGTGGGTTCTGAGGAGCTGGGAGCAGCGTGAGGGAGCGGCCGCTTCTGATGGGAATCAGGGCGGTCACAGCTTCGCAGAGGGGAGAGCGGCGCTTACAATGCTTGTGGGAGGGAGGAGCAGCTGGGAGGCGGGTGCGTGGAGGATATCCGGCCAGGAGGGCACAACAACAACAACAAAAATGGCTGCAAGCTAAACACCGAAGCAGGATTGGGGTAAAGACCCAGTGGGCGCAATGCAAGTACAGACACAGACGATCTAAAACACGACTAAGCAATTGAAATATTCTAAAATCGCGCTCTATGGTTGTTAAAGACTGCCCCAGATGCGCTAAGGGCCACCCTTGGACCATATATGGAGGCAGGAGCATGTGTTTGTGCATTGAATCAAGAGTTTTGCTGCCTCCGAGAATCTCTTGTGTGGGAAATCTCTGGGTCAAACATTATCCTCCCCAATGGTGCTTTTCTGCAAATCCTCTCCAGGTCAGTTTGAATATTGCTAGGCTGGGTAAAATGGTATAGAGCCATTTGGTTGGTTTCGTGTCGGGCCAGATTAACTACTACCTCGTGGGGTTCTACTGTTTTGGCTTGTATTTTGGCCCTAATTCTGCATAGGTATAAGTTAAGAAGGCATTTACCTAAATAAAGTCTGTCAGCGCCCACCGCATGCGGTATCAGTGAACAGACGTAACATGACCTGGCTGATGTCTGTGAGCCACTACAGTCATGACCTTATCTCACTTGTTGTGCAAGAGGGCGCTGTGTAGTGCATATGGGATGCTAGTGTTTAGTTGTAAGTGACATGGGAAAGATCCCTGCGCAAGCGCTGTGGCAATTTTTGAATGAACTCCATTTGGCCAGGACTCCATAGACCGAGGATACATACATAACTTGTTAGTGAACATTGCAAGTCTTGATATGGGTCCATGGTGTCTGTGGTCCTCTGGTTTCTCATTTAACAGTTCAAATGTTTGCAGTGTTAATTTGTAATCTTGATTCGTACACTTTGAATCTGTGCTGGGGTGTTAATGTGGCAGCTGAGGGGTGGTACACTCGGAGATTCTGCAAGTGTGCCATAGTCAATGATTTTTCTGAGGTTCCTGTATTTCACTTAGGGGTGTATTCTCCACACTCCACTTCTCACATTTTTATTGAGCCCCCAGAAGATGACCCTGGGGGGTATCTTTTTGGTCGTTTTTAAATTAGAGGTGGTTTATTGGTAATCAGATGGATTAATCTCTTATGAGCCGTTGAGCCCCCTACCTGTCCCCCCCCCCTCCTTCCTACCTAACTGGGTGCTTGGACTAGTGCATACATTTATGGAGTTGTCTTGCAGTCCATTGGGATGGTTCTCATCAGTTTTTAGTCGGGATTCTATAAGCACCACCAAGTTTCCAAGAACATGCCTCTCCAATTTGTGCACGGAGACGCTGTCGGTGTGGGCTGCGTCTTTCAACCTACATGTGCACTGGATTGTGCGAGAAGGGGGCATGTCACTGTTAAGTGTTGGTTGTGATTGCTATGTGCCCCTAAGTGTGTGTGTGTATCTCTCAGTTCCCGGCATGCAGTGTGCAATGTGACACACTCTTGTGGCACCAGATATCTCTACTCCATCCTTTCTCCAGAGTCTTCTTTTGGGCTAAATTTGGGCTTCTTTTGTTGGTTTTTGGGTATTTTACTAGGTCTTGCGTCCTCCTGCCGTATTTATTGCGAGGCAAAGGGGTTGAACATTTGTTCTGTGGCGCCCATGTACCCCTGATTATGCCGTTTTGTGGTGTCAGAGGTCGGGGTCTACATGGTTTGTCTGGATGGTACATGTGAAGCTTGGTTCGTTGGTTAGTTGCTAGATCTGACATGGGGATCAGTGCATTTAGCGTTCTTCTCTCGCGTGGGGCCGTGATGGACACTGGGGATCCCCCCCTCTCCTAGGCACACCCCTCTCCCCTCGGACCACTTCCTACTTCCTTTCAGAGCATTTGGTCATGCTGTTCCCGGCCGGTGGCTAGGGTCTTCTGATGAGTAGGCATGCTTCTGTCGCTATTTGGCAGAGGTGTGAACTTTGGTTGGGCTTTGAAAATTGGGAACATAACGTGAAGAGCCCTGGGCAAAGGCCAAAAAACGTACACTACAGTCTGCCGACTGATGGTGTTGAACTAGGAGTGCCCCAGCAATTCTGGGCCCTCTGACTCCTCCAACAACCCACACCCCCAAAAGGCCTGCATTCGACATCATGTGGACGTCTCGCTGCTAATTGGTTCCTGTCCGTGTTAGGTGGCGGTTGTAGGGTCTTCACTATCCCAGGCGTACGGGAACCCTGGCTACCACCACTGGAGGACAGCTTTATTTTAGAACTGAAAGGGGGGGGGCTCCATTGGTGGAGACCTCTAGTTTTTGTAGGCGTTGTTTGGGCTACTATCCACGAAGAAAACTTTGGTACTTGGCGAATGCCCGAGAATGGGGTCCTTTTGACTTAGTGATTAGAACCCGTCCGTATTGACTTTTTGGGCATGGTGACCTGGGTGCCTGGGTTTTAAGTACTTTATCTGGGAGACATCCACTCACTCGTCAGACTGCCCTCCCTCTGTGGTGTGGCAAGCCAACCTCTACCTGGGGGACCAGCAGCAGAGTGGGTCCTTGCCTCCCATAGGCACCCTGGATGACAAACTTTAATGAGGATACCTGGTCGACAGAGTGTATACAGTATTTCTGAATTCCTAGATGTGAGTAAAAGCTTAGATTCCCACCGGTGTCTCGTTTGTAATCCTTTTCGGTTTGGTACCATTTTTGGGGATGTGGGTGAAGGGGTGCTATTTGTTCTAGGGGGTTTCTTACGGCACATTTGGACTCTGTGTTTGTGAGAAGGCACAGTTATCCCTCCCTGCAGAGGTTGTGGCCCTGGTCCCTGTTGGGCTGAGTTCAATCTCTGTGGTTGCTGCTGCCACGTGTTTGTCCAACTACCTGATTACCCCCCCCCCCCCCCCCCCCTCCCCCCGGCGGGGGTGCGGTGGCTGACGGACCTTCCTGTGGCTGAATGCAAGGTGCATGGCTTTGTGGATAAATAGTCATAGGGTTTTGTTGTGGCTGGGCCTGGCCCATCAATCTCTGCTCATGGCATGCCTTTAAGTGGCATCTGTCTGCCAGGTGGCCCATCCTGTGGCTACAGTAGCATACCCTAAGGTCTGATTGCTGCAAACCTCCCTGGCCTCTGCTGCCATAGCTAGGTTGAAACCCTCTGGGGATTTGCGGTGGAGCTTCCTTTAAGACTGATGCCATTTGCTCGCTCGCGGCCAACTTAGCACATTATCTTTCAATTTGTGATGGACCAATTTGGCAGTGTCTCTTTGGGTTTGCTCTTGTTTTTCTTTATCCTTTTCTTGCTTCTTTTTGTGGTAATATTATATATGGGCTTGTATCACCTGCCATGGTTTGGTGTCTTTGTATATCGGTGGGAAGTTCTTTTTTCAGTATATTGTAAAAGAATGCTACTTGTGGGCCCATATCAGTCCACAGCTGTCCTGTCTTCTGTCCCCATCATACCCTCATTCTGTCCAGAGAATCGGTTATACTCTTCCCCTGGCTTTGAAGCCTCTACCATTAACCCTCCCACATCTGGTCAGTCGGGGAACATATCACTCAGGGCTGTCCATATCTGGTGCCTGTATGAATTGAATGTGGCCCTTCATGCTCGGTGTCTGTCAGCATAATTTGTGGACAAACACCGTGTTAGTCTACTTCGCAGACTTTTAATATTGCCTATAACTAAGTTCATTCCTACAGTGTTCTTTTCAATGCATGCGATCCATTTCCCTGTTCCTTTCAGCAATGGCGGTAACTTTGTCC